>NC_086317.1:460365433-461565433 GCF_036172605.1 Pelobates fuscus | reverse complement strand
GGCAAATTGCTGTCATAAAAATGAACATCTTACCCAGACTCCTCTATCTCTTTCAAACGCTACCAATGTCCATGCCCACAACATTCTTCTCTTCTCTGAGAACCCCCATAATTAAATATGTGTGGAACGGTAGGATACCATGACTCAGACATGAGATCCTCTGCCTGCCACGTCGATGGGGGGGCCTGGCGCTCCCGTACATCAGGAAAAACCATCATGCAACCATATTACAACACATCTCGAAGTGGCATTCCCGACCAAGACACATGCAATGGATCGCACTGGAGGAGGCCACACGAGACACGCTCCTGCTCGAGCAGATGTGTGGTCGGTGCACGTGTCCCTGCTGGATGGCCCGCACCGGTTTCCCCCTGCGGCTCACACCTAGACCTCCACGCGTAGGACCACACACAATTACCCGCACCCGAGCCAGATGAAACCACTCACCTCAAAAAACACTCGATCGGAGAAGGACTGACTTCCAAATCATGGGGTTTCCTAGGTGACCGAGACTTTATACCTATATATGATGTCCTCGACGACACAGGGCTGAAACCCTTACTAGATCTGACCACCAACCAAGCTCTGACGCAATTACAATCTTTCTGATACACACAATTACAGTATTTTTACAATTCACTCTCTGACAAAGAATCCATTCATAGAGCTCTCACACAATTTGAAACCTTATGCCTGACCAAAACTAATCTCACCAAGGCAAACTCCTTCCTATACCAGTATGCCTTAGTGGGGGGTGATTCCGACCGACACACCTTCATGCAGCAGTGTGAACATATCACAGGAGTTGCGTTTACTCACACCCAATGGGAAAAGATACTCATCTTACACCATAAATCATCAATAATCAAGAAATAAACTATAAACTTGTGCCACAGTGGTATAAAACTCTTGCTCTTCTGCACAAGATCTTCCCGACTATCCCGGCAACTTGCTGGAGGTGCAACAGGGGAGAAGGGACTACTATACACATATTGTGGGACTGGCCTGGCATTACATCATCATGGGACTCTATACAAGCCAAAATCGCAGAAATCTTGGGACTACCGTCACCCTTGACTATGGAACAAATTTTACTGCACTCCACGCTGATGCTGATCTGGAAATACAAAAAATCCATTCTAAGACACATGATTGATACTGCAAAGGCGCTAGTGCCCGCTCTCTGGAAACAATCCCAGACGCAGATGCTTGCACAATGGTACGAACATATACAGGAGATCTACTTGGCTAAGGTAATCAGGGCATCAGTGATGGGACGGAGCGACAAACATGTTAAACTGTGGATAGAATATATTGCTAAGAGAGGCATGGGATCTAGCAGGAGCAGGAATTGAGGTGGTAAAATGGGGAGCACCCTCGGCACATTGACAGTGGTCCCGACCTGCTTGTTCACCGAAAGATTAACTTTCTCACCATTAATACACTGACTTCCACCCCCACACAAGCTATCAACACTAGGGAGTTTCCCAATCCCGATGCATGGTACAGTAACCTATCTCACCATACTGATATGAAGGGTGCAAGGGACTTACCTACACAGGAACTTACACAACCTAGAATTAACCAGTTACTCTTGGACTGACAGATGGACTTGACAAAGATCGCACACACTGGGTTAGGGATCTACGCAACATGGTCACAGGGCCCTTCCTGGACCACATGTCACCGACCCTCGAATTAAACTCCAACATGGGGGAGGAAGGGCAGTCAGTAAACACACTGACCAGGATGCAAGCGATCGGTCTCCAAGGGGGGGTTGAGAGGGAGGGGTGCCCACTGCAAAATATGCCCAACTTGATGTAAAAGCAGTTAAGGGGACGATTCTCCAAGGATAAATGCTACAGCGTGGTGGGCCTATGCCCAGGACTCGAACTACCCAGGTTCTGCCACCTGACATCCAGTTGGGGATTTAAACAAAATAGACACATGGGCAGTGGCGTACACACAACCCATGGGGCCCCGGTGCGAAAACTGATCTGTGGGGCCCCCCCGCGCGCGCGCTTACTCTGCGCGGGCTGGGGCCGCAACACATGGCGGCGGGAACCTGGTCGCAGGGCTGCAACCCCTGCGACCACAGTATGTACGCCAGTGCATGCATAAACACATACACTTAAAGGACCACTACAGACACCCAGATCACATCAGCTCAATGAAGTGGTCTGGGTGCCAGGTCTCTCTAGTTTTAACCCTGCAGCTGAAAACATAGCAGTTTCAGAGAAACTGCTATGTTTCACTGAGGGTTAATCCAGCCTCTAGAGGCTGTCTAATTGACAGCCGCTAGAGGATTTTCTGCGATTCTCACTGTGAAAATCACAGTGAGAAGACGCTGAACGTCCATAGGAAAGCATTGAGTAGCATTGAGTAATGCTTTCCTATGGGCGGTTTGAATGCGCGAGTGGCTCTTGCCACGCATGCGCATTCGGAGCTGAGAGGCGGATCGGGGCGGAGAGATCCCCAGCGCCAAGGGAGTCCGGCGCTGGAGAAAGGTAAGTGCTTAAGACACACACGCACACATTAACTGACAGACACACACTCAGTGACAAACATACATACAC
The DNA here is from genome assembly GCF_036172605.1 of Pelobates fuscus. NCBI lineage: Eukaryota > Metazoa > Chordata > Amphibia > Anura > Pelobatidae > Pelobates > Pelobates fuscus. Next base: position 461,562,857 of record NC_086317.1, on the reverse strand, counting down.
ACTCACTAACAGACGCACACAGACACACTCTAACACTAACAAGCACACTAACACTCACACACACTAACACACACTCTAATACTAAAACACACACACACTCTAACACACGCTCACACACACTCTAACACACGCTCACACACACACACTCTCTAACACTCACACACACACACACACTAACACACACACTCACTAACACTAACACACACTCACACTAACATACACTCACACTAACATACACTCACACTAACACACACTCACTAACATACACTCACACTAACATACACTCACACGAACACACACTCACTAACACACACTCACTAACACACACTCACTAACACACACTCACTAACACACACTCACTAACATACACTCACACTAAGATACACTCACACTAAGATACACTCACACTAAGATACACTCACACTAACACACACTCACTAACACACACTCACTAACACACTCACTAACACACACTCACTAACACACACTCACTAACACACACTCACTAACACACACTCACACTAACATACACTCACACTAACATACACACACTCACTAACATACACTCACACTAACATACACTCACTAACGTACACTCACACACACACACTTTTTTTTGTATTTTTTTTTATCCCCTCAGCCTCCTTACCTGTGGGAGAGCTGAGGGGATTCCCTGGGGTCCAGTGCTGTCACCCGGCTGGCTGGCTGGTCCTGCGGGCGCGCGAGGGAGCACTCTCCCCTGAGTGCTTCCTCTTCAGCTCCCTTGCGCACCGCATACTGATACCGGAGCCGGAAGATGACGTCATCTTCCGGCTCCGGTTTCAGTGCGGTGCGCGAGGGAGCTGAAGAGGGAGCACCCAGGGGAGAGTGCTCCCTCGCGCGCCCGCCAGCCTGGTGACAGCAGGGCCAGCCTCGGGGGGCCCTGAGGTTGCCGGCTCTTGGGCCCCCCAGGAGAAGAGGCTGGCCCTGTGGGTACATACCGGGTCGCAGGGCGGCCGGGCCCCCTGGTGGGCCGGGCCCGGTCGCAGCCGCGACCCCTGCGACCCCGGTATGTACGCCACTGCACATGGGTTAAGATTGAGCTCCAACAGTAGATTTACCTGTGCTTTATTGTATTAATAGAAATTATGGGAGGTTCTAGGAACATCCTCAAACCACACATTGCCACCTACTGGCACTACTGATTATGATTAGAAGATAGATGGGGTAGTGGGGAGGCAAACACTCTCACAACCTTGTAAAAGGTTACCTGAATACCTCTCCTAGACACTACCACGTATGCACTCACCAGGAATGTTAAGTCCTCAGACCTATCACTCACCGATGTCTTAGTTTCTCACTGACCCCACAACAGCACAGTCTGAAAAAAGACTAAAAAAAGTGAATGTACTTTATAACATAAAAAACAAAAACAAAAAACAAAACAACAAACTCACAATGCTAGCATACGCAAACTGTTTGCAATACACCATAACAAAAACAGACAAGACAACAAATTTCATAAATTTCCACTCATAGAGACAATAAGCAGCTCGTAGGGCTGCTTGATAATCTCTGTTAGTATGGTTATAAGTAGTACGTTGCGGGACCGGCGTGTTTCTTCTTTTCTAATACGTTACCAGACCTGGCATTTAAAGTTAGTATCTTACCACTTAGGTTATATGCAAGACCTGCGAGTCTCAATTTCTGGCCATAATATACGATTATACGATAAACTAATAAAAAAAATATTTACAAAAATAAATAAAATAATTGTGCTGAGAAGAGGGAGCAGAACTTTGTGACCTTATCCAATGCAAATGTGGGTCAGTGATGTATTGATTTGTTATAGTTATGCTCTCACTTTGCGTTTGTTGACTAAAGATTCTTAAATATAGAGGGCAAACATCTACTAAAAATGTTTAGAAAAGTGCAACTATTTAAAGAGATGTACAAAAACCTTATGCATTGCTTCTTATATGCAATTGTGCATTTATGCAGACGAGCAGGTGCTTGTGCAGATGGACATTTGTATAACTTGGGTAAAAGCTTACAATATTGGAATTGTATAATTAGACATCATATACGAGTAGACTTTTTAACCTGAACTAATTTGCAGAACTTTTTTTTGTGAAATTATGAAATGTAAGACCTTTCTGTTTGTTAACATTCTGAAAACGGATTCTTTATTTAATATCCGAAAAGGCTCTGAATGAATTTCGTTTTAATACATTCATGATGTTATTTACGTTTGTTTTGTTGGCACGTTTTGCTTCCAATAAGAAGACAATTATGTTCATAGCAAACACAGCTGCTTGTATTTATTAATCCTAAAAAATACAGTTTTTTTTTGGAAATGCCTGCAAAAGCACCTGTTTTTCTACATTACTTTTGTATTGGTTGAAATAGGTTTCTTGGTTATATACATGTGATCAGAATAACCAAATACTAACAGCAAAACTAAAAGTGAGCAAAAAAGTTTTTTTTTTTTTTTTAATTAAATTGGTAAAATAAATATGTCTGCCTAACAGGACAAGTTGTGCCCAGAGTTAAATTTTAATTCTGGTAGAGTACCTTCCTACCCGTTCACGATGTATAGACGATGTTTACTGAAAATAGTGTAACATTATACAATTTATTCTATAATTGCATATTAGTGGATTTTATCAAAATCCCCTTAATTAATTCTAGAAATTTGGTATATTTTATAAAAGAATCACTAGATAACACACACATATACAAGCAAACATATAATGTCTGCAGTTTTCTTTATCAGAATTTCCATGCTGTATTTTTAATGTACTCATAGGTAATCATCAGATTTGATGCTGTATTTCTTTTTTGAGATCATTGAAACAATTTATTCTGTAGTATTAATTTCTCTGTACTACTGTCCATTTAAATTAGAGGATTTCACATACCAGCATTATTTTGATGTGTATAATATATTTTAATATAGTCCAGGATATATTAGATTGGTTTAGTCTAGTTTTGTAGTGACTGACTTCTTCAAGCAAAGGGAATACCATAAACATGTACCAAGTAAATACATTTCCGCTGAACTGTTTTATATGCAATTGGTCTAAAGCTCAAGTGAATTGTCTTTTGATAGGTACAATCATGAACCAAATGCACTGTGATTACAGTAATCGAAAAACTGGGGTTTTCTGGAAACGAACTAAACTCAAGTAATGGAACATTATGCATAGCTGCCTGACATAATTAGTGGAAGAAACACGTGTGCAAAGGCTTCCCGAGATTTGCTGTAAAGCAATTCAGCCACTTCTAGAGAAATCAAATCAGCTATAATTAAACAGTAAGCAATCACCTTATGCAGAATTCTTGCATTTAAATGAAATGAAGGGTAAAGTAAACTCCTACTCATGGTTATTGTTGCAGAGAAGTGGGAGTTTAAAATACAGTATGAAGAATATACACATACATATCTGCAGAGAAGGACATCAGATTAAAGTGGTACTGTCACTTGTGGGATCTTCCAATTTTGGGGGGGGGGGGAAATAACTCATAAGGGGACACATCAGTTTTTGTGGAGGTGGCCAAGGAAGGAGCAGAAAAGGAAATATACTTATCTTAGTCTAGCCATCCTCTTTGCCGACATAATTTTTTGGGTTCCTGGAGACTTCATCTACCAGAAGTCATCATCACTACTTGTACTCTTGTGTAACTTCAAATTGCTTCTATGGAGGATCCCACAAGATTGCAGATAATCTTATGTCCCATAAGATGCCAGAGAAATACATTGTACATTACATAGTGATGACATAGTTACATAGCTGAAAAGAGACTTCGTCCATCAAGTTCAGCCTTTCTCACATTTTTGCTGTTGATCCAAAAGAAGGCAAAAAACCCAGTCTGAGGCGCTTCCAATTTTGCAACAAACTAGGAATCAATTCCTTCTTGACCCCGAAATGTCAGTCAGATATCTCCTTGCATAAAGAAGCTATTACCCCACTAATTAGAAATTATATCCCTGTATATTCTGTTTTTACAAGTATTTATCCAATTGCTGTTTAAGCATCTGTATGGACTCTGATAAAACCACCCTTTCAGGCAGAGAATTGAGCAAGATGAATTAATACTGAAATTAATATTGCTAATGTTTTCTGCATTAGTGATGTGGACAGTCAACGCATCTGCCGAGAGCACCAACAGGAACCCTTGATTTGTGGCAAACCCCTCAAAAAGGCTCATGCTGGCACAAAAACCCCTACAGAGACCTGAGTGGCATTTTAAATTAGGATACTGTGTTTACCAGGACAATGTACTTTTTAAAAGTATAACTAGCAACAATCGTCCAGTTGGTAATTTATTATTTCAGATTGCTTTGTATTGCTTCTGTTGATCACTACTACCATTCTCTCGATACTCCATTTCAGTATCACCTGTGTTTATATATCATGTTGCATAGCAGCAGAAACTGAAGCATTTGAGATAATTTTATATATACCCAGTGTGTGACGGATTGCCTGAGCATTCCATAAATCATTGATGGCTACTTACAATTTAAACTGAGAAACAATCCAGTAATTGTAAATGATGGTCTAGTCGATTTCTTGAAAGCGTGTCACCTGGGTTAGGTGGAGTTCACTTAAAGCTGACCTAGTGTAAGGTGAACACACACCAACTAGTGAAATGATAGAAGCAAGATCAGGTCTCCAGTGATGTATAAGGAGAAATCACATAGTCCAGTACATGTAAGGGTCACTTGTTATTGTGCTTGGTCATAGGCTTCATCTTCAACATCAAGTGTCAACAGCACTATAAACATGTAGTATTGCCAGACTATCATCTAAAATTTAGCCATGCCAGGGCTGTTCCTATGATTTATTACTCGATTCTTCTCATTCAGATTTCTCTATTCTCATTCAGCCTCATATAATGTGCTCACTCTGATTCATTCCCATGTTTCTTGCCATTCCTCTTCCTCTTTATTTAACTTGTGCCTTCCTAACCTCTTCTTCAATGCCATTTTCTCTCCCAACTGCCCTTATCACTTTTCATCCATCATTCTTCTTATCCCTGCCCTCTCCCATTGCTATTTTAACATTCACACTCTCCCTCTACTTCTACCACTTGCCTTGCCATTTACTTTTCTATAATATGTTCTTGAAGTCCAACACTGGTGGGGCAGCAACCTGTAATCTCTGGTTGATAAAAACAATGTCTGAGAGTTATCTTTCCAGGCAGAGTGACAACGATGTTGCCTGCAGACAGAACTGTTTGTACAGAACAGGAAGTGTAGATTCTAACTTACATTTTTAGAACATAGGAATGACCCTCAACTGGTGCTGGTTGATAGTTGTCACGTTAGTTGGTTTATGAGTTCTGATTGACATTTGATAAAGCTTTAATATATGTGTTTATGTTACCACAGACGAACAATTACATTATGCAATGTATGGCACTTTCAGAAAAAGGGTTTACAATATCTGTAAACCGTCCAAAATGATATACTGTGGCTACTTTACACACTCTAGCTTAACATCTATTATGGGTGTTAATACAATCATGCAGAACTATGACTTTGCTATATTGTAAAGCTCTCTTTTATATAGGACCGAAATAACTACAGCAACTCTCGTGTCCTGTCCTCTCAGTATAGTGAAACAAACTCTTTTGTAGATATATTTACAGAGTGATCTATATCTAAGATTTTAAATAGCAACTTCGGTAATTAAAATTAATGTGAACATCTGCAGTGAGATTAATTTGTGAAGTATCTTGTGGTTATGTAAATTCATCTTATTTTATATCAGAATTATTATCTCTCAGTACCCTATACTTCAAAGGAGGTACGGCTATTCAGGAAGCAAAGTAAAACCATTACTTTGCTAGGACAATTCAGCCCAAATCTCTCTTGAATACAGAATGTCTGTTACATGTGAAACTGTGCTCTGAATAATTGACAACTTGTCATATGCCAAAACCCTCACAAAAATCAAGTTAAATTTTGATTTCTAAGAATGTTACTGTCCGATTGTTTGTGAATATTAGAATAAAGCCAATTTTAAATAATGCCCTAATGTTAAAGGACCACTCTAGGCACCCAGACCACTTCAGCTTAATGAAGTGGTCTGGGTGCCAGGTCCTTCTAGGGTTAACCCATTTTTTCAGAAACATAGCAGTTTCAGAGAAACTGCTATGTTTATGAATGGGTTAAGCCTTCCCCCTATGTCCTCTAGTGGCTGTCTCATTGACAGCCGCTAGAGGCGCTTGCGTGCTTCTCACTGTGATTTTCACAGTGAGAGCACGCCAGCGTCCATAGGAAAGCATTATGAATGCTTTCCTATGTGACCGGCTGAATGCGCGCGCAGCTCTTGCCGCGCGTGCGCATTCAGCCGATGGGGAGGAGAAGAGGAGGATCGGAGGAGGAGAGCAGGAGGAGATCTATCCGCCCAGCGCTGGAAAAAGGTAAGTTTTTACCCCTTTCCCCTTTCCAGAGCCGGGCGGGAGGGGGTCCCTGAGGGTGGGGGCACCCTCAGGGCACTCTAGTGCCAGGAAAACGAGTATGCTTTCCTGGCACTAGAGTGGTCCTTTAATAAACAGAGTATTTATAATAGTAGACCTTTTGTTATTGCACTAACATTTTGAAATGTATCAATGTGCACTTGTTAACTGTTAATATAATAATTTATTAATAATAATAATAATAATAATAATAATAATAATAATGTGAAAAAGCATTTTCAGTCATTTTTAAATATTTTAAAAAAATATCCCCATTTTTCTCTTTTGCTTGGTCTTTTTCTATCCTTCTCTTCTTCGTTCCCTTCTATACATTATTACTCTCTCCTGCTCCCACTCATTCTGTCCCTCTCTAAGTTACTATTAATTCTTCTGGTCTCTGCTACTTGTGAATTTAAATCTCTTAAAAGTTGAAATAGCTGTGCCACATGTTTCCACATCACACAGCATCAAATTGTTTGTTGCCATAATAAATATAGTTAATCAATCAATACCAATCAATAGATACTTGATGACATTGAAACAAAGCACAAACAATCTTGAACATATTGATCACTTAAATGGTGAAACATGCCTTTATAAATAATTTAAAACATGAACAGTTAGCAAACACTAATAATTAAGTTCCATTGGCATACATTAGAAGCAAATCCTCCTTTTGCACCAAGCACATACATAAATTCTCCTCCAATATTCTCTTAAGCCAAATCCTAATTTTAACTGCTTGCTGTCAGAGCTGCTGTCAGGGAGGTATTATATGAGGTTTAACATTGAAAAATCTCTAAAATAGGCTAAACTTTTCATAATTTTAAACTATGTCTTGTGGAATAGTGATTGGAAGAAGACCCCTAAGGAATTTATTCTAATTGCTTGTGATTTGAGCAGTAGTTTTCTCAATCTGTAAAAGTGAGCGGAATTGGTTTATTCTTAAATCCAGCTTGGGAATTTAACACATTGGCAGAAAAATACTCGCCTGTTAGTAGCCAAACTCCTGTTAAAAAGAGATATTTACAATATAAACATTCCATAGAAACACAGAAATATGGAAAGATAGAGATAGAAACATAGAATGTGGCGGCAGATAAGAACCATTCGGCCCATCTAGTCTGCCCAGTTTTCTAAATACTTTCATTAGTCTCTGACCTTATCTTATAGTTAGGATAGCCTTATGCCTATCCCACGCATGCTTAAACTCCTTTACTGTGTTAACCTCTACCACTTCAGCTGGAAGACTATTCCATGCATCCACTACCCTCTCAGTAAAGTAATACTTCCTGATATTAAATCTTTGCCCCTCTAATTTAAAACTATGTCCTCTTGTTGTGGTAGTTTTTCTTCTTTTAAATATAGTCTCCTCCTTTACTGTGTTGATTCCCTTTATGTATTTAAATGTTTCTATCATATCCCCCGTCTCGTCTTTCCTCCAAGCTATACATGTTAAGTTCCTTTAACCTTTCCTTGTATGTTTTATCCTGAAATCCATGCACCAGTTTAGTTGCCATTCTCTGAATTCTCTCCAAAGTATCCTTCTGGAGATACAGTCTCCAGTACAATACTCCAAGTGAGGTCTCAACAGTGTTCTGTACAATGGCATGAGCACTTCCCTCTTTCTACTGCTATTACCTCTCCCTATACAACCAAGCATTCTGCTAGCATTTCCTGCTGCTCTGTTACATTTTCTGCCTACCTTTAAGTCATCTAAAATAATTACCACTAAATCCCTTTACTCAGATGTTGAGGTTAGGACTCTATCAAATATTCTGTACTCTGCCCTTGGGTTTTCACGTCCAAGATGCATTATCTTGCACTAATCCACATTAAATGTCAGTTGCCACAACTCTGACCATTTTTCTAGTTCATTTGCCATTTGGCTTATCCCTCCTGGAACATCAACCCTGTTACATATCTGTCAGGATCGGGACAGGGATCCAACACGCAGAGTACAAAGAGAGGAAAGGTACGTATACCGGGCCTTAGAATGGCCGGACTAACGTACCGAGAGTAATAGAGAATAGTCAGAGACAAGCCGAGGTCGAGGGAACGAGAAGACAGATAAGCGAGAGACAAGCCGGGTCAAGGGATAACAGAGAAGCAGGGTAGTACAACGAGCCGAGTCAAAACCAATAGAGCAAACAAGAATACCAGAGCGCTGAGTGACTAGACAAGCTAGAACCACGACAGGGCAATGAGCTGAAGTGAGAAGTAAGCTTAAATACCCTGGCTCTGGATGGTAATCACGCCTCTGACAAGTACCAATTGGATATCGGAGACTTGAGTGACAGGTCGCTCGTGATAGCGTCATGACGTCACGTATTGAGCGTCCTGCTAGAAAAGGACGTGGATTCCTCGCGGCCGGTGTTTAAGTGACTGGATGAACCGCGAGGAACGGAGGAAACAGCTCGCCTGGACGGATAAACCACCAAGTCTCTACCTCCCTTAGAGGTAGAGGCCTCAGGTACCCTGACAGTACCCCCCCTCTCAGATACGCCCACCGGGCGGAATGAACCGGGGCGAGATGGGAAGCGGAGGTGAAATGCTCTGCGAAGGCGAGAAGCATGAACGTCCTCCTGAGGTACCCAACTCCTCTCCTCAGGACCATATCCCCTCCAGTTGACCAGATATTGCAATTTTCCCCTTGAAATTCTGGAGTCAATGATGGAGCTGACCTCGTACTCCTCCCGACCCTCCACCTGAACAGGACGAGGTGAGGAGGCCTTAGAGGAGAATTTGTTGCAAATAAGAGGTTTCAACAAGGAGACATGAAAGGAGTTAGGAATGCGTAAGGCAGGTGGCAGAGCAAGGCGATACGCAACCGGATTGATACGAGTGAGAACCCTGTAAGGGCCTATGTAACGAGGAGCAAATTTCATAGATGGAACTTTTAGGCGAATATTCTTGGTACTCAACCATACCCTATCCCCAGGAACAAAAACAGGAGCCGCTCTTCTATGCTTGTCAGCGTGTTTCTTGAACAGCGAGGAACTATGTAATAGAATTTGCCGAGTCTGATCCCATAATTTCTTCAGGTTGGCGACATGATCATCAACCGACGGTATCCCCTGAGAAGAGGAAACCGAAGGAAAAATCGAAGGATGAAAGCCATAGTTCATGAAGAAAGGGCTAGAGCGAGTTGAATCGCAAACAAGGTTATTGTGTGCGAACTCCGCCCAAGGAATCAGACCGACCCAATCGTCCTGGTGTTCGGAAACAAAGCAACGTAGATACTGTTCGATCTTTTGATTAGTACGTTCAGCAGCTCCGTTAGACTGAGGGTGATAGGCAGAGGAGAAGTTCAATTTGATGCCCATTTGAGAACAAAAGGATCTCCAGAAACGTGAGACAAATTGAGAACCTCTATCAGAAACAATCTCTGAAGGAATCCCATGTAGGCGAAAAACCTCTCTCGCAAAAATCTCCGCCAATTCAGGAGAAGTCGGAAGTTTAGGTAATGGCACGAAATGGGCCATCTTAGTAAATCTATCCACCACCGTGAGAATAACAGTCTGTCTCTTGGAAGCAGGCAAATCAACGATAAAGTCTATGGACAAACAGGACCAAGGTTTCTCAGGAATGTCCAAGGGGTGTAACAGACCACATGGAGATGCATGAAGTAGTTTAGTCTTGGCACAAGTCTCACAAGCTGCGACGAACTCCTCAATATCTTTTCGAAGTGAAGGCCACCAGAAATCCTTGGATATCAGAGAGTATGTCTTGCGAATACCAGGATGACCAGCTATTTTACTTTCGTGAAAGCATTGTAAGAGCTCCAGTTGAAGTTCAGGAGGAACAAAGTTTCTTCCCTCAGGAGTGTTTCCAGGAGCTAGATGTTGTGACTTCAAGATCTGGTCAAGTAGCGGAGAATGAATTTTGAGACTGGTATTAGCAATAATATTGCATTTGGGTACAATGGAGGACAACAGTGGTTCAACTGAGGCAGAGGGCTCATATTGGCGAGATAGCGCATCGGCTTTAGAATTCTTTGACCCAGGTCTGTAAGTCAGAACGTAATTGAAATGGGTAAGAAACAACGACCAACGAGCCTGCCTGGAGGACAGACGTTTGGCCTCTCCGATATAAGACAAGTTTTTGTGGTCTGTCAGAATGGTAACAGGATGTAAAGTACCTTCCAATAAATGTCTCCACTCTTTCAAAGCCTTGATAACCGCTAGTAATTCTCTGTCACCAATGTCATACCTGCTCTCAGTACCGGTCAATTTTTTAGAGAAAAATCCACATGGATGTAATGGTTTATCAACACCCAACCTTTGAGATAGGACAGCACCTAAACCAGTCTCTGATGCGTCTACCTCAAGTAAAAAAGGCAGAGAAGTGTCGGGGTGAACTAAAATTGGAGCGGAAGCGAAAAGCTCCTTGAGAGTTTTGAACGCCAGGAGAGCTTCAGTAGTCCAATTCTTAGTATCAGCCCCCTGTTTGGTCATGTTAGTGATAGGTGCGATAATGGAAGAATAGCCCTTAATAAAGCGCCTATAATAATTAGAAAAACCAATAAATCTCTGTACGGCTTTAAGACCTTTGGGTAAAGGCCACTCTAGAATGGATTGGAGCTTATCCGGATCCATCTTAAATCCCTCCCCAGAGATCACATAGCCGAGAAAGGTTACCTGGGTTTGATCAAAGCTACATTTCTCCAACTTGCAGTACAAGCCATGCTGGAGAAGCTTGTGCAAAACCCTCCTGACTTGCTTGTGATGAATCTCAATGTCACTAGAATGAATGAGTATATCATCTAGGTATACAATGACGCAATCTTGCTGAAATTCCCTAAGAACCTCATTTATCAGATCCTGGAATACAGCTGGTGCATTGCATAACCCAAAAGGCATAACAGTATATTCATAGTGACCATATCGAGTATTGAATGCCGTCATCCACTCATGTCCCTGCTGGATTCTCACCAAGTTATATGCCCCTCTGAGGTCTAACTTGGTGAAAATTGTAGAGCCCTTCAAACGATCGAAGAGTTCGGTAATCAAGGGGATTGGATAGGCATTTTTAATGGTTATCTTATTTAGGCCTCGATAATCAATACAAGGCCTCAGAGAACCATCCTTCTTTTTAACAAAAAAAAATCCAGCCCCGGCAGGGGAGGAGGACCTTCTAATGAATCCCTTGTCTAAATTTTCGTGAATATACTCCTCTAGAACTGAGTTCTCTTTCGTAGATAACGGGTATACATGACCTCTGGGCGGCATGGTACCAGGGAGTAGGTTAATTTTGCAATCAAAGGACCTGTGTGGGGGTAAGGTATCGGCTTTCTTTTTGTCAAATACAGCCTTTAAATCTAGATACTGAGACGGAATTTGTGTCTCTGTAGTATTATCAGAGTTAGCCGCTGTATTGGTTAAGCCGAGAGGTGAGACTTTCCGCAAGCATTTCTCTTGACAATTCTGTCCCCACGAAACTATCTCCCCTGACTCCCAATTAATAATAGGGTTATGTCTCCTCAACCAGGAGTACCCCAGCACTATGGGAATAGACGGAGAAGAAATGAGCAGTAAGGATATGTCTTCTCTATGTAGGATGCCAACAGTTAAGTTAATCGGTATGGTCTCATGGAAAATAACAGGCTCAAGTAACGGTCTACCATCGATGGCCTCAACGGCCAGTGGTGTCTCTTTTAACTGGGATGGAATAGCATGCTTGGCAGCAAAACCCTGATCTATAAAGCTCTCAGCAGCTCCAGAATCGATTAGTGCCATAGTCTTAACTACTCCCTTCTCCCACTTTAAAGAAACGGGTAACAGAAGCCTGAGCTCTTTGTAGTTGTGAATAGAGGACAAAGTAGAAACACCCAAGGCCTGTCCTCTAGAGGAACTTAGGTGCGAGCGTTTCCCGAACGATTGGGACAGTTTAGGCGTAAATGACCCCTGACTCCACAATACATACATAAGCCCTCCCTTCTCCTGTACTGTCTCTCACTCTCTGTGAGATGAGTACTGCCTATCTGCATAGGTTCAGGAATACGTAAGTCCTCGAACTCAGAAATGTGAAAGGTAGGCGCTAGTTTAAAGGAGGGTCTACGGGTCCTATCTCGAGTGTTCAGCCTCTCTCTTAAGCGTTCATCAATACGAGATATAAAAGAAATTAAATCCTCCAAATTTTCAGGGAGTTCTCTAGTAGCGACCTCGTCAAGAATTACATCTGATAACCCATTCAGAAACACATCTATATAAGCCTGTTCGTTCCACTTAACTTCTGCCGCCAAGGACCTGAACTCTAGTGCATAATCCACAAGTGTTCGATTGTCTTGTCTAAGGCGCAACAGTAATCTAGCTGCATTGACCTTCCTACCAGGGGGGTCAAAAGTTCTTCTAAACGCAGCTACAAAGGCATTATAATTATAGACTAGTGGGTTATCATTCTCCCATAAAGGATTGGCCCATCTCAAAGCTTTTTCAATGAGTAGAGTGATAATAAATCCAACCTTCGCTCTATCAGTAGGATAAGAGCGGGGTTGTAATTCGAAATGGATGCTAATCTGGTTTAGAAAGCCACGACACTTCTCCGGTGACCCGCCATAACGTACTGGTGGGGTAATACGGGAAGAAGGACCTACAGTGGCTACCTCTAGACCTGAGACTGCAGGAGAAATAGAAGGAGTACGTGTCTCCTCAGGTGGATTACTAGCACGGGACAAAAGTGCCTGTAGTGCCAAAGCCATCTGATCCATCCTATGCTCCATGGCGTCAAACCTGGGATCCGAAGAACCAAGCTGACTGTTTGTACCTGCAGGATCCATTGGCCCTGTCGTAATGTCAGGATCGGGACAGGGATCCAACACGCAGAGTACAAAGAGAGGAAAGGTACGTATACCGGGCCTTAGAATGGCCGGACTAACGTACCGAGAGTAATAGAGAATAGTCAGAGACAAGCCGAGGTCGAGGGAACGAGAAGACAGATAAGCGAGAGACAAGCCGGGTCAAGGGATAACAGAGAAGCAGGGTAGTACAACGAGCCGAGTCAAAACCAATAGAGCAAACAAGAATACCAGAGCGCTGAGTGACTAGACAAGCTAGAACCACGACAGGGCAATGAGCTGAAGTGAGAAGTAAGCTTAAATACCCTGGCTCTGGATGGTAATCACGCCTCTGACAAGTACCGATTGGATATCGGAGACTTGAGTGACAGGTCGCTTGTGATAGCGTCATGACGTCACGTATTGAGCGTCCTGCTAGAAAAGGACGTGGATTCCTCGCGGCCGGTGTTTAAGTGACTGGATGAACCGCGAGGAACGGAGGAAACAGCTCGCCTGGACGGATAAACCACCAAGTCTCTACCTCCCTTAGAGGTAGAGGCCTCAGGTACCCTGACAATATCTTAGTATCATCAGCAAAAAGACATGCCTTACCATCAAGACCTTATGTAATATCACTAATAAAAATATTAAAGAGAATGGGTCCAAATACAGATCCCTGATGTTATCCCACTGGTAACTAGACCTTGCTTTGAATATACTCCATTGACTACAACCCTCTGTTGCCTGTCACTCAGTCACTGCCTTACCCATTCAACAATATTGAAATCCAAACTTAAAGATTGCAGTTTATTGATAAGTCTTTCACGTGTAACAGCATCAAAAGCCTTACTGAAATCTTGGTAAGCAATGTCTACTGCACCACCCTGATCTATTCTTTTAGTTACCCAATCAAATAAATCAATAAGATTAGTTTGGCATAATCTCCCTAAAGTAAACCCATGTAATCTATGATCTTGAAATCCATGTGATTTTAGATGTTCAACAATCCTATCCTTTTTTTTTTTTTTATATATATATATATTCTTTATTTGATTTTTTCATATATTGTACAAAAACATCACAAAACATTATAGGCTTACACATCATAGTACACAATAATAAGTTTAGATATTCTTGTTCATATTCCATTTATTTAATCAGTAAAGCATCTAAATATATAAGCAAAGCCTACAACAAGGACATTAACTCACCTAAACATAAAACAAACACTAGTTAAAAAAAAATACAGATCAGGAGTTATTTATTATATTTATCTAATTTTATATTTATCTTTTTGCAAGGTAAACAAATAAAATTAAACTTTCAAATTATTTTCAACCATAGATAAAAAAAAATCTTGTTTTTTTATATTGCTGAGGATTTAAGTTAGACAATTCTTTTTCCATCCAAAATTGTAATTTCAATTGATATAAATACTGATATTTTTTTTGAATGGCACATTAGATTTCCAATTCCTGGCAATCAGAATTTTTGTCGCTATGAGGCAGTGAATAGCTAAACATCTATTTTCCCTAGGAAGTACATCCAGATTCAAATGTAATAGCGTGGTCTCTGGGCACCAGTTCAGATCTACATTTGATAACACCTTATAATGTTCGTATGCTCATTTCCAAATTGTTTTAATTAGCGTACATGAACACCAGATATGTATAAAAGTGCCCACAGGATTTCCACATCTCCAACAGTTTGACATATAGTTAGGATACATTTTAGATAATCTAGATGGAATTCAATACCATTTATTCATAATTCTACATTGGCATTCTATTAAATTCAAGCAATGTATATTTTTATAAACTAGCCGTAAGGAAGAGTACCAATCAGATTCTAAAATCTCCAATCCTAACTCCTTATTCCAGGTTTTTGTTTTTTTTAATGGTTTATCAATTAACAGCTCGATCAATTTATTGGGTTTGGAGGTAATTTTTTGAACCTTTACATACAAGCACATTTGTTCCATACGTTTATGAGCTATTGTTGTACTTTTTAATAAGGTATTATTCAAAAAGTTTTCGACTCACAGAAATGTGAGTTTTTCTCTAAGTATTATTATTTGATACTTTGACATAATATTGGAGAATGAATCTGATTTTTCTGAGTGATATCTGCAAGTGTAATTTAGTTAATATTTGGCCATTTTTAAAGGATAGATCGATAAGTCTATAATATTTTATGTCTTAGACCCAAGTATTTCTTAATTTGATCCCATACCTGGATTGTGTGAGTTAGTATTGAAGATTTATTATATAAGGTTCGTAAATTCTTCACCGCTATTACACCATAAAAAATACTCTAATCTTTCTATTTTCACTGCCTCCGATTCTATCATATACCATGGTTCAATTGCCATTTCATCTACTTGTAATTTATATATGTGCCTATCATATTGGCACAATATGTATGTTTAATAATTGGAAAATTTAGACCTTCCTTTCATTGTTTGTTTGCCAAAATCATTGCACTTAACCTGTTTTTTTTTTCCCTTCCAAATATATGTTAAGAAACTAGCTTGAATCATATCTAGCCAGCTTTTGGGGATTTTAAGTGGTATCATCATGAATAGACGGGACCATTTAGGTACTATATATGAATTGACAGTATTAATCCTGCCAAACCATGATGATTTCACAGACTGCCATTCCTTCAAAGTCTTGTTGAACAATCCTATCCTTTAACATGGGTTCCATTACTTTCCCCACTACTGAACTAAGGCTCTCTGGCCTATAGCTGCCCGATTCCTCCCTACCACCTTTCTTCTGAATTGGCACAATATTCGCTAATGTGTAATCTTCTGGGACTACTCATTTTAACAATGATTGGTTAAATAAATCTATTAATGGTTTTGCTAGTACGCCACTAAGTTCTTTTAATAACTTTGGGTGTATTCCATCAGGTCCCATTGACTTATTTGTCTTTACTTTAGAACATCCTCCTCTGTAAACATATAAGAAATTCTCAGTCTTTTTTTTCCTAAAAGAGGTCCCTTTCCTTCATTTTAATCTATACATTCTGTACAAAAATATTAATTGAGACAGTCAGCTAGACATTTATCCTATTCTATTTGTTTTTAATCTGACTAATCCTTTTTTTACTTTATTTTTCTCATGTATGTACCTAAACATGTTTTGCCCTCTTATTTACTGACGGTGCTATTTTCTTTTCTGTGTGTGATTTGGAAGCTCTTATAACTTGCTTAGCTTCTTTCTGCCTAATCTTATAGATCTGTCTATCTTCCTCACTCTGGGTTTTTTACAATTACTAAATGCTAACTTTTAGTTTTTTTTACTATTTTGGCCACTTCTTACTGACAAGCCTAATGCAATTTTATTTTGCCTTCAGTAGTGCAACTTTTAAATAATCCAATTTTTCATGGACATCATTTAAACTGCTCCAGTCTGATAATGACTCCTTTACACATATTCTAAGTTTAGAAAAGTCTGTTTTTGTGTGGTGTGACTTATATTAAACCACACTGACTGGTGATCAATAGATCCTAAACTTTCACCTACAGTAATATCTGATACCAAATCTCCATTTGTTAACACTAAACCCAGTATGGCCTCCTTACGAGTTGGATTCTCAACTACTTGTTTTAGAGATAATCCCAGTAAGGGGTTTAGAATATCCTGGCACAAGCAGCTATTTTGGATTTCCAGTTCACATTAGGAATATTATCACGCTTAATGATAACTTCCCCCTTCATTGTCATTTTAGCTATTTCCTTAACTAGTAGATTAGCTAGCTCTTCTCTTTATCGAGGGGGGCAATAAAGCACACTTACACGAGTTACTGTGCAATTACCATATTCTAATGTAACCCAAACTGACTTTATGTTAGCCTCATTAATTTGTATTAGATACGATTGTAGGCTTTCCTTCATATACAGGGTCACCCCTTCCAGTTATCTTGCCTTCTCTGTCTTTTCTATATAAAAAGTATTGCGTTTTTCTCATTGTACCATGTCTCAGTAACATCCACTAAATCTACATTCTCAGTTGCCATTATTGCCACAAGTTCATGAATCTTATCCCCTAAACTGCGAGCATTTGTAAACATGACTCTAAGCTTTTCATTTTGTAACACACTTACTACAGGCACTTTCTGTCCTTGTTTTGGTCGGCAAGTGGATTGATATTGTATCACCCTTTGCCCTCTCCCCTCCTAGTTTAAAAACTTCCTAGCAAAATCTTTGATTCCACCTTTCCTCATTGCAACTAGACATGTCCCATATGAACCACCAGTTAGAAATCTATATTGTCTCACTAAGCTAGTGCATGGGGATCTACAGGAAAGTGAGGTCTGCAAAGGATCCCTTCCACCGTGTGTAGTTGGTAATATTAACCAGGTGGGCCCCAATGGCTGGCACCACAGTCTCCTCTTCCAGTCAGTTTAATGAACTAATATGGCAAATCTCACTCTAGAAAGACTTGCCTAGACCTACACTCTGGCTGATTTTCAAAGCCAATCACTCAAAGCATAGACTTAACTGCTCGCTCTGCAGAGGCATATTAAACTTCTGAACACTGAGTTACCAGTGTTTTTTTTTTTTTGTCCTGATGTCTTTTTCTGTTTTGTTTGTTTTTTGTTTGGTTTTAATGAGCTCTTGTGATTGTTTTTATTTTGCAATTCTTGTTAGAAGGATTATGCAATAGGTGTCCTTTTAAATTATATTTTAATGCCATGTTTTATTGAATATTAACAGTTTTTACATGATTTAACAAGCAAACAGAGACCAGATGTTGTCCTCTGGTCCCTGTTTGCAGATGCCTGCAGTTTATCACTGGGTGCCCATTGCCAATACTTAGAATAAATGTAGTCAGTGAGAACTTTGCACAATTGCTGTTTTGTTTTGTTTAATTGTAGAAACATTCTCCAGTGTTGGGGATACGGAGGTTCCTCACTTGTTTGAATGGATTTATTATTATACGCACTAGTTTAGATATTTTCCTATTTTGGGATTTTTATATAACTCCCTCAGTAGTAGTTGATTAACCTGCCAATGGCTATCACAAAATGATGTAAACTTTTAGCACTTAAGTCTTAACAATTAGAGAGCTCCTAAGTTTGATAGTTCCTGGTCTATATCTGTGCTACTCTACAGCAATGGATATTATCTGCAGGAAAGGTTTAGGCATTGGTAGATACTTGTCCAGATGTTTCATCTCATTCTATTATCAAACTTTTGTTCCCATTTTTTCAACTCAAATATTTCCAGAAACTCACAATAAGGGTTTGTTGGGGATCCAAAGTGAATTCAAAGAGATTTTTAAATCTTAAACTAAAATATCCAAACTGAAAGAAAAACTGACTTTGAAAAAGGTTTTGGATTCAATAATTTTGGCCTCAGATTTGAAATTCACTTTAAATTCACTTAAAGTTCCAAATAATTCTCACTTTTATAAATAGTCTGGACAATATTAATCTCATCACAACGCTAAATTAGTTTTCTGCCTAATATGTTCTATGACGAGTTGGATAGTTCTGCCAATTCAAGAGCGTTTTGATCAATTAACTGGTATCACTGACATTTAGAGGTAATGATGAGTAATGGCTATAATAGTCATTTATCTTCATCGTTCTGAGTAATGTACACAGCCAGTGGTGGAGTATCGATTATTATTTCTTCACCATCCCCGGAATATCCCCTAACTCATTCTTCCCCAGTAATGTTTCCTCGGCATCCCAGCTTTTTCATTTTTATGCCCTATTAGTATATGTACTTGTGTGTGTATGAAAAAGAAAGGGTTTCTTTGATGATTGAGCCTGTAAAATGGCCATAATAGTCCTGATTGATTTTAATATAACTGCAGTCTACATTTTTGACCACTGATGAAAGTATCACATTGAAGGTTGCTCTTCCAAGAAAAACACTTTCTACACAAAGAAAATTTCTGCAAACTATGAACTCACTCTACCTGGGAATTGAGAGCAATGAAATCCGGAAAGAAAAGCTATTTAAGGAGAAGATGAACCACATATGGTCTGTACACACTAGAATGATGGCATCAACAGAGAAATCAGAATATCTTATTATCAGGCAATAGCACATATTAAATGCTCTTCTTGATCGACAATAGGAATGTCTTACCTTCCCAGTAGGAGAAATTCTCCAATCAATGCCTGGCGTCTCATTGCCATTAAAAGTCCTCGTACAGTCATTCCCTCACAGAAGCAGACCACCACCCGTGCTTTTGGAAGATGGCTACGTAATTTCTTCAGTAATTTGTCAAAGCTTTGTTCTCCAGCGTTACTGTAAATCTTGTAGGAATGAGCAATGCAAACACCATCCTTTGCAGACATGTCTTTGAATGCCTCCATACCCCGTTCACCATAATTACCTACGGGAAAAAATGCAGGTTATTAAAATTTTGGAAATCTAATCTTCAAACGTAGACAGTTGTTCTTAGTCATTTCATAAATTGTCATGAGTCAGATTCTACCCTTCATGACTGCACTTCATTTTCATTAATATTTATGCATATTAGTTTAAATTCAGTTTAAAATACAACATTTGGCTGAAGGGCATATGCTTTTTTTGTTTGTTGTTTTATTTTTGAGCTCTCAGATACAACAAAACAGTCCGTTCGTTTTAGCTAGGGAGATTATGCTTGTGTAAGCATGATTAGGGCTCTGATAGCTATGTATGAGACTATAAGAGTCCAATAAAAAGTTTAATTAATTGCAGTTGCATTTTATTTTTTTATTGGTTCTAGCAAACAATATTTAGCAGCATCAGAAAGGACCCTTTCACCATCTATTCTAACTCCTGAAGCTTATCGTTGGTACTTGACTTAAAAGGGTCGTTCCAACCGCCATGACCACTTAAGCTATTCGAAACGGTGATGGTGCCTGGAGGCTGTATGTGCAGCATTTTGCTTGGAAGCCTTGAATACTTTAGTAAATAATGCTATAGGTCTTATTTGAGTCACATATGTTTAATGTAAGTAGATACATTATATATATGTACTCAAACTACTGATATAAAAAAAAATGACCACTCACTATTTAGCAAATGCCTGACTCTATATAAAACAGTACAGTGCATGTGTTAGATTCGCCATCCAATCATACAAGGAACTAAATACAACATATAAAAAACTAAACAAAAAAAACAAATAACCAAATGCTCCAAGATTCACTGTGAAGATTTGTGTATAATTGAGTATAATTCTTAACGTTATCAGTAGAAATTTGGTTTAGCAACGTTCAGGTCTGGCAGACGTCAAAGTGAAGACGGTGCCAGAAATAGACACAGAAATATTAATGATGCTGATTCACTTAAATCATGATTAATAAGATGCTATTTTTGTAGACACACTAAAAGAAATAAGTACATTTCAAAGCCATTTGTCTTGGCATGTTCCCACAATCAATGGTAATTATCATGCATGTCATCTGTGGGGAAGACGATGGTTAATTAGACTGATTTAGAATCATTACAGTGTTACAGTCAGAGCATGGTCTTGGTTTGAACGCGTTGATTGAAGGTATTATACACAAGTTCTGAAATTCCTGTCCATATCTTTAGGTAGAGGTTGTATTAAGAGAGACAAACTGGGTGTGTATGATCAGTGACACATCTGCAAGGTTGCATATGACAAAGCATTACACACAAATTATCCAGATTTTTTTTTTCACAGCATGACAATGTTTCCCAGCATGGACTCATTCTTAGAGAGATACACATGCAGAGAAACAAAGACAGTGTTAATAAATCCCTATCTGTCTGTATTCCTTATGCCCACAGCCATCAGGACTGACATAGAATCTTGGCTGTGGCTGTAGAGCCTGCACCCATGTTTTTCTCCGTCTGTGAAGCGCTAAATCCACCTATTGCTATACATGTCTCTGTTACCATGGCAATACTCAATTATTAACTCTCTGCACTATTACGTAATGGTGTTAAATGTTATTAATCATTGCCCAGCTCTTGCATGTACAACAAGAAACCTATGAGTTTAATGATCTGTTTCTTATTACACTATGTGTATTGGTAGCTATGTGTTAGCTGGAGAAAAGCTATGCATATAGTTGAAACATAGAACCTTATGCTTCAGTAAACCTGAATGGGGATTTATCCAAGTTGTGCCTGGTCTATCTTTTTTGTTTTCTAACCTGTGTCCCTAATCAACCTTTCCATTAAAGGGACACTATAGTCACCAGAATATCTATAGCTTAATGTAGCTGTTCTGGTGTGTATATAGCCTGTCCTGCTGGCATTTTCATGTAAACACTGCCTTTTCAAAGATGACTCCTTTGGGAAATCATGGGATTGGCTAAGAATAAAGGTACGTTTTTAGTGGCCATTGGAGGCCTAAATAGTGTTTTTAACACTATAAGTGCAGGAATACACATTTGTATTCCTGATCCTATACTGTTCCTTTAAGATAAATATTAATTATTTGAGTTATAGATTCTTCAAGTATCACCTTCAAAAAGAAAGGAATCTATTTGGGCTAAATAAAAGAATCAAGAATCTGTGTATGTTTTTTTTCACACTACTGTTTATATGCAGAACTTGAGAATTTGCAGTAGACAATGCACATTCAAGTTTGTTTTTTTTTTGCAACTTTTAATGCATGATATTCATACTGTAAGACTTGGAATATGTGACATTAGCCTGGATTGTCCGTTATTTTGGCTAATTTTACATATTCCAGTGACATTGACACAATTGTTGTCAATAACTGTGTAAGCTTGGTTATTGTATTGGCTTTTACTTCACACCAGGGACACTAGTTATTTTCCAAAGGCATTCTGGACTTGAGGACCCCTGTGTGAGGCAATCTTCTCTCCTGCTTGTTGAACAATTGCTACAAATTGCTAGAAATAGCTTCATCCTTGATATGTTGTTACAAGACTAGCCAAAGCAGTCCCGAACACGAAAAGCTACTGCTGCAAAAATAACAATGGCTAGTGGCTACAATAAAATGATTTTCAAAACTTCAGAATTGTAAATATTTCAACTTATTTTGTACAATTACAATGAAAATTACAATTCTTTATATGGCATCAACATGTTAAGCAGTGCATGACAACAGATAAACAAGACAATAATTTAAAGCTAACAAAACATGTATGACATATAGGAAGAGTGGGCTAAGATAGCTCTGACCAAACAAGCTCACAATCTAAAGGAATGAGGGGCAATTGCACTAAGGAAAGAGGGAATCAAATGATCTATTTGTACCTAAAGGATGAAAGAGGTGTTTGGGAGGAGGGAGCACTGTAAATGGGAGATGCCCGTTTAAGATTGTAGGGGATGAGAAGTTAAGGGGAGAGCTGATAAACTTATCTAAACAAGTGTACTTTTTTGAAGGACCTCAAAGATGAGAATAGTCTGATGTACCGTGGGACGTCATTCTATAAAGAAAGGGCAACTCTTGAGATGATGATGTGCAGGTGCAAAAAAGGGATGGTAACAGGCATAGGATGATATCAGGTCACCAAGAGGGACAGTGTAAACTGAGAAAAGAAGAGGTTCCAGTACAGAGCCTTGAGGAACTACAACAGAGAGAGGTATGAAAGGTGGACGGGAGACACTGAAGATATGGTGACAGAGATAGGAAGAGAACCAGGAAAGAGCAGTGTCACTAAGCAAAAGGCTGCAAAGGGTGAGAAGGAGAAGTGAGTGATCAACAGTGTCAAAAGTGGCACAAAGACCAAGAAGAATAAGAAGCGAGTAATAGAATTTGGATTTGTCCATCACTAAGTCATTAGTCACCTTGATCAGGGAAGTCTCATGTTGGGATGTTGGGAGCAGAAGCCAGACTATACTGTACAGAAGTATAGATGAGGAGGCCAGGGCAAAGGGTCAGACAGTTGATTAGAGAAGCGAGCAAAGCAATTTCTTTTGAAAAATGTTGATCTTTTCTGTGAACTAGAATGCTAAATTATCAGCAGTGAAATTAGTATATGGTGGAGGCAACGTGGGGCGCATTAGAGAGTTAGAAGTTTTGAAAAGGTATTTATGGTCACGTTACAAAGTGGAGATGAGTGCGGTGAAGTTTGTTTCTTCGATGATTGAAAGGGCACAATTGTAGGAACACAGCATAAATCTGGAGTGCAGGAAATTATACTGTGAGACGTCTTCCAGTAACGTTCAGCCACCTATGACAACCGCTGGAGGAATCAGTTGAATTTGGAATGCCATGTTTTGCGCTTAGTTTTATGGACAGGGCGGGCAATGGCTGTACACAACTTATCTAGGGTACTAGAGAAAGTAGCATTGTAGAGGATAGATGCCATAGAAGGACATGTGGTAGTTGAGATCAATGAAAGGAGAAGTTTCTGCAGGTCAAGGTAGTTTAGGTTTCAGCAATGTCTGGAGAGTGTGGATGGGTGGGGGAAAGATCAAACTGCAGTTTAGTAGGTAGTGATCAGAGATAGAGAGGAGTATCAGTGAGGATAGAAATGGAACAGAAGTTGAAGAAGATGAGGTTGAAAGCATTGCCAGCTTGATGGGTAGTAGAATCGAACCACTGCATAACTCCCATGGAAGGGCTCATAGAGAGAAATTTAGAGGCCTCAGAGGTAGTTGGTGCATTTATAAAAATGTTTAAATCTCCAAGGATAATGGAGGGATGGCTAGGACCAGAAGTGAGGTAGCCAGGCAGAGATGTTTCCCAGGTAGAATATGGTTAAATTTGGTAGCAGAGAAGAATGGAAGTACCATTATTTATTAAAATATCAATTATGGGCAATGTATACCTTTGGTAACAGTTGATGAGTTTTAGTTGATTATCTTTTATATGGGCTCGCTGCATAATGGATTGGGGCACAAATGATGTATTTGTCCATTGTGCTTGTGGGTGTGATTGGGGCTGCCCAGTGTGTGGGCCAAACTACCAGCAAAATGGAATTTTAAGTAACTTAAAGGTAAATTGGCACTTCTCAGGATTTCTAATATTTTGTTTACACTTTCCTTATAACTATGTTTACTTCTGTTTCCATTTTAATATAATGTTTACTTTTTTTAAATATGTGTTTGTGAGTAGTAAAAAAAGTAAAATTAAATATAGAAATAAAAAGCCGCTATATTGGGCAACTGGGCACCTTCATCGTAGCTCCCTGTCAATCATTGTTATAAGATGTATCCCTTGCACCTGGCAGTCAGCACAAAACAGAAGCAAACAGAGTAAATGACAAAAGATATGATGTTCATGAGCAATGTTTGCCCTGACTGGTCGGAACTGGATAACAATGCAATTTTATAGTAAACACATCATATCACATACAAAATTAAAGGGACACTCCAGACCCTGCTTTATGTGTGAATAGTGTGTACTATTCTTTTTCATTTTGCAAAATGTGCAGATTTCAATAGAAATTCACACTTTTGTAAATTCACCTGGTAACACCCCTTGGCTTTCAAGCAGACAGCCAGTCCTGTTACATCTGGTTTCCTTAGCTAAGTGAAGCTAAACTCCTGAGGCAGCAATTGCCCAGAGCACCTGCCTTGCAAAGACTTCTCATTGAGCAGCATTGGGGAGCCCATGATTGGACAGTCACGGAAAGTCTGGGCGGGGTTAAAAGGGGAGGAGACAAAATATTTGCAGTTTGTTTTTAATATATATATATATATATATATATATATATATATATATATATATACATCAATGAAAATTAAATAAATGCATGAACATTAATTTGAGTATATTTACTAAGCAGTGATTTTTATATATTTTGTATCTAAACACTGGTTGTTCCCTTAACACAAGTTATAGGTGACTTGCAATGCTTTATTCAACTATGTAAATTCCAGATTAGTTAAATGGAAAAATAGTAACTTTAGAGGAACACCATACTTTGAAATTCATTAAACAAAAAAAAAATCCTCTGTTTTAAATGTATTATGCATTGTTTTGCAACCCCTTTACCAATCAGAATTTTGTAAAAAAAAAACATGTACTGCTGACAGTAGTGCCATCACAGTCCCTTCCTCCCTGTTCGTCATCAAGTTAGATGACATTGGTCCAATGAAATGCTTCTCTGTGAGTGAAAGCAACACCGTGCATGAGTGGTGAGCTAAATGATTGACAGCAGATTGACGTTCACATGTGCGTACTTTGCAAATTCTAAAAAAAAGTTGTGGGAAGAAATGTATACATTTGTAATTTTTGGTTAGGCCATCGAAATAGCAAGATTAAACATATTTAATTATATATTAATATATTAAACATATTTGATAAATGGCACCAAAAATTTGCAGAAAATTAGACGTAGACTTTGATACATCTACATTATTGTTTTGTTTTTCCAGTTAGGTTTCTAAATAAAATGTTATATTTCAAACTTTCTTAAGTACCTATTTGTTGACTATAGCCATATGTAAATATAATAAACTAGCTGATTGTTTGCAATTTAGTTACTTTTACTATTTTTAAATTTCATCTCTAGTCCCAATATAGCTAACACCCCACTTCTGTGTTTTTACTAAAGCAGAGATATTATACCATTTCCTCTCAGCTAAATAGTAAAATCAATCTGATTTGACTCATAATATCTCTTTTTTTAAATAAATGTTTCCGTGAAAATTAAAATTTAATTATTTCAATATAAACACTGACTTCCCCCACTCATGTCTCATCATACATACATACTGCAAGCCGTGAATTGCACACGACATATTAATATAATTAACATGCTAAATAGCCTTCGTAATAACTACATTTCGAATCACATTGCTTAAAACATCATATTTTCTTTTGTATTCAGATGTTGTCTTAGCTTTTCTCCTACACAAAAAGGCAATTATGCGTTGTACACCCACACACAGCCATTTAAGCAAGAACAGGGCATGCCATATTCGAATACTTAAAGAATAGCTCAGCTGGTGATAGAGCTTCGTTGCCCAGCTTTCGAGAGTTTCAGTTGATAAATATATATCATGCAATCAAAACATAGTCATTTTTTTACATATATGTTGTTTTTTTTGATTACTATGATAGTTCTAGAAAATCAAGTGTATTTTTATTTCTATATTGTGCTGACAATCTGCCTATGATGTAAAACATAAATTATTGTAAGCTTGCAAAATAACAGTTTATCACCTCGGCACTCAGCATTAAGCACAGGTGGATATTGAATACTGAAAATATCCGTATTCTGTAGATTCCATTAACTCCCTCTGCACTTATGATAACACATATAAACACTGAAGGATTTGATAACAATGTTGCCACCAGAAGCTCAGCTAAAGAAACACTACCAGAACCATAACCACTACAGCCCACTTGGCAAATTTCATCATAATCCAGATGAGAAAGTTTGTTGAGTTTCCCTTCTGCTCTGCATGGTTTCTACATTTGAATTTTATTTTTTCACACCTCACATATAAATATGTGTTAACTATAGAGATACGTAAACAGTATACTAAATCCATAGAAGTCACAGGTTTTTTTTTTTGTTCTAGGACAGACGATCTGTGTGAGCTTGACGAAGAATCAGTCTACTTTCATGATCAACATGTCTGGTTGGTAATAATAGCACAGACCAATTGTATATTACTCTGTACAGTACCAAAGGATCCTTTGGCACTTTGGGTTTTAGACTTGTGCACGAAGGAAAAAATGTAGATCAGTGTCACATCCTGTCCTGTTCTGCAAAAATGTCTGGTCTTGGCTTCTGGTATCCAGTACTCTTTTTACAATTCTTATTTAGTTTTCTTGTTTTTTCTATTCTATGTCTGGTTTTCTCTATGCTGGGTTTTCTGGGTTCATTCCTGTATTCCGTTCCTGGAATTCCCAGTCTCTTGGATTCATTTAAATGTTTGTTTTATGTTGCCACACTCATTCCTTTTCCATTTATCCTTTTGTTTCAGTTGGTCCTTCACGTAGTTGCTACAAGTCCTCTGCCCTTTCTATCAGGTAAGTGCTGTGTGTGTTTTATTATTGTTTATTTAGTCATGCATATCTAGGTAGATAGGTCCCACCTTAATTGGAGTACTTTGCCAAGTTGGTGGGCTACATAAATCTCCAATGTTTTACATATATAGTACTTAGTTTTGTCTCCTCTTGTTTTGCCTTGCATCTCTGGTCTTGTTTTATTTTGTCTTGTATTCCCAGTTCATGTACAGTCCTGTCCTGCCCTGTTCATGTTTCCCTCATGTCTTGTGTACATGTTCTGGGTTCTGCTTTCTGTCCTGCTCCAGTTCTGGGTTCTTTTAGTCTTGTCTTGTTTTCTTGTTAGGTGCCTGTCCTAGTCTTGCCTTGTTTCTGTACTGGATACATGTCTGCTGCAGAACACCCCTATATAGTTCCTGGGAGGTCTGCATATCAAGCTCCTAGCTCTTGGGATCCGCAGAAGCTGCATCAGGGCCTTGGTATGTGTCCGCACAAACGTTGGTGCTCAACACAAGGGGGCGTGTGGTTACCCCGCACCTGGCCCCGATGGTACATTTCCACGCTGTGACTCCTACTATCATGATCAGGCATACTGGGTCCCGGTCACCGGACCGCCACCCACTAAATCAGTTCTTTTTAGTTGTCCAAGTAAAACATTTGGGAAAATGATTCTGATAAACAAAAAAGGTACGAAAATAGGCCAATCAGTGTGCTGCACAATATGTGTGTATGTATATATATTTATATATATATATATATATAGATATATATATATATATCTATATATATATATATATATATATATATCTATATATATATATATATATATATATATATATATCATGTATACATAATTTTTCCAGATATTAAAAAGTAACCAATAAAGGGGAAAATAAAATATTTATACATTTTTATAGAATTATGTATTATATATTGATGAAATTAATAATATATAAATATATAGATTTTTTTTCACTGTTCCTCCTTTATCCCTCTCTAATTGGTCACTTTTCACTTCACCGGTGAATAAAATGAACACTTAAGGGCTGCCCCCTAGCCATCAATCATTTTCATTAAACTCCAAATCACAAAAAAAACATGGTTGTTTGTTTCCTCCTCTGGATCGATTGTTCATGATTCGTCCCTATGTCACTTTGGAATAATGGAATCTGCATGAGTTGCCGACCGTCCAGCTCATTTGAAACCAAAATGCCTAAGTCTACCATGTTTCCCATGATGTTTAGTGAGGTCAAGTAAGACTTGAGAGCCTTCCTGCTAACACATTATGATTATGACACTCAGATTTCAGGGCCTCTGAGGAAGTCAGATTGGAATCTATGAATTTATGTTACTGGATTAAACCTTTTGCCACAGACAGACTCTGTTGTGTACTAGTGGGTGATTATCCACTTCGGAGGGTTGGACATTCAGATTTGAGAGTGCTGCCACTACCTTCAAAATATGAACATGCAGTTGATCCAGAAACTTAGAGCCCTTTGGAGCAGTGCACTGTCACCACAATCTTTATTTTTTTTTTTTATTGCATATTGTTATTAAAACATTTACACTATAATATCTCTCTTGTATATTGGCTTCCCGTAAGATATATGACTCACTTTAAGATCCTGACGCTTGCTTACAAATCTCTACACAATGCTGCTCCAACATACCTATCCTCACTATTACACAAATATGTCCCATCCAGGCCCCTACACTCTACCGGAGACCTACGTCTAACCTCTGTTCATACTCCTACCTCTGATGCTCACCTTAAAGACTTCTCTAGGGCTGCACCGTTCCTGTGGAACGCCTTTCCCCTCTCTGTTAGACTTTCACCCAATCTCAACTCATTCAAAAATCATTGAAAACTAATTTTTTTAGGAAAGCACATCAATTAAACTGTGAACAGCTTTCTCTCCCAGCACCCTGATTCCTCTCCTACAACTGTCATCAAAACCGAACACTAAGCCCTCAGTGAACACTATCCTAGAAATCTACTTTTCTACTCTACCCTTACTTTTTATTTAACTAAACCCCACTCCCTCTAGCATGTAAGCTCATATAGCAGGGCCATTGATCCCTCTGTCCCTGTGTGTCCAACTCATCTGGTTTCAAATACTTGTCTCTTAGTCCACCCATTGTACAGCGCTACGGAACTTGTTGGAGCTTTATAAAAAATAATAATAATATTAATTAGGAATATGTTTTTAAAGTCAGATGATTTGGGAAACTTCTGGTCATACAGATATTAGGACCAGGGAACCAGGCAGACCAGACTAGGAGGGTTGAGCAGCCCCTCTCACCATATAATATTGAATCAAAGGATTCCTACCCAGTTAACAAACATGGGGTGGAGACATTTTTAATAATATGGTCAAAAACTATTTTAATTATTTTTGCAAGGAGGGGGGTCGTATCTGTTTCTAGAGAGAGAACTGATCATCTTTCTTTTGAACGGTAGGGTCTCATTTGCATTTTTTAGGTTTAATGCTCACTGTTGTTGGTGGTGGTGCTGAATTAATTTATTTATACCATTCAATTCATAAACAGAAAGGATGAAAATAAATATATAAATTATATAGATACAAATCTCCATAAAAATTGTAAAACCACTGAATAGCAAACTAAAACAAATTAATGTTTCAAGTTATAGAGCTTTAAACAATTATAGCATCACAAACCGAGTATAAAACAATTGTCAGTGAGAATACAATCAGGCATCATTTATATTAAAGAACTCACATAAATGAATACTTAAAATGGGCAAAAATAACGTATAATTGTAAAAGAATTGTAAAAGAATGAAACAGAAAGAAAAATAATGCCATACGAGATATTTTTTTTGTTCACAGGCATTCAAGAAATATCAAATACTACAGAAGAAAATCGTATGCCTAGTTACATCACTAGACATAACAATGGCTGTTAAAGGGGTAATTAGAAAAGCATGGAATATCATTAATTATTCATTCAATGACATCAAAGAGTTCTGCTCTGTTATACAAAAGTCATCTGGGTCTATTAACTTGTCTAATGGGTATATTAGCTAGTTATTGCATCTTCCTGTAACAGATATACCCTGATATGTATGTGTAGTACTGTCTGCTACATCATATTTATTAATACAATAATTATTGTGTTTTTTTATTTTCATTTTTTCTTTGAAGTTTTTTTCTGGATATCATATTTTTATTTTAGTACAGGGTGGACAAAAAACTCCTATTCCAATTGAGAATTTCCACTAAACTTTGAAGGGACACTATAGTCACCAGAACAACTGTCCCTGCTGGCTTTTAATGTAAACACTGCCTTTTCAGAGAAAAGGCAGTGCTTATATTACTTTCTAGTAACACCTCAAGTCGCAGTCACTCAGACGGCCCACTAGAGGCACTTCCTGGGTCAGTGCTGCACAGTGTGCATCGAGGTGCTGAACGCTCACCATAGAGATGCAGTGATTCAATACATCTCTATAAGGAGATGTTGATTGGCGCAGCGCACAGGGATAGCCTCCCAATGCTTTCCTTTAGGGGATCTTGCAAGAGAAGCTGCAAATGTTCTACTGACTTGAATTGTTTGTTCTTAATTTTTATGGCAAGAAGTTTCAAATATTTATCCATGTTTACACTACTACTCAAATGCTATGGTTGTTTTTTTAAACAAGGGAACTTATTATTATAACTATAATTTATTTTTAAAGTGCCAAAATATTCTCCTACGCTATCGTTATTAGTAATATTTATTAACCGCCAACATTTCAAGCAGCAATTCTTACACAATTTTACAGCAGGCTATAATCAGCAGCACAAGCAGTCTACAAGTGTTTATAGGAATACTAGGTGAAAAATACTAGTGAGCTTACAATCTGGGGGTGGGGGGGGGGGAAGAGGTATAAAAATGTAGTATAAAGGAAGAATAATGTCACCAAGTTTGAAACCTGTATCTAGTTGAATTAATGAGATGATTGTGTAGTTAAGGATGAAAAAGTGAGATGTGGGGTGCAGTTAACGGGTTACAAACAGAAAAAATATATACCGTATATACTCGAGTATAAGCCGAGTTTTTCAGCACATTTTTTGTGCTGAAAAACCCCAACTCGGCTTATACTCGAGTCAATTGTCTGTATTATGGCAATTTACATTGCCATAATACAGACAATGGGCTGTGTAGAAGGCTGGCAGGGAGCTCTTACTTCTCCTGCAGCTCCTTTCAGCTCCCTCCGCCTCCGCGCCGGTCCGTTCAGCACCTCTGTCAGCTACCAGTGTAAGTCCCGCGGGGCCGTGGGGTCATAGTGCGGCTGCGAGACTTATACTGGGACTTACACTGGGAGCTGCACGGACCGGCGTGGAGGAGGAGGGAGCTGACAGGAGCTGCAGGAGAGGTAAGTAACAGCTCTGCCAGCCCCTCTCCTACACAGCCCATCCACTGGACCACCAGGGAGTGATAGCCACCCTCCCTGCCATGGTAATTAAACATATCTGTATTTTGTTTTCAACGGACACTACTGTTAAATGGCTATTTAGATTCCCAATGAAACAATACATGCATTTAATTGTGCATTTTTTTCCTTAGGGATATATCTAAGACAGCTTGCATGGCTTTAGATCTCTTGTCTGAATAATTTGCAAACCCTCCCCTTCTATCCCCGCCCAGACTTTCTGTGGCTGTCCAATCACAGAAAGTCTGCGCGGGGATAGAAGGGGAGGGTTTGCAAATTATTCAGACTTCCCAATGCAGCTCAATGAGAAGTAATTGCAAAGTGCTCTGGGCAATTGCTGCTTCTTGAGTTTAGCTCCACTGAGCTAAACAACCAGGAAGTAACGTGATTGTTTTTTTTTTTATTGACAGCAAGAGGGGTGTAATAAGGCTATTTTTGTAAAAGTTCCAATTTCTATTAAAATCTGCACATTTGGTAAAATATAAAATAAAAAAGGACAAGCTGAAGTGCTTTAGGGATCTGGAGTGTTCCTTTAATTCTGCTTATTCAGTTGCATTTGCATAAGTTTAATTATATAATCTGCAAAGTGTTGGCTGTATGAAAATGTTTATATTAACATACGTTCAATATCTGATTCTCCAAAGAGAAGCCATGATACCAATAAATAAATAAGGTCATCTGTAAGCACATCTAATACCTCTCTGTGACTATGTGTTTAGATATCTATGTGAATGTCTCGCCAGATATCTATGTGGATTTGACATTTATTTTTATTTTTGTCAGTTTGTATGCCTTTGGAAACAATGCTTTTCATTTTCTAATAGGAAGACTTTGTATCCGAGAATTCCAGTTCGTGATATTTCACTTTTTTTCACAATGCAAAATAAGAAACAAAAACCATAAGACTTTGAAAATAGATTCTTTGTATCTTGGAATGATGTTACACTAACGTTTAGTTAAACCATTCTGGGTGTGTACTATCCATTACAAACTATAGCACTGATTCTGCATGTCATATTGTTTTCAGGAATATTTTTTTGTTCTCCAAAAAATATTGATGCTCTATTCTAAATTAATGTTTGATAAACATTTTCTACGCTCTGTAAAAGCCAGATTGCAAATACAGAGGCATAAATGTAGTGTGCATTAAACCCTTTACTGATGACAATATCTGCTTGTCAATACTGTACACAGTGGTATCAATTCATATATGACTCCCTGTATCTATAGAACTTTTGGAAATATTGCTGCTCCCATTCTAATAGTGTGTGTGCGTTTTACTACTTACACGTGTATCTCTCCATGTGTGTGTGTGCTACTTCTAACATTTGTATCTCTCCATGTGTGTGGCTCTAACTGAGTGTCTGTGTTTGTGCATACTAATATATAAATACATATACATAGTTTATTTTCAGAACTCACACACACAAACAAAACATTCATCTGATAATTTATTGCTAATACATTATTTTATCCGTTATGGGATCACTGGACTATAATAATGTCATTGACTAAAAGCAACTTTAGCAATAAATTCAGAATTTAGATTTCCATTATTTTGTAAACAAAGAAACAATGTAAATTTTAAAATAATTACCAATTCTCCAAAAAAGATAACTGACAAGTATATATTACACCAGTCGGAAGGAAGGAGGTCGGAGCCTAATGAGTGTCAAGGCTACAGTCCTGGATGATAATCAGAGTATTCACAAGTACATTACGGAGATGGTACCCAAAGATTAACTGCAAATGGAATACCTAAGACAGCAACAGATAGAGGATGCAGAAAAAGAGGAGATTCCATGGCAAGACAACCCTCTCTATGGGGTGTACCACCAGCAGATAGTGGATATGGCGCACATGACAAAATCTTACCAGTGGTTGGAAAAGGAAGGACTAAAAAAACAGCACCAAGTCACTTATCCTAGCAGCACAGGATCAGGCACTCAGCACCAGATCAATAAAAGACAGTCCAGCACATAGTAACCAGGTGCAAGATGTTAGCAGGAACAGCATACACGGAGAGACAAAACCAAGTTGCTGTGATTGTGTACAGAAACATCTGCACAGAATATGGATTGGACCTGCCTAAGTCCAGATGATAGATATCATAAAGGGTAGTTGAGAATAACAGGGCTAGGATCCTGTGGGACTTCAAGACCCAGACAGACAAGCAAGTGCTGGCCAACTAAACCCGGCATTGTGGGGGTAGACAAGGAACGAAATACTGTAGTCGTGATAAATGTGGCAATACTCAGTGACTATACCATCAGGAAGAAGGAACATGAGAAGGTGGACAAATACCAAGGACTGAAAGAAGAGCTAGAATTGATGTGGAAAGTGAAGGCAGTAGTAGTCCCAGTTGTGATAAGATCACTTGGGGCTGTGACTCCCAAGTTGGTTGGATGAGTTTTAACTGATTCCAGGTGGGACATCTGAGATCTCTGTACAGAAGAGTGCAGGTCTAGGAACAGCTAACCCTCAACCCTCAGACTCGCAGGCCTCTGGTAGTGGACCCGAGAAGGAGGAATAAACATACCAACCAGGAGGGGTTGAAAAAAAACTTTTTTCCCTATATATATATATCACTATATATAATAGTCACAAATAATTTCAGAGAATTTACAGACTGTACATACATTTTTTTTTCCATAATGAAGCCTCATAACCTTAGCATTTATTCTTCACAGCAAAGTGCTGGAGACATACATTCATTTTTGCTAACTGAATGTTCTTGTATATATGAATATAGCTTTTAGAAATAATATTTAGCATTTTAGCATGTACTGTCACCTAAATTACTTTTAGCTTAGATGGGCAAGTGTGTACACAAAAAATAAAAGTGCATATGTCACAAAAAAAAGGAATATTTACATATTTACTTATTTTACAATAGGGAAGGACTCAATTAGAGCACAAAGAATGTCTCTCGGGGAGCAAGCCAGATATACTTATGGGAATCCTGCACTTAGTGCTGAATAAATGTCGACACTTAAAAAACAAGTAACTCTGCCACAGGCATTTCAGCTGTTTCCAATTTACAAATAGTACTCATAGTTTGTGTCATAAGCAACAGACGTCCCAAAATATCTGAAATGCATCTTCTTCATAAAATGGTGATGACAAGAAAATATAACAAGAACATAGACCTCAACTTAGACCTTGTGTGACCTAGAACCTTTCTCTGAACATGTTCAATCACTACCCAGTTATTCTTGCTTTCATCTTAATGACTCTGGATATACCTTATCTCTGTTGTTGAGATAGGATACTACCTGCCTTATATGTAGTTGAGAAGGAACTATTGGCCTTCACAGAGATGGTAATCGGGATTCTTGCAAACCTTAATATACCTTACTGAAAGCTTTGTTAAGATTTGGTGGGGTGAACTAAGAGACTACTTTCTGTAGTTTTATTGAATCAATTTTGCTAATTTCCATCATATGATCAAAATCCATAAAGAAATGGCTAGGAATAATTACATATTCCGTAGATGGGATTTTTAAACCATTTTGTTTGTTTGTTTTGTTTGTTAATCTGTCTGTCTTCAGATATTGTTTTGCTTATTTGCATTTTTTTAGGGTCTAATGGGTAACATGATGGGCCGCTTACTCACTGTGCCTTAACATGTATCAACCTAGGGCTGGTTTTACATAACAATGACCATGCCCATCTTTAACAAGTGGCAAACGGGGCAGCTGCCCCGGGCCCTGTTGCTCCTGGGGGGCCCAAAGCAGCTGCCCTGTGGGCCCCCTGCCTGCAGCCAGGTCTGAACAGCCCACCGGGATACTAAGAAATATTCCGGTGGGCTGCAGCAGGTGAGGTAATCAGGGGCCCCCCCGGCCCTTTAAGAGAGCTCCAGACCGGGCCTCTGTCTTCCTGCCTGCTGTGAGGAAGTGTTGTGAGGTCACTTCCTCCCAATTAACAGAGTGCCGCTGGGGAGGAGGCGGCATACATGGAGAGAAGGAGGAGGTACTGGCCAAGAAGAAGACGAAGACTCCCATCAATCTCCGCCATCCAGCTCCCACTGGACTCCTGTAAAGGTAAGGAGGGTGGCTAAACTATGTAAATTGATATGACTGTGTGTGTGTATCTGACTGTGTGTGTATCTAACTGTGTGTGTGTGTGTATGCGTATCTGACTGTATGTTTGTATGTGTATCTGACTGTATGTCAGTATATCTGACTGTGTGTATATCTGACTGTGTGTGTACATATCTGTGTCAGTGTGTGTAAGTGTGTATCTCTGTGTGTGGATGTGTATTTATGTATGTGTCTGTGTGTGTATACGCCAGTCTTTGTCAGTGTGTGCATGTGTCCAGATGTGTGTATGTATCAGTGTGCTAATGTGTGTGTATATCTGTGAATGCATGTCATACATCACGGCAATCAAACACAACATGCAAACACACCCCTGCAAACATTACATACAAACACACCCCTGAATTCAAACTCAAAAAGTATATAGAAACACATCCCTACACTTAAAAACCAATACTACACCCTACATGCACACACATACTGTATACAACAACATGCTCACATTCAAATGCACAAACACTGCTCACAAATACAGCCCTGCAAGAATGGCCAAATGGTAGATCCCCAGCTGGCATAGCATCGTGGGAATTGTACAACAGATGAGGATTTATCTTTTCTCTGCTCTTGCGCTAGAGGGGAGGCTCAAAACAATGTCTTGCACCAGGGCCCTGTCTACATTAGTTCTGCCACTGTGTTGGGGTGGAGGGCGTGATTGCATGCCAGAGAGTGAAAGTGTGGGGGGAGGGCAGGATCCAGGGGGCCCAAGCAAATGCTTGCCCAGGGTCCAATCAATGTTAAAGACGGCCCTGACAATGACCTTTCAATCCCACTCTCACTGTTTAAAAAAAAAAACACCCCC
The DNA here is from genome assembly GCF_036172605.1 of Pelobates fuscus. NCBI lineage: Eukaryota > Metazoa > Chordata > Amphibia > Anura > Pelobatidae > Pelobates > Pelobates fuscus. The sequence goes on along the minus strand of NC_086317.1, from coordinate 461,526,436 downwards.
CCAAAATTGACAAAACACTTGATAACAATCACTATCATAAAATGTTCTATATACACTGATCAGGGTATGTGTTAGTCTATTCATGTGTGTGTAGAGTGGGTATGTGTGTGTGCAGCATCAGTGTGGGTATGTGTAGTAGTATGTGTAGTTGTTTGTGATAAGTGTGCGCAGTAGTGTCAGTGTACAGTGTGGATAGCAATAAATGTAGCAGTGTATGTAGTAATGTGTGTCAGTGTGAGTTTGTGAGCCTGGAGGCAGCAGATACCTACTCTTCCTAATGAGACATCTGGCCCTGGATCGACCAAATTCAGTGGCTAGGCCTTTGAAAAATGCTCAGGTTACTGTAACATTCAAGAAAAGGTGATCATCCTTGCATTTTGATTCTTAAGTGTTCATAAGGATGGCATAGATTAATCTGATGTAATGCAGATGGCATATATTCTCTTTATTATGCCACAAATCAGTTTGATTTGTTTTTACCCATCCCTTGCTGCATGCTCAAGGGAGAAGCAGCAAAAGCACCTTTGGAAAGGTTCTATTTAATATTTTTTATAATATTTCAACAGCTGCTGAAATATATCTTCAACGTACTCCTACTGGGTGATGGAGTCACTGGACCAAAAAACGTAAAGGGAAATTGGCGCTTAAAGGTACACTCCACTGCCCAAATAAAAACATAAATTAAAAAAAATCACTATTTATTAGATATACAATGAAAACATGCATGCATTTAATTATTATTTCTTTTCATGGGGAGGGTATATCTAAATCCAGCTTGCAAAAGCTACAGATCCAGTACATGCAGCCTTTGCAATGTAAGAATATGGATACTTTTGCCCCAGATTTGCCCCACTTATGCTGTCGTTAATCCATTAAATCCAATATTTATTTTTTTATTGTTTTTAACTAAAAAATATTCATTCTTTTGTTGCAAAACGGTATATTGGCACATAGACTCACACAGAATTATGAAGGACTCCCTACACTGCAATCAACGCGTTTAGTATAAAAAACATACTTCCTTAAGATTAAAGATTGTTCCACTGTAGCAAGGTTTTATAGCAACATGGCTAATTACCAAAATTGAAAAAGTTGGAGATCAGCCCAATTATCCAGTGATATTGCATGAACTGATAGAAATCACTTAATCCTCAGAGTACCTTAATGCCACGCCACAGAAAAGATATAGCACAAAACTGCTCAATCAAGCAAAGTACACTTACAAAAAAACAACACATATAATAAGTTTACATGTCAAATACATACACTATGTTCAAAATAGATCAAAACAGAACCGTAATATAAAATAGTAAAAAAAAAAAAAAAACTACACCATGTTCCAAATTATTATACAAATTCTATTTAAGTGTCACAAAGATTAAATATTTTGTTTTTCAGTTTAACTCATGGATGGCATTGTGTCTCAGGGCTCTTTTGATCACTGAAAACAATCTCGGACACCTGTGATAATTAGATTGCCAGGTGAGCCCAATTTAAGGAAAAACTACTAAAGGAGGGTGTTCCACATTATTAGGCAGAGCACCATTTTCATGCAATATGGGGAAGAAAAAGGATCTCTCTGCTGCCGAAAAGAGTGAAATAGTTCAATGCCTTGGTCGAGGTATTAAAATATTAGATATTTCACGAAAACTTAAGCGTGATCATCACACTATTAAGAGATTTGTGGCTGATTCAGAGCACAGGCGGGTTCGTGCAGATAAAGGCACATTGAGGAAGATTTCTGCTAGATCCATGCATCGGATCAAGAGAGCAGCTGCTAAAATACCATTACAATACCAATACCATTACATAGCAGCAAACAGATATTTGAAGCTGCTGGTGCCTCTGGAGTCCCACGGACATCAAGGTGTAGAGTCCTCCAGAGTCTTGCAACTGTGCATAAACCTTCTATTCGGCCACCACTAACCAATGCTCACAAGCAGAAACGGCTGCAGTGGGCAGAAAAATACATGAAGACTAATTTTCAAACAGTCCTGTTCACTGATGAGTGCCGTGCAACCCTGGATGGTCCAGATGGATGGAGTAGTGGATGGTTGGTGGATGGCCACCCTGTTCCAACAAGGCTGCGACGTCAGCAAGGCGGTGGTGGAGTCATGTTTTGGGCCGGAATCATGGGAATAGAGCTGGTCGGCCCCTTTAGGGTCCCCGAAGGTGTAAAGATGACCTCTGCAAAGTATGTGGAGTTTCTGACTGACCACTTTCTTCCCTGGTACAGAAGGAAGAATTATGCTTTCCATAATAAAATCATCTTCATGCATGACAATGAACCATCTCATGCTGCAAAGAATACCTCTGCATCAATGGCTGCTATGGGGATAAAAGGAGAGAAAGTCATGGTGTGGCCTCCATCCTCCCCTGACCTCAACCCTATTGAGAACCTTTGGAGCATCCTCAAGCAAAAGATCTATGAGGGTGGGAGGCAGTTTACATCCAAACAGCAACTCTGGGAGGCTATTCTGACATCTTGCAAACAAAGTCAAGCAGAAACTGTCCAAAAACTCACAAGTTTAATGGATGCAAGACTTGTGAAGCTGCTATCAAATAAGGGGTCCTATGTTCAAATGTAACGTGACCTGTTAAAATGTTTAAAAAGTTAAAATGTTGTTATAAGTTTGATTGCAATAGCTTTTGATTTCAGTAAATATGCTGCAAACACAACAAATGACAATTTTCAGTTCTTAACAACCTATAAAGTGTTTTGAAACTTACTGTGCGTAATAATTTGGAACAGTGCATTGTAAGTTTTTTATGTTTAAAAAAAATACTGTTATCATTAGGTTTGTTCAATACATTTTGAATTGTACTCTTAATAGTTGATAACATGAGTATTATGCTGACTGTTATTTACATCAATTATTTAGGTAAATGAGAAAAATAGCATTTGCATAATAATTTGGACTATCCAAATGTATTAAAGGAGCTAACCTCTTCATTACCCCAACTACATGTTGAGCATGAGTACACCCCCCAGGCTTATTCTTTCAAATACATACAATACCTATGTACATTTCTAATGGGGACATAAGTTCCCACACATGTTAAAAAACATTACGTTTCACAATCACAATAATATTTAAAATTTTAAAGGGCCAATACTCAAAGTTCCTAAAAGTGGGGACAGTGAACTAAATATGCTAAATCATTAATTGCATCCAAAGTATGAATAGCAAATATTACAACTCGAAACTCATAAGGATTATTACTGAATACATACAACTGTATGCTTAAAAACATTTATGTTGCACAATCCTGATTTTAAAAGACCTAGAAATTGAACTGGTGAATAAATGTTGCTAAATCATTCGCAGTATTCAAAGTGTAAAAAGTCAAAACTATAACTCAAAGTTCATAAGGATTATTAATAAATATATCCACCAACAGTGACTCATCCCAATGAGATAACCCATTTCATTGTGATACATTGAAATCTATCATGAATACATACATGATGGGGAACATAGAAAAATAAAATAGCAAACTATTAATAAAAATAGCACACATCCCACTCCATATTTAATCCCCTAGGTGTTCTAGTTTGGTGTGAGCATAAATACAAGGCCTCTCCTTCTAACACAGCCCGGGTTTCTGTGGCTGTTCAATTACAGACTTCCCAATGCAGCTCAATGTGAAGTCTGTGCAAAACACGTGCTCTGAGCAATTGCTGCGTCTTGAGTTTAGCTCCACTGAGCTAACCAAACCAGAAAGTAAGAGCACCGTTTGAACACCTTATGTCACAAGCAAAATCAGTTTTTAAAAAAACAAAACCAAACCTAAAATAAAACTCATCAAGTATTTTCGGGTTGAATTTTCTAAAGAATGGATAAATACCAGTCTCACCCATTATGTTCAGCATAAAGCTGTTTCATGACTCAACTGCTTACCATATATACTCATTTATAAGTCGATCTCATCTATAAGTTGATCTCACCTATAAGTCAAGTGCAGTTTTTTGACCAACAATTGTAAAATATGCTATGACTCGTGGATAAGTCGAGGGTACTGCATTCAAACGGAATTGCTCCACTTCTGTTCGGCTACCGAACAGACTCTGTGTGGTCCCTCTTGTTAACACCTCATAATCACCAACCATCCCTGGCTGTTAACCACAAACAAGCATTCCCTGGGTGACCGCCATTCGTATATACGAATGCACGTGTTCAAACAATCTTGTCTCCTGAACGCAGGCAGCGGTACGCGGTTGTCGACGGCATGAAACTACGCAAGCCCGTAGTTTCATGCCGTTGAAACTTGTTCCCCTCCTGTTCAACTTCCCGAACAACTAGGAGAACGGCGTTCGGTAGTCGAAATTCTATCAAAACTAGCACTGACCCGTGGATAAGTCGACTCTGCATTTTAAAATTAAGTTTACAACTAAAACTTCTCAACTTATACACGTCTATATATGCTCCTGACAATTGTCCAAACTCCCCTACACTTGTTTCTGAATATTAGCTCAACATAGCTTGTACATTTCGAAAAATATACTGCAAATACTATTGTTACAAAACTCAAATCCCACACTTTCAAATATTACACTAAAAAAAGAAATTGAAAGAAATGGAAAGATTTTGAACAAATGTGTAGTCACTGTATAAAACTCAAGAATACTCCTTAACACTTATTTAAAAAAAAATAATAATAATGCAAAACCAGACATTAGAAGGTTATAAAACACATTTTCGTACAGTTCTACTCTATGAATGACTTTGTAATAGCACACAGAGTTGTTAAAAAAAAAAACCTAAAAGCAATATGCATAATAGTCTACTTTTCGACGTAGGATCAAAGGAATTAAGTATATAGGGCCTGAAATGACAATCCCCGTGCTCTTCAGATAATTGCTTTAAGTAGGAAAATTTCAAGCGTGGAATGAAAAATACATATCAAAGAAACTGTTTAAAGGGTTTCATGTATTTTATCTGACAGCATAACTTGTTATCCTTTGCTCAATTGGTAAAATAGAGTCAATCATGGAGTTTTCTACAGATTTGACTGAAAGAACCCTATTTAAAGCCAAGATTGCACTCTTTGAAGAATGAACACCATTCCATTTTGCTTGCTGCATACTACTACTACGAGAATTGTATGCAATATTTGCATATTTCTGTGGGTTTACATAAGAGCACATTAGTTATTTTGATCTTTCCATCCTCTAGTCTTTCTCCTTTCACTGAAAATGATCTACTAGAGCCATGGTTACCAATTAATTTTTCCTGTGGAACCCTTTGACATAGTGTATTTACATTGTGGACCCCCCCCCCCCAAAAAAAAAAAATACCTATTTTGCGCCGTTGTATAAACATTTTTTTATGTGCTGGTGTATGTAGCTGTGTTTGTATGTGCCAGTGTGTGTATCTTAGACATGTACATTCGTTTTAGGACGAATATGATTTTGTCTGAATTTTCAGACTTTTTCGTATTTGTTTACTATAACATAAACAAAAGTCCTACGTCCGAATTATATACGAAACAATAGGGCAAATGACAAATGCATTATCTTTTAGTTTCAGTTTGTTTAGTTTATTACATGGAGGGAGCTACCGGCTCGTGGCTCCCTCCTTGTAATATGTGAAAATAGAAGCAGCAGGGAGCAGTGCTCCCCGTTACCTTTTAACTCCCCCCATGCCTCCCCATCATTTTATGAGGGTCAATATGACCCCCAAATTAGCTTAAGAGAGATTAAAATCTCCCGAATGCCCCTACTCACTATGCCACTAGTAGGGGCATGTCTACTAAACAACGAGCACGCCAAGGAAAGCCCCGGATGTGGGCTCAAACGTCGATTTTATGAAATAACTCCAAATAAAGCTTTCTACTATTTTCTACAAGACAGTGAGTGCTAGCCCATTTTTTTTATTTAATGTTTGTATATTTTGGCACCCCGCATTGAAACCTTACAGGATTAATTAGAGTGCAAGGACTAGTTTGTCTTTTTGTGTATATATATATATATATATATATATATATATATATATATATATATATATATATATATATATGTAAGTGCCAAAATATTCCACAGAGCACTAGATTATCTCATATCTTGTGTGTTCAACTGCCCTTTCTCCCTACTTCTGACCGTACGCTGAGCTGTTGTTGTGTGTATGGAGTACTGTTCTACTTGCTGCATGTTTCTAGTGAACTGCTATAATGAGCAAAACCATTAATAAGCATGTGCCTTCTTGCCTGTTGGATCCAAAGACATGATCAGTCTTTAATATATAATGAAAAGATGCCTTGGAAACATATTTAATATGTATTACTTATTGGGAGCTAATATATTGCACCGTGTCACATCTATCAGAGGCATAAAATACATAAATAAACATAGATTCAGAATGTTACAGAGACTCTGCTTTCTAGTGCAGGGGTAAATAACATTCCACACTCCAGATGTTGTGGACTACATCGCCCAAAATACTCTTACAGTCATAGTATTGGAAAAGTATCATGGGAGATGTAGTCCCACCGCTAAAACACAAATCTAGAATAAAGGAGTCTGAGTTTTTAAGTGCAATAAAGTCCAACTACTAAGTGAAGGGCAAATTTACAAGAAAATTAAAAAACAAAACAAAAAACTAGATGATCCATTCTTGATCCATTTCAGATTTTTATTATATTCAAATCCCAGCACATTGTAGCCTGATCCCTAAATCCTCTTATTGGTCCATAGCTACCCCTAACACTAGTGCTGGCCCTAAATTGCTCACCATTATGAATCCTCTCTGGCTCTGTTGCTTGTCATTTGGGCTGTCACGGTTTAGTAAACAGAGCCCGGTATGCAGTAATAAGAAAATCGGAATAGCAACAAGGAAACAACTGATAGGGTCAAGGAGCACAGTAATGTTGAGCAATGACAGCTTGTGTCAACAGGCATAAACAGGAAGAGGGTGGCATACCACCGGCATCATGCCAGTATCACCAGCACACCCCTGGATAGTGACAGCCCTTTCCACTTTAAGGCACGCTGGGTTAGAGATGCACAAGCCTAATGGAGGACCCATTCGCAATTCCGAGTGAAGGACTCGGCCGGGCCGAATTGCAAAACGTGCCTTTCTATTTGGCAACGCAACAATCTCTCAATCCCCCGAAGGATCACCTCACGCCGTGAGATGTAAGCGTGGCGCCAGCCATCAGATTAGTGAGCCATGGTGCCTCACAGGAAGAAAAGAGAGACGCCCAGCGAGTGCGAGGTGAATGATGGGTGAATTGGGGGTTGACATGGACAGTAAAGTATTTCCTGTATTTTTCTTTAAAGATTTTCTAGGGATACTTGTTCTGTTTTCCCATTTCATCGAATGATTGCAGAAATAATGTGCAAGCTTGGCATAGGAAATCAAAAGCAGATGAGTTGTTTTACAAGTGGTCTGGTCTGGACAATCACATTCTAGTGCCAAGAGCTTCAAGTGACTGTGATATTAAATATGAGAATCTAAAGAAAATGCATTAGCAGACAGCACAGTTTATCCCTGAAATCCAGGTCAAGACAAAGAGCGCTCTAGACAAAAGTCAAAAACACATGATTATGTGTAAGTGCACTTTTAAGAGAAAATTCATGCTGCTGGTTTATCTGCTCTTTATAAAACAGAACTATGCCTATATTTTTTTAGTTTTTCATGCATGTGTCCAATCAGACCATGACATTATCCAGCTTATTCTGGATGGATGCTGGATATTTTATGTTCATATGTTTCATGTTGATACTAGAGCAAGTATCTCGTATATCACATTGATGATTATATCTTTATCAGGATAAAAACTCTAAGTAACGCAAAGAATATACACATCAGAAACATCCAAAATATACTGCGTCATAGGTAGGTTTATATAGCTTTATTTAATTGGAGTCAGGTCTATGTCGTGATTGTTTTAGGTGAAATTCAGCTATTTGTAACATGATTATTATGTCTAGTGTGAATGGATAGGAATTGCAAGTTAATTCAAAGTAAATGTCACATTTTAGATCACAATAGGCAAACCGGAAATATTTTTACAAATCATCTATGTTGTAATTTCATTTAATTTGACCTAACGTGAAATTTACACGTTAATAAATATCCCTGAAAGTCTTTCTTGTGATACACTAAGCAGATACTCACATGCTTGTTCGCTAAATGTGTTAGTAAATTGAAACTTAGGCTGAAGTAGCCAAGTAACTCTAGCTGAGATGGAGATTTTTTCCAATTCACTTATTTTAAGTTTATATTTGCCATCAGATGGATTTTGCTAAAATTCATACTTTTGTGATTAACCCTGTAAATCTGAGCACATTTTTTTCCAACCAGCCTTGGATCTTTAATAATGAAAAATGTATAAAGCAATTAATAAAATTATATTAATTAAGGTTAACAAATTTGAATTTGTTTAGTTTACAAAAAGGATGCCTCAGAGGGGATTTGATGTGATAGCATTATGCAAATGTATTCAATTTATTCGGGGGCCAATACAAACCATTGTCTGGAATTCTATTCATAAAAAGGACTATACAAAGGACACAAGGTCACACATTTAGACTGGAAGAAAGGAGATTTAGTCTAAGGCAAAGGAGAGGTTGTTTTTTCTGTACTGTCTGTACAGATATTTAAACTGCAACTGGATGAATACTTACAAAAGCATAAATATTCAGTGATATAATTTTTAATTGGTGAGATAAAAGTGTTCTAGTTTGTTGTCAAATTGGAAAGGGCTTCAAACTGGGTTTTTGCCTTCTTTTGCACTTATGTCTCTTTTTAGTCTTTGTAAATATGTACATAACAAGGTAAGAACATACTGTACTCATTTATTACATGGCACTTATTTAAAACACACATTGATTGGAGTTTTTGCCATTGAGAAATGAGAAACCGGTATTCCTCCAAAGAATTAGTATTTAAATTAACTCAGTTTTATAACTCATGCTGGGGAGGAGCCACTCACCTACGGAAACTACATTTGATCAGAGATAACATAGAATTAAAATTGGTTTGTATATAAAAGAAATAATAATAATGTGATGCTTGGTGTTCTAAAGCCAACAAAATATTGTATAAGACAGGATGTGTTTTTCTAAAAGACCATTTAACATCCTTTAGCAAAGTTTCTAATCTCCATAACTCAACACTCTCAATCTCTGGTTCTGTTCTCATCATACTGCATTTAACATCCTGCAGCAACTCCCACAACGCCAAGGCCTCATCTCACTCATAGGAACAGCGATTGTGATGCTCTGCATTTAACATCCTGCAGCAACTCCCACAATGCCCAGGCCTCACCTCACACTCATACTCACTCATAGGAACAGCGATTGTGATGCTCTGCATTTAACATCCTGCAGCAACTCCCACAACGCCAAGGCCTCATCTCACACTCATACTCACTCATAGGAACAGCGTTTGTGATGCTCTGCATTTAACATCCTGCAGCAACTCCCACAACGCCAAGGCCTCATCTCACACTCATACTCACTCATAGGAACAGCGATTGTGATGCTCTGCATTTAACATCCTGCAGCAACTCCCACAACGCCAAGGCCTCATCTCACACTCATACTCACTCATAGGAACAGCAATTGCGATGCTCTGCATTTAACATCCTGCAGCAACTCCAACAACGCCAAGGCCTCATCTCACACTCATACTCACTCATAGGAACAGCGATTGTGATGCTCTGCATTTAAAATCCTGCAGCAACTCCCACAACGCCAAGGCCTCATCTCACACTCATACTCACTCATAGGAACAGCAATTGCGATGCTCTGCATTTAACATCCTGCAGCAACTCCCACAATGCCAAGGCCTCATCTCACACTCATACTCACTCATAGGAACAGCAATTGCGATGCTCTGCATTTAACATCCTGCAGCAACTCCCACAACGCCAAGGCCTCATCTCACACTCATACTCACTCATAGGAACAGCGATTGTGATGCTCTGCATTTAACATCCTGCAGCAACTCCCACAACGCCAAGGCCTCATCTCACACTCATACTCACTCATAGGAACAGCGATTGTGATGCTCTGCATTTAACATCCTGCAGCAACTCCCACAACGCCAAGGCCTCATCTCACACTCATACTCACTCATAGGAACAGCGATTGTGATGCTCTGCATTTAACATCCTGCAGCAACTCCCACAACGCCAAGGCCTCATCTCACACTCATACTCACTCATAGGAACAGCAATTGCGATGCTCTGCATTTAACATCCTGCAGCAACTCCCACAACGCCAAGGCCTCATCTCACACTCATACTCACTCATAGGAACAGCGATTGTGATGCTCTGCATTTAACATCCTGCAGCAACTCCCACAACGCCAAGGCCTCATCTCACACTCATACTCACTCATAGGAACAGCGATTGTGATGCTCTGCATTTAACATCCTGCAGCAACTCCCACAACGCCAAGGCCTCATCTCACACTCATACTCACTCATAGGAACAGCGATTGTGATGCTCTGCATTTAACATCCTGCAGCAACTCCAACAACGCCAAGGCCTCATCTCACACTCATACTCACTCATAGGAACAGCAATTGCGATGCTCTGCATTTAACATCCTGCAGCAACTCCAACAACGCCAAGGCCTCATCTCACACTCATACTCACTCATAGGAACAGCGATTGTGATGCTCTGCATTTAAAATCCTGCAGCAACTCCCACAACGCCAAGGCCTCATCTCACACTCATACTCACTCATAGGAACAGCGATTGTGATGCTCTGCATTTAACATCCTGCAGCAACTCCCACAACGCCAAGGCCTCATCTCACACTCATACTCACTCATAGGAACAGCGATTGTGATGCTCTGCATTTAACATCCTGCAGCAACTCCCACAATGCCAAGGCCTCATCTCACACTCATACTCACTCATAGGAACAGCGATTGTGATGCTCTGCATTTAATATCCTGCAGCAACTCCCACAACGCCAAGGCCTCACCTCACACTCATACTCACTCATAGGAACAGCGATTGTGATGCTCTGCATTTAACATCCTGCAGCAACTCCCACAACGCCAAGGCATCATCTCACACTCATACTCACTCATAGGAACAGCGATTGTGATGCTCTGCATTTAACATCCTGCAGTAACTCCCACAACGCCAAGGCCTCATCTCACACTCATACTCACTCATAGGAACAGCGATTGTGATGCTCTGCATTTAACATCCTGCAGCAACTCCCACAACGCCAAGGCCTCATCTCACACTCATACTCACTCATAGGAACAGCGATTGTGATGCTCTGCATTTAACATCCTGCAGCAACTCCCACAATGCCAAGGCCTCATCTCACACTCATACTCACTCATAGGAACAGCGATTGTGATGCTCTGCATTTAACATCCTGCAGCAACTCCCACAATGCCAAGGCCTCATCTCACACTCATACTCACTCATAGGAACAGCGATTGTGATGCTCTGCATTTAACATCCTGCACCAACTCCCACAACGCCAAGGCCTCATCTCACACTCATACTCACTCATAGGAACAGCGATTGTGATGCTCTGCATTTAACATCCTGCAGCAACTCCCACAACGCCAAGGCCTCATCTCACACTCATACTCACTCATAGGAACAGCGATTGTGATGCTCTGCATTTAACATCCTGCAGCAACTCCCACAACGCCAAGACCTCATCTCACACTCATACTCACTCATAGGAACAGCAATTGTGATGCTCTGCATTTAATATCCTGCAGCAACTCCCACAACGCCAAGGCCTCATCTCACACTCATACTCACTCATAGGAACAGCGATTGTGATGCTCTGCATTTAACATCCTGCAGTAACTCCCACAATGCCAAGGCCTCATCTCACACTCATACTCACTCATAGGAACAGCGATTGTGATGCTCTGCATTTAACATCCTGCAGCAACTCCCACAACGCCAAGGCCTCATCTCACACTCATACTCACTCATAGGAACAGCGATTGTGATGCTCTGCATTTAACATCCTGCAGCAACTCCAACAACGCCAAGGCCTCATCTCACACTCATACTCACTCATAGGAACAGCGATTGTGATGCTCTGCATTTAACATCCTGCAGCAACTCCCACAACGCCAAGACCTCATCTCACACTCATACTCACTCATAGGAACAGCGATTGTGATGCTGTGCATTTAACATCCTGCAGCAACTCCCACAATGCCTAGGCCTCACCTCACACTCATACTCACTCATAGGAACAGCGATTGTGATGCTCTGCATTTAAAATCCTGCACCAACTCCCACAACGCCAAGGTACTTCGCCTAATTTATTCTTACATTGCTACTATATTATCATGGGTTACTATAGAATCGTTTCCAATTATACCTGTAGTTTGCCACTGTAAGTTTCTGTGCATGCAGTTTTTCTCATTGTCATTTAATGTTTCTGACCAATAATTCATGTACACGGTTATTGAAAGGTTGGATTATAGAATTTGGTTGCTAAACATTTCAACACATTGTACTCAGGTTTTTCTCAAGTTAATGTACATATTATGTTTCAAACAAATCTTATGTTTATTTTTTCAACGTTTAAATGAAATGTATATAGAAATGGGAAAAATAAACCATACAACCACATCATGTCTGAGAAGCCTACAAATTCTGACTCAAAAAATCATGAATCATTCTGAAGACACACCTGAAAAATCTTACAAATATTGACATTGATATATAATCCCTATAAGTTTAATATTAAGGGATAAAAATGACCCTTGTCTCAGTGGTGGTGAATGTGTGAAATATTTCCTGGCATTTCACAAGCTTTCAAATGTCAGATACTGACTATTACCGAATCTGTTCCAAAACCTAAAAAGCTCTTACACAGCTTCAATCTATGTAAAAAAAAGTTCTTCAAAATGACAGCATCATTCACTAGCACTCCCCCAAACCTCCCCCCCCCCCCAAAAAAAGAAAAGAAATATATATATAAATCTATTTGCAAGCACTAAAATCTGTCATGAATTAGTCTTCTCCCCATTTTGGTGATCATCACTAAGGGACCCATCCGAGGAAATGATAAACTAAGGGAACTGGTCACTAAACATTGGGTTGTGATGACTTGACAACAAAATTCAGAGCAGTGAAAAAGGGATATAAATGACAAAATAATTAATAAACTTACACACCCATTTACAACATCTCAGCTTGTGATGTTCATTGCTTTTTTTTTTTTTTTTAGCATGTTCACATTTAGGCCTTATTTTTGAAAATTGCCACAACGCTATGAATTACTCTCTCGCTTCTAAACACCAGCACGCTATCGCATAATTAAAAATAAACAAAAATGTTTGGTCGATGTTGCCCTCACATCCAGTGGAGGAACTTCCATCTAATTTGCAAAGATTATATAATAAGATAATGTTGGCTGCTTGATTCTTATTAGCAGCTAAATGGAGGGGAGACAGAATTTCTTCAAAGAGGGAAATTGAGGTCAAGATTAAAGAAAATTATGTAATGGACCGACTTACTGACATAGTCAGAAATTCTCTTCTCACCTTCCATAAAACGTGGGATCCATGGTTTGGAATATGACCCAAATTAATTAACTTTCAATGCAATACCTACAGTCATAGCTACGTATCCGCAATCGGTTACTCTATCTTTCTCTTGACTTTTACAGCTATTATTTTATTATTTTTACTCTTATGTCTTACATATTTCTTCTTCCTTACATTTCTATATCTCTACTCTTTGTCTCCTTTTCTGTCAATTTTTGAATATAACTCAAATTCAATGTGAAGGGTTAAGCTGAATTAACACCTCAATTCAATGCCTATTTTTATAAGTACCTGCACTGTGTTGATGTGAGGTATATCATCATACAAAATACAGGGAGTGCAGAATTATTAGGCAAGTTGTATTTTTGAGGATTCATTTTATTATTGAACAACAACCATGTTCTCAATGAACCCAAAAAACTCATTAATATCAAAGCTGAATATTTTTGGAAGTAGTTTTTAGTTTGTTTTTAGTTATAGCTATTTTGGGGGGATATCTGTGTGTGCAGGTGATTATTACTGTGCATAATTATTAGGCAACTTAACAAAAAACAAATATATACCCATTTCAATTATTTATTTTTACCAGTGAAACCAATATAACATCTCAACATTCACAAATATACATTTCTGACATTCAAAAACATAACAAAAACAAATCAGTGACCAATATAGCCACCTTTCTTTGCAAGGACACTCAAAAGCCTGCCATCCATGGATTCTGTCAGTGTTTTGATCTGTTCACCATCAACATTGCGTGCAGCAGCAACCACAGCCTCCCAGACACTGTTCAGAGAGGTGTACTGTTTTCTCTCCTTGTAAATCTCACATTTGATGATGGACCACAGGTTCTCAATGGGGTTCAGATCAGGTGAACAAGGAGGCCATGTCATTAGATTTTCTTCTTTTATACCCTTTCTTGCTAGCCACGCTGTGGAGTACTTGGACGTGTGTGATGGAGCATTGTCCTGCATGAAAATCAAGTTTTTTTCTTGAAGGATGCAGACTTATTCCTGTACCACTGCTTGAAGAAGGTGTCTTCCAGAAACTGGCAGTAGGACTGGGAGTTGAGCTTGACTCCATCCTCAACCCGAAAAGGCCCCATAAGCTCATCTTTGATGATACCAGCCCAAACCAGTACTCCACCTCCACCTTGCTGGCGTCTGAGTCGGACTGGAGGTCTCTGCCCTTTACCAATCCATCCATCTGGCCCATCAAGACTCACTCTCATTTCATCAGTCCATAAAACCTTAGAAAAATCAGTCTTGAGATATTTCTTGGCCCAGTCTTGACGTTTCAGCTTGTGTGTCTTGTTCAGTGGTGGTCGTCTTTCAGCCTTTCTTACCTTGGCCATGTCTCTGAGTATTGCACACCTTGTGCTTTTGGGCACTCCAGTGATGTTGCAGCTCTGAAATATGGCCAAACTGGTGGCAAGTGGCATCTTGGCAGCTGCACGCTTGACTTTTCTCAGTTCATGGGTAGTTATTTTGCGCCTTGGTTTCTCCACACGCGTCTTGCGACCCTGTTGACTATTTTGAATGAAACGCTTGATTGTTCGATGATCACGCTTCAGAAGCTTTGCAATTTTAAGAGTGCTGCATCCCTCTGCAAGATATCTCACTATTTTTGACTTTTCTGTCAAGTCCTTCTTTTGACCCATTTTGCCAAAGGAAAGGAAGTTGTCTAATAATTATGCACACCTGATATAGGGTGTTGATGTCATTAGACCACACCCCTTCTCATTACAGAGATGCACATCACCTAATATGCTTAATTGGTAGTAGGCTTTCGAGCCTATACAGCTTGGAGTAAGACAACATGCATAAAGAGGATGATGTGGTCAAAATACTCATTTGCCTAATAATTCTGCACTCCCTGTATTCTGAAGTTGATACTGATAGTATTTTGCTGCCAGATATTTTGGGAAAAGAAGCAGCATGCCTCCACTACAAAATGTATCTCCTGGGATCCCTGTGCGGAAATTGTCCGGTAGCCTGGTGGGGGAGAGGTACATAGTCAGACTTGAACATACATATTTTCTGTTTCTGAAAACATACAGCCGTGTAAACTGTATGCTGCATACAGATTTACATTGCATGTGCACAACTAAATAAAGTATAAAAAAATAAAATAAACAAACAAAAGGTTTTGAAACCACATCTCATAACAGCCTACATATTAGGACAATTTTCTGAGTATGATCTGAAAGCTTCAGATTTTACAGCCAATAACAGCCAATTTCACAGCTCTGGATGACAAAATCCCGATTGACACTGGAGTACCCAAACTGTTTTGGGATCAGCAGCCTTGCTTCTACTGAGACTCAATCCATTCTTATTAAAAATTACCCATTTGTGCCACACACTGATCTTTTTCTTGCTTTGACCTGTATCCACCAAAGAGGAACAAAGGAGATTTTTAAACAAGTACATAGAGGAAATTACAATGTATACCAACATAGCACTTCATCTCCGGATGATCCAAACAGCACAACATTTGCCACTTCACCCATTTGATAAATTTTAGCTTACTATTGCACATTATAGCACGTTTCCCCAAGTTCCACTCTAAATTACAAGCTTAGCATTATTCTTCTAAAAACCTGATAAAGTAATTTCACCCTTAACATCAATTTTATAGCACGACATAAACAGCTTTCTTGTATTATAAAATGCTGTTGTAGGAAGTATCTGCTTTTCCACCAAGTTATGCATTTACATAATAAAATGTATGAACAATAATCACATAAGCAATAAAACTACACTTTGTTGGTTATAATTATGCAAATACATCATTAAGTGGCATGGTACTTTATTACGGCTGAGATATACTGTAAGAGAAAGAGATTATTACCAATTATGATACAAAAGCTATAATGAGTACTAAATAAATAAGAATTATTTGAATTTTTTCGCTTAATTTTAATTGTATTTGTTTAGAGAACATTTATAAACATTATTTACAATGGAAGCATTGATTTTAGCGACTACCAGAGAAAAGACTAGATATATGGCTTAAAGGGACATTATAGGCACCTAGACCACTTCATCCCTCTCCCTTAACCCTGAAATCTCTAACATATTTACATTGTAAGGTTAAGACTGCTAGTGATATTTCCTACTGGTTCACAGAGTTTACTTCCTCAGTGCTGATGTTGGTGGAGGAAGAGTCAGCACATAGGGACCTCAGCGCTGGAATAAGGTAAGTGTTTTAACCCCTTAAGGACCAAACTTCTGGAATCAAAGGGAATCATGACATGTCACACATGTCATGTATCCTTAAGGGGTTAAAGAGCTTTTAAACCTTTAAATGCCATGTGTCTTTATCAATATGCTCTTGATAAAGGCGTGATATTGAGCAGAAACGTGCGCTGAGCTGACGCTGATATTTAATATTGTTAGGAGAAATAGTTTACTTTTGAGACCATGGAATGCTGATAGAGATAATATTTTGTGGCTAGATCTAGGGGGACTGCCTTGAAGCAGTGTGATCTACATAGGGGGGAGGTTTATGGATTAGGATTAGCTATCAAATACATGTTGCTGGCTATCTTGAACCTCTTCAATATATTTAACCCCTTCCCGACCGGGGACGGAAATTTTCCGTTAACCTTGTCCTTCAGTTAAGGACCGTTGACGGAAAATTTTCGTCATTTACTAAAGTTAACCCCAGATCGCCGCAATCGCGGCGATCGTGGGGTTAACGGTGCTCCGGTCTGCCTCTGTATTAGAGGCAGACCGATAGCACCCGATCGGGCTGTCCCAGCACCGGTGCTCACTCTGACAGCATGTCAGAGCGAGCACATGTGCTCCACATACTCACCTTCCGCCTCCCTGCACTTCCGGGTTCTGTGTGAAGTGCAGGGAGACGGATCAGTGCTGAACCTCCTCTCCCTGTGTGTAAAAAAAAATATAAAGTTAAATCCCATCCCCCCTTTCCCCTGCTTTAATAAAATTAACCCCTTTCCTGCCAATTGATCACTGACCACAGTGACCAATTGGCAGGGTATACATTTTAATGTCATCTGATTATTTTTTTTTAACCCCTGAGGGTTAATTTTTTTTTTTTTAACCCTCAGGGGTTAAATTTATTTTATTAATTAATTTAAATATTAAAAAATTATATATTTAGCTAGCTGGGGAGGGTGGAAGTTATTGGGGAATTGGGGAATTTGGTGTTAGGCTAACTAGGGGTTAACGTTAAAAAAAACTTAAAATAAGCTTTAAAAAGGTAAAAAAAAACTAAAAAAAATGTTTTAGTAACGTTTAAGTAAAAAAAAATACCACCCCCCTTTACCCAGTCTAAATAAAAATTAACCCCTTCCCTGCCAGCTGATCACTGTCTACAGTGATCATAATACAGATCACAGTATTATACTGTGATCTAATTTTTTCTAACCCCTGAGGATTAACTTTTATTTATTTTTTAACCCTCAGGGGTTCAATTTATTTAATTAATTAATTAAAATATTTTATAATTATATATTTTGCTAGCTGGGGTGGGTGGGAGTTATGGGAAAATGGGGAATTTACAGTTAGTGCTGCTTACTGCTAGTTAGGGGTTAACGGTAAAAGAAAAGTTTAGAAAAAAATGTAAAAGTGTAAAAAAAGTTAAGATAGTGTAAAATATTAATTAAGAAAAATAAAGTTTAAAAACAGGTTTTACAAAGTAAAAAAAGTTTTACAAAGTAAAAAAAAATACATTTAAAAATGCTCATTGCCACTACACTTGGTACAAGCTAGCGGAAAAATGATCCCACGCTAAGGTTCAAAATATGCCTTTTGAATTACCCTGGGATGTCTTCTGTAAGAAATGGTATGCCTTTATGGAGTAATTGGATTATATAGCCTGGTAAAATACTCTAAAATGGGACATGGACACAGCGTAAAAATTCAAAGTTTGGAAAAAACTGGAATGACTGTGTCTCAAATGTGCCCCTTCAATGTCCACATATACCTGGCAAAGGTACATACGGGGGTATTGCTGTACTCAGCCGACATAGCTGAGCAACATATGAAGTAGTATACAGTCGTAAACACAAAAAAGAAAAAAATTACTAATTCGCCGGCATCCGTGCCCAAATGGGTATAGTGCCAGGAAAAAGCAGTACAACCCTTAAAGATAAGCTAAGAAATAAAAATCAATACTTTATTAAATGCCAAAAGCTTAAAAATACTTGGACTCCAATCAATTAAATACTAGAGTAGGTAGGTATAACTGCCAAGGGTAGAGTTACAGGTAATTACACAGGCAACCAAAATGGAGAGTAAAAGAGTCAGGATAGACCTGGTGCATGTGTCTAGCGAGCTAAAAACTCCATCTATACAGTCGTAGTACACATAAGGTTTGCAAAATATACTGCGCAAACTCACTTTGTGTGTCAAAAAGGCAGACAAATGCTTATTACCACTACACTTGGTACAAGCTAGCGGAAAAATGATCCCACGCTAAGGTTCAAAATAGGCGTTTTGAAATACCCTGGGATGTCTTCTTTAAGAAATGGTATGGATTTATGGGGTATTTGGAGTATACTCTAAAATGGGACATGGGCATAGTGTAAAAATGTAAAGTTTGAAAAGAACTGGAATGGCTGTGTCCCAAATGTGCCCCTCCAATGTCCACATATACCAGGCAAAGGTACATACGGGGGTATTTCTGTACTCAGCCGACATAGCTGAGCAACATATGAAGTATCATACAGTCGTAGCACACATACGATTTGAAAAATATACTGTGCAAATTCACTTTGTGTGTCAAAAAGGCAAAAAAAACGCTTAATACCATTATATCACTTGGCACAAGCTAGTGGAAAAATTATCCCACGCTAAGGTTCAAAATATGCCTTTTGAAATACCCTGGGATGTGTTCTTTAAGAAATGGTATGCCTTTATGGTGTAGTTGTAATATGTATCCTGCTCAAGTGCTCCAAAGTGGGACACGGACGCATCAAAACCCTCCATGAAAATTCACACTTAAAAACCTTAACTTGTTACGTCTCTTTTACAGCAGTGTAACTTCACAAAATAGTGTCTAGGTCATACATTGGGCATATTGTTTTACTCAGAAGACTTAGCTGAGCATAATTTGGGGGGTTGAACTTAGTGGCACATATGAAATGTACAAAATGCCCAGCAAAAATGTAATCCGTATGTAAAAAATGCCCAAAATTATTTTTTACCACATACTTTGGCATATATTGGTGAAAAAATGGGGGCATGTTAAGGCACAATATGCACCATATGAGATACCCTGGAGTGTCTACTTTTACAAATGGTAGGCCTTTGTGGGTTTTTTTTTGAACAGTCAAACTGCTATAATACCCCAAATTGAAGCATAGGCCCATTAAATCCGCCTCTCAAAATTCTACTGTAAATGTTGAAACGGACAGGTCTCCTATATGGCACTGTAGCTTCATGAAATAGTGCCAAAGACATACAATGGGGGTATCGTTGTACTCAGCAGAAGTAACTGAACACAAAATAAAACTTTGTACAGGAAAACACACACCAACTTTACAAAATACACATGAGAAGTTCTTTGTTATAAGTTTGTGTGCGAAAACCCCCAAAAAACACAATTTTACTCCAATATTTAGCAGAGGTTGGCGGTAAAATGGCTACGTAGAAAGTGTCAAAACAACCTTAGGACAATAGCCTGTGATGTATACTTTATATAAATATATACTTTTGTGTGGCAATTTTGTTTTCTTTTATGGCTATTAATCTTAATTAAAATTCTAAAATCGCTCCACATTAAAAGTTTATTTTACTCCTTGTGCTTTGTGACCTGTAACTACCAAAATATCTATTGCTATAGTCTTATTTGGTAATATTTTTGCATCCAAATTGTACATGTTTAACCCCTCATCTCCCACCCAATGAAAGACTCATCTGCACAAAGTTAGGTCCAGATATGGTTCGTAGAGAGAAGTGACAACCCTTAATACTGAGTTGAAGTCTGGTCAAATTGACCAACATCAACAATGCTGTTGTAGCTGAATGGAGTAAGAAGATCGAGCATCTAGAACAGGCATAGGCATCCTTCGTCAGTTCAGATTTTTGGACTAAACCTGCCATGATGCTTTGCTAGCATTATGGGTGTAAGAGCATTATGGGGGAATGTAGTCCACAACATCTGGAGTGCCGAAGGTTGCCTATCCCTGATCTAGAAAATATAGTGAAAGATCATTCCAGAAGAGTTCTAGAATCAATGGATGTAGTGGAGCTTCATATTAATGACCATGATATTGGAATCAGAGATTGAAAAAAAATAGGTATATGTTTATCTATCTTATATAAGCTCCACTGCGTTATCCACGTATTTTATCAGGATTGATACTTGGGATTTTCTCTTATTTTGTTTTCCCGAGACATAATTATTATTACCCATCTCATTGTCACCTATTTTATTTATCTTGGCAGATTTAAGTTTTTGGAAACAAAACGAATCTATTGAAGCTCCTCTGTAATTCAGATGTAAGTGCTGTTTTCATACGTAAGAAAGTTATAATATAGTTTTATCTTCTCCAAACCCTAGTCCTCTTGACAATATAGCTCTTGGGCCTGTAAAGCTCAGAGATAAATAACTACCAACAGGCACATTAATAAGAAAACTTGAGCAATTTCTAAATCAATTTCATCTATTCAAGGAAATTAGTTTGATCCATCGCACTAAAATATGCAGCTCAAGAATAACGAGAGACAAAGCAGGCACCGAAACATGAATCTATTGTAATATTGATATATAAAAAGAGATATTTATGCATATGAACATAATAGCTAGAAAAGAGAAGATGCAGACTCTGTGCCTAGAGGTACTTAATATAAATTCAACATTCTAAGCACAACAAAAGAAAGAAGGATTCTAGAAGAATTCTTTGTTGCAATGTTTCAATAATTATATATACGGTATCTATAGAGAATATCTAGAAAGAATCTAACTATGTATAACTTGGAGTAGTGAATGGCAATGGGTATCACAAAAAAAAAAAAAATTAAAAAACATTCTGATGACTACCACGGAGGATTTGTTTTTAGGAAGTTAGGAAAAAGATATAAGTTGATTTGGGAAGAGTAGGATTTTAGTAATAAAATTAAAAAAAACATTTTTTTTTAACAGAAAGATTATGATGCACGTTTCTAGTCTTTCAATTGAGATTATTATTATTATTATTATTATTATTATTTGTAAGATATCAATCGTTTTGTATATGGGCAGTGACACATACAGGAAAAGTTTGGGACACTTGGGATACAGAAAGTAATGATTTCTGAAGAAATTGCAGTGGAAGAATCAGGAGAGTCCTGGTTTTTAAACTACTCTAATAGTATTTGGCAAAAATTCGGGACATTGGGCATTGATTCATAGCACCGCGACAATGATATTGTCAATATCTGCTCCCTCACCTATGCCCCAGTCTGCAGTGCCAGAGAGTGCTCACCTTCTGTCGTTAACAGTGTTAACATCCCGTTCTGTAATTTACATATGCACTATCTCAATGTGCTATGGGATTTACATAGTCTAGCATGAAACTGCCCATAAAATATATAAATTATAACTGACCTACATACATGGCTTGACCTTTCTATATTTAAAAAATAATAATTTCAGAACCTTACTGTCCCAACACATGCAAATCCCTTCCAGTGGACAGTTCCCTTTGCAGTTAGTAATACTTAATGTTTAATTAGGACTGACGGGTTGCAACAGTAACATTTAAATGTTCTTCTTCCAGTTGAATTAATATACAATTTCATTGTAAGTAATGATACGTGTGACCTGGTACCAAGGGATCAAGAAGAAAGACATTTAATGCAACATTTGTCAGATAAATGGAAACATAGAAATATAGAATGTGACAGCAGATAAGAACCGTTTGGCCCATCTAGTCTGCCCAGTTTTCTAAATACTTTCATTAGTCCCTGGCCTTATCTTATAGTTAGGATAGCCTTATGCCTATCCCACGCATGCTTAAAATCCCTCACTGTATTAACCTCTACCACTTCAGCTGGAAGGCTATTCCATGCGTCCACTACCCTCTTAGTAAAGTAATATTTCCTGAAATTATTTTTAAACCTTAATGCCCCTCTAATTTAAGACTATGTCCTCTTTTTTTATTATGTATTGCAATACAATTTAAATTAATTTGTATAGCAAAAAGCAAGGGCATAACTCCATCAATGAAACAGATTGTTCTGTATATGTGAAAACAGTCTTTCAAGGTTGTTATAATTATTTTACAAATAAAAATGTGTCAAAATTGGGACTGGCAGTGTTATTTAAATAGAGCATATTGAAGTTGCCTAACATCACACTCAATACATGCTCGATACATGCATTGCAAGCTACAGAGAATGTAATCATATCGTATCATGCAATATTTATATAATCATAGGGACACTATGGACACCAGTACATTTTTAATAGATAGAATGTATAGACATTAGAAAAAAAGATAAATGTTAGGGAGGGGGAGGAGGGGCTAGGGGAGTGAAGCCCAGAATGTGGGGCTCTTTAACCCAAGATTTCTTCAATTGCAGGAGGAAGCCAGAGGATGTTACTTTTTTTTTTTTTTTTTTCATTTTCAATTTCACAGTAAACAGTATAAAAAGAGCAATCAGTAGTGTAATGCTTTGTCAGGCTACTTAGAGGTACTATCAGAAGAGGCTGCTGGAAAACGGTACTTTGCTGTACATCCCTGTATTAGCTAGCTTGTGTGGAAGGATTGCATTGAATGCTGGCTTGCAGAATGTGCCCATTTCCAACTGTGCTGTCATTGGGATCCTGAAAAACATCAGCAGAACGCTGTTCATATAGGTCATGACATCTCCCCACCTCGCTGTTAATGTAGGGGCCATGTGGGGGCCATACGATACAAAAGGAATAGCACATTTCACTCTTAAAGGAACGCTTTAGTGCTAAAATAAGAGTTGAATTCTCCCGGCCCCCACTCTCCCTCTCTTTACTTTAAGAAGGCATTTTTACGCGCTTTTTTTCCAGCACTGTGCCGGTCTCACTGCGGCTGGCCCAGCCCCCTTGGGTGAATTCATCAAATTTGACAATCTCAGCCAATCCAATGGTTTTTCATAAAAACATTGGGAGGCTATTGTGCATGGATGGAAAAAAGCTGAACTGCGCCTGTCTACATCTACTCATAGAGATGCATTGAATCAATGCAAATCTATGGGGAACATTCAGGACCTCCACTCAGAGCGTGGAGATGCTGAATGCCAGCGCTGCACACTGCTGGGGAAACCTATACACCCCAGAACAACTACTTTTACCCCTTAAGGACTGAGCCAAATGTACAAGTTGTGAACAGAACAAAACGTAAACAAAACCTGGCATTTGCGCTATATGTCTGTCCAACCTTAATTCACCTCTTTCAAATTAAATGCACCCCCACCTTATTATATATCATTTTATTCAGGGGAAACAGGGCTTTCATTTAATATCAAATATTTAGCTATGCAAAATAATTTAATAAGAAAACAATGGGAGAAAATAAGAAATGTTGTTATTTTTTTAGTTCTACATGACATTTTAACTGTCAATGTCATAATACTGTTTGCTTTTACTGCAATAAAATACACATATTTGTATTCAGCAAAGTCTCACGTGTAAAACAGTACCCCCTATGTACAGGTTTTATGGTGTTTTGGGAAGTTACAGGGTCAAATATAGCGTGTTACATTTGAAATTGAAATTCGCCAAATTGGTTACGTTGCCTTTGAGACTGTATAGTAGCCCAGGAATTAAATTTACACCCATAATGGCATACCATTTACAATAGTAGACAACCCAAGGTATTGAAAATGGGGTATGTCCAGTCTTTTTTAGTAGCCATTTGGTCACAAACACTGGCCAAAGTTAGCATTAGTATTTGTTTGTGTGTGAAAAATGCAAAAAACGCCAATTTTGGCCAGTGTTTGTGACTAAGTGGCTACTAAAAAAGACTGGACATACCCCATTTGCAATACCTTGGGTTGTCTACTATTGCAAATGGTATGCCATCATAGGGGTAATTTTCATTCTTGGGCTTCCATAGGGTCACAAAGGCAACGTAAGCAATCTGGCGAATTTTAATGTGAAAAAAATAAAACACAAGCCTTATATTTGACGCTGTGACTTTTGAAAACACCATAAAACCTGTACATGAGGGGTACTGTTGTACTCGGGAGACTTCGCTGAACACAAATATTTGTGTTTAAAAACAGTAAAAAGTATTGCAGCAATAATATCGTCCGTGTAAGTGCTGTTTGTGCGTGAAAAATGCAAAAAAATTCACTTTTACTGGTGATATCATCGTTGTAATACATTTTACTGTTTTGAAACACTAATATTTGTGTTCAGCGAAGTCTCCCGAGTAAAACAGTACCCCCCCTGTACAGGTTTTATGGTGTCTTGGAAAGTTATAGGTTTAAATATAGTGCTAGCAAATTAAATTCCCTATACTTTCAGCATGGGTTGTCAGGCAGGTCCCGCTAATTGTAATTAATTAGGATACCTAATTATGTAAAAATATTACATAAATATATGTGTAAAATTAATATATGTATGTAGTGATATATACATATATATTTATGTATACAGATATATATATAATTTCGTTCTACGTGTATTTTGATATAAATATATATATATATATATATATTAATATCACAATACAGTTAGAACAAAATAACACACATCTATATATTTTCTAATTATTTATTTTTAATTATTTTTTATTTAATTTTTTTACGTGTTTACATATTTTTTATATTATATATAAATATATATATAACAATAATTATATATATATTTAATCAGTATCAGTCTACGTGTAATTTGATATTAATATATATATATATATATATATATATATAATTATATATATATTAATAGTAAAATACACCTAGACAGTGTATGTGTGTGTATGTATATGTGTATATATATACTTAGATCATATATATATATATAAAATAAGTATATATATTTTTTACACTGATTTTACTTTTTTTATTTGATTTCCAGTCCGTAGGGGGACTAACTGTCATTACAGGCAGTCCCCCTGCTAGCAATGCCTGAGCCAGCTAACCCGGCCATGTGATTGTGAGGTCCTCGCAAGGACCTCACTCTCACATGGCCGGGGGGGCTGCTGGAGGGTGGACGTGCCGCGGGGAGCTCCCTGGGAGTCCCCCCAGCCGCGATCGCCGGCGTGGAATCGCCAGCGACCGGGTAAGTAAGAAAAAACTGGAGGGCGTACAATTACGCCCGGCGGCGTTTAGAGACGCTCAAAATAGGGCGTAATTGTACGCCCTCCGGTCTTAAGGGGTTAAGCTGTAGTTGTTCTGGTGACTGTAGTTTACCTGTATGTCTCTTTAAAATAATTGGGTCTACATTCACATAAATTAAGGAACCACAAGTCCAAGGTATTCAAATCTATTTAGCTGAAAATGTGGAGGCATCATATTATCTTACTCCAGGATTTGGTCATTATTTGGAGGAAGAATATACTGAAAACAATCACAACTTTTCGCCAAACGCAATTATACTGCGACATAATCACGCTTCACAGCTGATGATGTGTTATATAAATTGTAAATAGTTTAATTATAAAGTTTAACCCCTTAAGGACCAAACTTCTGGAATAAAAGGGAATCATGACATGTCACACATGTCATGTGTCCTTAAGGGGTTAATGAATAAAAAAATAGCTGTTCACGTAGCAGGAATATTGTTTGTTAATATAAAAAAAACAAGTACATTTTGGCAGCCTGCATTAATTATTTCCTTCTCATATATATATATTTGAAATAATCTATAGAAGAACAAAAGTATGACAAGATGAAATGTGTGGGATTATAAAGAGAAAGCATGAATAAATATATTAAAATATGCATAAACAGAGATGGACAAAGCTTGGCTTAGCAATGCCAGATAGGTAAAAAAAGAAAATAAAAGACTCCACTTAACTTGGAAAAACACTTTATATTTCTGCTCACTGTATGAATTGTATACCGGTTTGTTTTACTAGATTGCCACAAGCAGGGTTCTCTGCCAAGCTGTAACAGAGGGTGGGAATGAAACGGTTAAGGGATCTAAGCATCCGACTAACCTAGGATTTTATTTTTTGTGTGCTGTATTGAAGGTGGAAGTTTGAATTGTAAATTTGCTTTAGATTTCTTTTCTCTTGTTTTATTGCCCGTGATTCTAACTTTTAGCACAACGTATCCACTTTCATGTCCAGAAAACATGATGCTTTATTTTTATTAATTCTTTTCTCACTCTAGAGCAGGGGTTCTCAACCTTGTCCTCAAGGACCCCCTACCAGTACAGGGTTTAGGGATTACCTGGGTGTGTCTAAGGTGTTTAGAAAAAGAAAAAAAAATCACCTTAGAGTCTAAGGTGTTTTTTTCCCCTTTTTCTAAACACCTTAGACACACCCAGGTAATCCCCAAATCCTGGACCGGTAGGGGGTCCTGAGGACTGGGTTGAGAACCCCTGCTCTAGACCTTGTCCTTAGGGATTTCAGTACCACATTCATGAGGGCAACATCCAGAAATACTTCTCTTCCCTTGGCCTACATCGTGTCACCATTTACTTCTTCTCAATAAATCAGACTGCATGTCTACGTGGTTTCCAAAATTGAATTGATATAAAAACATCTTGTTTATCCTCCTTTAAACACGTTCTCAGGTCAACAGTGCTACGGTTAAGTTTGTTGGGTAGGTTGACCACCCTAGTGTCCACTATGACTAACCTTTTTTAATTCCACATGTCTTGTTAACCTCCCAGTTTCATCTTAAAAAATATATTTCAAGTGCCTCACATCCAAACACAACATGCAACTAAAATGCAACATGTTCCTCGTTGGTCTCACTCAAGTCAAGTCCAGCCACCTCCCTTATATAGAAAGTCCCTGCAGGATTCATCTTCCTGACTTCCTGACCTTCCCATACCTTAGCCTCTATCAGTCTCTACACTAGCTACTAATATGGTTTGTCCTTATCTATAAAGTTCTGAATAACTGTGCCCCAATATATGCAGTGTCATTAATAAATATGTCCCACCCCACCCTCTCACTTTATAATGTAATCTTGTTTGAGCAGGGTCCTCACCACCTCCAAACTTGTTATGGTGAATTTGCATCTATGTCCCTAGCATTTATTGTGCAGCACAGCATACTGTGTTGATGTTTTAAATAATAATAATTAGTAGTAGTATTACTTTCAAATGATTTCATATTCTGGGATAAACTTATTTTATTTTTTCAAAATATTACAATATCAAAAATTTAGCATGAATAAAAATATATATCAATATATAAAAATATATATCAATAAATAAAAATATATCAGAACTAAAATATTTTTCATAATATTAAATCATTTAAAAAGTTATTATTATTAAATCATTTGCAAAAGCTTATGCAACAATATTAAACCAAGGCCTGCATAGCCGGAGATATTCACCGTTCACAGGATAAGTTAATTAACATCAAGGTTAAACAAGGAATAGTGAAATTAATACATCTTTGGCATGTCATTATTTTTAATTATCGCTTTATTCGGATGTTTTTGCATCTGTGTTGAAGAACTGATGACCACGTTTAACTGGGCAACAGGATCCGTATTGTGTTTCTCTCACTGAACTATTAATGTAACATAACCCAAGGCTTGCTCCATTCTGATATTATTAATGTATGTTAAACCAATATCCCACGACAGACCTGCCTTAACTGTCTGGATGGCTTTATCTTATGTGGCAAACAAGTAGAAAGAACATTATTACGTAACCTTAAAGGGATACTATAGTCACCAGAACAACTACAGCTTAAAGTAGTTATTCTGGTGTGTATAGTATATTCCTGCCAGCATTTTAATCAGAGAAAAGACAGGTTGCCTAGGAACACCTCTAGTGGCAGTCACTCAGATGACTACTAAAGGTTCTTTCTAGGTCAGTCCTGTTTTATCAGAAAGCACTGGAGTGGCTGAGATAATCAAAATTGATAATCTCAGCCAAGAAGGCAGAGCATTGGTGGGGCAAGCTGCGAGGAGACATGTGCGGAGGTAAGTAAAATACCTTTTTCACTCTGGGGTGAGAGGGGAGGAAGGGGGGTTGTGAAGCTAAATGGTGTCAGGAATACACGTTTGTATTCCTGACACTATACAGTTCTTTTAAAGAACATTCTGACTGGGAGGACCATGAGAAAAGTCTGGATGGAGAAAAAAAAAATAAACTAAATAAGCCTTACGGGAGACACCACGGGTGCTATTTGCCAGCTATACGTGATAACTTTGTGTCTATCTATATCACAATTGCACACTAAACAAAAAATTAATACAAGTCTTACAGATATAGTAATATGCCTCTTACGTTTCAAAAAATAAACCATAAATCTTGTATTCTAAAACAGTATTTGCAATGGTCATCTTTAGAAGAACATACAATTTGACCTTTGTGAAATGTTAACATCTCTCCTATTATAATGTTAAAGTCATTATAAATAACTATATTTATAAACCACAGATTATTTTGCAGCTCAAATATTGAATGCAGATCAACAAAGCACATGGAATATATAACTTCAATTTTTTTACTTTCTTGGGATGAAACGTAGGAGCAGTTCCTCTGCCAACAATACTCTATCCGCGTTGCTGTTTTCCTAATTTGAAATGTATGCCTCCATTGGTAAGGAATTGCCACAGGGCACAAAATGCGTTGGGCATAGTCATTCTGTGCTCCCCTTGCCTAACAAGCTTTTATGGAATAAATGCATTATTACATTATCTAAAGAGGATACTGAGGGATCCTGTTTTGTGAATGGTTTATTATTTTGTCTATATTTGAAAAAAACAAAAATGTAAAAATAAAGATTGTTTGTTTTTGTTTTTTTGAAGAAAAAAATTTTTTTCAGTGTGGCAAAGATCTTTTTTCTTATGTACAAGAATAACATGAACAATGCTCATCTCAATCTCAATTTAATGAATAATAACATGATCTGACCTTGGTGGCATAGTTACTGCTGTCAATTGTGCTCACAACATGCAGGTCACACAGAATTCTAAGCTTTAGATTTCCCAGATGGTAAACTCATCTGCACCTGATCAGACTTTAAAAAAGGTCTTGTGTGCGATAATGAAGAGCAGATTTATAGCCATAACGGGATGCTGCTTGTTGGAGCATCAAAGTTTAACATCTACATAATGTATTAGTCCTGCATATGATAACAGGAAAAGCTCGGTCTTAATCCAGGTGTTCTTATATAGTGATTAACATTTATGGCATTTTTTATAGCATCCCAAACTAGCAAGCGATCAGCCAGAATCGATTGCAAAAAGTACAGATCATACAATGGTATAGTATGTTCTTTTTCTGATCAAAATGGTATTTTGATTTGTTTTTTTTTATAAAAAATGAGACTACAATATATTCCTTGCAGTTTCCCCATCATTTTCATGCAAAAAACATGGATTACACACTGATATTTTCAGAGTACCATAACGTGCTCAAAACTAGCAGAAAACAAGTGAAAATCAGAGTGCAGACTTGTAGTAAGAATTGAGGATCGTTTGCTAGTGTACTCAATTTTTAAAACGTATCAAGAAAATATTTTGTGGCTTATAAAATGGCATTTCAGTGTATTGATTTTCCGTGGACCTTACACTGTGTAGTCTTGTTCATGAATGCTTAGTTAACAGAGAACCGATTTATTATATATTATAGTAGATGTTAGGTGCACACGTTTAAGAATTTGCAATGGTCCTCTTAAGAAGAACACAATATTAACCTTCCCTAAATGTTAACTTCTCTCTTATTATAATGTTAGAGTCATTATAAATAACTACATTTAGAAACATCATATTATTTTGCAGCTAAAATTTTGACTGGACATCAACAAAGCACATTAAATAATTAGGATCAAAATTCTTACTGTATCTCAGTTTGGGTAAAGGCTGAAGGGTAGAAGCAGTTCCTCTGCCAGCAATAGTAACAGTGCTACAATGTAGGGGTACATATTAAATGTACCCATTTAAGTATTTAAAGAACTGGTGACTTTTCTTCCCACAGGTTCCACCATCCAAAGGTCAGTCGGACAATAGTAGGGCAGGGGCAGTGATTGCCCCATAGATATATGAGATCCTAAAATGCTGATACTCAATGTTTCGGTCAATATTAAAGTCAATCAGTGCATAGGATATTGTGTCTTTGAAAAGACCCATAGATGAATGCACTCTGTTTTGTGTCTTAAAGTATCACTGGACAATTTTCTTTAAACCGGCAAGCAAACACTTTAAAAGAAATATACAAACCAAAACAAAGCAAGAACATTTTTTTTTAAAAAGTATGTTTATAAATCTACTATAAACTTGGTAAGATTGCATTGTTGGGTACAACTTTCAGCTAGGGGAGTTTCTTCAGCCCCCCTCTTACCCACCCATCTAATTTTTAGGCAAGTTCTCTACAGGGAGTGCAGAATTATTAGGCAAGTTGTATTTTTGAGGATTAATTTTATTATTGAACAACAACCATGTTCTCAATGAACCCAAAAAACTCATTATTATCAAAGCTGAATATTTTTGGAAGTAGTTTTTAGTTTGTTTTTAGTTATAGCTATTTTAGGGGGATATCTGTGTGTGCAGGTGACTATTACTGTGCATAATTATTAGGCAACTTAACAACAAACAAATATATACCCATTTCAATTATTTATTTTTACCAGTGAAACCAATATAACATCTCAACATTCACAAATATACATTTCTGACATTCAAAAACATAACAAAAACAAATCAGTGACCAATATAGCCACCTTTCTTTGCAAGGACACTCAAAAGCCTGCCATCCATGGATTCTGTCAGTGTTTTGATCTGTTCACCATCAACATTGCGTGCAGCAGAAACCACAGCCTCCCAGACACTGTTCAGAGAGATGTACTGTTTCCCTCCTTGTAAATCTCACATTTGATTATGCACCACAGGTTCTCAATGGGGTTCAGATCAGGTGAACAAGGAGGCCATGTCATTAGATTTTCTTCTTTTATACCCTTTCTTGCCAGCCACGCTGTGGAGTACTTGGACGCGTGTGATGGAGCATTGTCCTGCATGAAAATCCTGTTTTTCTTGAAGGATGCAGACTTCTTCCTGTACCACTGCTTGAAGAAGGTGTCTTCCAGAAACTGGCAGTAGGACTGGGAGTTGAGCTTGACTCCATCCTCAACCCGAAAAGGCCCCACAAGCTCATCTTTGATGATACCAGCCCAAACCAGTACTCCACCTTCACCTTGCTGGCATCTGAGTCGGACTGGAGCTCTCTGCCCTTTACCAATCCATCCATCTGGCCCATCAAGACTCACTCTCATTTCATCAGTCCATAAAACCTTAGAAAAATCAGTCTTGAGATATTTCTTGGCCCAGTCTTGACGTTTCAGCTTGTGTGTCTTGTTCAGTGGTGGTCGTCTTTCAGCCTTTCTTACCTTGGCCATGTCTCTGAGTATTGCACACCTTGTGCTTTTGGGCACTCCAGTGATGTTGCAGCTCTGAAATATGGCCAAACTGGTGGCATGTGGCATCTTGGCAGCTGCACGCTTGACTTTTCTCAGTTCATGGGCAGTTATTTTGCGCCTTGGTTTCTCCACACGCTTCTTGCGACCCTGTTGACTATTTTGAATGAAACGCTTGATTGTTCGATGATCATGCTTCAGAAGCTTTGCAATTTTAAGAGTGCTGCATCCCTCTGCAAGATATCTCACTATTTTTGACTTTTCTGAGCCTGTCAAGTCCTTCTTTTGACCCATTTTGCCAAAGGAAAGGAAGTTGCCTAATAATTATGCACACCTGATATAGGGTGTTGATGTCATTAGACCACAACCCTTCTCATTACAGAGATGCACATCACCTAATATGCTTAATTGGTAGTAGGCTTTCGAGCCTATACAGCTTGGAGTAAGACAACATGCATAAAGAGGATGATGTGGTCAAAATACTAATTTGCCTAATAATTCTGCACTCCCTGTAATGACAGAAACAGGGCATCATTGTGTAAAATTTAGCAAATTCCTCATTCCCTCTGAAGGGTCTGACAAAGCAGGGAGAGAGAAACCCGAGTCTGACACCTGCTCTGCATGAATCACACTGACCACACTCCAACTTTTGTCCCCCTCTCAGGATGTTACAGGGAGAACTTCCAACTGCTCCTGTGTAAATCTGTCAGACATGCCCAATACACTTTTCGAGCATTCTTAGGGATTGGACACTGATTGGTAAGATCACTCCCCCCCCCCCTCCCCCGAGAGTTGGTGTGGAAAGCAAAAGAAAGACGAAGTAAATATGAAAATAAAAACCATATTTAATCTTTTTTTTTTCATCCTGTAGAATGATTAAGTTTGCTGACAGTGATGTGAGTTCCTTTAACTCAAATAAGGCAGCGATCCAACAAATGTCCACTTCTTTCAGCAAAACTCATGAAACTCCAGATGTAGGAGATGTAAGGAATAAAAATACCGGAGTTCAGAATATTTTTTAATTATCATCTAATCTGATTAATCCAATTTTTTTTGTGATTATGAGCTGCCACAAATTGAGTTATGTTTTATATCATGCATTTATCCTTTTCATAAAAGTGATTCCTATTGGATATCATCTTTGTCTTTGAAGTACACCACATCCACCTTGCTGAATCTATTCCCTCCCCCCCAAAAAAGAGCTGAGATAATGTTAAGGGTAAAGGGGGTATATTCTTAGAAAGATTGCCAAACATATTGCAGATTCATTCATTCCATGTATGTGGACTATATGGCAATAAACAATAACTGCAGATATTGCAATATCCATAGCTCATATAGAAGTTGCACTTTCGAAATACTGTAGTGTTCATTCCATTACAACTATCTTCATCTCCCAGTGGAATACTGATGGATGAAGGGTGATGGGAGTTGTAATATAATAACAGCTGGAGGAACACAATGTAGGCTGTTATTCTGCAAGGTTAAGTTGCAGTTGTCTGTAATAGGAGGATATTGAGAGACACATCTCGTCATTTCTTTCCCATTCAATCTTGGCAGCCTATGAAAGGAAATTGGGAGAGGAAAAACTGAAAGAATGAGCACGACATTACTATGCTTTCTCCGGTGTTTCCATGGTACGAGAACTAAAGATTTTTGCGGCTTTGCTCAGAATGTCTGCAGTGCTTGTTCTAGGTCAATATGTTGGCATAATCGTGCTCCAAGGAGAAAGACAACAAATTCTTCAATTGATTTGTTGAAAAAAATACACTAAGTTTGCCTTAATCAGTATTCAGCCCGTGTTCATAATTAGAAAATAATAGACTTATTCGAAAACAGAAAACCCATCTTGGTTTAATAGCGCTTTTTGTGTGTTAGCATCTATGTAGCAAAATGTATGTTGCAAGCGATTATGGGATATTATGTGTACAGTGTAAATGATCAGCACATGTAATCATACATTTTATATTTAAGGGAGGCAGTTGGTAGTGATATCAATATACTAAGTAGTTGAAGAAAAACACACCTCCAACTTACTAACCACACTCGTAAGGCTCAACTACACCTCAACCACCACTCCACAACCATTACCCTCTGGATGGAACATTGTAAAACAAAATCTACAGTCTGAGTGGTTCGTGATGTCAGTGGTTCCCTGTCCACTGCTCAAGGAACACCAATCATTCACATTTTGTCAGTTTTCTCCCTGGAACAGAATTGATAGATGCCTAAATGCTGAACTCTTGGTGTGCCTTGAGGTCTGGGTAGGGACCACTGCTCAGAGTAATCATAAAATGCTGCTCATGGAAGGATCACAAATGTAAATAATCAATGTAATGAGGATGGAGTTGCCTAATCTTGGTTCTGAAGGGATTAACAATGTGGGATTGCCTATAAACTGTGTAAATATAAAAACAAAACATGGACATTTTCCTTTCCTCTTTAATATTAATTTGAGATTGAGATTGGAAAATTCCAATATGCATGTTCCCACAAACATGTAAGTATTGTAACTACTGATGGCTTAATCAATGTATTCACTTAAAATGAGCATTGTAACTACTGATGGCTTTCAATCAATTTATTCAGCAAAACGTCAAGATTTCAAAAGATAATTATTTCCCAGTTTATTTTATGTTCTTCTTTGTGCATTTATGGCTTTGTGGTGGAAACATAAGAGCACTTAAGTAAGCAATCTCGTTATCAGTATCACAGTCAATACTTTGAAAGATCGCTTACGTTAAGGATTAGTACCCAAATTACCATTTGACGTATAGCTTAGAGTGGATCCTGTAACACTTCATTTGAGTTTCTATGTTCAATAAGATGAGAAATGAAAAATAATTTGGAACGCATCTAGCAGCAATTCATTTATGAAATTAGTCTACGGGATTGTATTATTTTATTTATATATTGTGTATTTTAGGAAAATAAATGCATACTAAACTACTAGTGAATGTTAAATACTTTTTCAGGTTTACTGAGTAGGAATCAAGAATTATCACAACCATACCAATGATAATTAAAACGATTAATTAATACTTAATTAATTAATTAGTAAGTAATTAAGTGTATCCCTTGAGTGACTGTTCATTGAATGGCAGACGGGATTAACCCTTTAGAATCTAGTAAACCAATGTAGTTTTAAGTAAAATAAAGCTGAATGAAATATAGAAGTTCTCCCACAACATGCAACCATGTATTGGACTTGTATTTAGGGTAGCTAGAGCAATAAGCCTGTGAGAGCAAAATAAGAAATGCTTAATAGCTGCACAGAAGATAAGAAGGAAAAAATATGCATGTGGTGGAGAGGTTCATGGAGAGGCCTGGAGGCCAGACTCCCCCCTACAGACTATGGACCGTTTCACAGAACACCCTGAAAAGCACCAACAAGACTGTGCTCACCATCCATAAAGTCTTCCCCTATTGCCAAGCAGATACAGGCTACCCAAGCACCCACGATGCCAGCCACCCAGTTGCGACAGCACCCTGGTAGAAACCAGTGTGAGATGCAGAAGTCCTAGCCGGCCTCATTGCACTATCCACGAATTTGGAACTTGTAACCAGGTGGTGATTGAACACCTAATGTGAATACAGTGCACCATTTAGAGGTAACTGATGGGCTGAGCTATTCAGGAATGTGTTGATTGTGTGGTTTTGTGTTTTGGAAAGAGGTTTTGGTGCTCCGATTTCCCAGTGCCCTGTCTGGAAAGGTGATTGCTTTAGCTCCAGACCCTATCATATTAAAGGGACACTATAGCTTAATGTATACTCATTTCCTGCAGGCTTTTTGCTGTAAACACTGTCTTCTCATAGAAAAGGAAGGTTTACATTGCTTCCTAAGGACACCTCCATTGGCCACTCCTCAGATTCTGCATAGAGATGCTGAATTTACCTCATAGAGATGCATTGATTCATCTCGCCTCCTTAAAGATTTCAGTCAATCTAATGCTTTCCCTATGGGGGGAAATCGTAAATTCTGATGCTGTCACCAAGGACAAGAATTAGGGGGTGGGACCAGAGCCGGCGGACTTGTGCGGTGGTGGAAATAAGGTAAGTTTTAACCCCTTGTAAGGGACTTAACGGGGCGGGGAGAAGCCACCTAAATGGTGGTTTTAACATTATAGGTTTAGGAACACGTTTGTGTTCCTGACCCTATAGTGTTCCTTTAAATATAGAACTAAGGGTACCAGGGAGGGTTCCTTCTTTGTTACCATTTTCACCCCCTATAGGTTGAATATACATCTGGTCTGTATAATGATGTGTGGGTTTGTACAATAAAGGTTTCTTGTTTCACCCTTTGTTAAATCTCGGCTGATGTTTGCTGAAACTGCTGAATGGGCTATGATCATTCTGGAGGTCTGAGCTATTTAAGGGAGGGAAACGAACAGAGATCCTCAGCGGAATACGGGAACTTCGTTATAACGCACAAGTAAAGTCAAATGTGGTTTATTTACTAGGCCAAACTGCAAAATTTCTGAAAAAAAGTGTTCATTTGAAAAATAATTGTCATGTTGCCTTTATCTTATATCTCTAGGCCGAAACGTTGCGTGTTTGTATGTCTCATTTGACAATAAACTTTTGAGTTTTGGATTGCTAGCACTGTGGAGCCTGATTTATTTTTGTCTTATATTGCCTAGAGAAGTCTGGGACCCCCAGTGAAGCACCAGTGAAAGTTCCTTCATATTTCAGGACTGTTCCTATTGTATTTATTGGCTGATGACATTTCCCCAGCACAATATTGAAGAAAAACTGTCATGTTACACAGCATTCCCTCCCCGAGTGCTATAATTATTTTAAAGGAACACATTTTATTTTAACTCTAGTAGATATATAAGTATTTTTTTCTCTCTGCGGATTTTGCAAGCCCTCCCATTTTTCCAATCCGAGTTTTCTCATGCTCTGTGTGCAATCATGGCTTTCCAATGCTACTTCATGGAGCTAACGGAAGTGGTAATATACCTCCCTGGTTGTCTGAGTTGCGAAGCATAATTGAAGCTGGATAACTGAGTCTGCAGATAAAGTACGGACAGTCTAAATATTAAAAATAATAATAATAATAATAATAAATAAATAATAAAAGAATCACCACAACCCAATTTTAGAGTAGAGTGGGAGGGTGATGCTTTATTTTTTAGCTTTTCTGTGTGCAGTCTGAGAATTATGTACATTTGGATGTCTGAGTGACAGCCAGGGAGCGTTTTCTGCCCCCAATTATTTACTTTTATTAATGGTCACAAATATAACAGACTCCAGTCGCAGTAAACACTTCAGCCAGCTAAAGGGCTTTATACATCTGGAGTGTCCTCTTATTGGTCAGGATCAGCATTTATCCAACTGAATATCATCCTCCAGCGCCTGGCAGCATGCTCTATGAAGCTAATCATGTATGCCTGCTCAGCAGTTATGGCTGATGACATTTCAATGTGAACCTGTTGCCCGGTAAAGTGATGTGAGGGATCTTTGTTCAAGTTACGATGGCCATTGACCAAGAATAATAGAAATAGCAGAGGCCAGGGAGAGAACTGCAGTTTCCTTTAAATACAATGTATTACAAGATTAAAAATATTTAAAAACCAGTGTGAAAATAATCGATGACATATATAGCTAAACAGCAGGGTTCGGTGCGGAAAGCCATGATATGTTTATTAACTCCTTGTTAATGTTCCATCCCATCCTGAAAATAGTGTGCTTTAATACTGTTAGCCCAGCTCATGCATTTTGGCATGAGCAGAGTTAAATAGCTGCTCAATTGATACCTGGGGCTCCCCTCTGTCAGCTAGGGCCATATTAAGAGGCCCCAGACTGACTGATGAGCTGTATGCGGTGCTCACAGTGGCTCTCAGTTTGCCCCCAGACAGAGAGAAACACAAATCGTCTGAAAAGACCCTGATAGAGTCTCCCTCCCCCCCCCCCCCTTGTCAATTATGAACTCCCCATTATACCGCAATTACTCAGTACAGAACTGTCACAGGGTGCTCTGTACTGTGTGAGCTGGGGAATCGATAACCCTAACTCTAACTCTTTGCTAACACAACTACTGACATGAGAAGACAAAATCCCTCTGAGATAGAGTTTCCGTTAGGGTGAGGTTAGGGTTATTATAAGGATAGGATTATGGATGGTGTAGTGTTAGTGTAGGTAAGCGTTAATGCTGGTTTATAGTGAATGCCATGTTAGGGATATTATGTTTTTTCAATTTTACACATACTTAAATATGTTACGTATACATACAGGATATTAGAATAAAAACATTTCTTTATTTTGTACTGTATATAATCTGTATGGGTGCACTAAAAAGGAACCTCAGGGCACAATAACACATTTGTTGGGATTCAGTTGTTATGGTGCTAAGTGGTCCCTGGCTCTGGCCAATCAGTTACTTCCCATTCAGCAAAATGGCTTGAGAAACATAGTAATTTTTGAGAATGAGGAGCTACTGATTGGCTTAGATCATCATGTCAGAGACTGTCAGAGACTTCCTTTTTCAAGCCTTGGAGAACAGCAGAAGGGCAGGGTCAAATCTAACTGGTGCTGGCTTCCAGACGTTGGAGTTATATTGTTCTTTAATGCTTAAACCCCAAGTTAAGACAGCAACAGGG
This sequence comes from Pelobates fuscus, assembly GCF_036172605.1. NCBI lineage: Eukaryota > Metazoa > Chordata > Amphibia > Anura > Pelobatidae > Pelobates > Pelobates fuscus. The sequence continues at coordinate 461,487,843 of NC_086317.1, read as the reverse complement.
ACCTCTAGCTTTCCAATCTTGCTCATTTACTGTGCATCACAGTGAGTTCTAAATGTGTTATTTACAGCTTAATCGGAATCAAGTTGTTATGGTGCCCAGAGTGTCTACCATTATAAAGAAACCCTTACATTTTAGTGGAACATACTCATTCTAGGTTTTGTTTTGGTTCAGACATTGGATAACTCCCTCTGTCATTATGGGTCTAAGAGGACAGAACCATTCATGGCCAACAGGGAGCTTGCATGGGAGGGGAATACTATAATTGTGACAACCTTACATGGCAGTGCAATATCATGGTTTACTAAAACTCTTCCTTTTTACATGTGTCCTTTTTGGTAAATAACAAACTTAGCACTCACAATTACAGCGATGCACAGCGATGCACAGGACAGGTTGCAGAACACAGATTCCACTGATGGATTTTCACCAACCAAATCAGAATCATATGAAGAATTTATTATTCCTGGTGTTGGGTATACATATGTATATGTACATATTTTTCACTTGCAACAGTATTTCAACTTCTTGAAATAAAGGTTAATACGATTTATCTTTGATAATTTTCTTCGTATTAATATTCTATCTGCAAGAATAAATTGTAGGAAGCTCCAAAGTCATTGTTTCTAGCAACAGTTCCATCACACATAGCTTTTTTTTTTAAAACTCCCTAATATTGGCCGTTACCTTTCGGTCTTATTGGCATATCTCAAAAGTCACACAACTTTCTTGGTCACAAGAAGAGCACACTGCTGACAAAAACAAACAATATTCCCATTAAACATTTCGAATAATTTTTATTTAACCAGTTATTTTTTTAAGGATTATTGTACAGGGTGGGCCACAATTCAGTGTAGGTTTTGAGAAGTCAATAACTTTTAATTAGTGAAACATATTCCAATGATAATAACTGCAATAAATGCTTAATGTATGGAGATTTGTTTGACTAGATATGGAAGATGACATTTTTAAAAGAGCTCCATTTGCTGCCTGGCAATTTTTTTATTTTTTTTTTAATTGCAGTGTCCATAACGTTAGTTAATGTTTGAAGTTCTAACGCTTAAATTTCTGCAAGGGTATTCTCCTTGAGCTGCTCAAGTGTATGTGTTTTGTTTACGTACATCCGCTCCTTCAGATATTTCCACAGGAATTAATTGTGAGCTGAAAGCTCGGGATAACGTGAGGGGCAATTAATCTGGCAATTTCTTGAAACTTTCCGCTCACCAAGTAATTGTCTCAGGAGGTCCATTGTGGCCTTGCCTGTATGGCCAGTAGCCCCATCCTGTTAAAACCACATTCCAAGACAGGATGTAAATAAAATTCAATCATATCCCGATATCTCCCACCAGTAACGGTCAAAGCACTTCCAGAAAATTCCACTATTTTAACTCATTGTTCCTTCATCATCTTACCCATTATGAATCTCCCAATACTCGGTTATAATATGTACCTGAAACAAAACAATTTAACTACTAACAAATAAGTTATTAACCTGTCAAATCCTACTCTGACTTTTGGCACACCCTGTATACCTAAGTCTTCATGTTGTTGATTTGCAAACAAAAAATAGCTATTTATGATAAAAATAAAATTCTAAAATGCATATTATTCTATAAGTGCAAAATCTGAATTGAAATTTAGACACTCTGATGCATAGATTGAATAATATGCAGAAGACAATATGATGTAATGTCATTAAGTTAACAAAAAGATACACATTCTAGTGCAAATAATGGAGTAACAGTTATGTAATGTTGAATAATATTGTTATGGCTTTTTCAGCAATATTTCACCAAATATTTGCTGGTAAAACTGTAGAAAGGCTGATATTATTAAGAGATAAATTCTGTTTGAGAAAATGTATTTTTGTCCTACGCTCTGCAAACCCGTGATGTATGCATAGCAACATTCTCAGTTGCTATGCACTAAAAAAAAAAAAAATAGAAGTGTTCTTTGCATTAAACTAATGAGAGATATTGAAATCTATTATTTAGGTTCCCTGTTCCAGAATTCCACTGTCATATTTTATGTTGAAATTCATAAAGGTAATTTGCACCAGCCCCAGTAATTCCAATCAATGTGTGCTTTATTATTGTATGTACAGAATGCGGTTAACCTGTAAGATAATTTAAAAACAGGCCACATGCAGTTATTGCAATTATGAACAATAATAAAATGCCGTCTTGGCAAATATTAAATAACGAGGAAGCTATCAGCGTATAATATAAGCTTAGTTTTCAGGAAAGGTTATTAAGATGTCAGGTGTTGGGTTTGATTATACATCTTTAATTATTTCATTGCAAAAGGAGAGCACAATTTAAAGGTCGAATTTAAGCATAGTAGCTATGAAGGTCAATTGCATCCATATATGAATAGCATTCATTGACTGAATGCACCAGCTGACCCCGTCAAAAAAAACATATTCACATTGGCATGTAGAGGTTATGGTGCTTCAATGACCCCTTTAGTAAAGTGCAGGGTTATGTTATAGGAATTAAAAAAAAGAGAAATTGGGAAGATTTCGTGTGAATGTTTTTTTTTTTTTATAACCTAAATATGTAATCCTTTCCCTGAACAATCTGCTGGTGGTCTGGAAATCATCTAGTTGCCTCTTAGTGGCTCTCTGACCTTAATCCTGTGTGTTTTGGGGTGATATATTAATGCTTACATGGACACTATACCATACTAACTACACTTACTCCAAATACATGGTTCAATAGAATGACAATATGGCAAATATTAATTGGTCAGAAGATTCTCAAGCCTTGACCTTGTACAACATTACTGAGAAATGTCCAGACATAGAGTTGAGTATGAGAATTATGAGTAGTCCTTTAATATTGTGTTAGAAGGGTAGAGCAACTCGTTATACCTTTGTTGGCTATTGGGAGGTCCTAGGCTAACAGGACATTTGCCTTGGGAGAACTTTCCAGGGAGGCGTCGGCAAAAACACCGCCCACAAGCCCTCCGGCAACTTTAACAAATGCTCTGTTAGCCTCGTGTCATGGGGGGAGGAGGGCCAAAGTGCTGGCTGGCTGGCCACCTTAGGTTCCCCCGCAAAGTAGGCGTCTGTGCAGAATAGAAGCAGTCGCGAGGATGCTGTAATTGTCCTGCTTATCCTGCTCTGCTCCCTCACGCGCCCTGCTGTGATCCTGGGAGCAGGAACATGACGTCACTCAGTGAGTGTATGTCAGAGTATGTGTATATGAGAGTGTGTGCCTGTCAGTGAGTGTGTGTCTGTCAGTAGAAGTGTGTGTTGGTTAAACAGCTTGTGTGCCAATGACTGTGTGTCTGTCAGTGTATGTGTATCTGTAAGTCAAGTGTGTAATAACTGCGTCCTTATAAGATACCATAGTAACAAACCACTCACACACAAACATAAATATCTACCTCCTCATGAGTCACTTTTAACTAGAGGTGGCATAGCCTCCCTGTGATTAGTGGGTATATGCTCTATTTACTTTCATATATAGTTGTTCCTAGATGGAGGGTTTGTTTATGATTCTTGTAAAAGACCACTAAAGGCACCCATACCGCTTCATCTCAATGAAGTAGTCTGGGTGAAGCGGTCCTTTAGTTTTAACCCTGCTATCAAAAACTTTGCCATTTAGTAGGTGAAAGAACATTATGGTTGACACACTTCCACTGAATAAGAAAGTCAGAGTCAGTTATTCAATCAATACTTCATGTTCATAGAGACCATTTGATTGCACTGTGGCATTTTGCTGCGCATGTGCACTAGCCTGGCAATGGTTTATATGGTAGATCATCAATATTGATGATTTCAGCTAGGGAGGCGGGGTGGCCATGACTAGATCAGCGCGCCATAAATGTCCATAAATGATTCGCTATAGTATCCTTTAAGATTGTGCATTTTTCTTAATTTGAAATGGAAGTTTATTACTATTATTAAGAGACACATTTTGATTTTGTTTTTTTTTTCCTCTGTGCGTCACTCATGCCAGTCCATGGATTAAGGTGCGAAGGACAGTTATATTCAGTATGTTTAAGCCAGAGTCCAGCTTGCATCATTTGGAACTGTAGAGAGTTTTATATTTTGCTATGAGATCTGGTGGCTGACAGTACGGAAAGAGTGCTATTTCTTTCTGGCTACACAGTATGGCTGCTGTTAGGGATTCTTAGTATTTGAATTTAGAGCATCACTGCTCGTCTTGGTTAGATTTAATGGGAAAATAGATTAAAATGCATACAGCCTTGTTATTGCCAACATAAATCTGCCAAATATTCCACAAGTCGAAGCAGAGGGCAACAGACACATGTAATACTGCACTTCTCATTTTATGAATGTAAGGGTCCCCACACTATATATAATGGTCACCTGACAGCTCAGACACATTAATAATCCCTGGTCCATCACATCTCATCGGGGGCACAATGAAATGAAATCCATGGATCTTAGATACATGTCATTATGTTTGGCGATAAACCCAAACTAGCAGATTTATATGAAACAATCACCATTTACAAGTACGTTTAGCAATAAATACAGATATTCATGTAAACAATGTTTTTCAACATCAGTGGTTCAACATTCTGAGCAAATAAAGAATTTGAGTATCATGGTGAGCTGTAAACCACAATTTGCAGAGACTGCTCTGTTTAAGTGCTGCAGCTTGGCACTCAGTGAAATTACAGAAATGAGAATTTTGTTCGACTTATTCCAATGACGAAAGAGTAAGGATTGTCATCATTCATGAGGTCATGTGTCGGGCTTCTCGTTAAAAAACTCTGATTCTTGTCAGCTGTGCAGATGACCAGGAAAAGAAGCTGAGATTGCACTGACTGCCACAGCCTGTGCCTTTAAACTAGACATTTTAGTACCAAGAAAAGAATGGAATCGAATACACTATGCAGAATAATCTAGAATTATGTAATGACCCTCAGGGAAACATTATGTATAACTGACATTTTCTTCTATTACAAAAAAAGGTAAATTAAAAAGTATATAATACTTAACCACAAACAGAAAAATTGTGCTATTAAAGGAACACACCAATGATAAAAATTATTTTCGGTTTTAACATTTGGAATGCTCCACAAGCCCCCCATTGCCACCAACCACCAAAAAAATAACTTTACTCACTCTCACTACACTCTTTCTTCCTTTCCAGGCAAAACTGGCACATGGGCAACAATTGCTATGTCTCCCGAGGTAAAACTTTAACACCGAGAGTTTAAGATAGCAAAGAAATAGACAAAGTTAATAAACGTATTACTGGGCCTTAGAGTTGCCAGACTTAACGTTAGACAGAAAGAAAACAGAAATCGAAATGCAAGACGAGTCTAGCTAATGAGAACACATTGAAAATGAAAACTAGCCAGAGTCAGGTACAAGGTACACAGTAATCAGTCATGCAGGCAAACGACACAGGCAAGGGTAAAAGATAAATACAGGGTAAGTGACAAAGCCAATGTCAATACCAGAATATTACACAAGGAATCAAGGAACTCACTAAAAGGTACTGGGAACAGAAACCACAATAGAGCACAGCAAATAGGGCCAGAGGAGTTTAAATACCATTAGGTTAATTTTTATCGGCCCACATCATGTCCATGACCCCAAAACCAATGGAAGCTGGAAGAGACAGGTAGCTCCAATTTCCCCTTTAAGAATATGCTGCGTTCTTAACTATACTACTCTGGCATCCAACCGACCATAAAAGTCTGCAGGCTACTCGGCGGCAGAAGTGATCGAATTGTGCATGGCTTGCTTGGAGGCTGGAGTGCGCAGAGGATCCTGGCTGGCACGAGAACTGAATAAGTAACAATGAAATGCAGCAGTTGATTTGACAGCCCAATCGAATGTTACTTATAGAGAACCATTAGACTAACGCGTCTATATGTAAACTCTCTTATCTGCTTGAATAATGGTGAATACATGAATCAGGATGCCTTCCTGTCTGGCAGCTTGGGGTCGTTCCTTAATTAGGTCATCAAAGTGCCAGTGTCTCCTAAAATAGGCACTTTTATTAATTTACACAAGGGGAGTGTGCACTTAACCCATAATGCTCTTCAGCAAGTTGAAGGGATTTAGAGGTCTGGAGTCCCTTTAATTCTTTGGAAATTCAAATCCTAAGAATATTTTGTCAGAAGAAAGTTATACAATAGGAGTGTATGATGGCAGTTGCTACTGCTAATAAATACATAATGAATAGAATGTCTAGTCCTCCTTATTTAACATGTCATTATTTTTTTAAAGCATGGCTAGTTTGGCTAGCAATCTACTCAACTGGCAGTATAGTACTTAAAGTAATGAAGTACTCTAAAGTAATGAAGAAATGGTGGAAACACGCTATTAGGATTAAAATATAAAATATTTGGTATCTCCTACCTATATGGTGAAATGATATGATCGAAAAGGCAGGGCTTGAAAGTCAACCAGGGAGGTGCTGAAACATTGGGGGGGAATTTGTGACTTGTGTCCTATAGTGACTGGCTTTTGAAGTAGATGGCGATCTTCGTGTTAGGTGTGTTTTAGCCTTGATAGACTGTGTTTATTTATTTTGTTATTTAGTGTACATTTTATTATTGATTGTGAATAAAGTTTTGTATTTTATTTGGCGATTTGAGTGTGCCTCATTACTCTTGTATTACTTTGAAAAGGCAGGACTGACACAACAGCATAGATTTAGAATCGTAAAAATGGTAACAAACAAAAGCAGTGTAAAGAAACAGATATAAGTAGTACTGAAATTTAGAATGCTCAGACTTGCCAAATTAAACCAAAAATTACAAAAACACTCTAAAAAGATTTTTTTTTTAAAACTGTTGGTACTCTAAAAGCCCTGAATAGATAAACTTTAAACTCTCCAGGGTCAGACAACCAGAACAGTATATGAGGAAGTCTCTGGAATCCAGAATACAAAGGAAGCAAACAGGTGAATCCAGTTACGAATTCTAGGAGGGCATAACGTTGGGTTACTGTTTGAGTTCCAGTGTGGTATTAAAAAAGCAGTCTTATAGGCAGCTGCTCAGAAAATGCAATCCATATGGGAACTGATAATTGGTGCCTTCCACATGACTGCACAGTATATTACGCAAGGCAAGAAATGTCATCGCAGCACAGTGCGGAACAGGAAATAGATCGATTGTGATGGAATTCTGAGAACAGGTTCAACTCCACCAGGAGCTTAAATTTTAACACATATTAAAAATACAATGTTACAGAAACATCCCCGCAGTGTTTACATAGACAAACATTGATGATTGCCCGTATCAGCCTCTTTCAATTCCTCACGTAGATAAGCACCCTTTGATGACTGTAATTTCACCCACAATGGAAGAATAGTAAAATTTATGTTTAAAAACACTCCTAGGACCAAGTTGAATACAATTTTATGTTAATGATGTATACCCTGAGAATAACATTGTCTGTGATTGTAAGTGCTATTTTTCTGTCTCCTGAATACATCTTCATATATAATCAATTTGTCATTCTGGAATATATGGAAATACAGCAGAGAAAGATAAATAGTTCTTGTATAGAGCATTTTCTATAGCACAGAATGTCAGAGAATAATTATTAGCTGGAGTGTTAGAAACAAAACAGGCTTTATTTTGCCAATCATAAATAAGAGAAGTTGTCAATCACCAAAACTAGAGTAAAGGCAGCATTTATAACAACAGGGGTTCCTCACCCCTGTCAAATTAATAATAAATACATAACGAGAGGTACAAGATGTGGTTGGAGAAATAAATATGAATTTGGTGCAACTAGTAAAAATAAGCAAAGTAAAATTCTAAGCACATCTATGTCACAGAAAATCGCAAGAAAAGGGAAAAATACATATAAGATCCGACACTCCTCCAGCTTATTAGTGCAGAGTTAATGCAATACTAGGTAAAATATGCAGAAATACAAACAGTATATATATATGTATGATACCTTAGAGTGAGTAACAATGGTATCTAAATATACTTATACTTATCTGATAAAGTCAAAACAGCCTCTCAAGGTCGTGGCCCAGTTCCCGACCTTTTACAACATATACATAGGCACAGAAGAGAAATGAGATACGGCTGTATATAATCTAGAACAGGAACAGAAAAAGATACATAGTGTGATACAGTAAAACACAAAGTAATGCGCCAATATAATAATGCACTCACGAGATCAAAGAGCTTCAGGCGCATTATTCATTTTGATCTCGTGAGTGCATTATTATATTGGCGCATTACTTTGTGTTTTACTGTATCACACTATGTATCTTTTTCTGTTCCTGTTCTAGATTATATACAGCCGTATCTCATTTCTCTTCTGTGCCTATGTTAATGCAATACTAGTCACATTAGGGCTCCAGGGCCCTCATACTATCAGAGGTTTCAGAGGGCCCTCATACTTTCAGAGGTCCTAACATTTGTGGACCCCAGATTTGTGCAGTGGCACCTCCATTGACATTCCAAACACCATTGCCACTATGACTTATTGTAGTGGTTATGTAAAAGGAAGCTCTGGGTTCCCCTATTGTGTCCATTCCATGTGCTCAGTCCTACAATCTGTCTATCTAAATTGACACCCGCACTCTGTACACCCCCATTCGCTGTTTATCCACCACATTTTCATTCTGTCTACCCCAAAACCTCACATTTTCTGTCTGTCCTACCCCATTTTCTGATTTTTAGTCTTGTTTCTATGTCTGTCCACGCTTCTTATTTTCATTATTTCCACCCCTAACTCTTCCATTCTGTCTTTCCACTCTTCAGTCTGTTGATTCACCCAATTCTCTGTCAGTTTATCCCTCTATTTTCAGTCATTCTACCACCATTTCTCTCTGTCGCCCTTCTTTATTCTATATTCACTCTCCCACTCTTACAATGACTGTAGCAGGACTAAGATTTACTGAGCTATAGAGAAATTATGCTTCTCTGTCCAGCACGTTATTTCAGCATGCAGAATAGAGAAATGAGGGATATAATCACCTCCTCCACTCACTGCAGACTGAGAGTGCTGAGGCAGATTGGGCAGAGGGGTGTAAATATCCCATGCCACTGTTCCGCAAGGCTGTATTATATAGACAGTGCAGAATTGTCACCTTGTGCAAACTATCCCGCCCCCTCCACCCCCACTCAGTGCAGTGCTGTTGATGAGGTGCACAGTTACCTACCTTTATATACACAAAAAAAACAACAAATAATGTCATGCACAAGAACAAACTCTCAAATTCTGGAATTTTGAACTTTTCTAACATTGTGACTTTTATTTAGTTTTATACAATCTCTGGGCTTGCCACAAAATACATCCAGAGAGGTAAGAAAGATCCAGTCTAAAAGTCAATCAAATGTCTACTTCTCATATTTACCATTAACTACAAGAAACTGTTTTCCCTCAGTTCCGATGTCATCCCCTCTTAAGAACTAGTTGCAAGCAGAAGCCACTTCAATAACGTAGCTACAATTGTAGTCTAGACTAAATTATTAGGTTAGGTAATGCATTGGTTACATTTCCCTAATAAGTAACGGGTATAAGGTAAGTGTTACTGTCACATGTGGAAAGTGTATGTTATAAGTCTGATACACAATGAGCTTTGGTGTAATCATTTTTATATCCTCTTACATGACCACATGGCAAACCGCCACCTACTTTCACTTACCCTTGCCTTTAACACTAACATTTATATATATAGGCCCTAACCACAACTGTAAGGCTAATTAAGCCTGTAATTGTGAGAGGTGTTTTAAGTTATATGATTAGCAGTCCATTCAATCCTCTCCTAATGTATGGGAAAGTGACCTCACCCTAATATTCTCGTCCTTTTATTATGTGTTTCCTAACATTTTTCTTAACTAAAGTAATTATCTTTAAATTACAAAAGAATCCTACAGTGCCCCCCTCCCTCCTGCCCCCCATCCCATGTTGCTGAAGGGGTTAAAACACCTTCAGACACTTACCTGAATCCTGTGTCGATGTCCCTCGGCGCTGGGTCAGGCTCCACCCATGCTCCTCCACCGCTGACATCCGCCAGTGGGGGAGACCTAATGCACATGCTTTACTATGGGGATTCCGGCGACGCTGGAGGTCCTCACATAGCGTGAACACGTCCAGCATCGTTTAACCGACCAAAAAATAATTTAAGAACATGGAAGTCCCTCTAGTGGCAGTCTGATAGACAGCCACTAGAGGAGGACTTAACCCTACCGGGTAATTATTGCAGTTTATAAAGCCTGCAATAATTACACTTGCAGGGTTAAGGGTGATGGGAGTTGGCACCCAGACCACTTCAATGGGCAGAAGTGGTCTGGGTGCCTGGAGTGTCCCTCTAAGTAAAACATCTTGCAACATCTTTAACTGAATAAAGAGACCTGACAGAATTTATTTTTAAATAAAATATTTAAGAACAGACAAGTGAAAGAGATCCGCATGCTGATTTATTTGTTGTTTTTTTTCTTCCTAGGTCTTTAAATAGTGAATATTATTTAGTCCTGTTGGTGTGTCGTGGTTGAAATGTGTGTGCACAAAGAGTTATATTGACTAGAAATTATCCTCTAAATCCAAATCAATCTAATATCGATAGTAACAATATTTTAGAGAAACTACAAATCTATTTTAAGTGATTAAAGTTTTACCGAGCACTGTAATGTATTCAGTATATGGTGCAGTATTGCCATGTATTGTTGGAACATTAACATCTAAATACCAGTATTCTCTCAAAAATGAATCAGTTTAGAAAACTCGTACTCCAAAACAAGTGCATTTATTTGCTCGAAATTTCATAAAAAACAAAGTGTTTCATTTTTCCATTTTCTGGGAACTTTATACGCTATCAGAAATCCTAAACACACAAAGTACCACAAGATTGAGCAATTAATGGCATATTTTATCCAACCTTAAGGCTGGTTGAACGTCATGGGAAATGTGGCTCAGAAACATCTATAGTGCCAAGGTTATCCATCAGCGACCTACATGAATCAGCTAGCTGGGAGAGCAGGTGATATAACTGGGTCAACCACAGGACGTTGCACACTTCTGGGAGTAAGACAATATTTTCAGAGATATCCTTACCTTCTAACAGCCTTCTCCCTGATTACCTGTCACCTGCTCGCCTTATATTGCTTTCCACTTTATTCTGTCTAAGTCTTTTAACTATCACTGTCCTCCGTGTCTTTTTGGTTCTTCTCCCACTTTGCCTTTTGAGTCTTTCATTCTTAATTGGATTGTAGAAAAATGGATATATAGGTCATCAAAAGTTATTTTAGGGAATGGAGAAGCCCACCAGACTTATGGTCCTGCTTCTATCTGCAGTTACTTATTTCTGTACTCCTATTAGTGAAAGGCTGGGCAGTATTTAACATTTTTATACTGACTATAGCTTTAAGGTTTCCCCCAAAAAAATACATTTAAAAAGCTTAGCTTCTGATTTAGAAACCAACATTACTATTTAGAAAAATATTTCATTGGAATAGAAAAATAAAAATAAATCTAGTACAGTTTTGTATTACATTTATTAGATAGAGTTTTCTTTAACTCTATATGCACAGATTCTAGAGGTAAAAGTTGAGTAAAGTTCTTTCATTACTTGTTCCTAATTTCTCATTCAAATGCTGCTGACTTCTCAGTGCACATACAGCCTCAAATGACTTCATCCATTTATTATGTAGTAGCTTTTGGGCGGTCAAGGACTTAAATAAAGCCTGAAAACCAGATATTAGACCAGGAAGCTTCACACTCTAAACACTGGCTAATCACATGTATCATAAACATCCTGTTATTCATCCTTTAATTTGCATAACCTATACAATGGAGATCCAGGGAGTAGTTAAAAAATGATAATTATGTTACATGAGAGAATAACAGAAACAATATTGGTTATTAACCCCCTAATAACCAATGATAATCCTCACCACCCACTGCAGGTAATACAACAATAATTCCACCAACTGCGTCAGTGAACTCAGTAAGACAGCTGACTTCTGTCCATTTTAACCAATCAGATATTTATCATAGAGAAGCAAACACTGAGGACAAATCAGCACTCATCACAATCTACCAATCCAATGCTTTTATTTAGAGAAATATTAGATTTACATAGTAACTAGCATCAGCTGACTTTGAATGCTGACTCCCGAATGTCAAATAGATTTCATAACTAAATCTGTTTTATTGGTCACACCTTACATGTCACTATTTGGTATGAAAATTGCAAAATGTAAAAAGTAACATGACACCCACGTTGCAGGTGTGGCTAATTAGGGACAGGAGAAGCTAAGCAGGCAATTGCATGTAACGCCAGGCTACCTCAATCCGGAGCGCTTGAAGCCGAGCTGAAGCCGAGTTAATTCAGTCATCTACCTACTGTGGTGCTCCTACTTGGTGTTTGTGGATACGAGAAATCCAGCTTCTCAACAATGCAGGTCTCTACTACTTTGGGAATGCAATTTTGATATCCCCCTACGCGTCTGCAGACCGATCCCCTTGCAGGTAATTCGTACCGCAGGCACGCATACTGGAGGATTTTTACTATGCTGTTTCCTATCAAAGCCAATGTCGGCTATTTTCTCTATTACAATGGAGTGTGTTTGATAGAGACACTCGAACTTTAAGAGCTCGGCAGGAACTTCAAACCTGCAGCCATGCTGAAAACACCTATACAGTGTGTGAGTTAAACCATGATGCAAACAAAACAAGTTAAGGATTACATTGTCTCATGGAAATAAGTATCCCTTTCAGCTAAGTGCTATCGAAGATACATTGTTAGGGTATGATACCCTTACAGCCAAGTTGGTAGTAAAGCTGGTTATTAATTGCACCTCTTTGTTCAAGTCTACTCTCCTAAAATCGTACTGCTTGAGAGTAAAAACATCTAGAGAGACATTAGAAGCTTGAAGAAATCTTCTGAAAGGGAAAGAAGGGAGAAAAGAGGAAAAGAAAGACTGTTAGGATATTTATTTATTTATTGCTGCTTGATTGGTTTTTCTTTTTTGTATCTTTTTAACACTTATCTACTCAGTGGGAATAACTGTTAGCCTTTACCCTTTCAATGTTACAATTACTCATTGATTCTTAGTAGTAACAATAGGATAAAGATAGGAAAGGATTACTTTTGCAACATTTTGTTTTTATTTTTATTAAGGGTTACCACGATAACGTTCAAACATCATGTTCCCCAAAAAAACATCCCAGACAGATAAGTCGGTAAAGAAAAAAAACATTAGTACACTCAATTAGATTCCAATAAACTTCAATCTCAAAGGAGATCTATATCACCTCCCCCTTCGGAGGAGTTACAGACAAAACCTATGGCCCCAGAGGTTTCTAATTTACCAATGGAAACCATAACAAATCAAAGCCTTACTAAAAGGATGGATGATCTCTATGGATAAATTAAGGACATATCCACTCTTAATTCTAAAATGATTAAACAAAATAATGAACTGGAAAAAATTCGAACAGAGATCACTTCATTGTAAACTCAAAATATTACTCTAAAAAATCAGATGAAAGAAATGGATAATAAACCAACAGAAATTGCTGATAGATCGCATAGAAATAATATAAGACTTAAAGGTATACCGGAAGATATTAAACAAGAAAATGTAAGTGATTATATTATGGAATGTATCACTCAATATGTCAATCCTCCACTTTTAACCCCTTTTCCACTAAGGAGATACCATAGAATCTTTAGATCTAGAGAAACAGAGAATACGACTCCTAGAGATGTTATAGTAAGATGTTTGAACTCCTCAGTAAAATATGAGTTAATAAAACAGTTGAGACTTAATCCAAACCTGTAAGAAATGTCAGAATTTGATGGTTTTCCCAGATCTCTCTTTGGCAACTCGACTAAAATAGAAGACGCTTCAAAGATTTAACTTTACAACTGAGATCTAAAAATATTATCTGTAGATAGGGTTTTCACAATGGGAAGAGTGTCACTATTAAAAATCCTGCAGAAAAACTTTCCTAATTAAAGAATCTTGGGATAATAGATTGATGCAAATAACCTTACCTAAATAGTAAAGCTGGGTATAGCATAAAGGTGGGAGAGCAAGGGGAGTAGGTGGAAGGAAAAGGGAAGATAAAAAAGTGGAAGCTTATCATATAACATTAGAAATTTAGTAGAAAAATATTATCTATGAAGTAATAAATAACTTATGTTTTGTCATTTTTACCTATCAAACTAGAACAGCCTTCTCTATATAACTTTATTTTATTACTCAAGTTACGCACTTACATATTCACTTAATATCTTTATGGAACATACTACTATTGAACACGTTTAAGGATACTAGAGTAAATAACGTATTGCACTTATGCACGTAATTATTGCTGCTAAGAAAGCAAAATAATAGCGGTAAAAGAAAATAGTTGATAGTTTTAAAAAATAGTGAAGTTTCAGTTTTATAAAAATGTATCTATTTTTTTTTTCAAGAGAAATGGTGAAAAAGACTATACAAATTAACTTTATTATTTAAGATAGACATTTACATAATCCCCCACTATTTTGATAAGTCATATCACAATTGAACACATTCTTAAAGATATTAGAATACATTTTGTAGCACTGACCTGAAAAGAGAAATGAAGAAGTGAAAGGAAAGGAAAGGAAAGGAAAGGAAAGGGGAGGGGGTAGGAAGAGGAAGGGGGAAAGGAAGGGAAAGTAAAAGAGCCCCCCATTAGCGTAGTACTGGAAAAAAAAATCCAGACTACAAACGTAGACTCCACTGGCGTTTAGATGAATCAATAATAACATCAGAAAAAAAATCATCTTTGAAATTTGGCAAAAGAATTTGTCAAAATAAAGTACAACGGACAAATCTCTAGTGGGACTCTCTGGTCAACTTTCAAATTTGCCATGAGTGGGAACTTAATCCAAAAGGGGGCAAAAATCATAAAACTTAAAGGAGCTAATTTAGCGGATTTGTACATACAGTTGGCTAAACTGGAACACAGTAATAAAAAAAAAAATCCAACAATGCTTATCGCAATACAAATTAAAACAGTTCAACTTTAAATTAAAACAATGTTAGAAGATAAAATAAAAAAAACAATTACATCTCTGAACCAAAGATGGTATAGTAGCAACAATAGAGTAGGGAAGTCTATGTCTAAATAACTTAAACCAGAATGAATAAAACATGCAATAAAAAAGATTATCGAGTGATAAAATATGTCTTTCGCCTCATAATATAGGTGACACCTTTGCTAAATATTATACCTTGTTATATAATCTTAAGAAAAATTAATTATCATAGTGAACTAAATGCTTTTCTTTCAAAACGTAATCTCCCTAAAATAAAACCTGAAAAACTAAAAAATGTAAATAAACTTATTGAATCTGAAGACATTAAAAGAGTAATTATTAAGCCTGGCAATGGGAAGGCACCTGGTCCAGGTGGATATACAGCCTACTCCTATAAATCCTTCATACTCTTTCTATCGAGCCACTAGCTGTATATTTTAGACAAACTCATAACATAACTGGTGTGTCTTTAGGTGACTAAGAACAAAAAACAACCATGTTCGCGGGTGACACTATTATGACACTAACATACCCAGAGATCTCTATACCAGCTGCACTACAATGTATAGAAGAATTTAGCCGATTTTCCAATTATAAAATCAATATGCAAAAAACACAAGTTTTACATCGTAATCTTTCATGTTCTCAGGTAGAAACTTTGAACAATGTTCATAAATTTAACTGGTCCATTTGTTATCTGGGAATAATTATTAATCTTAATATTCATGTATGGATCGTTGATAACTATAATGTACTTCTCAAAGTATTTAGAATTTCTAAATGGTCTCATGGTTGGGAAGAATACATATTATTAGAGCATATTACTTCAAAATTGGAATATCTTTTTCGCACAATTCCCCTTAGAGATCCAAAGACGACACTCCATTTATTCCAGTGCTTAATTATATCATATGTTTGGGGCGGAAAGGAACCACGGATTGCGTTTAAAGTTATGTCGGCTAGATTAGCTGATGGAGGATTATCTTTCCCAAATATATTTTATATTCATGATACTGTGATGTTTCCCATTTTTTGGAATGGGGAAACAGAAATTCAGCAATGAAATCATGGTATTTATATGAAAAAAAATTATGCGGCGCTTTTGACCCTTTATTATCGGCTCTATAGATTGGATCTTTTTTGAGCTGACAAGAAAATATTAAAAAATTTGAATATTGATCATTTACTTATTTCTCATGTTTTCCAATCTATAGAGCCGATAAAGAAATATTTTTTGAGCTGACAAGAAAATATTAAAAAATTTGAATATTGATCATTTACTTATTTCTCATGTTTTCCAATCTATAGAGCCGATAAAGAAATATTTTTTTTTCCCAAACTCAAATCTCTTTAAATGCTCCTTTAGAAGTCTTGAAACTTTTTATCCAGGATCTTAACTTGTCTGGCTGGTCAGAGGTGGAGTTGTTAAAAATTCAAGACTTATACTGTACTTCGGGGATTAGTACATTTTCGCATGTACATCAAGGATCAGGTCTTTCTAAAAAGAATATTTTACCTATTTAAGAATAATAGGTTTCTTACATAAAATATTTATAATTAAGGACTCACCCCTTGATAAGAATCTCTATGGGAAGGATATTAATAAACCTTCAAAGACTAGAAAGATCATTGGTACACTTAATCAATAAGTTGACTTGAATACTGTTATTTAGTGGGAAAACAATCTGGATAAGTCATTTTCCTGTCAAGCCTGGTTAAATTCATTTGAACTAATAAGGAAATTGTATCATTGTATAAACATACAAGAAACTTTCCTTAAGCTCATTCATAGATGGTATATGGTTCCCATCAAATTATGCAAATTTCAAACAAATTCCTCCAATTTTTGCTGGGGATGTAATAGAGAACTTGGTTCACTTAAACATATTTCTTGGGACTGCGCTGGCTTGGACATCCTTAAAGTGGGAGTCTCTAAACTTTTTACTGATTTAAAATTAAATATCACTTTGACCCCTGAAAGATTCTTATTCCATCTTGATATGCAAAAAAAAAATGAATAAACCATCTCTATATTTAACAATTCATGTTTTAATGGCTGTTAAATTGTGTGTCGCTAGGAACTGGAGAAAAAATAAACTTTCCACTTTAATAGAAATAAAAGTCCAAATCAACTATCAAAGTATAATGGAGAGGCTGTTTATTTTAAAGACAGCAATATTGATACCTAAAAAACGATTCCTCCCAGTAAGCAATACCCTGGCATAGACACATCTACTTGGTAATATATTGATAATCGTATTCCTAAAGGGATTCCATGATGATCTTATCTTACTTAAGAAGTGCTGCTGGAATTGTCGGTTCTCCCTGTTCTCTATGGATGTAATGTATGTTCTTGTGATGGCAGTATTTTGGAAATGTAGCTTAATTTAGGACCAAACTAGGGTCTCAGGTATTCTTATGTAAACGCTATCTAACTAAGTTTGGATTTGGATGGAAATACATTGGAAAAACATATCTTACTATATTATTATGAAGTAATTTGAAGATATGTTGTCAAAATATATATGTTCAATTTGTTTAAACATTATAATAAAAAATTAACATTGAAAAAAACAACAAGTGGAATTTATTAGAAATGCCACTTGTTACAACAGCAGGACTGTTGAGGGAGCACACATACCCTAAAATCACTTAACTAAGATGAACTACTTTTGCTGCTTAGAGTGTCCCTTTAAGTTTCAGAATTGTATAATGGCACCGATCATTACTTGTCTTCAAGGGTTTAAATAATATCAAATCGGACTTAAACTTTTATTTCCTTTAAACTCACCAAGAAAATATATTTATTTTCATTCTACAGCAAGAGAAGGCCAACTTTGCGGCTTACATTTTCCATGATACTCATAGAGCTATAATGTTGGCAAAGCATCAAAGAACATGACATAGTTACATAGTTACATAGCTGAAAAGAGACTTGTGTCCATCAAGTTCAGCCTTCCTGAACATATGTTTTTGCTGTTGATCCAAAAGAAGGCCAAAAACCTAGTCTGAAGCGCTTCCAATTTTGAAACAAACTAGGAAAAAATTCCTTCTTGACCCCAAAATAGCAGTCAGATGTCTCCTTGGATCAAGCAGTTATTACCCGACTAATTAGAAATTATATCCATGTATGTTATGTTTTTGCAAGTATGTATCCAATTGCAGTTTAAACATCTGTATAGACTCTGACAAAACCACCTCTTCAGGCAAATAATTCCATATCCTTATTGCTCTTACTGTAAAAAAAAATGTCTTTGCCTAAGATGAAATCTCCTTTCTTCCAGCCTAGATGTGTGACCTCGTGTCCTATGTATAGCCCTGTTTATGAATAGATTTCCAGATAATGGTTTGCACTGGCCCCGAATATATTTGTATAATGTTATTATATACCCTCTGAGGCGCCGTTTTTCCAAACTAAAGAGATTTGAATTTTTTAACCTTTCTTTGTAACTAAAATGCTCAATTCCTTTTATCAATGTTGTAGCTTGTCTCTGCACTTTTTCTAGTGCCATGATATCCTTCTTTAGATCAGGTGCCCAAAACTGCACAGCATATTCAAGGTGTGTTCTTACCAGCGATTTATAAGGAGGCAAAATTATATTTTCATCCCGTGAATTTATGCCCCTATTTAGAATGACAAAACCTTACTGGCCTTAGCAACTGCAGATTGACATTGTATATTGCTGCCTAATTTGTTGTCTATTACAATTCCCAAATCCTTCTCGTTTTATCCCTAATTCACTACCATTTAGGGTGTAAGTTGCTTGTGCAGTCTTGACCCCAAAGTGCATAACTTTGCATTTCTCTACGTTAAATATCATCTGCCATTTTAATGCCCAGTCCCCCAATCTATCCAAATCCCTCTGCAGAAAAGCAATATCCTGCTCACAGGATCCACATCTAGAATGCCTATCACTGTTCTACAGTAGTAACCTTCAGTTTGACAATTTTCTCCTACACTCGTACTTTCTTTATCCACCACCTACAAATCAACTACTTTACTCACTTCTCTGTAGAATAGTCTATACAAACACTAGACTCCCTTGACTCTTCCCCTGTGGCTCTGGCTTTCTTATATCTTTTCGATGATATCTTAAAAAAATTATATTCTTACAAAAGTGTGTTAAATTTTATTACTACTGTTTTTATATATTGATTAATAATACTGCTGGTATATATGGCATGCCTTACTGATTGTTAGCTTTTCAATATAGCTAGGTATTACCCCAGGATATAATCAATTTATGAATCAAAATGTTTAAATTGGGAGCCCAGCCGAGATTAGATAATTGATTTCACACTGGAAAACACAAAACACGGGACAGAATTTAAAGCCTTTTTTGACTATTGCAAAATTAATAGGCATTTTAGAAACAAAAATTCTAAACATTTTGGGAATCAAAATGTTTGGGAATCAATAAGAATAATAAAAAATATTTATGAATTAAAAATACTTTTTTCAACTCCTCTTTTTAATTCAGCTGTGAAAGTATAAATCTTATAAGCTAACATTTTTTTCTAGTGCAATTTTATTTCTAAAAGAAAGGGCTAATTATTTGGATCATTATTTGTATGTTAATGAAGTAACTTGGCAGATCAACTAATAGATAAACATTTAAAAAATCTATTGGCTAATTAACCGTTTAAGTGGAGCACCGTTTAAGAAGGTGGCAATTTGCCCATCCCCTTGTATTTCAGAGATTGAATAGGGGAAATGTTGCTTTTTTAAAAATTTTAACCATAATAGGTCATTTATACATGTGCGTTTATATATATATATATATTTATTTATTTTTCTATGTTTTTAATATTAGAAATTGCTGAAAAATTGCTGTTTCTTCGTAATGATTTTATTTCTTAGTGTCTAGGTTTTTCTTAACCTCAAGGATATTGTTCTATAAAATGATGTCAAACTGAGATAAGATGGGTTTTATGTGAAAATTACTGTGTCTTCTGCAAACATGTGCAGAGCAGCTGACTGGGACAGATCATTTATAAAACAAAGGAGTGGCTCAAGTAAAGAGCCGTAGGGACCCCCGTGGAAAGAAAGAGGATAATTTCAGACACAGTTGGTATAGAAGCAGAAATAAATTGGTATCTTTGTAATAATGTTATCCTCAATGGTATGGAAGTTGTGACCAGTACACTAGCTTTGTTCAATATATATTACATTTTACATTTATTTTTTATATCTATATGGCTAACTATTTACTGAACAATTTGGTAGTCAAACATAACATTTAAAAAAAAAAAAAATGTCTCGGTACCCAAACAAAAACTTGGCACCTGAACAAAATTTCACGGCATACCTCATTGGTATGATGCATCGCCCACTAGCACTAGACAAAGTAAACAGAGCTCCCTTTTGTCAGTAAACAGAGCTCCATTCTGTTAGCAAACAGAGCTGACAGGTAAAGTGAAGTTTAATTTAATTTACATTGTGTTTATTGTTTTTTCTGTATGATTTTATGTAAGGTATTATTAGACAGGACATTTTTGTTAAAATGCTGTAATTTTGGGGGTCTGGAACGGATTAATCTAATTCTAATGAAAAATCTTGATTCGGATTCCGAACAAATCGGATTACAAACAGCCATCTCAAACGGATTAATTTAGAGTTCCACTGTATTTAAATTATATACAGTGAGGGGAAAAGTATTTGATCCCCTGCTGATTTTGAATGTTTGCGCACTGACAAAGAAATGATCAATCTATAATTTTAATGGTAGGTGAATTTTAACAGTGAGAGACAGAATAACAAAAAAAAAAAAAATCCAGAAAAAAAATGTCAAAAAAGTTATACATTCATTTGCATGTCAATGAGTGAAATAAGTATTTGACCCCTTCGACTTAGTACTTGGTGGCAAAACCTTTGTTGACAATCACAGAGGTCAGATGTTTCTTGTAGTTGGCCACCAGGTTTGCACACATCTCAGGAGGGATTTTCTCCCACTCCTCTTTGCAGATTCTTTCCAAGTCATTAAAGTTTCGAGGCTGACGTTTGGCATCGAACGTTCAGCTCCCTCCACAGATTTTCTATGGGATTAAGGTCTGGAGACTGGCTAGGCACCTCCAGGACCTCAATGTGCTTCTTCTTGAGCTACTCCTTTGTTGCCTTGGCTATGTGTTTTGGGTCATTGTCATGCTGCAATACCCATCCACCATGCATTTTCAATGCTCTGGCTGAGGTAAGGAGGTTCTCACCCAAGATTTGATGGTACATGGCCCCATTCATCGTCCCTTTGATGCGGTGCATTTGTCCTGTCCCCTTAGCAGAAAAACACTCCCAAAGCATAATGTTTCCACCTCCATGTTTGATGGTGGGGATGGTGTTCTTGGGGTTATAGGCAGCATTCCTCCTTCTCCAAACACGGTGAGTTGAGCTGATGTTAAAGAGCTCGATTTTGGTCTCATCTGACCATAAAACTTTCACCCAGTTCTCCTCTGAATCGTTCAGATGTTTATTGGCAAACTTCAGAAAGGCCTGTACATTTGCTTTCTTGAGTAGGGGGACCTTGCGGGCGCTGCAGGACTGCAGTCCTTCCCGGTGTAGTGTGTTACCAATTGAATTCTTGTTGACTATGGTCCCAGCTGCCTTGAGATCATTAACAAGTGTAGTTTTGGGCAGATTCCTCACTGTTTTCATGATCATTGAAACTCCATGAGGTGAGATCTTGCATGGAGCACCAGACCAAGCTAGACTGACAGTTATTTTGTGTTTCTTCCATTTGCGAAAAATCGCACCGACTGTTGTCACCTTCTCACCAAGTTGCTTGGCAATGGTCTTGTAGTCCATTCCAGCCTGCTGTGGGTTTGCAATCTTATCCCTGACATCCTTGGACAGCTCTTTGGTCTTGGTCATGGCAGAGGGTTTGGAATCTGATTGATTGATTGATTGCTTCTATTATACAGGTAATGAGCTGAGATTAGGAGGACTCCCTTTAACCCCTTAAAGACACATGACATGTATGACATGTCATGATTCCCTTTTATTCCAGAAATTTGGTCCTTAAGGGGTTAAGAGAGTGCTTCTAATCTCAGCTCATTACCCGTATAAAAGAAACCCGGGAGCCATAAATCTGGCTGATTTATAGGGGATCAAATACTTATTTCACTCATTGACATGCAAATCAATTTATAACTTTTTTGACATGTGTTTTTCTGGATTTATTTTTTGTTATTCTGTCTCTCGCTGTTAAAATACACCTACCATTAAAATTATAGACTGATCATTTCTTTGTCAGTGGAATCAGCAGGGGATCAAATACTTTTTTCCCCCACACTGTACCAAAATAAAATACCAATCCCTCAAAACACACATTTAAATTACATTCATAACAGAAAAGAATAATATTCTGGTGTAGCGTTCTACAGGAGTCATTAGCAGGACTGTTCCATTGGTTTCCATGGTGATATTTCCTATTTTGGAATGTTCCAACAAAAATTGTTTTAAGCACAACCCTACTGTGTCTGAATACATCAATGAAAACTACTAAATCTAAGAAAGACAATTATATTAAGACAGAACACTAGCTTCATTGGATTTTTTTAAATATTTAAAGCATACATTACTCAGTTGCATTAAAATGGACATAATTGATAGAAGTAAGTAAATTATATATTTTCTCTAAATGAATTGGAACAAGGATAATTTCACTGAAAGAGATGTCAAAGGACATAAAAGGGAGATATTTATTTATAATCATTATTATATTAAAGAGAGGTACCTCTATAATTATGAGGCCAAAAGCTTAATTTTATGTTACTGCTGAGAGAAAACAAAACAAAAAAAATAAAATTAGCTGGATTATTATTATTTATTGCTACCAATAAAGTTATCTTAAAATTACACTATGACTGCAAATTTCACTTTAAGGACTGGCACCTCAAAACTATTTTATTATAACAATCAATTCACTGAGTTTTGAAAGGAAATAGATTGATTTTTTAAAGAAGTATATTTGTTAAAACATGAGAATAATGCATTCCTTCCTTTAGAATATAACAAGCCATATACATGCACCTTGAACATGCCTCCCAAGTGTTCCTATCTAGGAGGGACAGTCAATATTTTGGCCCAAATCTCTCTGTCCCTCTTTTCTCTCTTAGCATCCCTCTTTTCTACATCGTTGGTGTGTTTGAGTGTATAGCAGAACTTCACAGCAATAATACTACAATAAAATGTGTTTCCTTTAAATAATTGATATAATAATTTTTATATTAAAAAATAGTTTGGGTAACAGTGGTTCTTTAAAGAAAATGTTTATTTAAAACCTGAAGATGGGGTACACATATTAAAAATTGCCAGGTTCCTATAACAGAATCCCATTTCTTGGGAACAGGTAATCATTGTGGTTTGGGGCAAGGCACTTGGTATCATTTAAATGTACTAACAGCAAAGTGAGCTATGTGGCATATTATGTGCTTCACTTTGGCTTCAAACACATATACCCTTGGTGGGATGTTTCATGTGATGTCACAGACATGTGTTCAACTGAGCTTCATTTGTTCAATCTGGTCATGTTATACCACGTGTCATTCCCGAATTGCACCGTAAAAAACACAACGTCAGTATGTGCTTAGTTGTTGTAATACTTTATACTATGTATCCCCTTCTTGTCCTCTTATCTGCTTATGTTCTTTGCATTCCTCAGCTTCCTAATTATCTACTTTTTTGACCATGAACTATTGTTTCTACCCTGATTATCATTGATGATCAACATACTATACAAATCTTTACTGCCCAGCTTGACCTCTGGACATCTCCGCTTGTTTGTCTTTTCATCCTCTGGCACTGATTTTTGGACATCTCTGTGCTCATGCTCATACTCTGTTGTCTCTGTTGGTATCCAGGTGTAGAATCTATATACTTAATGAAATTCTTATCTTTTCATGTGTCACTGTGACATGTCACAAGAAAAGAAGACACATTTGGAGGACATATACCTGTGGACACAAATCTAATACTGATTAAGTTAATTTGATTTTAGTATATGTGTATATAGTAGGTTAAACAAACATGTATGTGTCTATTTAAAGTCAGTGGACTAGATTTCCTAACCTAAAGGAGAGCTCTAAAATCCACACCCAACAGGATGACATTACGTCACAGTACTGCTTCTAGATTTGCCATCTGTAAATGCTTCTCAGTCCTTCCTTCAAGGAGACTACGTAGCTGCCCTCATTATAGATAGAACAATGGAATCACAAACCATATGTATTGCCCTGTGGGCTCATGAACTCCGGAAGCAAATGTGTTATTTTGTATCTGGGCATTCCATGGATGAATCAGAACAATAAACTCTCCGTCTTCCAGGTCCCAACACGATTGCATGACTCAAGTTCCCTCTAGCATTCTACTAGAAAAATTATATTCTGTTTGGATCCTGACTTCACTCATTTCACGCTTTCCTGCTACCCTCTGGCTTGATACACTTTAGTCATTTATCCACAGGTGGTTCCGCATTGCTTGACCATTAAACCGCTATCTCATACTGACGTTTTATCTAGTCTGTTGCATGATGCATCCTGTTGCTGGACTACCATCTTGAGTGGAGATATAGTTTGCTCATATTAGCTTGTTAAAGTTTAAGAACTCAGTTAGGATATTTGATGCTCTTTTTCCTGAGAGACCATAGAAACCTTCTTTTCAATGAAGCCTTTAAAAAATACACTTAGGAATGCAGGCAAAAAAAAACAAAAAACATCTGTATGTTCAAAAGTGTATCTGCGTATATGTACATATAAATTTCTTTCAGCATTCCTCTGGGTATCTTGTGCTGAATCTTGAATTAATTCATGGCTCTAAACCTCTCTGTTGCTTCTGATGCAAAAAATATCCATGAAATAATCCCTTCTAACGGTAATGATAAATGGTTTGGGATTAATGCATGTATAGTCTCACAAAGCCCAGCATGAAAACATTAAATATTACATACAAATCAAAGCCTGAAATCACTCTCTAGCACAACAGGAGGGTGGTCTAAACAGTTGGTATTGAAGGATTTCCGGTGTAAAAAAATTAAAATAGATTTATAATTTTTGAGATATAAATATTGTTAAATTGAGAGCAGAAAATATCTTCTACTCATGTTATTGATGTGTATACACCAATTCCAGGCACGGTATGTATTTTGCTATATGTGAACACTGGCAACCAACATATCTGCAAATAACTAGAAAGCAAATTTTCACCTGCTCCCCTTTAACCCCTTAAGGACACATGACATGTGTGACATGTCATGATTCCCTTTTATTCCAGAAGTGTGGTCCTTAAGGGGTTAAATGATACCGTCCACGTAACATGTTCCTGGGGAAACTACAAACATCCAACATTTCCATCGGCTTCTCTTTAAGTGATATTATCTTCCAAATAACATATTCCTGGGCGAAACTTCCGGGACTTGCAACCTTCCAGGGGACGGAATGTGCAAAGATCAATTTATAAATTTATAAAAAAAAATTCATATCACTCATATCAAAATTACATTAACATACATCACTGTAGTGACATAATCCAACAATTTCAAGGATTGCTATACATTAATTTTCATACATTTTTCACCACAATATGTCAAGATCTGAAAAAATGAAAATGGACCAGCAAAATCAAAATTAATTTCTTTCCTCATTTAGGCAGACATGCATGTTTTCACCATGTTTATTTACTAATTTATTAATAATTTCAACGGTTACTATTTCATTCCATTTGTTATTGTACAGGTTAATATGTTATTTATATCACCATCCTTTCCTTTCTTTCATTTCCTTCTGTTAGTGCAGCTTTTGATGCATAGGTAAAGATGGTTGTATGTTACCCTATGGGAAATTATACATTTATTACCTTGTTGTGTATTTTCCCTCACACAAAGCATGTCCGTTACGCACAACCGAGAAATTATGGTATCTCATCTTCACACAATATAGAATGTAGTCATTGAAATTCCCTCTCCCTGCCTAACCTTATTAACACTTATTACCTAACTTACATAAGCCATATACACTAAAAGCAGAGATCAACATGAGACAAACATAAATGTGATACACATGTATTCAGCCAGTTTCTCTTTATAATAGGCTTTATTTAGCTATGGCCACAGCAGTTTTTTTTTATATTCTTTCACGTATATTCATATAAAGCAGTCTTATCTACTATCTTATGATAAACGTAGCGGAGCATTACAAACTATTGAGCTTATGATCACACTCAACCAACTATGGGTAGAGACCTATAATCCACACAGCACTGTAAGTTGTGTTAAATGGTCATGCATCACTTTTTAAAACACATTTAAACAAATGAACAAACCAAAATAAAGCAAGAAAAAAAATGAAAAGTATGTAATAAACGTTTATAAACTCACTATAAGTTGGTCAGATTGCATTATTGGGCAATTCTCTGAGCTAGGGGAGTTTGTCCAGTCCCCTCCCCCCTTTTTCCCAGTTACAGAATAGTCCACTAGAGCCTGCTCTTCATGATCACGCTGATCTGACTCCCTCTCCCCCTGGATGTGGCAAGGTGATGCGGCACCAGTCTCATTTGAAGCTAAAAGTATTTGCATTTGATATTTTAGGGCAATTGTCAAGACCTTGGTCTTGGTCTTAGAAGTGATATATATCACTGAAAATATCCTTGAGGTACCACGAGGAAGAACAGCATGACAAAGCCTTAGTAGAAATGGTGAAAAGCTGTTGTAGTGGTGCAGTGCTAGCTGTGATTTATATATACCAGGACTTTCCTCTGGCATCCTTCCGAGGGGAATGAAACCTTGCTGGCATTTACTCTGATCAGAGGGAGCGAAAAACCTGATGGGAAATTTAAACTACACTTTTCTTTATGTGTCGATTTGGCATATTTGCTAAATGCTAGATGTTAGAGTAATACGGTTTAGTTATCCAAATGAACTCACTTAACTTACAAAATTCCATTACTTTGTTAAATGTCTTCATTTCTTAACTTCTGTAATGAAGGGTTTGACATGCTTTCTGCTACTTTTTGAGATAGCAGTACATACTCCTTATACTTTCATCAATTTAACTGGGACATATTTACCACTCCGAAAATTACACATTTGAGCAAATAATTGAAAATCACCTATTTTGAAAAATGTTTTTAATTGTATTTTTTTATATAAAATATGTAGCAAATTACATCACAATCCAGTTCAGTCCAAGCGCAACCCGAGCATACAAAACAAATGAAGAGGAATGTTGACTGGGAGGTGCAAAGGACAGAACTAACAACGAGTGAGAGAAAGCCAATTGCAGGATAGAGAGTGAATTTCTAAATTTACTGGCATTCAAATTCACGCTTTGATCTATAAACAACGGGGAGTGTATCCCTCTATATTCAAATCATTTGTTATTTATTTCCTCTTTTTTGTTAAATCGTCATATGAAACTATAGCACACCGTAAAGAACACTTATATACCTCTTACTTTTCTTACAACCTTCATGGCAAGCACGGTTATCACAAGTATTAATTATCCTGTAATCGACTACGATCAGTTACTCCAAGCACCACAGCCACTTCACTGGAGTCTGTTTCATTTTAAAACACTGCATATACAGACATTAACTGCACCCCTGGGAGTTTCTAAGTTTTAGGCTGCTAATGGGAAATAAAAAACATTTTGGGTTGGCTAATGTCAAGTCGGTGCAAAATTGGGGTCTGATGCCAGCTTGCATTCACAGGTTACCGTGCCACCCCTGTCCTCCCCTCAATCCAGCCTCCCTGACATCCGTGCCCCTCCAGAGAGGGGGAGTGACATCAGCCAAGGTGGATCAGGCTGGAGGAAAGGAACACTTGTCCTCTGCAAGGAAAAGAGGTAAGTTAAAGATATTTTTTTGCATTACGGGGATGGACCAGCTCAGAAGGGATTTTTTTTTAAATACTGTTATTTTGTTGGAGTGACCCTTTTGCTGTCAAGGTCAAATGCTTCCCATATACAAGCTTATATCTATTCTCTTTCGTTTCACTTATATTAAATATCTGTTCAGCACACATTTCTAACTTGAGAAATAAACACAGACAGAACCTTTAATCCAAATTATCTCTATATAGCCTCAATTCATCTCTTTAATGAAATTGTGCCTGTGTTCATGATTCACTAGTCAGCACTGAGTCACAACTGCTCTCAAGCTGAGTCTTGTCCCAATTGAAGCCATTTGGGATTGGAGTCATAACTGAAAGTGCACTGGCACAATTCTAAGGAAGAGAGAAATAATCAGATAATGAAATCGGCAGCTCCAATACCTGGTTAAGTTAGTGGTGGTAATCTATCCTATCTATTTCAAAAACAACAATAAATATTGTTTAAAAGGATGAATAAATATTAAGCACCAAAAAATAAATGTTGTGCTTCATCGTGAAAATTCTTCTTATTATTATTTTAATTATTTTTACTATTAATATTAAAATAAAAACAATGAAAAATATTTTGCCTCCCTTTTTTGGCAGGGTGTGTTGTTCCACACCCCATACCGTAAGAATTCAGGGTGCATGCTTTACATTGAAATAATGTTTAGCACCTTACAGAACTCAAAATGTAAAACAAAACCGAAAGAACAAAATTAGAATTTACAACTCTTAGGAATTATCCTAATTATATGGAAGTCTTGATTTGCAGTTCTTAAACTGAATGCTTAAGGATAAGCTAATTATTAATCGTTAGAATCAAAAAGTTAATTAAAAATGTATTTTCATTTTTTTTTATCAAAGCTTACTTTTTAATTAAGCATTGTGTTATCAACCTCCTCGATCTCGTGAAAACACTCGGTGTCATTTCTGTACATGAGAATTTCAAGGGCTTTGGTGGTATCTTGTAATTATGAATTTATTTCATTTTGCATTTTTTTAATTTGCAAAAAGAAGACCCACCTTTCTAATGGATATTAGGCTTTTTAAATGCAAGTGATAGAATGTATATTATTTTTATTAGGTTCAAATTAAGGTTGCTTAATCCTTAAAATTACTGTATGGAGCCAGAAACCCAAGAACCTGTAGATTCGCTGCTATGGAGGGAAATGTTTACTCCAGAAAATAGACATTCTCAAGTACTTGTTAACCAAGAATGATGCTTTGTATGTCTTGGAGTCTCCTGGCCCACTCATGTTTACTACTATCTCAATAGTAGGGGATTACAGTTTCTCTGCAGAGATGCAGAGGGACAGAATTAAGCCTTGGAAGAGAAAAGATTTTCTACACAAAGTGAAAAGTAGATAGATAGATAACGGAGTATCTATTTATCTATCTATCTATCTATCTATCTATCTATCTATCTATCATCTATCTATCTATCTATCTATCTATCTATCTATCCGTCTGTCTATCTATTCTATCTATCTATCTATCTATCCATCTGTCTATCTATTCTTTTTTTTTTTTTTAATTCTTTATTTTTCGTGTGCTTGCAGTAACAAACAGGCCTGCAAAGCCACGACGGCAGTTGCAAGCGGTAACAAAACAGTACATAGCGTGGCATGTAAAACAGCAAATTTTTTTTTATATCATAGTGTGAAACCATGCTTTGAGTCAAAAGTTTTTTGTAAGGAGGTTGCTTTGCTAAGAGTAAGGTAAGTACGCTAACGATCTGCAACACAAATGACAATGAGCTTTCAACAACATTAGTAGATTTCTAAGATTCACGTTATGAACCTCGTGAGAGTATCAATAGCGCTAGCAGGTTTGCTGTTTTGGCAAGAATAGGAGTAGCATGCTGCCGCACTATGG
Organism: Pelobates fuscus; assembly: GCF_036172605.1. Taxonomy (NCBI): domain Eukaryota; kingdom Metazoa; phylum Chordata; class Amphibia; order Anura; family Pelobatidae; genus Pelobates; species Pelobates fuscus. The sequence continues at coordinate 461,458,133 of NC_086317.1, read as the reverse complement.
GGAAGGAACTAGGATGGAGTAAGATTTGCTATTTCCTCAGGTGCCAGTGCAGCTCTAGGGGTGCCACAGGGAGGCTTTTGCAGCGGGCAGTCAGTGGGCATAGCAAAGGAGTTGGGGATTTACCGCCAGGAGGGGAGGCCCAGATCCTGGAGTCTATAATAAGGTGTGCCTTTATTATTAGTTAGGAGAACTGAATTGGGAGGTGGTCAAACCAGATAAACATTAAGCAAGGGTATAAAAGTAACACCAAATGCATATAGAAACATTAAATTTGTCATATTAAAGTCATAGTCTATGTGAGGCAAGGTGGGTGACTCATCTATAGCTTATAGAGTCCCAGTCAGCCCACACCCGCAGGAGGCATACCACAGTCCTGTTCAGGTGCCTTTGTGGATCCTGGTCTTGGTCTCTTTGTGTGCTCAGGAGGCGGCCCGTGTCGTGGTTGCGGGTCGGTGGCTGACTGACCAGGTGTTGCCGTCATTTTGGGCCCTGTGCCCAACCTTCTCCATCCTCGGGCTTGCGTTGCTCTGTTCTTGGGCGAGGTGTGTCTTGTCAGTGCCTTCTTCTCCTTATCAGTGTGCCCTGATCCCTGCAGTCCTTTGCATCTCCACTCCCCACCGAGTGGGGATTTGGTCCCCGCCGGACCTTCGTGCAGAGTAGTATCGGTGGGAGGGGAGGGCATGTGTGCGTTGGAGCCCTGCTCGAGCGAGTAGGAGTGCTGGGCGGCTGTGCGGCTGCCGGTTCGTGTGATGGGAGTAGGGGAGCATTGCTTGCTTTGTGGTAGTGGGTGGCTGTGGCGGAGCACTTTGATTCAGTATACCCGTTAGCTTCATCCAGAAGGTCTCAAAGTGGTAGTTGATCCGTGTGACAATATCTTGTGGGGAGTCGCTGGGGTGGTCGGCACATGTTGTGTCCGCCATCTTAGAGAGGCTTCCGTTCGCTGTCTTTGGCGGTATTCCATCTCTCCTCAAGCTTGGGGTTGCCCCACTAGGGTGGACCGGGATCACCCCCGCCGGTCCAAGGGGGGGGTAGCAGGGCTGGCTTGTTCTGTGAGCAGCTTCAGGGTTCCTCCAGGGCTGGGGAGCGGCCGCCTCCCCCGCCCGTTGAGTACCAGGCCGCAATGTCAGTTGAGTCTTCAGCTGGCCCCAATCGGGTTGCACAGGATCCCATCGTGTGCCCTCTATCATGGGTGACAGGTGGGCGTCTGGCAATGCCGTGTGTTGCGACTGGGTGAGCTGATTTTCGCTGATTTTGTCAGGATTAAGAAGGAGCGCGTATAAAACACGTCTCCCCGCCATGTTGGTCAGGCCCCGCCCCCCCTGTCTATCTATTCTATCTATCTATCTATCCGTCTGTCTATCTATTCTATCTATCTATCTATCTATCTATCTATCTATCCGTCTGTCTATCTATCTATTTATCTATCTATCTATTTATCTATCTATCTATCTGTCTATCTGTCTATCTATCTAGCTATCTATCTATCTATCTATCTATCTATCTATCTATCTATCTATCTATCTATCTATCTATCATCACTGAGCCCCTGCTTTCATCCAGTACAAAATCTAAATATTAGCATTTAACCAGGAAAGATATATTTAGCTATTACTGGCCACCCTAATGATACACTTTTTTTATCAGCCATGAAAAGGCTGAGCAGGCTTAGCCAGGAATAGAACCTCTGATTACAAAACACTGAATACATGGGAAATAAAGAAAAATAGTTCTCTGAGTACATTTGCTATTGATTTAGTTTGTATTCAATATAGGATTTAATTAAAAGGAGCTGGAGATCCCCCCCTTTCACCCCCATACAAGATTAATTTAATAAGCTCCAAATACAAACTGATGTGGACTTGATATTTGTATAAAAGTGGTAGACTAAAACCCACGTCAGGATCCCTTTGTTTTGTGCCAGAATATGTCTAATTATATATATATATATATATATATATTTTTTTTTATTTATTATTTTTTTTTTTTTAAATGTGCACTAGTAACGGAGAAATTAATGGATATTCAGTCGTTGTTATTAATACAGATTAATACATGATTGCCAGGGATTTACACACAATTTTGAGATACTGTGTGAAGAACCCCACTCTGTCAGAGTATCTCAATATTGGTGGATCCCAATCTAATGTTTATATGAGAGATTTTCATTCCAATGGCTTCATTGCTTACTTGCATTGCTGTTCTTTCCTGCTGCAAACATCTTTCCTACAGTACTTGTCAGGACACTTGTCACGGGGCTCCTCTGTGTGCAGGGTTCCAGATATATAGCAGGTCCCAAGCAGGCACCACATTCTGACAATTATTCCATGGCACCCATGCCAACAACATCATGTAGTCTAATGGTAATTTGCTTTGGAGGTCCAAATAGTGGAGGCCTTGTTTTAGATTTTATAAATACGTTTATTCCCCCTAGACATGGGGTAGACAACCTTTGGCACTCCAGATGTTGCAAACTGCATCTTCCCTTATGCATTGCCAACATTATGACTGTAAAAGCATTGTGGAAGATGTAGTCCACAACATATGTAGTGCTGAAGGTTGCCTTCTCCTGCCCTACACCATAAAAAGTCAAAGGCAACTCAGCAGAGCCCCAGTTGAAGTCAATTCAAGAGGTGGTGGAGTTAGGCTTAGTGAATAGGTGTTATGCCATACTTCACTGTCCAAGTTTCATCTGCCTCCTAAATTTGCTGTAAAACCCTAGCTTTAGTAAATAAATTCAATTTACAATGTATACATATATATATATAAATAAGGTGGTGCAAAATAAACAGAAAAAACTGTGGGTACAAATTGCAGCACCCGACAAAACAATCCTGGTAATGAGATTTAGATAATACAGATAGTGGTGAGTTGGTGCGCAGTGTACTAAATCACTACTAGGCAAAATATAAAATTGTATATATCAAATTTTAAAACTTGAAGAAAGTGCCCATAGTGCTCACTATTTAGTGAATATGAGCCCAAATGGTAATGTCATATGGGTGTATCTTAATACAATATATAGTAATAATTGTGACACCCTCAGACACTTGCACACAATGGTATACAATGGTACACAGTAATCGCAACAAACAAATCTAGGAGATAAAAAAAAAAATAGTGCAATATTGTCTGGAAAGCATAAATAATTATAAAAGCTAATGCAAGCCCCATTAAGCCTGATTTCGGGACCACCTGGAGCCCACTCCGACGCCTGACATAGCTGGGCCCGGTAGTAGGGGTCGGTGACCTGGTGAAAGCCGAGCAGCCACACGTGTGACCACATGCGGCCTTGTGTGCACCGGGCGGGAGAGGCGGCCGCTCCCCTGCTCTGGGGCCACCCAGCGACTGCTCTGATGGGGCAGGCACCCCGTTTCCCCCCTCTGGGACCGTCGGGGGTGATCACGGTCCAACCCGGGAGAGCTACGCTCCACAGGAGAGAGGAAGGAATGAGGGCCAGCAGACAAGCGACTAACACAACTGCCGACTCAATCGTAATGGCGGACACCATGTGCCTCCCTCGCAACCAAGATTTCAGCACTGAGTCCACACTAAAGACCAAGCTGGAGGTTATCCTTGCAGCATTCTGGTTAAAGCTGGAAAGACGGGCAAAGCAATACGTCCTACTGCAGGCAAGAAGCCCCTTACCTAAACAGCGCCTCCCGCGCACACAGAAAATACCCGCGGCTCCCGCAGGGAAGAGGCTCACACAGAGAAGGCGGATCAGGCCCCACGCATCACCCCAGCACAAGCTAAAGCAGAAGCAAAGCCTCCAACACACAAGACCTACCGATACACATCACCGCAGGCCTCCGGCACTCTCACCAACCACTACCCGCGGGTCTGACCGGCCCCACATGCCAAGTCCGGAGCCCAAAGGCCTGAAATACCTCACTGACTTGCTCAACCGCGGGAAACACCGCCACATGCCTGATGCCTGGCACTTAGTCACACACAAGCTTCAGACACCCCAGGCGCGAAGAGCTCTCAAGGATAGCGTTTGGCACCCAGAAGGGATCGGATGAGCACAGGCAATGGCTCAGGATCTGTCAGGCACACCTTGTTAGAGCTGGACTTCCCCACCATGCCTCTTTACACAAGAACTGCTCCATGCATACTTGCTAAACGTAATGTACTAATCTTTGAACTGCCACCATTTCACCCCTTGCAGAGTTTTTAACGTTGTTGCCTACATGCGTTTACCTAAACCGTATTATTTTACTAGCTGGTCCTATCTAAAGTAGCAAATTAAGCTTGTTATACAACCGGCAATAACACGGTTGGTCTATTCCCACGCTCTCCTCCTCAACAAAGCATTGTTCTGTGCCCTTATAGCCTAGCATGCTGTATTACAAAATGCTGATGTCAAGCATATCGTTTAACATTTAATTTTCTTTTATTATTATTTTTAATGCGCAATATAGGCATACCTTTAAACAACTAGTCTGCTTCACATAATACAGGGAGTGCAGAATTATTAGGCAAGTTGTATTTTTGAGGATTAATTTTATTATTGAACAACAACCATGTTCTCAATGAACCCAAAAAACTCTTTAATATCAAAGCTGAATATTTTTGGAAGTAGTTTTTAGTTTGTTTTTAGTTATAGCTATTTTAGGGGGATATCTGTGTGTGCAGGTGACTATTACTGTGCATAATTATTAGGCAACTTAACAAAAAACAAATATATACCCATTTCAATTATTTATTTTTACCAGTGAAACCAATATAACATCTCAACATTTACAAATATACATTTCTGACATTTAAAAACATAACAAAAACAAATCAGTGACCAATATAGCCACCTTTCTTTGCAAGGACACTCAAAAGCCTGCCATCCATGGATTCTGTCAGTGTTTTGATCTGTTCACCATCAACATTGCGTGCAGCAGCAACCACAGCCTCCCAGACACTGTTCAGAGTGGTGTACTGTTTTCCCTCCTTGTAAATCTCACATTTGATGATGGACCACAGGTTCTCAATGGGGTTCAGATCAGGTGAACAAGGAGGCCATGTCATTAGATTTTCTTCTTTTATACCCTCTCTTGCCAGCCACGCTATGGAGTACTTGGACGCGTGTGATGGAGCATTGTCCTGCATGAAAATCATGTTTTTCTTGAAGGATGCAGACTTCTTCCTGTACCACTGCTTGAAGAAGGTGTCTTCCAGAAACTGGGAGTTGAGCTTGACTCCATTCTCAACCCGAAAAGGCCCCACAAGCTCATCTTTGATGATACCAGCCCAAACCAGTACTCCACCTCCACCTTGCTGGCGTCTGAGTTGGACTGGAGCTCTCTGCCCTTTACCAATCCATCCATCTGGCCCATCAAGACTCACTCTCATTTCATCAGTCCATAAAACCTTAGAAAAGATATTTCTTGGCCCAGTCTTGACGTTTCAGCTTGTGTGTCTTGTTCAGTGGTGGTCGTCTTTCAGCCTTTCTTACCTTGGCCATGTCTCTGAGTATTGCACACCTTGTGCTTTCGGGCACTCCAGTGATGTTGCAGCTCTGAAATATGGCCAAACTGGTGGCAAGTGGCATCTTGGCAGCTGCACGCTTGACTTTTCTCAGTTCATGGGCAGTTATTTTGCGCATTGGTTTCTCCACACGCTTCTTGCGACCCTGTTGACTATTTTGAATGAAACGCTTGATTGTTCGATGATCACGCTTCAGAAGCTTTGCAATTTTAAGAGTGCTGCATCCCTCTGCAAGATATCTCACTATTTTTAACTTTTCTGAGCCTGTCAAGTCCTTCTTTTGACCCATTTTGCCAAAGGAAAGGAGGTTGCCTAATAATTATGCACACCTGATATAGGGTGTTGATGTCATTAGACCACACCCCTTCTCATTACAGAGATGCACATCACCTAATATGCTTAATTGGTAGTAGGCTTTCGAGCCTATACAGCTTGGAGTAAGACAACATGCATAAAGAGGATGATGTGGTCAAAATACTCATTTGCCTAATAATTCTGCACGCAGTGTACACTGTTACCTCTGCTAGCTTCACATCTAGTTAATTGAATCACTGTGCTCTTAATGCCTCTATGTCACACTACACCCAAACTACACACCTATCACCTTAAGCGCAACTAGTTTTGTTCAATGCATGTTATACCACAAAAATGATGTCTAATAGTCTCATGTCTTCATGTAATATAAAAAATGTGCCGTATAAACTGTCACACCTTGATATGTCATGGAAATGCTTGTAGATGCTGTCGTGGCTCTGCACGCTTGATGTCAAACTATGCACAAGAAAAATAAAGAATTGAAAAAAAAGCTAATGCAAAAGTACAACTCTGAACGATCCAGCTCAGGGAGGACCAGTCCCTGGTGTGCGTAGGATCCTATCGATACACTTCCAGATGTCAGGTAAAGTATGCAAATATTTATTGTGAAAATACAACTAAAGGCTTCAGAAAAGAAATAACAAGGGTTAAATATAAAATCCTATAGCTCTTATGTTAAATGTCTTCAGCACCATATTGGGTAACCAAGTAAAATACTCACTCCCAATCATAAAAACTACATTAAAAATGATAATTATATTGGCTCTTCAGTGAAAAATATATAGGAAGTATACTTAAAAATATATTAACAAAAAAATTTCAAAACATTTTAAAAATGGAAATATTAAATTAAAAAAGGGGGATCGGTCTCCTAAGTGAAGTTATTTCCTTAAAGGGACACTATAGCCACCAGTGCAACTACATGTATTCCTGACCCTATAGTGTTAACACGATCATCTAGCCCCCCTGGGCCCCTCATGCCTCCATAAATATAGTAAAAATCTTACTGTATCCAAGCCAGAAGCTGTAAATCTGCATGCTGTTAGACTCAGGAAAAACAAGCAGTCTGCTGACATGTGATAGCCTGATCCAATCACAGTGCTTCCCCATAGGATTGGCTGAGACTGACAAGGAGGCAGATCAGGGGCAGAACCAGCATGATTCAAACACAGCCCTGGCCAATCAGCATATCCTCATAGAGATGAATTGAATCAATGAATCTCTATGAGGAAAGTTCAGTAGTATGCCTCCATCAACTCAGAAGTCCCTCTGGTTCACTCTGAGTGACTGCAACTGGAGGTGTCCCTAGCTTTCAATGTAAACACTGTATTTTCTCAGAAAATACAGTGTTTACATGAGAAAGGCTGCAGAGAGCTATAGTTCTCACCTGAACAACCTCATTAAGCTGACATTGTTCAGGTGACTATAGTGTCCCTTTAAGTAGAGAGTTATCTTCAAAAAGCTGACAATAAAAAGTGACACAAAACAAAATAAATGTATAGGAATTATATTAAAAAGATTAGTAAAAATATGTTAAAAAAGGAAATATTTAAAAAGGGGGTGATTTCCTAAATGGAGTTATTTGTTTATTTTTTTTAAAAAAAAAAAAAGGAAGGTTATCTTATCTAAAAACAACTTCAAAACATAAACCCTTATGTTTACAATATCTCCATAACAAACAACACTTTTATATTATGTGAACTTATATAAATATATTCCAAAAAGGGGGGTTAACCACATAAAAACCTAAAAACCTAAAGATCTAAAAACCTAAAAAAGTGTCTAGAAGATAAAAGATCCATTTAATTTCTTCCTTTCTTTAGAAACACGTTTAACACCTATAAATTCCAGACCGCTCCGGTCTTGGTTATACAATATTTTTAAAATGGTCCGAACCTCTGTGGTTTTCCACCCCTCTTCGAATATTATATATATGTTCTTGTAACCGTATGTGCAGTGGACGTGTGGTTCTCCCCACATATTTTAATTTACACGGGCAACTTAGTAAATTAATCACATTGTTATTTTGACAGGTAATATGCTCTTTGATGGGAAATTCTCTGATTTAAAGCCATGTTCAATAGTACTTTTGCCCTGCGGTATATTTTTACAGCCTGCACACATTTTGCATCTATAGAACCCTGGGGAACATCCTACAAATTCCCCACTGGTCGTTTTACCTTATCCTTTAAGTAGCTATGTACCAGTGTTCCGTTTACACCTACCAAGATCAGCTTTCTGAAATTTCACATCTAACTAAAATAGTAAAATATTTTAATTATCGCAGTATGCATAAATTCTGATTAATTACTTGAGTGTATTCACATGTAGAGTATCCCTGTTGATATGCAACAAATACAATGAGTACAAACAGCACTGCTACACTAGAATGATTGTGTTTTTATAACCCACCCAGAAGGTCACTTAGAATATGGGGATATGCATGTGTTGCATCGATACACCTTTAGACCACCAACCCACGTTGGAGAGGAAATTGAGAACTTACCAGTATATAATATAAGGTCCACCCCACATCTTCCAGGTTTAACTACAAGGCTCTGAATTTGGTTGGATGTAAATCCCATCACAATAAAAAACATTGAGTAAATCACTCATGGGAAACGTGTTAACTTCAATAGGAAGACGAGTTCTGCACGTGTGTTTATTTCTGTTTATATTATTCAATATTGTATTCATGAGTATTTTGTACTTAAATTATATAACTTACTTTTATATTCATGTATGTTCATATTATATATGATGCTAGTTGTTATATTTATGTGTGTTTTTATAACAGTGATTCTGAAGAAACCAGAACTTACTGCACTCAAATGCGTTGGTAGAATGTAGAGTAGTTTGGAACTGAGTTTGTATTCATGTTTTGGTTATTTTTGGGGACATGGGATGTTGAGTTCAATAACGATAAATATTACATTTATTTGAGGACACCTGTAATGCACTGCTTCCCTGCACCCACCCACTTTTTTGTTTATGTAGATGATTATATTATTGTTTTGTTATGTATAGTACCCTATTTTACGGTCACATTTATCCAATGTTTCCTTCCCTGTATATTTTATACTTGATGGGTGTTGGAGTGTTTGTTATTGTTTATATATTTTGTTGTTTATGTTTATATATTTTGTAATTATATTATTTAAAAAATCAATAAAAAATATTTTAAAATACCTGAATTTGTGCTTAGTTGAAAGCTAGAGAAATTTAAAAACAATATCTTTCCATACACTAATAAGCGTTCACTGATTTGTTTTATATGTTAAAGTAGTTTCTGTGTGTGAAATCGGGTTACTGATGTCATTTTATCTGGTAATACAGGGCCTTAACGAGTTGCATTACAGCCTATAGCGTTGATGTACTTGGAGCGTTTTTTTAAAACGATAAACTCCTGTTTCTGGATCAACACGTTTTTTCATGTTTTAGGTTACGGTCACTATTTTTCTTGGTTTGAAGATGAAGACTATGATGTCCAGGATTCTGCGTCAAAGAGTACAAAACTTGAATTCCCTTTCTCAAACTGATGTTCATGTTTGTCAACTGCCAGAAACAATTAGCTCAAACAGTAACACATAACAGTACACGACATTTAAACCGTACGTCATTTCAACAGTCACCTAGCGGAAATAATGTCTACAGAATTTTACGCCAATCACTGATTGTTTTAAATAGCAAATTCAGTGCTTCCCTCCCCTAATATTTTTAAACACTCGTAAAGTAGTAATGTTATTCAAGCAGAGGGCCTTGGGGAACGAAAGGATGGGGGCATGGGCGGCATTCTCATTGTGGAACAGTACAGCCAGGAAACAATGATAGAACCAGGTATGCAAACCGTGAGCAACACGGGAGATGGTGGGACAGGTGGCGAATACATGATAGGCATCCGTGACACGACCAGACATGCTGACAGCATGTGATGTCTACAACCATCAGAATCTGTGATTTGCAAACTACCTCCCAGCATTCCAGTGAGCAGAAAACAGGAAATAATTCTTTGAACTCACACTCGATTATCGGTACCCTGAAAAGTTAGCGGGGAATGTCTTATTTGAACATTGTTGAACAAATTAGAAAAACTAAAACAAGATATAGACAGCTTTAATTAAATTCAATCTTGTCGTATGTAGAATATTTTTGTTGGCGATATTAATAATACTTTAATAATGCTTGAATGAGCCAAAATGAATTTCCAATAGTATCTCATTGTCTCTCAGGCAGCTAAAATGGACCACTGCCATTCCTTGAATGTTCAAGTTGCCATGGAAACACATGCAGGAGTAACTGAGGAAAATGTTGCTTCATGTGATTTCCACATCGTCGTGACACTTATGGCACTAAGCACTTCCATGACGCAACACTGTAAGGACTTTAACTGCCTGAGAGTTGAATTAAATGTGTATTTATCTTCATTTAGGTAAAAAAAAAAAAAAAAATCGGAAAAAAATTACTTTTTTTTCGTACACACAAAAAAAAAACAAAAAAACACAAACTACTTCCCTAATATCTAAAGAAAGACTTGCAGTGCATGTATCACATTTCAGATTTGGAATGTTGCATATTTATCAGAATAAATTCATCTATCACATTTCAAATTGAGAATGTTTTACATTTAAAAAAAAAAAAACTATACATTTTGTTCCCAGATTACCAACAGCTTGGAGATTACAAAACAACCTTCACCTCCTTCTAAAATAATGCAATAAAATAGAGAATGTCATTGAGTCAGCATGCTGTATATATGTCACAGAGGATACATCCTTTTAGAAATCAACGTGAAGCATTATACACGTCCCTGGGATGCCGTTCTATATCAAGCTATTCAAACAAGAAAATTGATAAGAAGGTAGTGACCCCCTCATTGTTATTCATTCTACAAATTATGCATAAAATATGAGGAAACACGAGGCAAGGCCCCCGCCCTCTCACGTTTACAGTTCCTTTAGCTCTCTAACAATCATGAGCCTCTTATTTAGGTCTTTGGGGATTTTTATTATCGTTATTTCTGCACCGTAACTTTCACTGTAATACAAAGTTGTTATGGTGCTTAGAGGGACACTTTAAATGTCGTTTAACTTTATTTTCAAATTAAAACTTAAAACAACATGATTTCTCTTTAGTTTACTTTAAGCTATATTCTATCACATCAGTTAAATAAATCTATCTATCTGTCTGCCTATCTTTGTATCTACAGTTGCAAGAAAAAGTATGTGAACCCTTTGGAATGAAATGGATTTGTGCACAAATTGGTCATAAAATGTGATCTGATCATCATCTAAGTCACAACAATAGACAATCACAGTCTGCTTAAACTAATAACACACAAAGAATGAAATGTTGCCATGTTTATATTGAACACACCATGTAAACATTCACAGTGCAGGTGGAACAAGTATGTAAACCCCTAGACTAATGACATCTCCAAGAGCTAATTGGAGTGAGATGTCAGCCAACTGGGAATCAATGAGATGAGATTGGAGGTGTTGGTTACAGCTGCCCTGCCCTATAAAAAACACACACCAGTTCTGGGTTTGCTTTTAACAAGAAGCATTGCCTGATGTGAATGATGCCTCGCACAAAAGAGCTCTCAGAAGACCTACGATTAAGAATTGTTGACTTGCATAAAGCTGGAAAGGGTTATAAAAGTATCTCCAAAAGCCTTGCTGTTCATCAGTCCACGGTAAGACAAATTGTCTATAAATGGAGAAAGTTCAGCACTGCTGCTACTCTCCCTTGGAGTGGCCGTCCTGTAAAGATGACTGCAAGAGCACAGCACAGACTGCTCAATGAGGTGAAGAAGAATCCTAGAGTGTCAGCTAAAGACTTACAAAAGTCACTGGCAAATGCTAACATCCCTGTTAGCGAATCTACAATACGTAAAACACTAAACAAGAATGAATTTCATGGGAGGATACCACAGAGGAAGCCACTGCTGTCCAAACAAAACATTGCTGCACGTTTACAGTTTGCACAAGAGCACCTGGATGTTCCACAGCAGTACTGGCAAAATATTCTGTGGACAGATGAAACCAAAGTTGAGTTGTTTGGAAGAAACACACAACACTATGTGTGGCGAAAAAGAGGCACAGCACACCAACATCAAAACCTCATCCCAACTGTGAAGTATGGTGGTGGGGGTATCATGGTTTGGGGCTGCTTTGCTGCGTCAGGGCCTGAACGGATTGCTATCATCGAAGGAAAAATGAATTCCCAAGTTTATCAAGACATTTTGAGGAGAAATTAAGGCCATCTGTCTACCAGCTGAAGCTCAACAGAAGATGGGTGTTGCAACAGGACTAAGACCCAAAGCATAGAAGTAAATCAACAACATAATGACTTAAAGAGAAGAAAATACGCCTTCTGAAGTGGCCCAGTCAGAGTCCTGACCTCAACCCGATTGAGATGCTGTGGCATGACCTCAAGAAAGCAATTCACACCAGACATCCCAAGAATATTGCTGAACTGAAACAGTTCTGTAAAGAGGAATGGTCAAGAATTACTCCTGACCGTTGTTCACGTCTGATCTGCAACTACAGGAAATGCTTGGTTGAAGTTATTGCTGCCAAAGGAGGTTCAACCAGTTATTAAATCCAAGGGTTCACATACTTTTTCCACCTGCACTGTGAATGTTTACATGGTGTGTTCAATAAAAACATGGCAACATTTCATTCTTTGTGTGTTATTAGTTTAAGCAGACTGTGATTGTCCATTGTTGTGACTTAGATCACATTTTATGATCAATTTGTGCAGAAATCCATATCATTCCAAAGGGTTCACATACCTTTTCTTGCAACTGTATCTATCATTTCCTGTTGTGTGTCTATGTGAGTGAATGATTTTATGATCAATTTGTGCAGAAATCCATATCATTCAAAAGGGTTCACATACCTTTTCTTGCAACTGTATCTATCATTTCCTGTTGTGTGTCTATGTGAGTGAATGTAGTGCATAGTGTGTGAATGCAGATTAGTATTTGAGTGTTTTTAAGTGTGTCTTTCAGTTTGCATTTTAGTTTTTCCTGATCTCCACATCTTTACCCTGCCACTGTATGTTTCTTCCATTCCCTATCCTATATATATTTCCCCCATATTTTTTATCATCCTCTATCTCTCCTCAATTTCTGCATCTCTTTCATTCCCACCTTTATCCTCTCTTTTCCCCCACCTATTGTTCTCTCCCTCTTAATCCGCTAGTCTCCATATGTTTCTCTCACGTGTGACTCCTGTCTCATCTCTGTTGTGTCTCTCAAATTCCCCCATGTCTTACAAATGTCTCTCCAAATGTCTTATGTGTCCCTCCATTAACCTTAAGTTCATTAAGTGTCTCTCTAACCATCCCATGTCCGTCAAGTGTCTCTTCAATCTCACCATGTCCCCCATGTATCACTACAATCCTCTTCATATGCTACTTCATCAATTCATCCAATACATCTCTTCAGTTCCCTCTCTCCTGTTACCTCTTCCTTACTACACTTACACTTTAAAATTTTTGTTTGCTTTTCAGGTCATATGTGATTGTTATTAACTATTTCATTCAATATGTGATCCAATTTAATTTATTCTATAATCCAATTCATTTGAATCACTGAGTAATCTTGAATACATTTAATAAAAAACCTTACCTTCTGTATGTACTGCTGAAACATAAGTCCAGTTGTATCTTTTCACAATGTCTACCATGGCCCTTGCCTGTTGGGCATCTGATGGAACCACTCTCATGAAATACTTGTAGAGAGTTTTGTCACTTAGGTCCATACTTGTTGCAGAATATGCTATTTGAGGTATATTGAAAAGCTGCAGCAAATTTTGTACTTGGATTGCCACAGAGCTGGACCCAGGTCCAATTACACCTACTATGGGCTTTTTTAATCGGAATGGTGTGGAAGATCCATCAACACAACGGACCATACCTTCTTCTTCTTCAGTTGAAATTAGAGAGTCCCTTATGAATTCGATACTTTGCTCAAGAGCCACAGCAGAATGCCAACAGGAATCTCTTATTTCACATCCAAGTGTTATGTTTGGCAACACGTTTGGGTCTGCGTTGATCCTATCAAGTGCATGAAGCATGGCTTCCACTCTTTGTATACCATATTGTTCCCGCACTTCCCCACATTTCCTTTCATGGACTTTCTCAACAGTAGGTTGGTGGTGTACAGAAAACAATGCTCCAATTATTACATCACCTGGCACATGTGATACCACTCTCCTCTCGTTTGTCTGTGCTGATGCCACAGGACCCAAGTTTCCGTAGCCATCTTCCTTCAGCAGAAGAAATATAAAGAAAAAGTAGGGAACCATTTTAGGAAGAAAATTAAGCTAAATTGGATATCATGATGAAAGAAAAATATTTGGCTGTATTTATTCCAGATGTTTAATTCTCTGTGGAGTGTGTTCTATATCCATGCATTTGTTCCAGAAATTTAAAAAAAGACCACTGTATCCACGAGACCATCTAAGAGGGTCTTTAGAAATTATTAGAATTATCATTCCCTAAAAGAAAGACAGAGAAAGAGAACAAAGATTATCATCTATTCAGCGTTACCACAAAACAGTCAACTTCTTTAATAGATTGTGCAGACAAATGACTGGAAGACCCCTTAAACGAAAAACTGTATATAGTCCATGGGTTGTACTGAAAGGTCATTTCTGATTAGATCTATAATAATCAGATTTTGAGTCTTGTGTGGTGGACACAATTTCCATTTGTAGGAAATAGAATTTAAAGGTCATCATCTATTTTAATAGTTGGAAATCGACAGATCTGAAGAATACAAAGGAATGAAAAAAACTAAACATTTGTAAACCAATCACAGGTTACCTCTTTTTTACGGAGGAATGTGTGTAACAAAGTGCTTAAAAAGTGAGAAATGATTTACAGGCAGCTCTATACACTTGTGTGGAGATATCATCAATTCCACTAGACAGATATGTAAATTAAAGTGCGGTGTAAGTGACAAAGACCTACACCTATAAGTGGAGCACTCAAACACATATATGGCTTACCAAACGTTATTCCGTTCAATAATGCAGTATACAGTACATGTAAAAAAATACAAAAAAATACAAGATAGTGCAGATGGTATATAAAGTGGCAGTGCAATAATAGCAGTGATATCGTAGTGAACTTGTACACTCACATTTTAAGGAGCCTGTATATAGAAACACTGGCTCTGTATTGAGGCTTGTGTGCTTATTATGGTAGCACCACCCTTCTACTTCGGCTTGGGATGATTCTCAAAGACATAAAAGAGAATGGGCCAATGTGTAGATTTGGCAGTGGAAGAACACAGGCATGAGTTAATAAATGTGGTGCTCACCTGGTCCTGAGCCTATGGATCCCGGCTCTAGGTATGTAAATTTTGTACCAATTCAAATGGGGATGGCACTACCCCTATGAAGATTCCTTGAAGGCTCCAAAAAAGGACTTGAGTAGGATTTAAAAAAGTAACACATTTATTGAAAAATAAAAACAAAATGAATATGTCTTAAAAGTCCTCAATAAAAGCCCTTTAAAATGGCCAATACGCGTTTCACTCTCAAAATAGAGCTTCTTCAGTCAGCTGACTGAAGAAGCTCTATTTTGAGAGTGAAACGCGTATTCAGCTGACTGAAGAAGCTCTATTTTGAGAGTGAAACGCGTATTGGCCAATCTAAAGGACTTTTATTGAGGACTTTTAAGCCACGTTATTCCCTTCCCTTAGGGATAGGCAACCTTCAGCACTCCAGATGTTGTGGACTACACCCCCCATAATGCTCTTACACCCATAATGCTTGCAAAGCATTGTGGGAGGTGTAGTCCAAAACACCTGGAGGGCCAAAGGTTGCCTATGCCTAGAAAGTGCTAAGTAATGGGAAGCATGTCACATTTTTCTTCTTTTATATTTTGTTTGATTATGTGCTTTTTAGGGTTAAACTTAGCATTTCTGTACATCGTAAGCAGTGATCAATAATGTAATCTTTTTCTCATTGCTCTTAGACCAGGGGTGCCCAATGGGTAGTTCCACAAGACATTTTAAAACTACAGCTTCCATGATGCTTATGTCATTGTAATAAAATTCCAAAGGTATGCAAAGCATCAAGGGGGTTGCAATTCTACAACATCTGGGCATCTACCTTTTGGACACCCCTGTCTTAGGCAGTCAACTAATGAGGTCCATGAGATGTCAACATATACTGTTTGGGTTGTTTTATCTCTTATTCATGTCTAACATTTTGCTTCTGGACTGCCACAATATTGTATGTTCAGAGTATTGTATTCCTTTGTAATGGCACAAGCTAAAAACACAAGCTATAAGGGTATCACACCCACCTCAGTGGAGAGAAGACTTGTTATGTACGTAATTCAACTTTTGTCCATTTTTTGTGTATTTTGCACAGATTCTTACTGGGTTTTTTAAACATAGAGCTGTAACTTAACTGCATTTTACAGCATATTCATACAATTCTGAAAAACAGCTGTAAAACATTTTCTAGTAGTTCTTATAATTGTATTCATATTGACGGCATCTTGTCAGTAAGAGGCATAACCATCAACAAAATACGTGACAAGACCATATTTCCAACAGAAGCTGTGTGGGACGACCGGTGCTATTATTAAAAGATAGTGTGGGATTATAATATGTCGGGGTGTTAAATATGCTATAGACTTATAGAATGCTCCTAAATTTGAAAAGGCTCACATATAATTATACGAGTCGGTGTCATCAGTGACAGAGTTATTTGTGCGAAACATGGGCCGTGTTTGCCAGAGACAGAACTAACAAGAACTGATGTATTT
The DNA here is from genome assembly GCF_036172605.1 of Pelobates fuscus. NCBI lineage: Eukaryota > Metazoa > Chordata > Amphibia > Anura > Pelobatidae > Pelobates > Pelobates fuscus. The sequence goes on along the minus strand of NC_086317.1, from coordinate 461,441,549 downwards.
GGGAGATTAAAGCTTCGTAGATGCCAGGTTTAACTGTTAGTAGGACGCGGCCAATGCAGAAGAGGCCACTTAAATTTCCAGCAGCCTAGGCAGCTGAACTGCTGTTTTCTGGAACTGAGATAGGGAGTTAGGCTGTGTCATTCTATGCTGCCTGCTGATTGCCTCACAGGGGGCTCCTGTCGTTAGATGCCCTTTTATCTAGTTCAGGGGTACCCAAAAGGTAGATCCCCAGTCGTTGTGTAATTAAAACTCCCATGAGGCTTTGCATTCTTTTAGAATGTGTTTAAAATTACAAAAACATCATCATGGTCAAGTTGTAGTTTGAAAACATCTGGGGATCTACCTTTTGGGCACCCCTCATCTAGATGATGCATTACCACCCAAGCGCCATAGCATAATGCAGGCTTCCCCAAACTCCGGCCCTCCAGATGTTGCTGAACTACAACTCCCATGATTCTCAGCCTATCTATTTCATTCATAGAATCATGGGAGTTGTAGTTCAGCAACATCTGGAGGGACGGAGTTTGGGTAAGCCTGACATAATGTATTTAATCCTGTTGCATGTAGTATAAGCTTCTGGGCGCACCTGAATCATGGCTCACATACATACTAAAACATTTTGTGGGCATCATGTTCACATACAGACATTAATTTTCATTCTGCTGGCATTTTTAGAAAATTCAATTTTCTAAGCTCTGGTTTCTTACATAAAAGCAGTATATTTGACCATTTATTTATAAGTCTAGAATATATGATAGCAAAAGATTATGTCTGCTTCTATGCGAGTATGGCAGACCCAAAGACCCTGTGAAGTGTCTAAAACTTTTTATAGCCCAGTTATTGCAAAAAGCATACATAAATAAAAAGAGAATACGTATATTTATATCAATTTATTTATTTTTTTTAAGTATAATTGAACAGCAGTCTATATGCTTAACTACGACTTAACTTTTGAGGAATTCTTATGCTATGACTTTTAAAGTAAGACAGACTCAATTTCAAAGTGGCTAAGTGCCCGCAGATTGACTATTGGGGATGATAATACAATTACATTTTATGTTTACATACTATTTGATATTTTGATTTTTTTTTCCCCCATGTTAAACTTTAGAGTATATTTGTTGAGGAAGTGTTACGGAACTTTGTGAATTCAATAAATGCAATAAAATATTGTTTAAATAGTTAAATGGCAAGTTAATGTGCTCATTTTCCAATGTACAATTTGACCATCCTGAAATGAACAAGCAATCTGATAAATTCTTACAGCACGCTAAAGAAAACAGGACCTGATGTGCAGGACTACTCCTGATCCTACAGTTTTCTGACATACATATTCCATAATACTGCATCAACTCCTAATATCTCTCAATCCAATGTCAGCATTATGTAGGATCTCCTAGCATCTGTTTGCTTTTACTTTTTATTGGAGAAATGCCACTTCAGAAGCAATGGCACAACTAGCAATTTGCCATTTGTTGTGCTACTGTCAAAAATATACTGAATTTTTTCATTTTCTTAATTTGTATTTTCGTTGAATGCAGGGTAGTGCTGGCATAGAACCATGGGAAAGATATATCTAGAATATAATGTGAATTCAAATTACCTAGGTGGCACCGATTGTCTGAAATTTCAGTGCTTACACTTCAATAGGGTTTACCGAGCTGCGATAAGAGGAAATGTCACCAGCGTAAACATCACAGTTCCGTTTTAACAAGTGATGTGTGTAATGCACTGGGTACCTCCTAAACGTCATGGAGATACATCAACCTCAAATTACAGATGTTAATGGCATATATTAAAATCTATTACTGTTAGCACAACTGGTGGAACAGGCAATTTATAATAGACTTGAAGGACAACTGTCACCTCAAAAGAATTGTTTTTATATAATAACCCACTCATTGAATTTTAAAAATTGTAAAAATTCAATGAGTGGAAATAAATCAATATATATATATATGAGTAAAAAGTAGTGTAAGCTGCACTTATGGTCTCCGTCTCCAGTTAAAACTTCAAGGCTTTATTGAGTATGTTTGATCCTGAGGAAAGTCCGAACGTAGGACTGAAACGTCAATCTATTTTAAATGAATACTCAATAAAGCCTTGATGTTTTAACTGGAAACCGTGAGTGCAGCTTACACTTCTTTTTACTTGAATATTTTTTTAGCCCTGGCTGGCACCCGGCACTTTACAATATTTTCAGCCTGTGTGCAAGGACGGTATTTGTATATAATAAATATATATATATATATATATATATATACACAAGAGTGCTGCACTCGCCTGAACATGCATACATTATAGGGGTGCTGCTGGGGCCAATTCATACAACATACAAGAGTTGTATATTTTATGAGATACGTATATAGTATATGTAAAACATATACTAAGTAATTTAGATAGATTTAAATGACGTCTATGTACAACAATAAAATGAAAGCCTTTATTATATGACAGGATCTATTAGCCATATACATACTTGCACCTTGACTCAGACAGTGTTTGAAAATTCTTCCTAACTTCACTCCTTAGATAGAAGTAGGGTAGACTATAGAGACCCAGTGTCAGTTGTTAGTTTTAAAGGGAATTGGTTCTTTAAATGGAATGACAGACAAAATCGATTTTACTAAAACTTCGAAAATGTATTAATATTATTATTTATGAATCGCCACCATATTCTGTGCTGTTGTACAATGAGCAGCGTATACATTGAAGTACATTTAAAAAAACTCAATCTGTGAAAACATTGTATATGAAATACGCTTTCTTTTTTCTTTCTTAAAAGCTAACATTTCTTGGTTCAAACTATTTATTTACATACGCAAACCTACTTCATAAATAATTTTAAAATACTCTACAGCGTACACAACTGTCTTGCGCACAGGATAATGAATATCCAGTCTCAGTGGAATACAGCCAGGTAATGACTGCTGCTTGACTGACGCATTATCCACTTAACAGCGTCATGCAGGCCACAAGGTGTGTCACTCTGTCTGATCTCAGGTATTGACAATGTTTCCACAGTCAGCTTTTACATATTGTTACAAAATCACTGTGACAAACAAGCATTTGAACTCAAGATGTTTATTAATATAATGAAAAAAATTATCTCTCTCTTTCTATCTATAGAGAGAGTGATATTTAAAACTTTCTAACAGATTGATAATAATTAATTCATTTTTATGTTATTTCAAAACCTATATCATTCCACGGTTCCATCATTGGTAGACTCTGAAAATGCTTATTTTATTGCAGCTTTACGTACAAAAAAAAAAGAATGCACTAAAATGTCTTTGTTCTTGTGCGTGTGTGTATGCGTGCATTTTTTGAATATTTATCGATGCTTGAAAAAAAGGCTAACACTCAACAGCCTCCATAAAAAGTAATTATACTGCACTAATGTTTTTCACTAACGAGGTTGCACACTTGGATTCTCGTAAATATTATTGAGTGAGAGTTCTATTTACTTTTGTATCCATCTCTGTGTCTTTCTATCATTACATGTGACTAAGTACCAGAGCAAGGTAATCTGCTAGAGTGCTCAGTCCCACCATATTTACATATATTGAACATGGGATTTTCTTTTGTGATGTAAACATAAATTGATTAGTAAATTGACAGATGATAAATACTGCGTATAGTACACTCTGCATAGAGCTACTGTGACTTGTGTATGTTACTGACTAGCATAATGACTAGTAACAATCAGATAGCATTCTAATTCCTGGACACTGTATCTCTATGTACGGCTATAGGGCCATGATTAATATATTATAAAATACAAAGGAACAATCACAAATTATGGGCCAAATAATAATGTAAACAGCAAACAGACACCTTGTCAGCAAAGATACAACATGTGTATCCATACTCCAATGTTGTTTCTGCCAAATGGTTTGTAATTAAATTGATGTAGACTTAAAACACACAGAAAAAAATAGCTCATTCTCTTTGTATAGGGAATACAGAAGTAACAGATAAATTGAAATCTCTTATGTTGTGACATTAATTACAGTTTACTGATGTCATCATCTTAAACTGACAGCGCTATTTCATGTGGTTCAATTTGGAACATTAAATCCATTTCCATGTGTAACTATGGGAGGTAACATATTATGAGGATGCAAAGCGAAAATCGTCCGGTGCCCCTTTTTAAGTCAAAGGGGCCCGCAAAACTCATTGAAAGGCAACAAAACAAAAATTCCAAGTATTGAGTTAATTATAAATATCGGATATAGGGGACTATTATAAATCTGGTGCTGTAGATTAAAATTCTCAACATGCTCATCCTACAAATAATCTAGAATATTGTAAAGCGCTACGGAATCCATTGGCGCTATATAAATGGCAATAATAATAATAAAAGAATAGTTTTCTATCTCCACACTGGGATAGGGGATTTTCATAACAAATTGCAATCATTGTTTAACCCCTTAAGGACCAAACTTCTGGAATAAAAGGGAATCATGACATGTCACACATGTCATGTGTCCTTAAGGGGTTAAATCAGCAGCAGGTAGTCTAGCGTTCTACCATTGTCAAACATCACGTTCTCTTGGGAGATACGAAATTCCTGCATGTCATATTACCAGAGAATATTTAATTCCAAAGCATATTATATTTCTAAAGTATAATACTACTGATCCCACACATCATCTGTTAGAAAAAAAAATTCTATTTATTGGTGCTTTCAAACCAGTAAGAAGATATTAACCCACATTTAGTGCAGAGTCTGGTTATTCCGAAACCTTTTTTATTATTTTTTTTTTATTTCAGATAACTTGCATGGTAGCAGAAATGTCTATAAGTCATGTATTGGAAAGAAACTGCCTTGTTCCAGCAATTCTTTAAACACACTGCAACGTAAAGGCTTTTAGCTATCGCACATTTGTCTCAATGCTTTGGCTTCGAAGAAAATTCAATAAACATAGGAGCTTTTTTTTTTTTTTTAACCCGTTGTTTATGACATCTAATCAACTGTGGTGAAAAATGCAGTGGCATTTCAACAGAACCATTTTGCCTAATCATTGGTTACCACTTAGAAATTATTTTTTTTATTGTGCTTCAAGCTGAAAGTGTGACACTCGATTTTCACGAATCCCATTAAGATAACTTAATAGATTTTAAAAAACACATGCATAGGATGTGGGAGTCGTCTAACAAATCGACCTCAGAAATGACGTGACCTTGACGATTCGCAATTGAAAAATAAGGATTGATTGGAAATTAATAAATTTCCTTGTGCAATTATTGATCTTTCTACAATACAATAATATTTCTTCAGTGATAAGATCCGTGATTAATAGCAGTATAAATGTCCACATTCAATGGATGGTATATCTTACATTATTTTGTTATTTTAAAGAACCAAGTCATTTCATATTCTAAATCGGTGAATAAGAGGAGGCACATATTCTGATAATCAAAGACAGGGACTGTGCATATTTTAATCCCCAAGGTAGACATATGTCCATCACTAGAGACTGACCACTAAAGAAAGACATTGCAATGCAAAGTGGTTGAAGGGACGTGGTGAAATTGACTGCTCAGCCTAATGAACTTTTCCAAGGCTAAAGTGGCTCTCCATGGTCCTGAACTTCAGGGCACAGGCTCTCTCATGTCGCTATGATGTAAACAGCACGCATCCCAAATTAAGGCTATTAAAACAAGCACTGCAGAGGTGATGCATAGTGTACACAATAAACACCAAGAACCTTGTACATTTCATTTTGAAACAAAAGCACAGTAATTGGGGACAATGACCTAAGCTTAGTAAATAGTTATTGAAATGGTCTATTAATTACATTGTTACTGTAGTATTTCCTATTAACAATGGGATATTAACAAGGGGATAATCTGTGTGCAAGCTATCACAGACATCAGCATTCCTAATACACACACCATGCTACAGAGCACATGGGGATTGCAGGACAGGGTAGGGTTTTATCACAATGAAACATGACATTCACTTCAATACCTTTTAGAAATGGACAGTATGGAGTGCACTCCGGTCAATGCATGCTCACAGGTTTGGAGAAGATGCAGCTGTTTGAGTGGCAGGAGAGCAGTGTGTCAGGAGAACCCGTAGAACGCTCTGTGGTCCTCGTTCTGTATGGAACCCTCAGCACATTGCTACAGTTCAGCTCTGCTGATCAGATATGGACCGATGGGGGAGGATCAGATAGCCAACACATATTGATGTCCTCTGCTAAGGCAAGTGAAAACAGTCCACCTGCTCAGTGCTGGACCCAGTTAGATCATCAGGCTAGTTGGGAAGTGGGTGAGTTTTCTCTTTAATCGCCTTAGTTATTTTTCCATATGGGTTCTGGAAACATAAAGTGTCCCTGGTGGCATCTCAGATTATCCTCTCTCTCTGAAAAGTGCTTGTTGCTCATGGCTGAGCTGTAGCTGCATCCCACCTCTGCTTCCAGCTACTAACCGAGCTGATGGAAAGGGGGGAGGGGGGCTTTGACTGGTTTTGGCAAGGATAAGGTTAACTTACTGTCAGCTGGAGATGGTCCATTCACTTTGTTTGAGAGGTGTGTGGTGGGGGTTGGGGTGGGGGTTAATCTTTATACCTTGCTCTCCATACTACACGTGCATTGGGAAGGATAATAAACAATGAACTAAGAACATGACGTGACTCCTAATACTCTGTGTGATGTTGGACTTGGCAAGCAGGGTCCTCCTATTTGGCCAAGTGGGTGATTTATGAGACTTTTCATAATGCCAGAGGACTTACGCCAAACACTGATTCCAAGGACACATTATCTTTTGCATACAAATATTAATAACTGGGTTTGGATAGGGCAGTCTGCTACCCAATACCTGTTGGGCTGCAGTGCTCATGTTATGGATTGTGGGAATTACAGTCCACTAACAGTTGGACGATTCTACACAAATAGCAGTTTGAGGTTATGTTCTAAAATTGTATCAATTAGCAGGAAGGTTCCACCGGTTTCTATGGTGATTGCACCACGTTTAGCACTTTATTTCAGAACTGACTCTTTGTACATAGCCCAGTGTGTGTATGACATAAATTTATAAAATTAATAAATAAATAAATAAATAAAAAAGACAATGAAATAAACTGATTCGGGGGGGGGGGGGGGGGGAGCTTTAAATTACACTATTATTTCACAACTATTACAAGAACTGATCAAAAGGGAACATGTACACTATTTACTTTGCAACAGTCATTTTTTTTTTTAATTATTATTATTATTATTTTTTTTAATTTAAAAATTATTTAATTACTGGTATAAACTGAGATATCAATTATTGCTCCTTAAAAACTTGGAGCCAAACATTTTTGTTAAACAAACAAAACAAAAAAAATGACAGTAAACTCATGAGTCAAAATAAGCAGTCACCCTTTCAATATGTGATCTTACCACGTTCCCCAGTTTATATTAATATGACTTCCTAGATGTGGCACATAATTTTATTTATTTACATAGGGTTCATATTTGAAGAGGGGTATATTTATTTTTATGCTTAATTGACATGAGAAAAAAACATCTTACCTTCCCAGTTAAACAGTTAATATGCAGCATGGACACACTAGCTATAGATCACATTTAACCCCTTAAGGACCAAACTTCTGGAATAAAAGGGAATCATGACATGTCACACATGTCATGTGTCCTTAAGGGGTTAAATATTCGGATATATCAATATTTCTGCTTCACCTGTTTCTGCATATTTTAACATGTGGTGAAAGGAGCAGTTAGTTCTCCCATGAGGGCAATGAATGAATGAATGAAAAGCAGTCTAGCAAGACACAAAGTGATTAATTGGTAGACATTACTGCACTGGGACATGCTGAATAGAAATGTCTTAGAATTAACCCCTCTCTACTGTCAAGAGAACATGGAGACAGATAACTACATGGGCTGTGTGTCTTTTTATGAGGACATCTTGTACCTGGATATATGTAATTATTCTCGTCCTACCTGCATTTATTGACAGGTATAACAGTGTGTGTTGATGAGCTCGGGGAGACATTGCGCATTCCTGTTGGGTATCTGAAGCACTACAATTGCTCACAATCACAGCTTCTCCCTCACACTAGACCTGCTCTAGAAAGCCACTCACCTGTATAGGCAGACCTTATATTACAATGTCTCAGCAGAGACTACTTGTTTGCAGTATAGATGGTGACAAGAGGTCTGAAGAGGGCGCTATCAGAGGTTCTTAAACAACTCTCTGCAAGGTCACAAAGAGGTGAGGGTGCAAATTACACCAGAAGCCCCCACCATGTCCAAGAAATAGTCTGGAAATCGACTTAACTTGGAGACAAAACGTGTTACTTAGTCAGGAGAGAGATTTAGACAGCAGCAGCAGCCTACCTTTCCAGGAGACAGACTCAGGACAGCTCAGTGTTCTTCACAGCAGACACATCCATCATAATCCAGGAGAACAATCAAGATCCATCGCTTGTAGGCAGAATCCCATGGCCCCAGGACCAAGGGCTGGTCATATCCAGAGCAGTGTGTGCTTTGCTAGGATACCAACAGTAACCTGTGAAGCAGCTGATCTGCAGATGAATGCAGGGCTTCTCAGTAGGGTGAGTGGATATATTTGGGAAAGAGGGGGAAGGGAACTTTGCAATTTGCTCTGATACAATAAAAATAGAAAAGAAGCCCCAATTACACAGTGCTTTGTGGAAATTACTTGATACAATGCACCTTTAGCCCCAAATAATGTCTGTGAGCTTCAGTTCCTCCAGATTCCAATTGCCTTCTGTGTTTCCAGTAGAAGACTTTAATATGGGGATAGCTTGCAACACTAATTACAATGAAAGTGCAGGGTGACTGGGTTTTATAAACTGTGCATGCAGAGATTTTCTGATCTTCCTATGAGATGAAGCAGGGATTTGTCAGCAACATCCCTTTAATCCTGGTTCAGATTTGCAGTAGCTTTTACTCCCATGTATAGAGATAGATGCACTTTTATTCTGTGCATGTGAGGCTTGCCTGCAGCAACACAGGAGATCATGCAGAGACAGGGGGGTGGGGAGAATGCAACCTGCATCGATCACTGACAGTAATACCAAGCATGCACATGAAGAATGCCTGGTTTGTTCACCCCCCCTCACATTTCTCTGTCTCCTTTGCATGTGCCAGATGCCTATGCCAGCTGGACCTCTCAGATTAAAGGCTAGAACAATGAAGCAATGAATGGCTTGCTAGTGTCAGCACATGATTCCTATTATTAACCTTTCTTATTGAGTCTATACTAGGCACAGCCACACTTAGCAAGTGCATGCTTCCCTACCTAGTCTTCTCAATTCGTATTGACCAATTCTTTATCTATTCCCCTTGATTGACAGAATTGAGATGTCAACCTCTTGGCATGTAAGTGGTTAAACACGTGAACTAAAATCAGGATCCACTGATTTTCCATTATTTAAGGGGCTGTTAATGTGCAATGAAAATAATCCAAACCACAACCATTAAGGTATTTAATATGCTTTTTAAGCAGGTTAGCCCCCTCTCCAAGGAGATGGATTAAAGCCTCCTTAAATAGGAGGGGGGATGGAAGCTGCCCCTTAGGACCAATACCGACTAATGGTAGTATTGCATTTAATACTTTAGGTCAAATCAGGATCAGCAATGATTTTAAAAGCACTACCTTCTTTAAAAAAAAAAAATAATAATATTTTTAAACATTATTTGTTCTCATGGCAACCGAATACTCAGCAGCTGACCCGTGTAATCTGTTACATCATGACAACACTGAGCTTAAAAATCTAGAACATGTTAATTCTTACCGCTTTGTTCTTAAAGATCAAATTTAAAGTTAAGTAATCTTTATTAACAGTGTAGCCGAAAAGAGATAGAACCTCACCCCCAACCAAAAACATTAAAAAAATAAAATTTTCAAATCAACAGCAGTGTGTCTGCAAACTATTTAGTACTATGGAAAGCAAATTTGAAACAAGAAAAACACAGGATGGTAAAAATTCAGTGAACAGGTAACACGTTGAGATGAATCATCCAAGATTCCACCGGGGGCCTGTATGATGCACATGGAATAGACTAGTGTCACTGAACCATGCAATACTAGCTGTTCCTCTATAGAATAGACACCATAAAGGGGCATATCAATAAATGGTAGATTTTTCGGAAATGGCAACTGGGTTACAAAGACTGTCCGACATTTTTTGCAAATCATTTTTTTTTTTATTAGCTTACAGCTATTCACAAGTTAGTTGATAGATCCACAATCCTATACATTGATCTATGAAGTGAAGAAAAACAGCATACCCTATTCTCTCACATTCTCAAATTGTGCCTTTATAAGTTCATCTCTCAGTGTTGTAGTTCATTCTATAGTATAACTCATCGACCTTTACTTACTACCTCCCAGGATCACTAATGTCATTTCATTGCATATTCCATTGTGTTTGTCATATAATTTTATTCCATATTACATCTAAGGATCACATATAGCATTTTATAATTTCGCATGTCATGTCATTTTATGTGTTGTGCCTGTGGACGCAGGGATGCATCAATGTGCAAGACTGTGTATGTGAATGAAGGAGTATGTTTGTAGTTAGAATGTCTGTATTTGTATGTTGCAAGTGTGTGTTTTTCTGCATGTTTTTTTTAACCTTCCTGTTGTGCACAGTTTCTTTTTTACAGTTTTTCCCTCCCACTGGTGGCTCTCTGTATCCCTCCATTCACGTCTTCCCATCTACCATACTAGTTTCTCTACTCCCATGTTTAGAGATACAAGACATTAAGGAAGCGGGCGTAATGAGAGGTGAAGAGAGAAGAAGACTGAAATTCAAGATTATTTGCTGATGTGGGATGACAGTCTCAAACATATGTCTTAATTTTCTCCTTGTGCATTGGACTTCTATTATTGTCATGTCGATGGAGAGTGTGGAGTGCACCCAGCATGGGTGGGGACCGGCTATTGTCTTCTTGAATCACTTGACCAGATACAAGTGGCTGTTGTAGACAGGAGAGGACAATAAATACCTACATATTCTGTATCTATTGTGCTCTTTGGTAATGGGGTGCTCCATGGACCACTTGTGTTACATTAAAATATACTTCCCATGTTCCTCCATCTTTTCCTCATCTTGAGAGTTCACCACCTGAACTCTCTCTCAATCTCTCCCCTTCTTGTGTCTCTTTCGCCACAAGTATATATTTTCATCATCTCCCGCTTCCGCCTTTTTCTCCTATTTCCTCCCACCTTTTACTTCCATCAATGTCCTGTTGTATTACCTTCACTCATCACCCTTGGATTCTCTTCCCAGTCACCTTGTGTCTTTCTTCTCTATTTCTCTCCTTATCCCTCTTATGCAAAGCAAAGATCCTGAGCTAAACTCATTGTAGAGTCCTGGACCACCCGGGTTTAGATCAGACAAAGAGGTTATGGCTCTCTGCTTGAGGTAATGAAGGCAGGGAGCTGTGCCAGGCAGACACCAAGTAAAAAGTAAATCCATTCTAAAACAGTTGGCTACATATAATGAGGGAGGATGCCCTATGGAATATCACAGATATTAGATCTTGCAAAGTCCTGCAACTCAGGTGAACCAGGGGGAAATCATTAAAAAGCAGTTTGAGATGTATTCTAACTTTGGCATCTTCTCTTAAAGGGAAACTCCAGTGCCAGGAGAACAATCCGTTTTCCTGGCACTGCAGGTCCCCTCTCCCTCCCACCTCCCAATCCCTGGTTGCTGAAGGGGTGAAAACACCTTCAGTGACTTACCAGAGGCAGCGACGATGTCCCACGTCGCTGCTTCTTCCTCCGCCGCTGCTCCTCCCAGTGATTGTGTAAGCCGGTGGGCGAGACTGATCCCGCCCACCGGCCGGGGAGACCTAATGCGCATGCGCGGCAATGCCACGCATGCGCATTAGAGCTCCCCATAGGAAAGCATTGAAAATGATTTTCAATGCTTTCCTATGGGGAAATGAGCGAAAATCTGTGCTAGAGACGCAGAAGTGCCCTCTAGTGGCTGTCCAGTAGACAGCCACTAGAGGTGGAGTTAACCCTGCAAGGTAATTATTGCAGTTTATAAAAAACTGCAATAATTACACTTGCAGGGTTAAGAGTAGTGGGAGTTGGCACCCAGACCACTCCAATGGGCAGAAGTGGTCTGGGTGCCTGGAGTGTCCCTTTAAACATTCGCAAGGCACCAACCAACTGACCACAACTTAAAGCATAAACCCTCTGCAAATTCCCATCTCACAGCAATACACAAAGACAAAGTTGGATTCTAATGAGCAAATTCTCATTAATTAGAATGAGAATTAGATTTTTGGCTAAACAAATAGGACATTGATGCCTTACGTTTGGCACTCCAGCTGTTATGCTTTGCGTCCAATGTTGTTAAATCCGTCATATGACTGAACTGGCATCCTTATAAATTATTCTCAACAGCCTTTGGTGCTCCAAAGATTTGCCATTAATGCCTAATTTGTCAGTCGTGTGAGTATTTACTAATATAGATTTTAGACTTATACTCAAACGCGTTCCAGCTGGTGCAAACAGACCGGGTGTATTGGTTCATTCAGAAGTAGTTTAAGATGAATTGGATTCATATAAACTAGCTGAAACCTATTTGTAAACAAGTCTAGTCAATTTCACTATGAACTATGGTATGTGCCGCCCAGGTAAACTGTCAGTCTAAGAGCTTGTTGCCAAGACAAAATAAGACCCCTGTTAATAGATGAAAGTCAGCGCAGGACTTAGGCCTTCAGATGCCCTGTGCAAAAAATATTTACAGCGCCCCCTCTGGCCACACCCCTCCCTTTTCACACAACCTCCATTACCTCCAACAATTTAAAAGCTCCTATTCTTATTAACCACAAAACAAAGAGACTTAATTAAAGTATTTTTTTAGTCAATGGTATTAAATTTGTAAGTGGAAGGGGGGCAATAATACATTCCCTGGTGGTCCGATGGGTTCCTGGTGCAGCCAGCAGTCTATGGTGGAGCGCATGGAGCAGACATGTAAATTGCTCCTTCTGGTCCGGTGCTCTGTGAGGGAGTCAAAGTGCAGTTGATGAGATTCCCATCTGTCAACCTCACAGAGTGTCAGAACTGCGAGTGACTGCGTTCCACCAAAAACCACTAGGGAATCTGCAGCTTGCATTTTTCCTAGGACAAGCAGCAGTATCAACGGATACTTTGGCCCACACCACCGGGCAGAGCACACTATCAGACATCCCTGTTGCCATGTCACCCTGTGCGACCACACAGCTCACACACCCCAAAGGCAAGTCCTGGTTAAAGTGAAGTGAATAGGGATGTGTCAGATTTAGGTTCCAATTATTCTTTAATCCCTTTACTACGGATGTTGTTATTCACTACAGACCAGATTTTGCATTGGTAAACAAACTCTGGTGAAAATGACATCATTTGACTGCAAAGGTAACTCTGATTTTTCGGAAAGCCAAATATGGTTGCAATTCAAACTGACCAAGCAAATCTGCAGCAATCATTTGGATACTGGATTCAGTGTCCAGATTAAAATCAGTGCTATCAGATCCAAATCCTATGCAACGTATAGGATTCAGAAGATTCACAAAACACTGGTTGTATTAAGATTCGGTACCAAATTCATCCAATTCATCCAGCACGATGCACATTTGCAAATTATGTATCACTTGCAGCACTAGCAGCCAACAGGCACATAGTTAAATATCCTTGGTAGTGCGAAGGTTAAATATGTGTCAGCTGATTAGCTCTTGTGAGTCAGCCACCATATTAAATAAAAAACATATAAAATTAAATAAAAAACATGTAAATAAAAAAAACATATAAAGCTTATTGGGTCAATAAGAAAGAAGATTACCCCCAGGTATTAGGTCATTTCCCCCTCTCTATTATTATGGTAAGGAGTTAGATAGAGTTAATTAATTTTAACAGAAGGAATTCAGGGATCCTAATCAGTGAGAGATGGTAAAGGGGGGCACTATAAGAACCTCCCTTATAGTAATGTGGGGGTCTTATTGACAACTATGGGCTTTTTACCTACTCATTTTTAAACTGTTTCATGTCATGGCTGTCACAGGATTAACCCTTAAACTGCCGATAGCTAATTATTTGCCTGGTTGCTGCTAACATCTGGACCTGGAAATGAAGCTGAAATGTTAACAAAATTCAGGCCCATTTGGAGCCTGATTTGCAAAACCCAGACAATTAAGAATAGCCCCATACACAGACAAATGGTTTTGCCCCATTTCTATGGACTTTATGGAATAATCCTGTTAGTTATTCCATTTATACACAAACATTATGAATATGGCATAGCTTGCACATAAACATAGGCCAAGAAACTACACTGCTCAAAAAAATAAAGGGAACACAAAAATAACACATCCTAGATCTGAATGAATTAAATATTCTTCTGAAATACTTTGTTCTTTACATAGTTGAATGTGCTGACAACAAAATCACACAAAAATTTTAAAATGGAAATCAAATTTTTCAACCCATGGAGGTCTGGATTTGGAGTCACACTCAAAATTAAAGTGGAAAAACACACTACAGGCTGATCCAACTTTGATGTAATGTCCTTAAAACAAGTCAAAATGAGGTTCAGTAGTGTGTGTGGCCTCCACGTGCCTGTATGACCTCCCTACAACGTCTGTGCATGCTCCTGATGAGGTGGCGGATGGTCTCCTGAGGGATCTTCTATTAGACCTGAACTAAAGCATCTGCCAACTCCTGGACAGTCTGTGGTGCAACGTGACATTTGTGGATGGAGCGAGACATGATGTCCCAGATGTGCTCAATTGGATTCAGGTCTGGGGAACGGGCGGGCCAGTCCATAGCATCAATGCCTTCGTCTTGCAGGAACTTCTGACACACTCCAGCCACATGAGGTCTAGCATTGTCTTGCATTAGGAGGAACCCAGGGCCAACCGCACCAGCATATGATCTCACAAGGGGTCTGAGGATCTCATCTCGGTACCTAATGGCAGTCAGGCTACCTCTGGCAAGCACATGGAGGGCTGGGGGCCCCCATAGAAATGCCACCCCACACCATTACTGACCCACTGCCAAAGCGGTCATGCTGGAGGATGTTGCAGGCAGCAGAACGTTCTCCATGGCATCTCCAGACTCTGTCACATCTGTCACGTGCTCAGTGTGAACCTGCTTTCATCTGTGAAGAGCACAGGGTGCCAGTGGCGAATTTGCCAATCTTGGTGTTCTCTGGCAAATGCCAAACGTCCTGCACGGTGTTGGGCTGTAAGCACAACCCCCACCTGTGGACGTCTGGCCATCATACCACCCTCATGGAGTCTGCTTCTGACCGTTTGAGCAGACACATGCACATTTGTGGCCTGCCGGAGGTCATTTTGCAGGGCTCCTGTTCCTCCTTGCACAAAGGTGGAGGTAGCTTTCCTGCTGCTGGGTTGTTGCCCCCCTGCCTATAATTTCCACCTGTTGTCTATCCCATTTGCACAACAGCATGTGAAATTGATTGTCACTCAGTGTTGCTTCCTAAGTGGACAGTTTGATTTCACAGAAGTGTGATTGACTTGGAGTTACATTGTGTTGTTTAAGTGTTCCCTTTATTTTTTTGAGCAGTGTATTTAGCATAGAGAGTGCTAATTAAGGATCAGAGGGGAGGGGAGAGTAAACGTATTACAGTGTAGAATGGTATCTTGCAATTCTTTTGACAAATTCAACAAACCTAGTATAAAAGTAAAATTAGATCTGCAGGAATATTAAAAACAAAACGATAACTAGAAGTGCCATATACAGGGAGTGCAGAATTATTAGGCAAGTTGTATTTTTGAGGATTAATTTTATTATTGAACAACAACCATGTTCTCAATGAACCCAAAAAACTCATTAATATCAGAGCTGAATATTTTTGGAAGTAGTTTTTAGTTTGTTTTTAGTTATAGCTATTTTAGGGGGATATCTGTGTGTGCAGGTGACTATTACTGTGCATAATTATTAGGCAACTTAACAAAAAACAAATATATACCCATTTCAATTATTTATTTTTACCAGTGAAACCAATATAACATCTCAACATTCACAAATATACATTTCTGACATTCAAAAACAAAACAAAAACAAATCAGTGACCAATATAGCCACCTTTCTTTGCAAGGACACTCAAAAACCTGCCATTCATGGATTCTGTCAGTGTTTTGATCTGTTCACCATCAACATTGCGTGCAGCAGCAACCACAGCCTCCCAGACACTGTTCAGAGAGGTGTACTGTTTTCCCTCCTTGTAAATATCACATTTGATGATGGACCACAGGTTCTCAATGGGGTTCAGATCAGCTGAACAAGGAGGCCATGTCATTAGATTTTCTTCTTTTATACCCTTTCTTGCCAGCCACGCTGTGGAGTACTTGGACGCGTGTGATGGAGCATTGTCCTGCATGAAAATCATGTTTCTTGAAGGATGCAGACTTCTTCCTGTACCACTGCTTGAAGAAGGTGTCTTCCAGAAGGTGTCTTCCAGAAGCAGTAGGACTGGGAGTTGAGCTTGACTCCATCCTCAACCCGAAAAGGCCCCACAAGCTCATCTTTGATGATACCAGCCCAAACCAGTACTCCACCTCCACCTTGCTGGCGTCTGAGTCGGACTGGAGCTCTCTGCCCTTTACCAATCCAGCCACGGGCCCATCCATCTGGCCCATCAAGACTCACTCTCATTTCATCAGTCCATAAAACCTTAGAAAAATCAGTCTTGAGATATTTCGGGGCCCAGTCTTGACGTTTCAGCTTGTGTGTCTTGTTCAGTGGTGGTCGTCTTTCAGCCTTTCTTACCTTGGCCATGTCTCTGAGTATTGCACACCTTGTGCTTTTGGGCACTCCAGTGATGTTGCAGCTCTGAAATATGGCCAAACTGGTGGCAAGTGGCATCTTGGCAGCTGCACGCTTGACTTTTCTCAGTTCATGGGCAGTTATTTTGCGCCTTGGTTTTTCCACACGCTTCTTGCGGCCCTGTTGACTATTTTGAATGAAACGCTTGATTGTTCGATGATCACGCTTCAGAAGCTTTTCAATTTTAAGAGTGCTGCATCCCTCTGCAAGATATCTCACTATTTTTCACTTTTCTGAGCCTGTCAAGTCCTTCTTTTATTATTAATTCTTTATTTTTGTTGTGCACGTAATAACAAAAGCATGTTTGCAATGCCACAACAGCAGTTACAAGCGATTTAAAAAGCGGTTTACATGTTAACATTTGCATGGCATTTGGGAAAAAGGCACAATTTTTTTATGTGTACGGAAGCTTAATACATGCTAACTTTGTATGTCTGTTGTGGTGGTTCACATTGTGATCGTCAAGCATGAGACTCTAAACATACAAGGAATATGTACCAATAATTAATAACTGGTAAACTTTGTTTAGCTAGCAAGAGTACCCTGTTTAAATGGCTTAACGCAAGTATTATCAAGAGTGACAGACAGGTTGTCAGGGAAATAGTTAAAGGCATTTTTTTTTTTGAGGATAAACAGTAGCGTATATCACCCCAGATAGCTCCCAGTGTATACGGGTAACCCATTAGAGGAATGGCAGTGTGAGAATTTGCATTATCCCCTGGGACATGTCAGCTAATGGTAAGGGCATTGTTAGGCTATATCAAAGGCAAAGCAAATAGGAAGTCCGATGGGAACCAAATATTTAGAGGTATAACTTGGGATGAGAGGCTCATCGTGTTGGTCATCCTATCCCTGTTACCGGAAAGTTAGTGTCCCAGATTGTTTGGCTTCTCATGCTGTCAGCAAAGGGTAACTGCTTAAGGTCTCCGGTCAGCAGGTGTTCTCCCCTCATCTCTCCGTCCCTGCATGTTTCTCTCTTCGTGGTGCTGGCGTTGTGTCGCTTCTGAGCTTTGCGGCAGGATGCTTTTGCTGCTGTGCGCCGTTTAGGCCATCTCCGCCATCTCAGGTATTTGGGGCCTGTAGGTCGCTTGGGGGAGCAGGAGAGTGGTTCAGTAGGAGCCTTGAAGGGATCAGGAGGGATCAGCATGCTCTCCAACTGCCTCCAAAAGGCATCAAAGATAGCTTCTAGGCGTTGGTGGGTCTCGTGTATCTCCCTGTCAGGAGTCTGGGTGCACGTGGCGTCCGCCATGTTAGGTGGTGTTCCGTCTTGCGCTCCGATGTTTGCGGCTCTGCCCTGGCTCCCCAATAGGGCTTGGGAGCCATCAGGGTGGGGACCGGGATCACCCCCGCCGGTCCAAGGGGGGGGTTGCGGGGTGTCCGCTTGTAGCCGTCGGGCACCGGGTAGCTCCAGTCTGGGAGATCGGCCGCCTCTCCCGTCCGGCGCACGCCAGGCCGCATGCTCTTGCGGGTCTGTTTAACTGACTGCTGTCTGTTCACGGGCCGCATCACCGGTACACCGTGAGGATTGAGGGCTGGTGAGTCGCTTAGCTTCCTTCTTTGGGGTTGTTTGTGGTCTAGAAATGCCTTAGTAGTCATCCTTATGGAGGAGCTCCAGCAAGGCACGTCTTCCCTCCATTACAGTCAGGCCCCGCCCCCCGTCAAGTCCTTCTTTTGACCCATTTTGCCAAAGGAAAGGAAGTTGCCTAATAATTATGCACACCTGATATAGGGTGTTGATGTCATTAGACCACACCCCTTCTCATTACAGAGATGCACATCACCTAATATGCTTAATTGGTAGTAGGCTTTCGAGCCTATACAGCTTGGAGTAAGACAACATGCATAAAGAGGATGATGTGGTCAAAATACTCATTTGCCTAATAAATCTGCACTCCCTGTATATACCTATACATTAGTAAAAAATAAAAAAGCAAAGAAGTTTTTTTAATTAAAAAATGTTACTGAAATGTAAAAATAATGTAATTATGTAGGTAAAAAAGCCTCTTACAGTAAATACAGTTACTTAGCTAAAACCAGGCATCTGTATTATATAGGGCAGTTTGAGTTGGTATTGCTGCTGTCTCTGTAATTTGTGTCTCGACTGCCGTGAAGACTAAAATTGAAGTCAAGGTAAAACTAAAGTTGGGGATTAAAATAAATGTTTGCATTGCATTTTCAAACCAAGTCTTGCTCACGTGCCTATGAATTTGGAAGGGAATTGTTTAACTAACCCCTGGATATTATTTGCTCTGGAAATAGAGATTACTAATTTTTGCTTATGGTTTTCAAATGTCTACATATTTGTGCAGATTCAAATGATACCTTCCTCTTGCACATCTTCAGCCCGGAGAGGATAAAATCGAACAATTCTATGTTGGTCTGAAAGGAGGTGCAAGGAATTCCTAATGGCTGAATTGCCAGCAAAGATCTCTGTTCCCTCCGTTCTCCAATTCATATGCTCAGCTGTTGCAGACAAACGCCTCCAGGTTTCAATGACGATTTCCTGACAGTTTCTGTCTCTATATGCATTCGCCATGAGGAATCAGGAAAAACTAGTGCTTGCTGTAATACAGGTCTCTTGCTTCCCCTGTAGGCCTCTAAGTATGAAATGGACTACAGAGTAGTCCAGATCCTAGAGACATGTGCAAGTAACGGACTCCCTGGTTCTGATTTTGCTGCACCTGTGAATCTAATGTAGACTTATTCAATGTACTAAAATATTCTGTGCTATCTAGATCAGGTATAGTAATTGGCATTTTATTCCCCTTGGTTTGGCAGGGCTTTTTAGGCATAGCGTAACAATTATTATTGTGTGCACCAGCTGCACCAGGTAGAAATCAGCCAGACGTCCGCATGATTGAAGTGCCCGAGGCTGTAACCAGACTGTTCGCGGAATACAAATACATTGTATGTTATATTACTGTACGAGCAAATTGAGGAACACTCTGTGTTTTTCTTGTGCTAACATTTAAAATGTTCGTGTTCTAAAAAAAAATAAAAAATTAATACCCAAAAGAAAGCAGACAAGCAGATGTACAGCCTTGTGTAGGTCTATATGCTCTGGTTGTTACGAGTATTTGTATGTATCAATACACTGTCAGGTATTATTTTTTTTACACTATTTATAAATATAAATGAGAGAACATCATAGTAGGCATCTTATTGGAATCATTGAAATGCTCCCTTAACAAACATAATCTCCTAATGTACTATTGCTAAAGAACAGGGGAAAAATAAAATATAAAATAAAAAAAATACTGCTCTGTAAACTGTAATAATTTGATATAGAACTAATGTCTTGGAAAAGTAAAAATACTGTGGAATGTCAGGGTAACGTTAGAGGAGATAAGATCAGTGGTGTATTTAGGATTTGTGCTGCCCTTGGCAGGAGGTTGCTCGGATCCCCCACCCCCAAATTTTAATTTCCCCCTCCCCTTCCTGTCAAGGTCGCACTTTGACTGACAGACAGTCACTCACTGACCAACATACACACCCACTCACTGACAAACAATGGCATACACACACTCACTGATTTGACACACTGATAGACAGACACACACTGACAGACACACACTCACTGACCGACACACAGACTCACACTCACTGACAGACTCACACAATCACTGACAGACTCACACTCACTGACCGACACACACACACATACAGACACACACACGCAAATTATTATTTTATTTTAATTTAAATCTACCCAGCCTCCCTGGGAGAGCTGGATTGGATCACTTACCTTTCCAGTGGGGCTGCTCGGCGGGCAGGCAAGGGGCGGACAGGCTGAGTAGGTGGCGAGGGAGCTCTAATTTTCCTGCTTAGCTCCCTTGGGCACCGCTTAGTGATGCCGGGAGCCGGAGTGACATCATATTCAGACTCCCGGCTTCATTAAGCGCCGTGCGAGGGAGCTGAGCAGGAAGAGCTCAGGTGAGCATTCTCATTTAAAAATTTATTTTGGAAAAAGATAATATATGTTATTAATATATATACACACACACACACACACACACACACATTTTCTCAAGTTTTACAAACTTAATCTAACCATTGTAATGGAAGGTGAATGATCACCTTTTAGGAATTAGAAAGAAAACACAAACATACACTTATTTTATGTTGAACAGTGTATTGACTGGTTTTTGCTAGGATTGAGCTGTTTTGACTTCAATAGAATCCCATCTGGTCTGCTTTACGTAGAAGAAAAACACAAATTAATTCATGACTAAGCATTCACATTGAAGCATCAATCAAGACTTCATCCACTCTTCAAGAATTTGATGGGCCAGCCACTTTAAGAACGGCTTTTGGGTATCTTAAGGTATCTCATATTTAGAATGAATTCCACATATTATGTGTATAAATAGTTTTTATTGTGTTTTAATGTATTAAAATTGACAGTAACATGTCCAGGATTTAATGATAGTACAAAGAATGATTGTAGCTTAATTACTGACAGACTCATACATGTTCATTATTTAGAGCATTTGTTACAAATAGAGATACGTCTTTGAAATGCACACCATTGTGAGTGACTAATAATATATAATACAAAGATTTTACTTCAAATGAAACAAATACTATTCTATTTGTTTCTTCCTGAGAGCTTCACAAATTACAGAACAGAAGGCGTAACAATAAGAATTAAATTTCAATAGGAAGCCATCAACATAATATAATACATTATAATAAATAATATATACAACATAACTTAATAATCAAACACTTGACTGTCAGAGTTATTTACTAAAGTGAACTTTAAATTCAAGGAAATTGGCCTTACATTTTAAATTCACTTTTAATTCAGTTAACTCAGTTATAACCCTGTAAATTAAGAAAAATCACCATGAGGTGAACTGACAATGAGACTTGTAAAGATCTTTGTGGTATACCCAAGGGTGACTATCCATGTTTAGAGGTATGTTCATGAAGATTTGTCCTCAACTCTCTCTTTGAGAAGCATTTGAGTGGAATTAATTAGGAATGTAAGTTTTTGGTCAAAAATCCTTATTTCCTGCAGAGGTCATGCCTTCGGCTAATGAAAGATACATTGTTATATGCATTAAAAACATCCCGTTTTAAACACACGTTGAGAATTGTTGAGAAGTTAATTTCTAACATTAGGCAAAAATAGCCAAACTGAACATATAACGGACTATGGTGAATACCCCTGAGAGTTTCCATTTAAGTTTTAAAAAACAGTTCTAAGTAGTTGACCGAAGTCAACTCTTTGTCTCATTCTTTCCCAGCCCCTTTGTGTATCTTTCTTCTTCCAACCCCAACAAAGTGGCTTGGGGGGGGGACACATAAAGGGGCTGAAGGGGGATAAAGAAAAACACAGAGGTGCTAGATTAAAAAAAAAGAGACACACAGAGATGCTGGGGGTAGAAAGACACAAAGGGGTTGGAAGAAGAAAGATACACAAAGGGGCTGGGAAAGAATGAGACAAAGAGGGATTGAGAAGAAAGAGACAGAGGTGCTGGGAAAAGGGGAACAAGACACACACAAGGGTGCTGGGGGAAGGGGAGCAAGAGACACACATAGGAGCTGGAGAAGGGGAGAAATAGACAAAGGGGCTGAGGCTGACAGACACACAAAAGGGGCTTGGGAGAGAAAGACACACAGAGGGACTTGAGAAACATAGAAACATAGAATGTGACGGCAGATAAGAACCATTCGGCCCATCTAGCCTGCACAATTTTCTAAATACTTTCATTAGTCCCTGGCCTTATCTTATAGTTAGTATAGCCTTATGCCTATCCCATGCATGCTTAAACTCCTTTACTGTGTTAACCTCTACTACGTCAGCTGGAAGGCTATCCCATGCATCCACTACCCTCTCAGTAAATTTTCTTATTTTAAATATAGTCTCCTCCTTTACTGTGTTGATTCCCTTAATGTATTTAAATGTTTATCATATCATATAGAAGAGTAAAAATAGACACACAACATTTATGGAAAGAAGTAGGAGATGCACAAAGGGGTGGGTTGTAAAAGACACAAAGGGGAAAAATTAGGGGATAAGATATACTAATGTGGGTAAGACAATCAAAAGAGGTGATAAAAGACACAAAAGTGTGCAAGAAAATCAAAATGGGAATTAATAGAAACACAGGTGAAGTTGCATTTTTTGCGGGAGACGGGGAGGGAGAAGCATCTTTGCCTGTGTCTCCTACTCTCTCTGTAACTCAGTTCTGTAGCTCAGGAGAAGAAAAAGTGGAATGATAAGTCATTTATATATAATGTATATTAATGTGTATATTGATAATATATATAGACTGTAATTATGCCTATAATATTTACATATATTAATATGCATGTATACATTTATAATACAGACATTTTATTAATATATAGCATATACGTCATGAACACATGTTGGCTCAGTCTTGTTGCTAGGTACACGCTTGTCAAAGTAAAGAGCACGTTCATAGAATTTCAAAAGAAACAAGATAACTTAATTTTTTATAGTTGCGCAACAGCATACATTAACTTCCTTAATATGTCAAGGTAGTTGGACTGAAACATTGACTATATGCAAATGTGGTCTGCTTAAAATAAATCCACACGTTCTTTCACGTTGGAGTAATAGCTTTTAGTTTCCAATTTTAAGTTATTTTTTTCCTCTTCTATATCTGAACACTATGTTGGCGTGGCGCATTGTTGGGTTGGTCTAGAATATTTTTTCCTGGGCTGCGTTTAGTTGCCAGTCCAGCCCTGACTTTAACCCTGTGTGCTCGGAGCCAATAGTTACATAGTTACATAGTTACATAGCTGAAAAGAGACTTGCGTCCATCAAGTTCAGCCTTCCTCACATATGTTTTTTGCTGTTGATCCAAAAGAAGGCAAAAAAAAAACCCAGTTTGAAGCACTTCCAATTTTGCAACAAGCTAGGAAAAAAATTCCTTGCCCAGAATGGCAGGCAGATTTATCCTTGGATCAAGCAGTTATTACCCTACATTGAACGATTATATCCTTGAATATTCTGTTTTTGCAAGTATGCATCTAGTAGCTGTTTGAACATCTGTATGGACTCTGATAAAACCACTTCTTCAGGCAGAGAATTCCAGATCCTGATTGTTCTTACAGTAAAAAAACCTTTCCTTTGCCTTAGACGAAATCTTCTTTCTTCTAGTCTAAACGCATGACCTCGTGTCCTATGTAAAGTCCGGTTTGTGAATAGATTTCCACACAATGGTTTGTATTGGCCTCGAATATATTTGTATAATGTTATCATATCCCCTCTCAGGCGACGTTTTTCTAAACTAAATAGGTTTAAATTTGTTAACCTTTCTTCATAGCTGATATGTTCCATTCCTTTTATTAAATTTGTAGCCCGCCTCTGCACTTTTTCTAGTGCCATAATATCCTTCTTTAGAACAGGTGCCCAAAATTGCACAGCATATTCAATGTGTGGTCTTACCAGTGATTTATAAAGAGGCAAAATGATATTCTCGTCCCGAGAATGAATGCCCTTTTTCATGCATGACAATACCCTACTGGCCTTGGCCACTGCTGATTGACATTGCACATTGTTGCATAGTTTGTTGTCTATAACAATTCCCAAGTCCTTTTCGTGTGTTGTTATCCCTAATTCGCTTCCATTAAGGGTATACGTTGCTTGTGTATTCTTTACGCCGAAGTGCATAACTTTGCATTTTTCAACATAAAATTTCATCTGCCATTTGAGTGCCCAGTCCATCTAAATCCCTCTGCAGCAAAGTAATATCTTGCTCACATTGTATTATTTTACAAAGTTTTGTGTCATCTGCAAACACTGAAACATGACTTTCAATGCTGTCTTCAAGATCATTTATAAACATGTTAAATAGAAGGGGTCCCAGAACAGACCCCTGAGGGACACCACTTGCCACCTCTGTCCAGCTTGAAAATTTACCATTAACGACAACTCTTTGTACTCTGTTTTTAAGCCAATGTTCTACCCAAGAACAAGCATTTTCATCTAGACCGATTTCCTTGAGTTTGAACACTAATCTTCTGTGTGGAACTGTATCAAATGCCTTGGCAAAGTCCAAATAGATCACATCCACTGCAACACCATGATCTATACTTCTACTTACTTCTTCGTAGAATGCAATCAAGTTAGTTTGACACGACCTGTGCTTCATAAAACCGTGCTGATTTTTGCTGATAACCATGTTCTTCTCAAGGAATTCTTGAATATAATCCCTTAATAACCTTTCAAATATTTTACCAGCCACAGAAGTTAAGCTCACAGGTCTATAATTTCCAGGCAAGGATTTTGAACCCTTTTTGAATATAGGAACCACATCTGCCTTCCTCCAATCCTCCGGAACACTTCCTGAAAGAAAAGAATCTTGAAAGATTAAAAACAGAGGTTCACTTATTTCTACACTTAGTTCCTTAAGTACACGTGGATGGATACCGTCAGGCCCTGGAGCTTTGTTTATATTAACTTTCTTTAGTTGCTGCAGCACCTTGTCTTGAGTTAACCAATTACAATTATTCTGCAAGTTTTTAGTAGCAATCATTTGCACATCTATTGCCATGGGTTCTTCCTTAATATATACAGAGGAGAAATTGTTATTTAAAATTCCTGCCTTTTCCTGGTCTTCATTGACTAACACCCTCGTTTCAGTTTTTAGTATAGCTACACTTTCACTAATTGCCTTTTTGCACGCATTATTTGCTTCCTTGTATCTTTTATAAGATGAATCTGATTTGTCCGATTTAAATGCTTTAAATGCCCTTTTCTTATTTTTAATCTCTTGTTTTTCTTTTCTAGTAAGCCACATTGGTTTTAATTTGTTTCTTTTATATTTATTTCCCAATGGTACATACTGAGAAATGTACCTTTCTAATATTTGTTGGAAGATGATCCATTTATCCTCAGTGTTCTTTTCACTAAAGAGTTTATGCCAGTCAATATATTGTAAAGCTTCCCTTAACTTATTGAAATTGGCCTTTTTAAAATTATATGTTTTAGTATACCCCATGTGCTTTTGTTTTTTTGAGTTTATTTCAAAGGACACTATATTGTGATCACTATTTCCCAAGTGCTCACCTACTTGAATGTTGGTCAAAAGATCAACGTTGTTTGTTAAAACCAGGTCCAGACAAGCATCCATTCTAGTTGGTGCTTGTACTAGTTGTGACATGAAGGTGTCATTTAACAAGTTTAAAAACCTAATTCCCTTTGCTGAGCTACTAGTCCCTCTGTCCCAATTTATGTCCGGGTAATTAAAATCTCCAATAATTAAAGTGTTACCCAGATTTGCAGCTTTTTCAATTTGCTCAAACAGCTGTTGTTCCTCGTCAATATTAACATTAGGTGGTTTATAACATATCCCAACCAATAGTTGGTTTCCCTTATTTTCCCCCAAGCAGATATTTACCCATAAAGCTTCCACATTTTCCTCATCGCATTCCATTTGCTTAAGATTTGGCTTTAAATCATGGTTGACATACAAACATACCCCACCACCCTTCTTGTTTTGCCTATTCTTCCTAAATAACATGTACCCATTTAAGTTAACTGCCCAGTCATGTGTCTCATCCCACCATGTTTCAGTTATGCCTATTATGTCAAATTGTTTAGTGTATGCTAATGCCTCTAGTTCCCCCATTTTGTTATTTAGGCTCCTTGCATTAGTAAGCATACATTTAATATCATGCATCACTTGTATATTTTGTGAATTACCAACATTACATAGCTTCTCTGTTCTAAGCTTGCCCCTCCCCCCGTCTCCACCCTCCTTATACTGTGCTAAAGCCCATTTCCTTTCTGTCCTATCTCCATTTTGTAAATTGCTATGAACCTCCCCCCCTACTACTAGTTTAAAATCTCCTCCAACCTTCTAGCCATCCTATCCCCCAGCACTGCAGACCCTCTCCCGTTTAGGTGCAATCCATCACTACTATAAAGGTTGTACCCAATCGCAAAGTCGGCCCAGTGCTCTAAAAACCCAAAACCCTCCTTCCTGCACCAAGACTTCAGCCACGCATTAACCTCTCTAATCTCCCGCTGCCTTTCCACTGTAGCACGTGGCACAGGTAATATCTCAGAGAATACCACCTTGGAGGTCCTTTTCTTAAGTTTGCTACCTAATTCCCTGAAATCATTCTTTAGGACCTTCCATCTTCCTCTTACTTTGTCAATAGTGAGTCAGGAGTAGCTGAAATTATTTGAGTCTATCTGTATAGTGATGCTTTAAGTCTTTAACCATGTGCACACTGTGTGCTGAGAGCTAATGGAGTAGCAGAACAGCAGCAATATTTATAGAAAGTTATCACAGCAGGAGCACTACTGGAGATGAGATCATGAGTGCGAGAGCTAAGAGAGGGCTAGGACGATAGACAGAGCGAGAGTTGGAGCATTATACAGTGACATACTTTGTGGGTATCCCTGTATTACAGCTCTGTATAATCCATCACAGTGAACCTAGCTGTGTGGGATAGTTATGGTATCTGCTTATTGTGCCCAGCTCTGTGTGCTATTTCTCTGTATTTTACTTAGCTCTGCTTGTTGTATGCGTATCTCGGTAGTTTACCCAGCTCTGTGTATTGTATGTGCCCAGTTCTGTGCATTATATCTATGTAATATATATATTTTATTATATATTTTTGTATCAGCTGTTTGTTGTATGATTATCTCTGTATTGTATTCAGCTCTATGAATTTTAAAAAATGTGCCCGTCTTGTCTCAGCTCTTTATATTGTAGGATTATCTGTGTATTGTACTCAGCTCTTTTTGTTGTTCCCATCTTTTTTTGTTGTATGAGCATCTCTAAATTAGGCTCAGTTCTCGGTATTATAGGGTTATCTATGCATTGTATTCAGCTCTGTTTGTTGTGCCCATCTTGTTTTATTGTATGAGCATCTCTGTATTATGCTCAGCTCTCTGTATTGTTCGAGTGTCTATGTACTGTATAGGGAGGAGTAAAATTATGGGGGCGGAGTCTGGCTCGCCACCATCTTAAAACTTCCCAAGCTGCAACTGGTTCCAACTTATATTTACTTGGCTCTGTTTCTTTTGAAATGAAAGATTTATTAAAGTACACATTTCCATAAGCTAGTCCTAAAGCATAATAGAAAAAAAACAGCTTTTATATAAAACCTAAAACTGTCAATTAGTTTACTTATTAGAGGATGATTTTATTAACATTCATTAGGGAAATAAATCCGCTAATAACACTTTGTGTGTGTTTGCCCCTATGAGATTGGAAACAAATTGAACATGCTTTGAGCTATCATTTTCTCTTTTCTTAATCAAAGACAAACTTATTATTGCAATGATAATTTTGTTTGTTATAATTTTTTTTTTGTTTGTTTTAGAACGGGTAAATTAGGTTGTTATTTTTGTTAGGCAGTAATAAATAATGTATAGAACACACATCAATATCTACAATAAAAAAAAAAAAAAAACACTAAAAAAGCGTAATACCGTTGGGTATTAACCTCAGGATTAAATACTATATTGCACTTGCAAAAACAAATTGATAGTAGGCCTTAAACTCCGGGCTCAGGGCTCTTCTCACTTCCTTGTTCTCACATCCAAAACATAATTGTTTTTCAATATTTTTCAATATTTTAAAACCCCTTCACTGGTGTTACCGTTTGTTGGGTGAAAATTGTGATTCACACAGTAAAATAATGTGTCTTGTGCATTTTTTGTATTTATTTAGTTAATTGCAGATTCAAAGTCTAAATTCAAATGCTTATGTACCCATCAGTAGAACTCTTCCGATCCTCTGCGATCCTTGTTCAACTTTTATATGAATAGGTCAATAGTTAGGTTTGCGTGTACGGTTGTCCACTACAGTCTAAATTCAAACTAATTTAAAATTATCTGTCAAAAGAGTTATTTTGGAAAATTCTCCGAAATTCACAAAATTGGGTTATTCAACAAGTGAAAGTCAATTCTAAATTTAGGCCATAGTAGTCGGATTGGAAAAATTATCCAAGTCCATATAAACTGTGAATTGATGACAATTCACACCTTAGTAAATTACCAATATGGACTTCATGGGGGTTGACAGGGATTTATTAAAACTATCGGCTCAGTTCTACACACAAAATGATATGGAGGCAGACGCAAGCATACCCGGGGAAACGAATAATTAAATCTTCAGCATCGGTGGTATTACCAAAGCCATTTGGATACATTGTTTGAAAAGGTACTATCAATACAAACATGTAGAATATGAAAGTGATAAAAAAAAGAATCATACAGTGAAATCAGCAATGGAAACACATAAGGTGCAACTTAGCCAACATGGGCTTACATGGGTGAACACCCCACATTTTAATGAAGAGCACAACCAATATGAAGATGTTCTGGGACTCCTGTTTATCATGTTTGGTCTCACAACAATCTTTAGGTACCTAGCTATATGCTCTCAGAGAGACTTCAACTTCCAGATCAGAACCGGTACCATGCAGATCAGTGACCACGGACACGGCAACGCTCAGATCTAGCGAGAGTGAACTCTAGCCTGCAGGTTAGAGTTCACTCTCACCACTGGACCGCCAGGGAAGAAAGCATGGTCCCCCCAGGCAGAACGGCTCCTCCCCCCCTCCCAGGCAGAACGGCTCCCAGGCTAAAGTTAAGAAGGGAGGGGGGGGGATCTAACTTTTTTTTTTATTACTAAAAAAAAAAATTATATTTAAATAAAAATACATTCACACCCACACACACAGCACCCAGACACACACAGCTCCCAGACACACACAGCACCCTCAGACACACACAGCACCCTCAGACACACACAGCACCCTCAGACACACACAGCACCCTCAGACACACACAGCACCCAGACACACACAGCACCCTCAGACACACACAGCACCCCCAGACGCACACAGCACCCTCAGACGCACACAGCACCCCCAGACGCACACAGCACCCCCAGACGCACACAGCACCCCCAGACGCACGCAGCACCCCCAGATGCACACAGCACCCCCAGACACACACAGCACCCTCACTCACACACAGCACCCTCACTCACACACAGCACCCCCAGACACACACAGCACCCTCAGACACACACAGCAGCCCCAGACACACACAGCAGCCCCAGACACACACAGCAGCCCCAGACACACACAGCACCCCCAGACACACACAGCACCCTCAGACACACACAGCACCCAGACACACACAGTACCCTCAGACACACACAGCACCCTCAGACACACACAGCACCTTCAGACACACACAGCACCTTCAGACACACACACAGCACCCCCAGACACACAAACAGCACCCCCAGACACACACACAGCACCCCCAGACACACACAGCACCCAGACACACACAGCACCCAGACACACACAGCACCCAGACACACACAGCACCAAGACACACACAGCACCCCCAGAAAAAAACACAGCCCCCCCAGACACACACAGCACCCCCAGACACACACAGCACCCCCAGACACACACAGCACCCCCAGACACACACAGCACCCCCAGACACACACAGCACCCTCAGACACACACAGCACCCTCAGACACACACAGCACCCTCACACACACACAGCACCCTCACACACACACAGCACCCTCACACACACACAGCACCCTCAGACACACACAGCACCCTCAGACACACACAGCACCCTCAGACACACACAGCACCCCCAGACACACACAGCACCCAGACACACACAGCACCCTCAGACACAAACAGCACCCCCAGACACACACAGCACCCCCAGACACACACAGCACCCCCAGACACACACAGCGCACCCCCAGACACACACAGCGCACCCCCAGACACACACAGCGCACCCCCAGACACACACAGCGCACCCCCAGACACACACAGCGCACCCCCAGACACACACAGCACCCCCAGACACACACAGCACCCCCAGACACACACAGCACCCCCAGACACACACAGCACCCCCAGACACACACAGCACCCCAGACACACACAGCACCCAGACACACACAGCACCCTCAGACGCACACAGCACCCTCAGACGCACACAGCACCCCCAGACGCACACAGCACCCCCAGACACACACAGCACCCCCAGACACACACAGCACCCTCAGACACACACAGCACCCAGACACACACAGCACCCTCAGACACACACAGCACCCCCAGACACACACAGCACCCAGACACACACAGCACCCCCAGACACACACAGCACCCTCAGACACACACAGCACCCCCAGACACACACAGCATCCCCAGACACACACAGCACCCTCAGACACACACATCACCCTCAGACACACACATCACCCTCAGACGCACACAGCACCCCCAGATGCACACAGCACCCCCAGATGCACACAGCACCCCCAGACACACACATCACCCCCAGACACACACAGCACCCCCAGACACACACAGCACCCCCAGACACACACAGCACCCCCAGACACACACAGCACCCCGAGACACACACAGCACCCTCAGACACACACAGCACCCTCAGACACACACAGCACCCCCAGACACACACAGCACCCCCAGACACACACAGCACCCCCAGACACACACAGCACCCTCAGACACACACATCACCCTCAGACACACACATCACCCTCAGACGCACACAGCACCCCCAGATGCACACAGCACCCCCAGATGCACACAGCACCCCCAGACACACACATCACCCCCAGACACACACAGCACCCCCAGACACACACAGCACCCCCAGACACACACAGCACCCTCAGACACACACAGCACCCCCAGACACACACAGCACCCTCACTCACACACAGCACCCTCAGACACACAGCACCTTTGCACACACACACAGCACCCCCAGACACACACAGCACCCCCAGACACACACAGCACCCCCAGACACACACAGCACCCTCACTCACACACAGCACCCTCAGACACACAGCACCCTCGCTCACACACACAGCACCCTTGCACACACACATATACAGCACACACACACATATATATAATATATAAAATAACCCTCATTGAGTTAACAGACAAAGAAAATTAGAAACCTAGAATGTGACGGCAGATAAAAACACCCTCACACACAGCACCCCTCTTACATACAATACGTTCAAATATATCTATATCTATCATATATATATATATATATATATATATATATATATATATATATATACATACACACACACACACACTACAGCACCCCTCACACTGCACCACTACACACATTACGCTCCAGATACACACTAGATCCCTTACCCTATATGCACTCTTAATCCTCTACACACACACACACACACACACACACACACACACACACACACACACACACACACACACACACACACACACACACACACACATCTCCTATACACACTCTGGGTCCTTTACACAGTAGATCTCCTACACACACACACTGCACCACCTAGACACACATTACATTCCTTGTCAGCAAACACATACAACATTCTCTAAACACACCCTCTCTACAACCCCTACACACACTACAGCCCGTATGCACACACTCGCTACATCCCCTATAACACTATGCCCCCTATACACACACTCTCTACAGCTCCTAGCCACACATATTACACCACAAACACAAATGAAATTGACCTATTTACACAATACCACACCACACTCTACACACACGCAATCCCACAAGCAGGCTCCAAACATATGCACCATGCATTTTCCTGGCCATTTTGTCCTCTGGTATCCCACTTGAGGAGACACCAGAGACAATTTAAAAGCAAACACAGCGCAAGCATGTTATTAAATTTGCTTGCGCTGCGCAGAACAAATTCAGGGCCTTTTTCTAATGCCAGAGCTCTTCAGTGGGGCTCTGCGCGTTGAACTAACATGCTCACTTTGAGAGGGGGCGTGCTTGTCATTAGTGATGACAAAACACACCCTCTATGGCCCCTCCCCCCTTCTTAGGGGGCCGCTCTGATTAAAAAATGCCCAGGCCTAATTTTTTTCCCAGTCCGGCCCTGGTGCCGTGTGTCTGTTGGGGGCGTAGCGTGTGTGGGATGCAGCATGCATGTGAGGTGTGCAATATTTGTAGGGTTGCAGTGTGTGTGAGGAATGCAGTGTGTGCGTGTGTGAGAGGTGCAGCGTGTGTAGGGGTACAGCATGTGTAAGGGGTGCAGAATGTGTGTGCGGGGTGCAGTGTGCACGTGTGTGAGGTGTGCAGTGTGTGTGAGGGATGCAATGTGTGTATGCATGTATTAGTGTGCATATGTATGTGTGGAGAGTGCAGTGTGTGTGTGGAAAGTGCAGTGTGTGTGTGGGTGTGGGGTGCAGTGTGTATGTATATTGCTATATATCCCTCCCTTGTTCTTTCCGGGGGGGTGGGGGGTGGGATATTTCACACCCTGGTGGTTCAGTGGTGGCACGTGTACATCAGCCTGCAGTTACTATGGCTGCAAGCTGACTTCACTTTTCTACTCCCGCAAGCTGACTGCGTAAGGCTGACCCTGGGGCTAGGAGGAGGGAAATGAGACACATGGAGGGGCTGGAGTGACTTGGGGAGGGAATGAGACACATTTAGGGGTTGGGGTGAGAGGGAATGATACACAGAGGAACTGCAGGGGAATGAGACACATGGAGTAGCTGGGATGAGATAATAAGACACATGAAGGGGGATGACTAGGAGGGAATGAGACACATGGAGGGACTGGGGGAGAGAATGAGACGCATCGAGGGACTGCGGGGGAATAAGACGCTTAGAGGAGCTGGGGGAAGTGAGACACATAGACGGGAATGAGACACATGGAGGGGTGAGTGGGGAGAATACAAATGGAGGGGCTTGAGTGGAGGGAATGAGATGCATGAAGGGAAAAAAGGTGGGAATAAGACACATGAAGACACTGGGGAATGACACATGGAGGGTCTGGGGGAAATGAAAGACTTGTAGTCATAGAGGGTTGGGGGCATGGGCGTAGGAACCCAAAAAAATCTGGGGGGGGATAGCATTTTTACTCGTCGGGTATATTCTGATTCCGTAAACTAGGAGTTGTTTATCCCATTGTACAGCACCACAGAATTTGCAGCCGCTAAATAAATGATTAAATAATAGACCCTACATTAAGCTGCAGTGGTTCTGGGAACTATAGTGTTTCTTTAATGTGAGGTAAATTAGAGATTAGTGCCACAAATAAAATGCTAGATTGCCTACTTACAACCAGATGAGGATGATGATGGGCTCTAGCTGCAGTCTGGCTCCACTGGTCTGGTGTAGAACAGGCTCTCTGGAGGCTGTTTGTAACTGTGGTCACAAAAATCAATGTTCTGGGAGAACGGGAAGCAGCTCCATTTTTTGGGGGCCCTTTACACAGCTCAAGGTCTGGGTCCCAGGGTCCACCTTCATGTTCCACCAATGAGTTTGTTCACAGGGGGTGGAGAGTGTAGGGAATGTCCTGATATGTGTGTAAGGAATGCATTGTGTGAATCTGTGTTTGTATGTGTAAGGGCTGCAAGGTGTGTTTCTGAGTATGTACAGGATGCAGCTTGTGCGTCTGTAATGGGTTCATTGAGTGTGTGTACGGGGTGCATTGAGTGTGTGTAAGGAATGCATTGTGTGTTTCTGTGTGTGTAAGGGTTGCATGATTGTGTGATTGTGTGTGTGTGTGTGTGATGAATGTCAATCTCTCTCCCTCCCTCGTCACTCTCTTTCCCCCCCTCCCTCCCTCGTCACTCTTTCCCCCCCTCCCTCCCTCGTCACTCTTTCCCCCCCTCCCTCCCTCGTCACTCTTTCCCCCCCTCCCTCCCTCGTCACTCTTTCCCCCCCTCCCTCCCTCGTCACTCTTTCCCCCCCCTCCCTCCCTCGTCACTCTTTCTCCCCCTCCCTCCCTCGTCACTCTTTCTCCCTCTCCCTCCCTCGTCACTCTCTCCCTCTCCCTCCCTTGTCACTCTTTCTCCCTCTCCCTCCCTTGTCACTCTTTCTCCCTCCCTTGTCACTCTCTCTCCCTCTCCCTCCCTCTCCCTCTCCCTCCCTTGTCACTCTCTCTCCCTCCCTTGTCACTCTCTCTCCCTCCCTTGTCACTCTCTTTCTCCCCCTCCCTCCCTCCCTCCCTCCCTTGTCCCTCTCTTTCTCCCCCTCCCTCCCTCTCTTGTCACTCTCTTTCTCCCCCTCCCTCTCTTGTCACTCTCTTTCTCCCCCTCCCTCCCTCGTCACTCTCTTTCTCCCCCTCCCTCCCTCGTCACTCTCTTTCTCCCCCTCCCTCCCTCGTCACTCTCTTTCTCCCCCTCCCTCCCTCGTCACTCTCTTTCTCCCCCTCCCTCCCTCGTCACTCTCTTTCTCCCCCTCCCTCCCTCGTCACTCTCTTTCTCCCCCTCCCTCCCTCCCTTGTAACTCTCTTTCTCTCGCTCCCTCCCTCCCTCCCTCCCTCCCTGTCAATTCCCCTCCCCTACCTGTATTGTAGCGTGGCTGAGCTCTGTATGATCCGCGGGTACAGGGAGCTTTTGTTTCCTGTACCCGGCCGGATTAAAAGGAAGTGCACACTCAGTGTGCACTTCCTGTTAGTCCGGCCGGGTACAGGAGATAGATGCTCCCTGTACCCGCGGACCATACAGGGCTCAGCCACGCTACAGTGAGGGAGTGACAGGAGGGAGCGCTGAGCACTTCCCTCCTGTCAGCCGCTCTACTCATGCCGCGCCCGGGCGGTGCGCCCTCATGGACGCACCAGCCCGGGAAATGCTGCAGCCGCCTGAGGCTCTCTGCAGAGCGCTCGGGCGGCTGCAGCATGAGGGGGGCCGGCGGAGCTGGGGGGGATTTCCCTATAACCTGTCTCCCCTGCATGATTGGTTCCTACGCCCATGGGGGTAATGAGACACATGGAGGAGCTGGGGGGAATGAGATAATGGGGGATAATGAGAGGGGGATGGGACACATGGATGGGCTGGGGGGAGAATGAGACACATGGAGGGGTGAGTGAGGATAATACAAATGGGAATGAGATGCATGAAGGGGAGGAATGGAGGGTCTCAAAAACATATTCACTCACAGCACCCTCACATACACACACCACCCTCACGTACATACAGCACCCTCAAACACACAGCACCCTCACACACACACACACACACACACATATGAGCTTCACACACACAGCACCCTCACACACACACACACACACATGAGCTACACACACAGCACCCTCACACACAACACCCTCACATACACACAGCACAATTACACACACTCACAGCACCCTCATATTTACACAGCACCCTCACACACAGTACCCTCACACACACACACACACACACACACACACACACACAGCACCCTCACAGACACAGCAAACACCTGGCACCCTCACATACACACACACAGCACCTTCACATACACAGCACCCTATCACACACAGCACCCTCACACTCACAGCGCCCTCACACTCACATACACACATCACATTTACTCACACAGTATCCTGATACTCACAGCACCCTCATACACACAGCACACACACAGCATCCTCACATACACAGCACCCTCACCCATACAGCACACTCACACTCACAGCACCCTTACATACACACACAGCACCCTCACACACACACACAGCACCCTCATACACACACAGCACCCTCACACTCACAGCACCCTCACACTCACATACACACAGCACATTTACTCACACAGTATCCTGACACTCACAGCACTCTCATACACACAGCATCCTCACATACACAGCACCATCACCCATACAGCACACTCACACTCACAGCACCCTTACATACACACACAGCACCCTCACACACACTCACAGCACCCTCACACTCATAATCACTCACAGCACCCTCATACACACAGCATACTCACAGCACCCTCATAGCACCCTCACACAAACAATGGGGCCCCGGTGTGAAAATTGCCCTGGGCCCCCCCCATACATTTACTCCCTCCTCATGGGTCTACTTCTCACCTCCCACATACGTCCACCCGCTTCCCAACACACACATGCAGACAAATAGATACACATGCAGACACACACAGACATATATACAGGCACATTCACACACATACACACATACACACAGAAACATACATACAGACACACATACACAAACACACACACACATACAGAGACATACGTATAGACACACATACAGAGTAACACATACACAAAAGTCACCCTCCTGTTTCCTACCTTTTAGGTGCAGGAGGGTGACTTTTCCTGGGGTCCAGTGGTGGCTCAGGCTGATGGGAGTTCCCATTTTGACTCCCTCTCCATCCTCCCGCACGGCTCTCTCTGATAGCTGGGAGGAGTGACCGGGGCAGTCACTTTCTCCCAGCGTCTGACATCATCACAGGGGGCCCAGTCACGCTGCTAAAGCGCTGATCTGGGCTCCCTGGATATTTACTGCCATTGAGTGGCCCTAACAGCCTGAGCCACGTGATGGACCCCTTCAATGCATCCTCGGAGGTTACACATGGTGGTGGGCACCCGATTGCATGGATCCGCAGGGCGGCCGGGCCCCCTGGAGTGACGGGCCCAGTTGCAGCTGCGACCCCTGCCACTGCGGTAGTTCTGCCAGTGCTGCACCCCTTTTACACACAAACACACGCTGCACCTTTCACGCAGCACACCCAGCACACTGCGTCCCTCACACGTGCAATACTACAGCACCCATCACAAACACACACTGCAACCCTACATTCCAGATACCTGCTAGATCCCTTACCCAACTCTGGGTTTTCTTATCTACACACACACACACACACAATAGATCCCTATATTTACTCTGCATCCTCTACACACACACACACACACGATCTCCTACACAATTGATCTCAACTCACTTCCTCTCAGCATAATCTGACAAGGGCTCTGTTAAAGGGCCAGAGTCACTTATTCAATGAATGAGACTCCACAGGTAAATACAAGATGGGTCAATTAATTCAGGCGTAATTTAAAGGGAATTTGATTAAATTGACCCTTAAATATGTGTGTGCATGTCTTCAGATACTTTGTTAACTGGCTTCACTGAAGATAAGGAATTGTTAAATCGTTTCATTACCCAACATAGAATATTAAAACAGACTCTTTAAAGGAAACGTTAGTGACCAAAACTCCAAAAAGAAAATGCATAGTGTAGTAGATATCCCATGCCTCAGTTCTATTCTATGCTATCTAGTAGTACATGAACAACATTTACGAAGAATGTGTCCAGTTTTTCAGTGATTAAGAGGTATTGTGCTTTTAGTTGCAAAGTATGCAATGAATGCAGAATTCTTGCCACAGCACTGAGCTGTCAGGTCAGTTTCCCTGTGATGTTCTGAGACAGGCTCCCAGGGCTAACTGCAGACTGGATTTACAGACCTCGTGTTACTCATGTGCTAAACTCCTGATGTAGCAAAGGCAGAGAGCAAAGGACCACGGGTCCTCTCTTATGACCTGCAAACTGGACTTTTTTTTTTCTCTCTAACATCCTCCTGCAACAATGTTATCACAAAGCACATTCTCATAGCAGCATCATACTTACACATTCTGTCAAGTTAGTTCCATCTTAATGATCTGTGGACTTCAAAGATAAACATGAGAGAATGAATTAACACTCTGTCACCAACAACTGTGCTTAAGACAGACAATAATCACAAACAATTTGAATTAATCACATCAGCAATTAATCTGGATTAATTGGGTAACTGTCTGATTTGGATCTGCATTGGAGAATTTTTTTTTTATTTTTTTTTTAACAATAATACATTTAATGATTGGGGTGTATTAACTAAACTGGGAATTATAAATCAGTGGCTTTAAAAAAAAAAAAAAAAAAAAGTGTTTAGGTTAAATTATGAGTTGGGAAAATATCTACGTTTAAATTAGTTTACAGCTTTGTTGCTTAGCCTAAATATGCTACATCTCCATTTTCCAAAACTCTCTGCTTAGTGAATATACCTCAGATTTTAACATTTTGCTATTGTTACCCTCAACAGTTAAACTAATTAAATAATTTAGCCTTTCCCCATCCTTCTTCCTTATTGTATGTGTTCCCTCTGATAGGCAATGCACTGCTATAGTGAAATGAAGTAATCATTGGGATTGTATATTTCAGGGTTAAACTGGGTTGCTTGATTAATAACTATATAAATGGATTTTTTAAGCTTTTTATTTTATTCTTTCACATAATGGGGATATGCATGAATGAAATCTTATCACATGCTACCATTGCAGTTTAGAGCCAGACCTGATTTAATATGCCCTAAAACAACATTTGTTCTTGGCAAATCAGAAGCAAAATTATATTTATAAATTATTAGATAGAGATAAAGAAAATACAAGCATTACGTTTTAAAATGGTAATTATGCTGTTTAATTACACAGGGAGTTAAAAAAGAAAAAAAAATACCGAGTTCAGGAGAACTTTGAGCTTGTTAAAAAAAAAAAAAAAAAAAGGAGCACAGAACACACATTCCATTCATTACCAGCGATAAAAAGGGGTGGATCAACATTTTGGAATGAGGTAGATAACCAGTATTAGCCAGAACACATCTTATTTCAATTAATACTTGGGGAGGAAAGGAAAAAACGCTATTTAGTAGTAGGAGAGCTCACACGAGGTCTGGCAGTAGGACCATGTACCTTCTCTCTCTTTGTTGTCTAGTCATCTTTTTCCACACTTGCTGTGGACAGTTTCCAAGAGCATGTTCCTCAGCTGATGTCCTTTTAAGTAAGGAGTGTTGTCCAGTATGGTCTGGAGATAATTCTACATGTGGAGAACTCTCTGGGAGAGGGATATGCCAAGATGTGACAGTGACCAATTCTTTGTCGAGTCCTCAATTCCCCTTCAGTGGAGAAGATGACCGAGAAAACTGGCCCATTGTCTTCTACAACAGGACTTGCCAGTGCCAAGGCAACTTCATGGGATACAGCTGTGGAGAGTGCAAGTTTGGCTTCACAGGTCCAAACTGCACAGTGAGGAAGACCATGATCAGGAAGGAGATCTTCAGAATGTCCACCGCTGAGAGGAACAAGTTTGTTGCCTACCTCAATCTAGCCAAGCACACCACCAGTGTTGACTATGTTATTTCCACTGGTACCTACGCTCAGATGAACAATGGGTCCAATCCCATGTTTGCAGATGTCTCGGTGTATGATCTCTTTGTTTGGATGCACTATTATGCTTCCAGGGATGCCTTTGTGGGCAATGAGCCGAACAGCACTGTGTGGACTGACATTGACTTTGCCCATGATGCCCCAGGATTTGTACCCTGGCATAGATTCTTCTTGCTCTTTTGGGAACGGGAGATCCAGAAGACTGCTGGTGATGAGAATTTCACCATCCCTTACTGGGATTGGAGAGATGCACAGCAGTGCGATGTCTGTACTGATGACCTTATGGGTGGGGTCCACCCTACAAACCCTGGCCTTCTGAGTCCTGCTTCCTTCTTCTCCTCTTGGCAGGTATGTTGTAACAACTTGGCACTATCTCTAATTGACTTCAAACTTTTTTTTTTTATAAAAAATGCTTAATTGTTGCAAACTGTGTGATTACCCTATTATTTACCTTGTTTTATTGTATCTCAGAAGTTCAGGCAAGGACTGTTACACACACACAACTGCACAATGAATACAAAATGTATGTAATTATGGTGGTTAGATCAATACAGGATTATTCACTACAGGGTGAGTTTCAAACTTGGTTAAAATTGGAAAACCTTTCCCAAGTCAGCTATTCTGGCCTTAAATTTGAAACCCCCCTACAATTCCTCCTGAATTCTCACTTTAGTGCATAGCTCTGATAAGTTTCCTGGAGGTGTAGCACTTCTTTATATTAATTGGCAGCACATGAAATGTGTCCTTGTGGTATGAAGCATTGATGTGCTGTAATATTCCACAGGAATTATGATTTCCTACATGCAGCATTGAAGTTGTCCAAAAATATAGTGGACTTGATCGCCTTATAAAGTGTAATCTGGATTGTTTCAAAATAGGAAAACCATTGCAAGTTTAGGTCAAAAAGAGAACTTGACATTTATTCAATCCTATCAAAGCTCCACCTAATTCCCAGTTTACAGCATTTTCTGCTCAATAAGGAACCTCTTGTAATAATATAGAAATCGTGCCCCCGTAATATTGGGGTTAAAAAATATGTGGATGATGCAGAATTGTTAAGCGAATCAAGTGAATTTCAAATTAAAGACCAAGTTGCCAAACTAGAAGCATAACTGACTTAGAAACATTTTTTTCTCTCTGGTTCTGATATTTTATACTCCAACTTCAAGTTAATTTTTGTATTCTATGTAATTCACACTCCCAAAAATAAATGGGCTCAAACTGAAAACGACTTGTAAAAGGCATTCAAGTTTCCCTTCCACAACCGTGTGTGTGTATATATAATATATATATATGTATATATATATACACATTTTTTTTTTCTCTTCTCCCCCCCCCCCCCCCCCTCTGTTCTAAATCTCATAGGCATATTCTCTAAACTTCAAACCGCAAAACAGTCTAAAATAGCTAAGATGTGGTGATTGCTGGTTGTTTTAAATTTCACATTTGCTATTCTGAGTTTAGTGAATAATCCTTTAAACCAAAAAATTACAAGAGAAGAGGACAACAGCTTTGATATCTTGCCCCTTTTGGAGTGTTCAGGTCTCACACTAGTT
Source organism: Pelobates fuscus (assembly GCF_036172605.1). NCBI lineage: Eukaryota > Metazoa > Chordata > Amphibia > Anura > Pelobatidae > Pelobates > Pelobates fuscus. The sequence goes on along the minus strand of NC_086317.1, from coordinate 461,400,150 downwards.
CTAGATCACTTGTGCTATTGTCACGTATTCATCCGCTTATAAAAATGTGGTTAATGACATTTACTTTCAACACAGGAAAAGTTGTGCCGAGCAGCAACCAAATCCACAGAAGGGTTAATGCTGAGCAGCAATTATGCAAATGGAAACCTGGTAATTGCTTTGGGGTCAAAGGCCGGATACAGCCTATCAGATCTAGAGGAGGGGTATTTAGGCCCAGTTCTCATCCTGCTCAGTGCCCTGTCGTGATTTCCCTTGTAGTTGTCCGAGAGCGCGTTATTGATTCTGGTTATTTGACTTTGGCATTGTTTTTGACTTCCCTGTTTTATGGTATCCCTGACTCCTGGCTTTTCCTTATCGTTGTGTCTCTTTCTGTTTCCCTTGACCTCGGCTATTCTTTGGTACGTTAGTCCGGCCATTCTAAGGTCCGGTATACGTTACCTATCAGTCCTCTGTGTTACACAATTCTACGTGCGGGATCATACTGTAATCCTGACCATTATAGAGAGAACCTATACCATTTTAATACCAGACTGATTTTGCCCAAAGGTCCATATTCAAAATCTATCCTTCACTGAGGTCCAAAAAAACAAAATATGATCTGGGATCAGTATACCTATTTGATGCAGATAAAATGTGCTGTGACTTCACACATAGATTGCACTTTCAGGTTAGTCAGTTTTATGTGCAAATGACTTGGATTGTCTGTATCTAACACAAGACTTTTAAACGCTTTTTAGTCCTAAACCGGAATCCACTGAAGAACAAGGAATTTGCGTTGTTGTTTGTGCTCAATGTTCTCTTAAACCTGCACACAAACAATGACCCTCATTAAAGGAACACTTCACAAAACATTAAATATACCCTCACACACAACCTGCATTTAATGTTTATTTTCACTTTTTCTCTGAGGTTTATATAAAATCTTTACTTACAATTGTTTGTCACCAACTGTTAAAGTCTTTATATTGCCCTAAAATGATCTGGTAAATATTTAAAGGGACACTATAATCACCAGAACAACTACAGCTTAATGTAGTTGTTCTGGTGAGTATAATAGCTCCCTTCAGGCATTTCCATGTAAACACTGCCTGTTTAGAGAAAAGGCAGTGTTTACATTCCCCTCCCTAGGAACACCTCCAAGTGGCTACTTCTTAGATGGTCACTGGAGGTGCTTCCTGGCTCAGGGCTGCACATTCAGCGTCCCCACGTTCTGCATGGAGATGCTGAATTGATTCAATGCATCTCTATGAGGAGGTCCTAAATGGCCGCCTGTGCTGATTTCAGCCAATCTAAGGCTTTCCCTATGAAAAAGCATTGGATTGGCTAAAAATCAGCCATTTTGCTGTCAGTGGGCGGAGCCAGCACCGGCAGACCCACACGGCGCTGGAATTAAGGGGGTTTTAAACTTTTTTTTTTTTTTATAGGGGGGACAAGCCACCTAAATGGAGGGGGGGGGGGGGGTGTAGCACTATAGGGTCAGGAATACATGTTTATGTTCCTGACCCTATAGTGATCATTTAAAGGGACACTATAGTCACCAAAACAACTTTAGTTTAATGAAGCAGTTTTGGTGCCCCTGCAGTCTCACTGCTCAATTCCCTGCCATTTAGGAGTTAAATCCCTGTTTACACAGGCCTGGACATACCATCCTGCATGTGACTTGTCCCTGCTCCCGGATTGAAGTCTGGCCAGAAAATAACATCTGTTCAAGAACCTATAACCATTTTCTTATGTCTTCTGGAGATATTCGAGTGGCTCTTTAACAGCTGCCTGTTTTTAAATTTTAATATTGTTTTAGAGTTGAACGATGTCTATTTGTGCTCTAAAAATGAAAAGTAGCATACCCATTGGTTTGTCATTTAATACCACTTAAACACAATTTGAAAATAAGTCAATTTTAGGAAAGCTTAGAAAAATACCAATTTGGACTGTTGTCCAAATTGACTAGTTATTTCTACCCCAGCCGCCCAGTCTGTCTACATTATTCAGAGCTTATGAGTGAAAATTTTAACTCTTTGCAGTCAAAACTTGTAAGCAAGAATGGACACCATCAATAATAAATATTGTGCATTTACACAGTTCTCAATTAAAGCATGGAAATCAAATGTTTTGGCCAAAATAGCATTGATTAGAAAATATTCTCTCACTGTATTTTATAATTACTACTTGATGACGGTAATCTGGAACTTTGTTTCTTTTTTCAAAGAGTTCTATATTTAATAAACACTCCAATTTATTCCTAGTTGTCTATTATGGCAAATTGTGGTTTTTGTTTTTTGATACTAACAAAGGAATTTGTTCCAGATTATGTGCAGTCAAACCAGTGAATACAACAGTCGTAGAGCCTTGTGCAATGGCACTGGTGAAGGTCCCATAATTCGAAATCCTGGGAATCATGACCGAAACAAGACCCCATCATTACCTACCTCTGCTGAGGTTGAGGCTTGTTTAGCACTAACAAACTATGAAACTGATCCCATGAATAAATTTTCTAACTTCAGCTTTAGGAACACTTTGGAAGGTAACTGATTTTATAGCTCCGGCAATGTATTAAAATAATTCTGCAAGAATAAAATGATTTCTGCTTAACTACATATGTAAAATATGCACAATCTTGTCTCACTAGTACAATTGTCATGTGGGTGGGGTGTGGTTTTTTTAGTATTGGAAATAAGATGACAATAAGGACCTATGACATCTTCTCCTTGCCAAGTATGTCTTGGTAACCTTCTAATCCATTTATATTCACAACGCATTGTTAAACCCGAATATAAAACAGTGGCTTAAGACAATCTTTTCATCCTTGTAACTTGATTAACCTTTGTCCAACTTCTAAATCCCTCCCCATAACCACTCAAAACAGGATGGTCTGTTAACCTTGTATGTTTTATCACACATTTAAGGTAATGCTCTTCTGTCATAGGTTTTGGTCCCCACTTCTGATTTGTATTGTTTCTTTCTCTCTCCCTCTCTAGGATATGCAAATCCCCTTACTGCAATTGTTAATAGATCACAAAGTACCATGCATAACTCATTGCATGTCTTCCTGAACGGTTCGATGTCTCAGGTCCAGGGTTCTGCCAATGACCCCATATTTGTTCTTCATCATGCATTCGTTGACAGGTGAGCATTAATCTACAAAACTATTCTTGCACCCCTGAGTTGTGCCCATGCTCACTAAATGTTCTTCACTTGGCGCTCCAAGCAAGACCACTAGTGCTTATTGTAGTTATGGTCAAAGAAGCTGTGGGTGAAGTCCCTATTTTTTGATTATGATGTGAAATTTGATTGATACAAAAAGGCTTCATAAAGATTTCTAACTTTTTTTTTTTCTTTCACTCCTGTTACAGCATTTTTGAACAATGGGTTCGAAAACCTCAAGCATCACTAACTGTTTACCCAGAGTCCAATGCCCCAATCGGGCACAACCGCGATTTCTATATGGTGCCTTTTATTCCATTATACACAAATGGAGAATTCTTTGCCCCCTCAAGAGACTTGGGTTATGATTATGACTATCTTGCAGAAACAGGTATAGTATATTTTTGTTCTAGAACTTCCTTTTCTCGGTGGGGTTATGATTATTAGAGATTTGCTGTAATCTCTCCAACCTATTTGCATGCCCGCCCCTTTTTTATTTTTTATTTTTTTTAATTTATATTTACCATATCAGACTGATTTTTGCACAAGTCCACAGGATATCCAGTGTAGCACATGAAAATCCCCTCCAAAGTTCCATGAGCATTACTTTGGTGGGAGGAGCTAGGACAATCATTGTAAACCCTTCATCTGGATTTCTAAAATTCCAAAAACTCTGGCAATTTCATGAGCAGCTTATTTTAGTTGACAATCTGTTTTTATATGGTTAGAAGTACAGCGAGGAAAATACTATATTTAGATCAGGTTTTAAGGCACATTGAATACATTTTATAACACTGACTCTAAAGTTAAATTAAACTGTTAATCTGGGGGTGATCACTTTCAAATGGAACCAGATTCCATTACCAACATCCCCTTGTATTCTCACGTCAGTAGGATATAGAATATGCCCTCTCAGGAGAGGAGTAGGACACACTAAACATTTTACATAACATCACTAGATCTATAAATATTGTAGAAATGCCCACAAAGGTAACTTATTGCTGGCACTATACTGAATACTAAATATAAAGATAGTCCACTCGTCTCTCCCTATCGGATGTTCTCCCCATTGGATGCACAATGATTAAATGTTTACATTTCGAGGGATTGTATTACCACACAGACAAAACTGGCTAAAATATGGGGGCCCTGGGACACTTAGAGGGAGGGGAAACATCTCCTAACTTGCTCCCAGTACACATTTATTAGATTCCCATTTATTTTTCAAATTGCACAGCTGGAAATGCCAAAATGGTAGATGGCCCTTCTTTCTTCTCTTGTTATCATGTCAACTTAGGACATAACTGATAAAATATTCCTCTTGTGCTTAATTTAATACCTTAACCAGATATGCTGTGCTGTACACTGGTTCCTTTAAAAAAAAAAAAAAAAATAATTCTACACTGGCAAATTGTATTAAATACAATAATTGTGAAATCCACTCTTTTATTTAAACATTCCCTCTTTGGGGGAGACACGCGCACGTGTAGAACAGCTCAATCTGTCTATATTAAGCCAAGTTTCACAGCGGGGAGAGAGCTACTTTAGGTTACAGGAATACACAGAATACCCTTATAATTGGCTACTATACATAAAATGCATCTTCCAGGGCAGCAATGATATCCATGCAGCCCTACAAGGTACATTTTACATAAACTCTGAAATCCTTCTCTGGATCCCCCTGCGACGATAATGATCTCATTAGTATGCATCCTACACATGCATCAGACGGATCTCCTAGCTTCTCATGTAAAGCTTGAGGGAAATGAGTAAAATGAGCAGGCACACACCTAGAACAATGGCAATTACTGCCGTTATACTCATGGATGGTTTTATTGGTGTCATTAGTTCTACAATGTTATCAACTGCATCTCATTCTCCCTTCCTTTACTGTTCGTGCTGTGTGTTCTGTACGTAAAGGTAAAACTTAATTTATTTTTAAAGAGCTACTTCAAGCAAACTTTCACAAAAAGTTGCATGTGGTAATTAACCCTGGAATTTTGTTTTGTGTGCACATAGAATGTGTCATTTGTGTTTTGGTAATGTGGTTTTTGTTTTTTGTCCCGTACATAGATTAACAGGAATTAGATTCATCTGGCAGTTACACCTGCAACAAAAATTTGTCAGGCAATTTTGCTTTCTGTATATGGATAAATACATAAAATGTGGTCTGATTGAATACTATAGCCATTGCTACCACCCACGAGTGAGTTTGAGGGCAAACCTTATTTCGGTGTTTTGAAAAATATACTTGCATGAACTTTACTTTAATTTAACAAACTATTAAAGGATCACTATAGTGTCCGGAAGGTGCCCCCACCCTCAGGGCCCCCCCCTCCTGCTAGGCTGAAAGGGTTAAAACCACTTCAGCCACTTACCTTAATCCAGCACTGGTCTCCCTCTGTGCTGGTGACCTCTCCTCCCCGTGTCCATAGGAAAGCAAAAAAATCAAATGCCGCGCACGCATTCAAAGTGTCAATAGGAAAGCATTTCTCAATGCTTTCCTATGGACGCTCTGCACAATTGAGGCGAAATTCGTCTCCAGCGTCGCAGCTGCGCCTCTAGCGGCTGTCCAGAAAACAGCCGCTAGAGGCTGGATTAACCCTGCAATGTAAACATAGCAGTTTCTCTGAAACTATGCTATGTTTACTGCTGCAGGGTTAAAACCTGAGGTGATACCGGAGAAACTGACGGAAGCCAAGCACAGAGAGATGGACACAGGTTTCTTCAGGAAGGAAGAGATTCTTTATTCGGTTCACCGATCGGGACTCAGAGGGACTAATGTCACCAAAATACAGCAAGTTCTGAGCCCCGGACAATAGTGCAGGCTCCTTATATAGGCACATAACTCCTCCCATATTAAGCTCCACCCGCACATTCTCTTAACCAATCAAAACAAATAAGAATTAACTTCCTGCTTGACCGCATGGCTTGTCCAGCATAATGGAGGAGGGGAATACTACATCCGGTATTCTTGCACATGCTCCGTACACTACTGATCGTATCTTGCCACGTGCAACCAACCGACCGATACGTCAGCATATGCACGTACACATGCCACGTGGTAATCTCTGCCTACTAAATTGATTTCTACCGAGATTCCACCACAGAGGGACCTGGCACCCAGACCACTTCATTGACGGAAGTGGTCTGGATGACTATAGTGTCCCTTTAAATAAGAGCAGACTCCTACATGTACAGTTATTAATGGAAACCATATTTGTAGACTTTACTACTGTTATGACCTTTCGTAAAATTTTTATGTGCATTCATGATACATGTTCCATTCTGTTCCTTGTTCACAGGTTCGGTTGAAGACTTCCTTGCACCTTACCTGGAACAAGCTCGTCAAATTTGGCAGTGGCTGGTGGGAGCTGCTGTGGTGGGAGGTGTAATCACTGCTATTCTTGCCACATTAATTGGCTTGGCATGCCGGCGTAAAAGAAAAGTCATGTCAGAAGAAACTACACCACTACTCATGGAAGTCGAAGATTATAAAGGCCATTACCAATCTAATTTATAATGCATATCTACAAGCACATGGGTGTCAGACATTGGCCCTTTGATGCCAGACTGCTTTTATCAAAATCTGTTTGCTTCTCTGTGGCTGGTAATTCTGTGTAACATAGGGGTCCACGTTTAGACACCTCTGCGCTAAATGAAGCCATAAATCCAATACATTTTTAATGGTACATGCCTTCATGGAATGTACACAGTATGGTACATGTCTCTCTTACTGGGCAGGTTTAATATTGTCAAGCAGGACATATTTTTAATTAAACTTGAGTCTCTGTTCAGCAAGTCATGCTGGACACTTGCATTGGCCTTTTTTGTTACCTGTGTTGTCAGGTAGAATGGGGTTCATTACAATGTGGTGGTTTTAAAATCTACAGAACCAAACTCAAATTAGAGGATGCCCATTATTTGCCATATTGTCTGATATGTTTATGACCTACAAAAATAAACATTTGTGGGAACAGTTTATTTTGTCTTTGTTATTATTTTTTTTTTTTTTTTTTTTTGTTGGTTATCCATCTGTTCAGTTCCATACTTGCTAACAGACATGAATGCAATATGTGTATCATAGAGCTGCAGAGTGAACTTTTTCTCTGGTTGTTGATCCTCTGCCGTGTTCAATTTAACTGAAGTGTCGAGATTTTGTTTGTGTAATCCTGGGACACGGTTCTCAGTCTGGTAAAGTCCCAATGGGTGGGTAATGGAATGTTCTTTTATACAGAACCCATATATAACTTCCATTACAGCTGAAAACTGTACAGTAACTCCCCACCTCCTTTTTATTTAAAATTAAATATCCTATAGCATGTCACCGACAAAGACCACAGTAAACAATGGGGAAAATCACAAAACTTAGGAGCGCTTTTACATGTTTAACATCTAATTGGTTGTTTCCTCAAAAACATGTGTAGTATTATTTAAAGGGACACTCAGGCACCCAGACCACTTCTGCTCATTGGAGTGGTCTGGGTGCCAACTCCCACTACTCTTAACCCTGCAAGTGTAATTATGGCAGTTTTTTATAAACTGCAATAATTACCTTGCAGGGTTAACTCCACCTCTAGTGGCTGTCTGTTAGACAGCCACTAGAGGAAACTTCATGGTTTCGAGCACAGGAAACCTGTGCTAGAGCGTCGCTGGACATCCTCACGCTGTGTGAGGACCTCCAGCGTCGCTCAAAACCCCATAGGAAAGCATTGAAATGATTTTTCAATGCTTTCCTATGGGGAGACGTAATGCGCATGCGGTCCTCGGCCGGTGGGCGAGATCAGTCTCACCCACCGGCCGACACAATGGAAAGGAGGAGCATCGTGGAGGCGGAGACAGCGGCGAGGGACATCGCCACTGCCTCAGGTAAGTCACTGAAGGGGTTTTTACCCCTTCAGTAACCGGGGATTGAGGGGTGGGAGGGAGAGGGACCCTCCAGTGCCAGGAAAACTGTTTTCCTGGCACTGGAGATTCCCTCTAATCAAATCTGCATATGTCTACATTCAAGTAGACTGCCTTAATATTGCCTATTAAGTCTATTTATTTAAAAGAGCACTATAGGGTCAGGAACACAAACCTGTTAAAACCACAATTTGGACCCCTTTGCCTCCCTAAAGATGGTAAAATCTTACTTGTATTCAAGTCTGAAGCTTCTGCCTCTGCCTGTGAACTTCCTCTGACATCATCAGAAGTGCTGGCCTGATCTAATCACAATGCTTGCACATAGGATTGGCTGAGACCTGACTAGGAGGCAGATCAGGGGCAGAGCCAGCACAATTCAAACATAACCCTGGCCAATCAGCATCTCCTCATAGAGATGAATTGAATCAATGAATCTCTATGAGGAAAGTTCAGTGTCTGCATTCAGACGCTGAATGTTTGGATGCATTTTAGGCAGCCATGGCCCAGGAAGGATCTCTAACAGCCATCTGTAATGTAAACATTGCATTTTCTCTGAAAAGACCGCGCTTACAGCAAAAAGCCTGAAGGTAATGATTCCACTCACCAAAACAAATTCAATAAGCTGTAGTTTTTCTGGTGACTATGGTGTCTCTTTGAGCATATTACAGGGTAAGAAATTAAATTTTTTTCTTTTAGTAGTCTCTGAATTAAGTTGAACGCACATAGAATTTTACCCTAGCCAGATGCTACTGAATGACTGACTAAATCCTATAAGAAAGTATGGAATCAAACCCCTATATTGGGTTTGACTCAACCCTTCATCCTTCCAAGGTAGCTAAAATTAGTACCATTAAAGTAAGTAATGGTAACATCTCCTGGATATTAGGCAAAAGTGACATCCCCAGTACGTATTTGGAAACCAGAGTAATCTAAATGTACCTTTCCTGGTTAAATACTTTATTACATTCGACATAATTATCAGCAGTTGGTTGTTTTGGTTCAATGAATTGGCACAATTCAGCTGACAGTTGCTAATTATAAAAGTAACACTCCAATATATTTACCCTCTCCAACTCTCCCCGTAGGTGATTTTTGTCTCCAATTATACATTTGCACATTTATAAACTATCAAGTAAATGAGACTCAGGACACAAAGCACTTCAACAAGCAGAAGTGCCTTATGAGTGGAGTGCTCCCTTGGCACAATTTTCAATTCATCATGTTTGTGGTAAATTAAATTTGAATGATTAAATCAATGAGGAGATCCAATAAAACCCAATTATACAAACATTAAAGGAACACTATAATGTCAGGAATACATACCTAGACACTATATCGCTCTCAATTGCAGCATTAAGTTCCTGGCCCCCCTCTCTCCGGAGATTAAAGGTGACCTTTTCTCTGAAACTGCTATGTCTTTTGAAAAAAGGGTTAAACCTAGCTGGACCTGGCACCCAGACCACTTCATTAAGCTGAAGTGGTCTGGGTGCCTATAGTGGTCCTTTAATAAGGTGGTTTGGGTATGAGTCATTTATGCTAATGGGACATATTGCAAGTACAGAATTACTAATTCTCTCCCCTCTTTTGTCTGATATGGACACTTGATGCTGGCTTCTATAAATCAGATGTCTGATTAACTATAACTGTCCAGCCTGAAATGAACCTACCACAGACTGTAAAGAATTTGGATTTTCATAGTGCCACTCTCTTTAATCCACAGGAACAGGCTAGACTCATTTGCAGTTTAGTTATTCTGGTATCCAATTCTGCATCCCAGATGAAACCTATCTCCCTTTTAATCATTCCTTCAAATGGGGAGGTAAGTTGCTGAAGGGCATCTTTCAGTGGGAGTATAGTGGAGATGCCTATGTATGACTTGAGTGGCTATAGTAAGGATTGATGGTGACACTGTCTTCTGTGGTTGCTGGACATATTCTCAGTGATCATTCCATATAAGAGGGATCCTTTGATCAATGCCTTATGGTCAGACCATGTCCGTGGCAGACTGAGCACACAGGCAAATCGGTCATGAACTGAGGGCCTGAGATTCATGGGGGCCCGCTGTGCAGTATAGTAATGGCTTGACTGGGAGAAAAATTTGGCCTGGGCATTTTGTTATCACAGCGGCCCACTAAGAAGAATGTGGGGCAGAGGGTGTGTTTCATCATCACCAATGACAAACACGCCCCCTCTCAAAGTGAGCATGTTGGTTCAATGCTCTTCCAGGGTAGACCATGCGCAGAGCTCTGCTAAAGAGCTCAAGCATGAAAAAAAAAAAACTGAATTTGTTCTGCACAGTGCAAGCAAATGTAATAACATGCTTGCACTTTGTTTCCTTGCAACTTGTCTCTGGTGTCTCTAAATGGATACCAGGAGACAAAAGGGCCATGAAAGAGGATTGTGCATGTGTTTGGAGCCTGCTTGTGGGATTGCGTGTGTGTAGAGTGAGCTGATTGTGGTGTGGTATTGTGTAATAAGGTCGGTTTTAGTCGTGTTGTGTTTTTGGTGTAATGTAATGCATATGTGGCTAGGGGCTGTAGAGAATGTGTGTGTGTGTGTATAGGTGATGTAGTGTGTGTTTAGGGGTGTAGTATGTGTTTGTTTACAAGGAATCTAGTGTGTGTATAAGGGAGAGTTCCCACACTTTTTTACCCAGGACTTGACCCCTGACTTTGAAACACATAGGAAAAATCACCAGTGAAACAACCTGTTTAAGTAGCTACATTGTGTGCATGTGCAAGGTTATGGCCTTTAATATTCCATCATTATTTAACATGTCCATGTCTTCTAAAGTAGTTCCCATTCTTCTATCTGGATGTCTGAATGTCTTCAACTCTGTTCTTACCTAGATATAATGAAAATCTCCACTGTTTGGTAAATAAATATGGATTCCTTGTCTGATAACTATATTGAGTGATGCTCTAAAATTACAATGTTGTGAATGTATAGGATAGTAAAGGTGTAGAGGTTAAGAACTAGTCAAACATGCAAGAAATGACTGCTTGCTCTAGAGGTCCAGATGAAGTGTTTGATGTGGGGATGAAATAATATTAATGTTTTCTCTAAATTGAGCTCCTTTCACAACAAGCTTAGCCAAACTAGAGTATATTTGGGAAGTAACCTCATGGGCTCCTAAATGTTATTTGTGAGGAACGACCCCTATCACTTTTCCAATATGCGCTAAAGTCCCTTTCTACCCCAAAACACACAACAGATCCGATCTATCCTCAACACAAACACACGCACACAAAACAGCCATGCAACCCACCTAACACACTACAACCCCGCCCCCATCCTACACCCCTGAAACACACTTTATAGCCCCTATTTCCAGCAAGTACACATTACAACTCTTATCAACTCCAACTAACACACACTATATACCCTTTACACATACAGACTGCACCATAAACAGCCACATCCTTACACACAATCCCACAAATACCTCCCTCTCACACACACAATCCTAAAAGCAATTTTCAATGCTTTCCTATGGGGAGTGCTCATGTGCGGCATTGCCGTGCATGCGCATTAGGTCTCGTCCACCGGCCGATGCAATGCGAGGGACATCGTCGCTGCTTCAGGTAAGTTACTGAAGGGGTTTTCACCCCTTCAGCAACCAGGGATTGGGGGTTGAGAGGGAGAGGGGACCTGCAGTGCCAGGAAAACGGATTGTTTTCCTGGCACTGGAGTTTCCCTTTAAAAATAAGTAACACCATAAGTAGCCTAGCCTCACACTTGCATTGAGGAAACTGGCACCAAGGGAGCGTAAATCTGGCCCTGGCCATACGGTCTCAAAGGCAACATAGGCCCAGCAAACCAATCTGGCAAATTTCAATGTGTAAAAACTGAAATGGGCAATCCATTTCACTCGGTACCTTTCCTAGACACCATAAAACCTGTACATGGGGGGTATCGTTGTACTCATGGGACATCACAGCATACAAATAAACATATTTTATTGCAGTTAAAGATAACAGTATTATGGCATTAAAATGCCATTCATTCAATTTCTTAATTTCGCATATTTTGTTTTGATTTTTAAAATGAAAATGTTTATAATGAAAGCCCTATTTCTCCTGAACAAAATATATATATACATACTTCTAAAATTCTAGGTTTTGTTTTGGTTCAGAACTTGGACAACTGAATCTGTCCACAAGAGGTTAACTTGTTATGGGAAGTGCGGTGTGCTACCCAAACAGAGGTGCGCAGGAGAGACGTCTTACAGCCAGTGTAACACCCACTGAAACCTTGACTGATGCTCTAAAATATGAACTTTTAATTGTATTACAGAAAGAAACAATTATATACCATGAGTTAAATCCGATGGTTCAAAAACTGCAAGCCAATATCTGTCAGGACAGGTTTATTTAATGAGCTCATAGTAACAATGTGTCCACTGAGAGGTCACCAGTGACCTTTTCACTATACAGCAATGACTTTTTGTCTGTGCTAAATTAAAAAATGTTTTAAAGTACAAACAGAAAGGTTGTATGTTAACTCTCTGCATCATTTCAAACTTACCTTTCTCCTAATGTTTCCTCTTCTCTTCCTAGCAAAATCTGTTCTTCTTTTCTTCATTTTGGATCTATTTCTCTTTAAAACATTAGACAAAGTAGGGGCTGCTTTGGTTTATGTAATTTTGACAAAGGGTTCCGTTTAAGGCAATCTTCACCCTTTGTTAGTCTTATAGGAAGTTGTGCTTGCCTTAACCTCCACCCTTTGTCAAGGCATATAAAACAAAGTAGTCCCTACGTTTTAAAGAGTAATAGATCTAGAGGGGGAAATGAAACATTAGGAGTAAGGTAAGAAGGGGTGATAGAGCTAAATTTAAATGTAAAATGTTGCATCCCATCTCTTGGAAATGCTTCAGGCACCTGGACAACTTTGGACATCTGGAGTGGTCATATAATTTATGTCCTAGAAATGTGATCAGGCACATGGTCCGTCAGTATAGCATCTCTCCACTGATATTAACACTAAAGGTTAGCAGAGAGATGACTAACATCTATCTGTAGCGTTACTCACCTTTTCCAGGGGCCGGCCGCGGTCCTCTCTTCGAGCCGCGCACGGTCCTGCTGCTGCACGAGCCGCGCGCGGCTCATCCGACGGCTTTAATAAGAAGGCGGGCAGTGACCGCGAGAAGTGGGCAGTGACCGCGAGAAGCGGTCACGTGTCCCGCCTGAATCTAAGAGCGCCCCGCGAGTCTCGGGTGCGCTCTTAAAGAGACAGTGGGAGCCTAAATTGCCAAAAGGCTCCCATTGGCCCCTGTCATGCCACACACCCCATACACTTACCTTTTGGGGGTGTGGATATGACAGGAGCCAATCACATTAGTTTAGATGCTACATATACTTACCCTTTTCCCTTAGTTCCTTGCCCTTTCGTGGTTTCTGCTACAGTTCCCTTTAGCGCTTGTGGTGTTCAGTTGTGTTCCTCCGTATTTGACCTTGGCTTTGTATTCTGACTTCGTTTTCGCTTTATCCTTATCTGTTCTGTTTGCCGGCTTGCTGTTTCCTGTGTACCAGACCCCGGCTAGTCCTAGTTTACACTGTCTCTTTGTGCCCTTGACCTCGGATCGTTCCTGACTCTGTACTTCTCCTATATACGTCGAGTCCGGCCACTCTAAGGACCGGTAGACGTATCTTCCCTCTGTGTTGTCTTCTGTTTAGCTGGATCCTGCGTGTTGGGGTATAATCTCGTTACACTATCAATGTGAGGTTAGGCAAGTCTGATATTATTTTTATTATTTCTGCCATTAATAATGCACCAACATATTCCACATCGCTGTACAATTGGGAAAAAGACAGCACAATATAAACAGACCATTACAAAGGTGAAGAGGACCTTGCCCGTGAACAGATATTATCCCCTGAATATCTTTTATACAGAGTACTTTGCTTGATAGCCCGTGAGCTTACAATCTAAAGGTTAAGATGGGGAGACACAAGAAAAATGACTCAAAATTGCTCCCACTTCAGTAAAAATCACAGATCCTTAAAGATTACATTCCCTCGCATTTACTGTATCTCTCTAACTTCACTATACTATCATCTGCTCACTGTGTTTTATAGAACACAATTACAAGATAATGTAACACATTTACTCAAGAGAGCAACATTTTCCGTAAGGACTCACATACGCCTGTGAAGTAGAAGAAAAATTATAGCGCATATAAAATGTATGGTTAAAAGAAATGAAAGATATTTTGATATAGTTTCTGTGTGGTCTTACAATTATAGACTGCGCAAAACCTATATGAAAATTTATTTGAGCTTTCATCTTTTCCTAAATTAACCACTTTTATGAAAGCCCTAATTTAGTTAATTTGAAGAGTTTTCTCTTAAGAATTGTTGAAGCCAAGCTGTGTTCAGTATGGTCTATATCAACTACTAAATAAATTAAATATATACAAAACACAAACACACATTTAAAATGTGAACACAGTGGATTAAAGCGTTCATCTATTCAATAAAGCACTCACAGGAATAGTGAAACGAATGTATTAAATGAAATAGTACTACACAGGGAGATAGGTATACATATTGCATTTACACATTTGTGTCCTTGTGGTCTTTTCAAAAATATACATGTGACGAGAGCAATCTCGCCACATTGCATTGGAGAAGCCTGGTTGCCCGCCTGCTGCCTTTGGACTATGGACGAGACTTTAAAAGACTTATTTTCCCTGCAGAAAGGCTTATTCGTGCCTTTCTGCCGGGGTGTTCGGTAGATTTGATCTACCGAACAAACTGCCGAAGGAGCGACCACCTGGGAGCTGGAGTGTGCCACCAATTTACCTCCCTGAAGCTGCGGTTAACCGCAGCTTAATTGACGAATGCAGGGTGGTCTTTGTTCGTTTACCGAACACGTGGCAGCGGCCATTTTAAAAGTCCCGAGCGGCCAGCGGTGTTCAGCGCTTACACCATGGATCTAAAAACGGACACTTGGTTGCACGAACACCGCTGAGCCATCCGCCTCCTGGTTCTTCTTTGTGCAGTTTAAACCGAACACATGTTCATTCGGTACTTGTGTTATGTGAATGTGTTAACCCAGATAGCTATGCCATGGAGCCTATTTGTGTAATTAAAGACTTTGGCTCCATGGCAATTGAACTGTGTGAATAGGATCTGAGCGCTATTCGGTAGTTTTGTGCGCTCAGATCCCAGCTATCTGGGGATATGTGAAATGTCTGCGTTTTATCTATAAAAGGTGACTTTATGTATTTTAAGGTGTTTTACTGTCTTTGTGTCCCCACTTGTATAATGGAGTCTTGCCTCCAGGATAGAGGGAGGGAATTAGGATGCATTGTGGGGATGTTTTACCTCTGTGTGTCTGAAATGTGATACATGTCTGTCTGTGATACAGTCTTCCATCTGGTCCCCTAGGGGAGTGTCCACCAGGTGGGAGACCTGCATAAATACTGGGCAGGTAGCCTTGAATAAAACAGACCACTGCTTGACTCTCAACGCGGAGCCTTGTCTCGTTCTTGGGGGGATTCACTGTATGCTGATAGAGACTGATTGCTAGGAGGGTAAGCCGCTTGGATGCTTTTCCTATTCGTCTGCTAGTAGCTATTCGTGAGGTTCCGTTTCGGGAGTTTGGAGTCCTACCTTATTCCCTTGTATGCAGTTCGGGAGTTTGGAGCATTCCCTTGTATGCGGTTCGGGAGTTTGGTGTTTTACTGAAGCTGCCTTTATATCTAAAAGGTGAATATCGCCTAAACGTATTTTAACCCCTTGTGTGCTGAAACGGTCCGTTACAATACAAAATAATTAATCTTTCTGACATTTTTATTCTTTTATTGGGGGATTTAGCTCCTTTATTTTCTAAAGCTTTTACCAGGGATTACTTAAACAAAATAAGACAAACCATTCATATTCAACCATTAAAAAAAAAAAACACATTTGCAATTTAAAAGATTTTTATTATTTATTATTCCATAAAGAAAATGTAAGATGATGATAGCTGCTTATTTGTCACACAAAACCCAACATTCTGACACTGGAAGAAAATCTGTTGAATGTGATAGCACACTTTTGTATCTCTTTTGTAATTCTGTGAACCGAAATGTGGAACAGGTAAATAAAATGTCGGAAGAGACTCAGTCAGGAATATAAGGGTATGACAGGTGCAAATATGGAAAAGTACTTAATAACAAAAAAATAACAAGACAGTTTTATATATAAACTCCATGACAAAGCTCCTATTTCAATGGGTCAAGTCACAGAAAGATGGCCAGCACATGAGCCTTCATCAAGGAAGAGGCACTTTTTGTGGCTGGAGTGCTGTAGTTGTAAACTCATGTAGATGACTGATTGTATGAACTTCTGATCCTCTCACACCATGAAGGGTAGTTTGACTAATGGTTCAAGTCTATTTTCCGTAACAATCATGAACGTTTGAAACTAACATTCCACTTCTTCCTCCGTCCCGCATTGTAGAATCAAGGAATCATTAAATTAGTGTGGGGTATTGGCAAGTTTTCATATTAATCAAAAGAATCCTACAGCATGAAACCCCCAATATACAATAAAAGTCATCATGCTTTTACAACACTTTCTGGCTGGTGAGATGCTAGTGTTTAACAAGGCGAGGACATAAAACACTTCAGCCACTTCCTTTTTAAAAATGACGGAAGAAGAGACTGATAAAAATGTATACAAATCATGCAAAGCTGGGACAAAAAATACAATAACAATAATGAACATAATATTAGAAAATATAAATATAAAAAAATCTAAATAAAGGGAAAAAAGGAAGAAAAAAGAAAGGGAAAAAGCGGGGGAGGGGTCGGAAAGAAAAATAAATATCCATCCAGATTTATATATAGATATATTGACTACTTTATAGGTAAGAGATTATGAATAAAAGTCGGGGCTAAAAAATGACTTATGCTAATGAAAGAAAAGATCACCTGCTAAAATCATTAAAAAAAAATAATAAAAAAAAGTATATATATATATTGAATAATAAACAACATTGTGTTAAATAGATATGGAATTAAATGTTGCTATCAGCATTGGTTGCAGACAAAAAGTATAAAAAATATTCTTATGCATGCTGTGTGAATTTCTGACTATTACAAAATTCAGTGCAACCAAGTAACTCCATTATTTAATCAATGTTCCACTGCATACAGGAAGTGGGATAGATATTAACCACCCATTTGATAAAGATTCCAAAGGACTCTGTACTATTTATTAATCTTTTTTAACCTTTCACCTGTTGCACACAAGTACGGGGATTGGAGGGAGTCATTAAGTCATTTTTAGTAACAACCCCTGGATGTTGAGCTAAGGTAACATCCCCAGGACATACTTGAAAACCAGAGTAATCTGAATGTACATTTCCTAGTTAAATACTTTGTTATTTTTATTATTATTATTATTATTACTGGTAGACATCTTCTTCTGAAAAGCACACTCACTTTTAACACCCCACCCGTCGCTCATATAATGAAGGGATGGGTTGTATCATGTCTCTATTCCTCAGATATACAGGTTCTCTCAACCACTAATGTTTTTATTTAATAGCGGTGATATGGTTAATATACCATAAAACCTTAACAGCGGAATTAGGCATTATTAATGTTAAAAAATGAGGAGCTGGACAAGCTAACCCACTGAACACAGGTAATTGTTATAAAGTTTCTGGGTTAATAGATTTCATTGGGCCCTGTATCTATTTATTAACCTCTCACACAATGAATATAAAATTACTTATATCTGCTGATATTTGAAACCTCAGCCACTGTAAGGAGTAAGGAGATGGGTTAGACCAGTTAGCATACCCCCCTTCTTATACATAGAGGTCTTCTGAACCTCTGATTTTATTATTTAACAAATTCATGGGGGTTGGGTGAGAGACTGTTAACCCCTCACCTACTGCACGTGTGAGAGAGTAAGGTGAGGGGAGGGAAACTAAGCTGGTCAAGATGGTAGGGACGGTTGAGTAGATTATAACTGGTCAACTTGACCACATAAAATTGTATAAATAAAAAAGATAAACTGTGAGCATACAATATATATGTAGCCATTACTGTAACTGTTTAAAATATAAAATAATATCCTAATTCACAGAACAGTGGTTAGAGGGATTCTTAGATTATGCCATAGCTGAAAAGTCATTGTGGCTGCCAGCCTTAAGTGTTTGTACAAATTCAATAATTCCTATTAGTTCTTCAAATAAAGTGTGGCTGTATCAGCAGGAGCGGGGATTTGAAAGGCAATGGATTTAAAAATGTCAAAATGTGTTGATGATTCCCTGAGATGTTTAAGGAGCACAGATTGGAGAAAAAAAAAAAAATCAAAGAGTGCCTTAATAATTAGAAAAATCATAATTAGGCCAGGAAGCTATCAGAGGTGAACAAGTACAAAAATAATTTAGGTGAAATTCAGAGCCCCTGGCACTGTCTTTGCTTGCACAGTTTTTATATCGATAATGGATAAAAACTTCATTTTGAAAGGTGATGTATGTTCTCAGTAGAGAAAATTACATACCATTTTCTATAGGGAATAAACTTGGAGTCCCAAGGACTCCAAGGTTGTAAAGTCATGAGATATCAGTTATCCTTTGCAGACTGCTGGTGTCAAGCTCTTTCATGTAAAGCAAATTAGTTTATAGGAGTATATCAGGGGTTGTATGTGGTTGAGAAACAAGAAAGTCACTTTGGTTTGGAGGAAAATCTCTCTATAGATGCAAGAGTGAAACACTTTTTGACTTTAGTAGGGGATGAAGATATGCATCACAACAGGTTAGACTAATTCCATAAATCGTGATAGTCTCACTAACTCGTTTGTTATGAAGAGGTTACTCTGAATTGTTTTGAATTAAAGGTGAAAGAAATCAAAGTGAAAGCAAACAGTGATGTTTTGTAATCAGAACATTTCATGCATACAGATTATTTCTGATGAAGATATGAGGTCCACCCAGCCAAGACGACGTTCCTGTAATACCATTATGATAATCAGACTGTGAAATTAGAGTGCAAGAAACTCCAGTCTCTAGAAATACAAACCACTATCCAACACCAATCTTTTGATGTAATCGTTCAAAAAATACAATAATTATGGTTGAGAAACGCCTTGAAAGCTTTGTTATTTGTAGTCCGTACCTACCCAACACTTTTTAAAGTCAATGACTCTGCAACTCTTCAGCTTAATCTCATTACAAAAAAATTCAATTTTTAGATGATAAACTACTAAATCTTTGAAAAATAGAAAGTGGTCTGGGATCATAAACATTTCAAACTTTCCAATAAATTATAGTTAACTTATAATTTGGCTTTAGTTATAGTTAACTTACTACCTGGCTTTACACCTAT
Organism: Pelobates fuscus; assembly: GCF_036172605.1. Classification (NCBI taxonomy): domain Eukaryota; kingdom Metazoa; phylum Chordata; class Amphibia; order Anura; family Pelobatidae; genus Pelobates; species Pelobates fuscus. The sequence continues at coordinate 461,380,775 of NC_086317.1, read as the reverse complement.
AGTTAAGGCCTCCGTTTATTTTTTTTTTGGATAAGCTACTGACAAAACCTTGCTTGTTACTGAAAACTGATTTGAGAACCACTGGGTTGGAGGGTCCTTAGATTTAAAATGCTAGATTCACAGACTTTGTATGAACATGTTTTTTCATACTAACCTGGTCCCTTGAGCACTACAGAAAACAGATATGCTACCTATTGAATGAGTTATGGTGTCAATGTTAATGATTCCTATGGAGATATTCTATGATGGATAGAGACCATTTTTTTCTGGTGGAGTCAATGTCTTATTCCAGCTAAATAAATACATTTTGATGCAAAAATGCTGCATCACTAGAAAAACTGGTGTCCCAACTTATTAAAGTGATCCGACTGTTGTTAAAAAAAAGTTAAGAAAATCTAAACGTGTTTCATATTCTATTGTACCATCTATAATTCGATACTTAATTACTTGTTTTTTTGCACTGTGCTCTGAGTAAGGAAGCTATTTAAGCAATTTTAAATTAAAATTAACTGTTAGTGTCAGGCTCAACTTGGAAATGTGTACCTATTATTTTATATAAATATTCTACAAAACTCATTTATCCAAAGCCTTAAAAAAACGTTCAAGAAAGAGCCTTATTAAATGTCACGCTAAACATTTTTTTTTTCTGTTCTCCAAAGTATTCAGCTCTGTTAAATGGTAATTGTATGACTTTAAGTAAGGTATTAAAATGCTGACCTTCTAGTTTTAACTTGACAACCTCTTTACGTGAATTGTGACTAACATGCGCCTTCTTGTCACAATTTCTTACACGTGTGACCTTTATTATGTACTACAGCAGTATTAGATTCTCCCAGCAGTGAATGTATCAAAGGATGTCAGAAATCTTTATCATTTAATACATTTTGAGACGCCCTGTGTTATTGACCTGCTCTCTTTTTTTATATATTTTTTCTGATAGATTACTGCTTGCCTCTTTATAACATTCTTTAAAGAGCATATTGGATGGGTCAATGATGCCAACCCATGGCATCTCAAATGTTTGTGAGCTCAAATTCACATGATGCTCGGTCAGCCAAAAGACTGGATGCACATTGTGGAAATTGAACAATTAAGGAACTTATTGAGGGGTCCATTCATGCCATTTAACCCTTTCAATGGCAATCACATATCATTTCGGATTCTCTTCCCCATCCCCACTTCAGTTATGGCAGCCATCAGACTTTTTAAACCAAAGAGAGAGAGACTTACTAAGTCATTAATATACTCACATTTGTTTTCTAAATTAATAATAATAATACTCTTTTTTATTATTAGTATTATTATTATTATTATTAATAATAATAACTTTTTTTATGGTTCATAAGTATTTTTAGTTAGTACTGTGGGATGAAGCATTACCCTTTTCACAATTCATCTTGCAATTCACATATGGCAACAGGAACTGAGTACTCTCAGTGATAGCTGATTAGTTGATTGACATGTCAGAACTGTCAGATTACAGATCACATTCTAAATGTATTCGTTATAACATGATCAACTTGTGTGTATAACACAATGATTGTCGTTGCTAGGTGATGATCTGTGTGTAAAGCAGAAGATAAAACAAAGTCAAAGAGTGAAAGGATTCATAATATTACATAACTATTAAAAGCAATAAATAGTAAACTTTCATTAAGTGAATGATGTAACATTATGCCAACATTATGCTTTTCAATGTGTAAGCTATACTGACAGAATATTTGATGTTTCTGGCTCAAAATGTAATCAGAATTCTGCAATGTAAAAGATGTCAGGTTTTCACACTTATGTAGTGTTGAGTGTGGCCCCTGTGAACCTTAGTTTATTATGTTTGCAAATCATTGTAAAGACCATCTATTTATATTACATCTGTTATTACAGTTCTGTATGGTATCCAGCAATTGCTGCAACTGCACTATGGGAAACAAAGCTCGCAATATGTGCAGTTCCAACATTTATTATCATTCCTATATGTAATCATCTGATCTATGTATTATAGGTCTAGTTTTAAAGAAAAAGGTTTTTTCTTTATATATTCAATTAAATCATGTTTCAAATATATGCATATCTGTCTGTCTGTCTTTAAAAATGACTTTTAATCAATCTGAGGACTGCTATTGTAATAAGATGGTAGAGTCCATTCATCCCCTCCCCCAACTGTAAGAATGCTATCACCCAGTGAAACTTCCTGCACTGCATGAAAGCTGTGGGTGAACTGACATTTTCAACAAATTTACATTCATTATATCAGTAACTAGTGATTTACGGCACAGAAATTCCTTACTCTACAGGCAGGTAATCACATCTAGACTATAAATGAGGGTGAGCGAGGCTTTATAGACTAGATTGTATACTGCAAAATACATGTAAATAAAGCATTTATACTGGATTCTGGTATTGACGTTGGAGAACTGGAGGAGAGAGTAGAGTGCTGCCCTTTAGAAGAGAGCAAGGGACAGGTATGTATTGATTTGTCAGTAGTTTTGGTATTTTTAAGAAATATTTGGTTAGCTATATTGGCTTGAAGGGCACCAATACCATTTATTTAAACACATGTATGATGTTGATCCAATCAGGATTGAAAAATATGTGGTTAGCTTAATTTATTTATTTTTTAGTTATTTGTTTAGTTATTTGTTTGGGCTTCTTTGATATTTGCATATTTGCCCTTTGTTGCCTACAGTGTCTGTCTATGATGTACGAAAGGTTAAATCACATGGATGCGGTCAGCCTGTAAAAAAGAGGGCCCACCACAAATATTGATGATAGAGAAGGTGGAAGGGGCAAATCACCAGACCAATAACTGTAATGGGGAAAGGTCTGGCATCCCTTAAAAAGGAAAACCCAGCCCCTCCCACAGCTACAGGTCCAGCCTTTCATTTGTATTTGGGGCATAAAAGTAGTAATGAAAGCAGATTAAAGGAGCAATTAAGGACCCAATATGTAAAATAAAGTAATATGAAAAAGTTAGTTGTGGTGTGCCGGAACCGACGATGCAGTAGGCCTGGAATAAAGAAGGCAAAAATGAGTATACCATAAAAGATTTATTCAGTCTACAAATAACAAGCATATACAATCTATTACACATTCATATTACAGAAGGCTTTGCGTATTTCCTGGTGTATATTTGACTCATTCATTAATAGGAAAACAAATATTAAATTCTTACCTATTGCTTTACTTTTGCATATTGAAAATAAAATGTGTTTTTACAACATAAATGAAAAAAAATATCTCTATACATATATAAATAAAAAATGAACATTTATAAATAATTCCTGGCTACCAATTTGTGATAAAAAGGTTCAGTTTTTGTTGCTGTGTCAAAGTAAAAGATTGACATCTGAATCCTTTGTGTGAACCAGAACTGACTTTCAAGATTTATATTTTTATATATGTTATCCTTTTTATTCAGTCTTTGTGTTTTCTGTTTTTCCCATGTCTTTTACAAGAGTAAACAAGGTTATGAAAACAAAAAAGTTAAAGTATATCCATGTAACAAAGCCATGACACCAAAGTCGGTTTTCTAAACAAATAACTATAAAAAGAAAATTCTAACAACAAACAACAGCTAACCACTAACACTTACACTCTAAAAAATTGAATTTGTGCTCTTCTATCGTTACTGGAATATTTCTTAAAAATAACAAAGCTACCGACAAAAATATATTTAACCCTTTCAATACCACAATCGAGTACAATCGAGTACAATCTACAAGTACAAATAATTTTAGTTTATTTTGCAGTATAAAATCTTGTCCATAAAGCCTCACTCATCCTCATCTGTACTCTAGTTATGATTACCTACCTGTAGAGGAACCAATTTCTCTACCATAAGTCACTAGTCATTAGTACAGGAAGTTTCACTGGGTGATAGCATTCTTACAGTCGGGGTGGGGGATGAATTGACTCAGCCCACTGTCTGCATTACAATTCCAGTCAAATTGATAAAAATTGATATACCATTTTTAAATACCTTTATTTTAGAAATATATGCTTTAACTGCATTTACTATATTACATAGTTACATAGTTACATAGTTAGATAGCTGAAAAGAGACTTGCGTCCATCAAGTTCAGCCTTCCTCACACCTGTTTTTTGCTGTTGATCCAAAAGGCAAAAAAAAACAAAAAACAAAAAAAACCCAGTTTGAAGCACAATTTTGCAACAAGCTAGGACAAAAAATTCCTTCTTGACCCCAGAATGGCAGTCAGATTTATCCTTGAATCAAGCAGTTATTACCCTACATTGAAAGATTATATCCTTGAATATTCTGTCTTTGCAAGTATGCATCTAGTAGCTGTTTGAACATCTGTATGGACTCTGATAAAACCACTTCTTCAGGCAGAGAATTCCACATCCTGATTGTTCTTACAGTAAAAAAACCTTTCCTTTGCCTTAGACGAAATCTTCTTTCTTCCAGTCTAAACGCATGGCCTTGTGTCCTATGTAAAGTCCGGTTTGTGAATAGATTTCCACACAATGGTTTGTATTGGCCCCGAATATATTTGTATAATGTTATAATATCCCCTCTCAGGCGACGTTTTTCTAAACTAAATAGGTTTAAATTTGTTAACCTTTCTTCATAGCTGATATGTTCCATTCCTTTTATTAATTTTGTAGCCCGCCTCTGCACTTTTTCTAGTGCCATGATATCCTTCTTTAGAACAGGTGACCAAAATTGCACAGCATATTCAATATGTGGTCTTACCAGTGATTTATAGAGAGGCAAAATGATATTCTCGTCCCGAGAATGAATGCCCTTTTTCATGCATGACAATACCTTACTGGACTTGGCCACTGCTGATTGACATTGCACATTGTTGCATAGTTTGTTGTCTATAACAATTCCCAAGTCCTTTTCGTGTGTTGTTATCCCTAATTCACTTCCATTAAGGGTATACGTTGCTTGTGTATTCTTTACGCCGAAGTGCATAACTTTGCATTTTTCAACATTAAATTTCATCTGCCATTTGAGTGCCCAGTCCTCCAGTCTATCTAAATCCTTCTGCAGCAAAGTAATATCTTGCTCACATTGTATTATTTTACAAAGTTTTGTGTCATCTGCAAACACTGAAACATGACTTTCAATGCTGTCTTCAAGATCATTTATAAAAATGTTAAATAGAAGGGGTCCCAGAACAGACCCCTGAGGGACACCACTTGCCACCTCTGTCTAGCTTGAAAATTTACCATTAACGACAACTCTTTGTATTCTGTTTTTAAGCCAATGTTCTACCCAAGAACAAGCATTTTCATCGAGACCGATTTCCTTGAGTTTGAACACTAATCTTTTGTGTGGAACTGTATCAAATGCCTTGGCAAAATCCAAATAGATCACATCCACTGCAACACCCTGATCTATACTTCTACTTACTTCTTCGTAGAACGCAATCAAGTTAGTTTGACATGACCTGTGCTTCATAAAACCATGCTGATTTTTGCTGATAACCATATTCTTCTCAAGGAATTCTTGAATATTATCCCTTAATAACCTTTCAAATATTTTACCAGCCACAGAAGTTAAGCTCACAGGTGTATAATTTCCAGGCAAGGATTTTGAACCCTTTTTGAATATAGGAACCACATCTGCCTTCCTCCAATCCTCCGGAACACTTCCTGAAAGAAAAGAATCTTGAAAGATTAAAAACAGAGGTTCACTTATTTCTACACTTAGTTCCTTAAGTACACGTGGATGGATACCGTCAGGCCCTGGAGCTTTGTTTATATTAACTTTCTTTAGTTGCTGCAGCACCTTGTCTTGAGTTAACCAATTACAATTATTCTGCAAGTTTTTAGTAGCAATCATTTGCACATCTATTGCCATGGGTTCTTCTTTAATATATACAGAGGAGAAATAGTTATTTAAAATTCCTGCCTTTTCTTGGTCTTCATTAACTAACACCCCCGTTTCAGTTTTAAGTGTACCTATACTTTCATTTTTGTTTTTTTTGGAATTTATGTACTTAAAAAATGCTTTGGGGTTTGTTTTGCTCTCTTTAGCTATCATTTTTTCATTTTGAAGTTTAGCAAGTTTAATTGCCTTTTTGCACGCATTATTTGCTTTCTTATATCTTTTATAAGATGCATCTGATTTGTCTGATTTAAATGCGTTAAACGCCCTTTTCTTATTTTTAATCTCTTGTGACATTATGCTCAAATGCAGACATTCTTTTTACATTCTTTTACGATTTTTAGTAAATTGCACTATTAATGTGTTCAGGGTCCTTGCAAATACAGATAAGCAAGGTTTCTGACCATTTTATTTTTAAATATTTTTGTCACACCTACAATAGCATTTTTGCTTTTATACTAACATTTCATTGTTAAGTTTGTCTGCAAAGTAATATATACATAAAATTGCTGTGTTATGATATATTTATATGCAAGCTTTGCATCTCCTGCATCAAATAAATGGCATGCTAATATTTTTTCAATCAAAAAGTGCTCGGTAGTGAGGAGGTTAATAGTGTAACCTGTAAATTACCCTGTGAATTATTGGAGACTCTGGATGTAAGAACCACCTACACCCACATGCATTTAGGTTTTTGATATCATACTAGAGAAATGTCCTTGTGTATTTTGACACTACTGCTTCCAACCTCCTTAACCAGCAACAACAGCAAAATTGCTTCAAGGTGAACTTGTATTCAGACATTCAAAAAATGGATGTTTGAACAAGCTACAGTCATCTTGAAGCATTGTGCATCCTTTAAACAGAATTACTAAGTCTTTTCTATTGTGCCACATACAATATGTTCCGGAGGGGGAATAAGGAACATTTTAATGATACGTAGAGATTGGACATTCCCTGACCCCTGCTATACTCTTAACATTGGTGTTAGGAAATTCAAGTCCATATCATCTGATCCATCTAGATAAATAAGTGGCCTAGAGGCCCCCTAGTTTACTTTGCTTATTTAATAATGTAAATTACCTTGGTCTGCTATTGATTTCAGCAAACATTTTTGAGTATTCTAAAATAGCCGTACACATTTTAAGCCTAATATCAGAATTCACCAGATAAATTTAAAGATGATTTAGTATATTTGAGATTACATTTAGTGTATGGACTTTGAAATTCATTTTCTGAATTCCCATGATGAATAAAAAATGGCTTCATCAAAAAAACAATTTGATATGTATCGGGATTCTGACCTTCACCAGTTTTGCCTTAAATCTATGGGTAGAAAGAATATTTATTTTCAGTCTTTCCTGTTTTTTAGCTGCTACGTGTGGTGGACAGATATGTAATAGAGGAAACAAACCATCTCTGAATATAAATACTAAGGATCAATATTTTGTGTCGACTAAATTAATTCTCTTGAGGTTTCTGTAGTATTTCTAGAATAAATAATAAAGTCAAGAAGCTGAATTTCTTTGTGAAAATGTATTTGTCTGGATTAAAAATGTGCTTACCTCATAGCTTGTAGAAACTTAAAGCAAGGTTTAATACAAAACTCAAAAAGATCAATTGGCCACAACTGGATTTCAGAGGTTGTTGATTACTGGTAATTAGGGAGGTTAGGAGATCAATAAAGTAGAAATACCTTGAGACTTCACTTCACTTCATTTATTCTGAAATTGACAAACTACAAAACCTGCAATATGTTCCAATTGCGATATGCTTCATTTGATAATATGTTAAAGTACAAGAGAGTGTTTTTGTTTTATTTTCAACCCTCATGGTCTTTGTAGGGAAAACCATATTCTATGTGTATTAACGGAACACTATAGAGTTAGGAATACAAATGTGTATTTCTAACATTATTGTGCCCTAATCAACGTTTAGGTTAACAGGCCTAAAATGTTTAAAGGTTAAAGGTTAAAGGTTTAAAAAAGGTGAGTTTTACTTAGCTTTTCTCCCTCGCAGTGCTGGTGTGCTGGTGTGCCACTCTGCCTCTTTGGCTGAGATCAACAAGATCAATAATCTCAGCCAATCCCATAGAAAAGCATTAGGAGGCAAGTGTGCATAAAAGGCAAAATTCTGCACCATGCCAAGCCACACCACCACACGCCAATCAGATGGTCTCTATTAAGCACTAGAGCCCGGTTAACCATGCAATTAACTTTTTGCACATTCATCCATTAGAGCATTTGTGAGGTCAGGCACTGCTGGTGATTGAGAGGTTTTGGTTCACAATCTCCATTCCAGTTCATCCCAAAGGTGTTTCTTGGGGTTTAACACCTGGGCCAGTGTAAGCCAGTCTAGTTCTTGCACGTCAAACTTATCCAACCATGTGTTTATGGACCTTGCTTTGTGCACTAGGGAACATTCATGCTGGAATAGAAAAGAGCTTTTCACATAGTTGGAAACATAGCATTGTCCAAAATGTCTTGTATGTTCAAGCATTAAGATTTACCTTCACTGAAAGTAAGTGGCCTAGCCCAGCCCTTGAAAAACAGCCCCATACCATTATTACTCATCCATCAAACCTTACAGTACGGCAGTTAATGGCATCTCCTGCATCTATCAAATTCAGACTTACCCATCAGATTGCCAAACAGAGAAGTGTGATTCATCACTCCACAGAACACATTTCCACTGCTCCAGAGTCCAGTGGCAGCGTGCTTTACACCACTTGATCCCACACTTGGCATTGTACTTAGTGATGTGAGGCTTGCATGCAGCTGCTCGGTCATGGAAACCCATTTAATGAAGCTCCCATCATACAGCTTTTGTGCTGATATTTATGCCAGTATAGGTTTGGACTCTGTTCTCCTCATCTATGGAATAAGCAAGGCATTGGTGACAGTTACGCACCATGCCCCTTAGAACTCTGTGACTCCACTCTGTGACTTTACGTGGTCTTCCACTTCATGGCTTAGTTGCTACTGTTCCTAAACTTTTCAATACCACATACAGTTGATCGTGAAAAATCTAGCAGTGATGAAATATCATGAACTGAAATTGACATCCTATCACAATACCTCACTTGAATTCCCTGAGGTCTTCAGAATTACCTATCTTTTCCACAAATGTATGAAAATGCAGACTGCATGGCTAGGTGCTTGATTTTATACAGCTGTGGCAATGAATCTGATTGAAACACCTGAATTCAATAATTATGAGGTGCGTCCCAATACGTTTGTCTATATGTTCTATCTTAAACTGAAGGATTTTCACAAAATCTTGTTTGCGATATATCTAAGCAGCAGCATTTAAAATCACAGGGTTGATTACCAGCAAAGTGAACTTCACTTGAAATTTTTCAAAGATCAATAAAAGAGTACCACTAACCTGTACAATAACACCTGGAACCCAGAGAATATTTGGTACCCAGTGTAAAGCTAAATGCACTTTCTTGGCAAACACTTTGCTATTATACTGATATATTTTCCAAAGAAATAAATAAAGAAATGCCTTCATACTTTGATATTATATTGATAATTCTTCAAAGAGATACATAAAGAAACAGTATAATACTTTATATTTTACCTCTATATAATAGTCTGTTATAATTAATTCCCTCTGGAAAAAGAATTTGACGACGACTTCTAGTTTTTGCCTTCACCACTGGAAGTTTATTAAATTTACAATTTTAACTGCTTTGATGATTTTTCCTCACATTGTTTTTTTGGTCTCTTGATGAATATTTCATGAAGATAAAATTTTTCATTGAAATTCCAAGTCAATAAAATGATATTGTCAGACAAAGTAGGGATTAGGGACTATTTTGTTGTGTGGGCACACAGTGGCTGTGGGAAGCTACCTAAACTTCTTGCACATCCCACAAGTTGGTGAGAGTACAGCAGTTACGAAGGTTCCAGTCAGATGATATACCAGGAGCTGAAGAAAGAAGATGGTGGTGTCTTTAATGGAGAGCTTCAGGTAAGTATATCTACCTTTAACCTCATCCTTGATACTGCTCAGAATGCAGAGGTCACATTTGAAGTTCCTTATAAAATAGGCAAACACACTTAAAAATGACAGAACTGCTTTAAATTTGAAATATACTTGAAATATTCGACTTAAGCTAATCTAAGTAGGACTATCCTGTTAAAATGTAACTTTGCAGTAGACTTACGTTTAGATGAGTAGCAGCTGGATCTTTCTCTAGGTCAACTATCTCATGAATATTTCAAAAGATTAGGTTCAAGTCGGGGGATCTATCGATGTAGTCGATGGTATAAAAAAAATTGGAAGAAAAGTAGGCAAGTTGGACTTGTCTATTGATATCCAATATCCTATTATTTTTCCATTGATATGTTTTTTTCCATAGCTTTCAATATTGTTTCTTGAAAAATAGTGTAAAATCTCCGTGTACAACGGATCTGAATAGTGTGAATAACATCAGAGATCGGCGTTGATACAGGAATGGAGTCCCAGAGTCTCTGCAATGTTCATCCAACGCGTTTCGTATGATTAGACTTCTTTAGGGTTGTATCACATCCCTGAAGAAGTATCACATCCGTGAAGAAGTCTAATCAGATGAAAAGTGTTGGATGAACATTGCAGAGACTCTGGTTTTATTTTTACCCTGGGATTCCATTCCTGTATCACTGTCGATCTCTGATGTTATTCACACTATTCAGATCCGTTGTATACAGAGAGATGCCCTGTTTTCACTCCAATCCAAAAGTGCCTTCTAATAAATTGTATCTTTTTTTTTTTTTATTTATTTTTTTTAAATTCTTTATTTTTGAGTGCATGGGTATACATTACAGCTTAATGGAAAGAGAAAAAATCAGCGCTAGATTGCCACACAAGAAAATAATAATAGTAAGGCTGCAATCCTTAAAGGGGAGTCCCCTATAATCCCCTAATGATAAGAAATGATGCAAAAATAGAACAAAAAAAGGTTGCGCCTAAAATATACAGTAAAACATATAAGAGTGTGTATAATAAATAATATAAAATAATACAATTTAATATTAAATATTAAATGAAATATAAATGGATAATTGGTAATAGTCCAAAGCACTTATCATAAGTCCATAATGGTAGATGCCGTGTATAAGAACAGGGATCCTGAGGCGTAAAATGGGGTGTGTCTTCACAAAGGTGTCCTTGAAATCCAGTGAAGTAATATGTGAAGAAAAAAGCAAGAGGAACTCCAATGGCACAGTATATAGATGAATAAAATGGTAAATAAAATAAAAGTAGTCTTACTCACACTTTTCAGAGCTAGAACCTAGCTCTGATATAACGCACGTGAAGTGGAATAATCCCCACTCAAGGATATGCGGAGTAATATTGATTGGCGAGTATCTGGCTCAGATTCAACGTCCAAGTTGGTATTATTCGACCCAGGGAGATAAAATAAAGTATATAGTGCTCTCTGTATAGTAATTAAAAGGTATAAAAAGAGAAAAATATACTACTCACAGTATATAGAGCAGGCTTGTACTGCTCAATGTAGGCGCTTGGGTGGTATCATCCCCACCTAAGGATTCTTTAGGCTTCTCGTCAGGTAGATAGTATATGTATAGTCCGGTGAAAAAGAAATCAAAATGGCTATAAAATTACATTACAGCTTACTCTGCCACGACAGCAATCGTAAGCATGACCAAATCGCAGTGTTAATACAGTAGTGACATATGAGCATTGCACATTTTTATATTAGAGTAATAACAAATAATAAACTAAACCTAAGTAAACATTTGTTGCTTAAAACAAGTGACAGTGGTAGCCTGAGTTGCGTTAAAGTGTCAGCTTGGTTAAATAGTGAGGTCGTTGGTGAGGAGGTAAAAAGAAGAAAGAACAGGCAGTAATGCTGATCCTTGTTAGGCTAGTCGAACTAGTGCTGTGAATAAAACCTGTCGTGTGGTTGTGCGTGTTGCTGTGCAGTCATTGCTGGCAATTATAATGTGCTGTGAGTGAGAATCCGACTGTTCAACAGGCGTCGGGTACAGTTATTGCTCAGTTTGGACTGGTGTGTCATTATTCTGCTTATTATAGGTCGGTTTAAATAATGGTCGTGCGCGTCTGTGCTATATAGGAGGCCTTGTCCGCTATCCTGCTGCATTGCACAAGTAGTAGTAATACGTCTTACTGCTAGTTCCTCTCGCGTCTCCCCGTGGGTCCTCTTGACCGACGGGGGGGGGGGGGGTGGGTGTCTGAGTGTGTCATAATGTGTTAGCTATGCGTGGTGGGTGCAGAGAGGTATCTGTGTGTACGGTCTCCTAGCTGAGGTAGTTCACATATCAACTAAACGGTAACAAAAACAAAAACATGGGGAGGGCTAGAAAGGGGTTAAATCAAGGTGCCACAGGGTCGTGGCTAAACAATATATTGTGCATCGTCCCAGTAGAGTCATGATGTGGTTTGTGGGTCCTTCAGGGTCCCCGTGCTCTGGCCCCGTCAGAGGGTTCCTGCCTGGGTTGTCGCGGCACAAAATTTTTGACGCGTTCAGGGTTCCAGCCATGTGGAGGTCTTGTGGTCATCTGGGGCGCCGTACGGTGCATGGTGTCCTGGGGAAGGCCCAAGACGCTTAGTAAGTCCCGTGCTTCATGGAGGTCGCAAACCACGTGTTTGTCTTCCCCTCTCGTGATGAGAAGAGAACGGTCTGGGCGCCATCTATATGGTATGTCTCTCTGTCGGAGGAGTGTGGTAAAGGGCTTTAATGACCCTCTCCAGGCCAAGGTGCCGCCTGTCAGATCTGCAAAGAACGATAGGGAGTAGCCTTCAAACGTGAGCTGCGCCCGGTCCCTAGCCGCTGCCAGTCTTTTCTGTGCTGGAAGCGAATTATAAGGTCGCGAGAAGCTGTTGCTGGAGCTCTGGCCGGTTTTGGGACCCGGAATATGCTCTCGAGTTGGATGGCTTTGGCAGCTTTTGGTGTGAGTAAGTCTGTTAGTAGCCTGCGCACATAGTGTGGCAGCTCTTCGTTGGGCACGTCGTCGGGTACCCCCCGTACCTTTATGTTGGCAGCTCGGCGCCCGTCCTCTGCAGCGGCAAACCTCCGTTCGAAGTCTGCGGTCTTTTGTTTAAGGCTAGCAATCTCCGTCTGCAAGGAGGTGATGCTCGAGTCTTGTGCTGCAGAGGTGACTTCCAGGGTATCCAGCCTTGAGGTAATTCCTTGTAACTCCGCGCGGAGGGTGGCTATGTCCCCTTGAAGCGTGGACTGCAGGCCCGCCAGCAGGGTCTTTAGTACCGCTGTTGTAATCGGTTCCCCGTCGGGGTCCTGGGGTTTGGACACGGCCATCGGCAGTCTAGGTGTGATGAGCGTGTCTTCGTCCAGGGAGTATTCATCGGAAACGTCGGAGTATGTGTCGGCTAAGGTAGCCATCTTGGGCCCTGTGGCGTCGTGGGCTTGTCTCCACATTGCCCCAATATCGTGGTTCTTGCTCGGCCGATCCGGCTTTGATTTTTTGGATTTTCGACCCATGATTGTTCTGCAACCTTATGCCGGTAGTTGAATCTATTTTGGGTGGTTTTGTCGGTCTGGAACAGCTTAATTTGCGTTTATTTCTCAGGAGCTCCGGCGCCATGCGACCTCTCTGCTTCGCAGTTAGGCTCCGCCCCCTAAATTGTATCTTTACCATCTGCACTATTTTTGTGCCTTTTGTCTTTCTATTACAAGCTAGAATATACTGCTTTTGAGAAGATTCGAATCTACACACATTTGAGATTTCTCTGATTGGCTTAAAATCCTACAGGTTCCTGTGAGTGTAATTTATACCTTGTGGGCTGATGGTACCTGATGGAACTATACTACTCTATGTCTATTATATTGTTTTTTTCTAGATTTCTGGACATATTATATCTTTTGTCATTGTAAGGTGGTATATATTGCTCATTGTTAGGTGATATTATCCACTTTTTTGCTCACCTCACTTATATGTTTGTTTTTTATCTATTTGTTTTCGGTGTTTAGAGGGCACACTATTTTAAGTGGGTGGCGTATAGTGCATATATAGTGGTTATATATTATTTTTGTGGTTTATAATTAAGATAGACCATGATTAATGGAGCAGAGATAGAGATAAGGAGCTTGGAGAGAGAAAGATATTAATAAACCAAGCTGACACTACCCATATACCACTACGTATACACAGAACGATTTATATTTTTTTGTCCTTGAATCTTTTATCTCTGGTCTGTTGTGTTTTACTGGGTGATAAAGCAATCCAATGTGAAAGGTAATGGAACAACGTATAATTATTACATTTGTATCATTAAAATGGTTTTGTGAGTTTTAGTTTAACCCCTTAAGACCGCAGGACGTACTATGCCGTCCTTATTTGGGCAGCTCTAAACGCCGCAGGACGGCATAGTACGTCCTGGGCGGTCTTCAGCCCCACGTGGCCGGCGGAACATGGCCGCTGCAGATCGCGGTCGGGGGGCATGCCTGGCCCCCCAGGCAGCCCCCCTGTGCCTGGGGACCGCGGTCTGCAGCTTCCGATCGCAGTGACAGGCTGTCACTGCGATCGGTATTTACCATGTGTCAGCCGATTTTAAAATCGGCTGACACATGGAGCCGGCCGCATTTTAAATCTGCAGATCGCGGTCGGGGGACATGCCTGGCCCCCCAGGCAGTCCCCCTGCGGTCAGTGACCGCGATCTGCAGAGTCTGATCGCAGGGAGAGGCTGTCTCTGCGATCTGAATGCAGAGACAGCCTCTCCCTGCGATCTGATCGCAGTGACAGCCTGTCACTGCGATCAGAGTTACTATGTGTCAGCCTATTGGCTGACCCATAGTAACTTCAGGCAGGATCCCCCTGCAGATCACGGTGGGGGGCATGCCTGGCCACCCAGGCACTCCCCCTGTGGCCAATTACCGTGATCTGCAGGAGGTGATCACAGTGACAGCCTGTCACTGTGATCACTGATCCTGTGTGTCAGCCAGTGATGTAAAATCACTGGCTGACACTGTCTCTGCCCCTCTCCTCCCCTCTTAACCCCTTAAAGTAAAAAATAAATAAAAATTAAAGTTAAAAATAAAATATATTTAGATCATTTATATATATATATATATTATATATATGATCTAAGTGTATATATATATATATATATATATATATATATATAGACACACACATTTACACATACACTAAGTGTATTTTAATATTTATATATATAATTATATATATATATCAATATCAAAATACACGTAGAAGGATATTGATTAAATATATACATAATTATAATTATATATATATATATATATATATATATATATTATAATAAAAAATATATAAATACGTTAAAATAAATAAATAAAACAATTAAAAAAAATAATTAAAAATATATATGTGTGTAATTTCGTTCTAACTGTATTTTGATATTAATATATATATATAGATATCAAAATACTCGTAGAACGAAATAATATATATGTATATACCTAAGTATATACGTATACATCACTATATGTATACCTATATATAAATAAAAATAATTGTAAAAAAATTATATACATATATATATATACATATATATATCCACACACATGTATATATAATAATTTTACATATATATTTATGTAATCATTTTACATAATTAGGTATCCTAATTAATTACAATTAGCGGGACCTGCCTAACAACCCAGGCCGAAAGTATAGGGAATTTAATTTGCTAGCACTATATTTAACCCTATAACTTTCCAAGACACCATAAAACCTGTACATGGGGGGTACTGTTTTACTCGGGAGACTTCGCTGAACACAAATATTGTGTTTCAAAACCGTAAAATGTATTACAACAATGATATCGTCAGGGAAAGTGAAATTATTTCCTTTTTTGCACACAAACGGCACTTACACTGACGATATTTTTGCTGTAATACTTTTTACTGTTTTGAAACACAAATATTTGTGTTCAGCAAAGTCTCCTGAGTATAACAGTACCCCTCATGTACAGGTTTTAGGGTGTTTTCAAAAGTTACAGAGTCAAACATAAGGCTTGCGTTTCATTTTTTTCACAATGAAATTCGCCAGATTGGTTACGTTGGCTTTGAGACCGTATAGTAGCCCAGAAATAAGAATTACCTCCATAATGGCATACCATTTGCAAAAGTAGACAACCCAAGGTATTGCAAATGGGGTATGTTCAGTCTTTTTTAGTAGCCACTTAGTCACAAACACTGGCCAAAATTGGCTTTCAAATTAGTTTTTTGCATTTTTCACACACAAACAAATATTAACGTTAACTTTGGCTAGTGTTTGTGACCAAGTGGCTACTAAAAAAGACTGGACATACCCCATTTGCAATACCTTGGGTTGTCTACTTTTGCAAATGGTATGCAATCATGGGGGTAATTCTCATTCCTGGGCTACCATACAGTCTCAAAGGCAACGTAACCAAACTGGCAAATTTCAATGTGAAAAAACTGAAAAGTGTAACATGCTTTATTTGACCCTGTAACTTCCCAAAACACCATAAAACCTGTACATAGGGGGTACTGTTTTACACGTGAGACATCGCTGAATACAAATATGTGTATTTTATTGCAGTAAAAGCAAACAGTATTATGACATTCACAGTTAGAATGTCACATAGAACTAAGAAAATGTAAAAAAATCTTATTTTCTCTCATTTTTTTATATTGTATTCATATTAAGTTATGTTCCATACCTAAATATTTGATGTTAAATGAAAGCCCTGTTTCCCCTGAATAAAATGATATATAATAAGTGTGGGTGCATTTAATATGAAAGAGGTGAATTACGGTTGGACAGACATATAGCGCAAATGCCAGGTTTTGTTTACGTTTTTTTTTTGGATCACAACTTGTACATTTGGCTGCGGTCTTAAGGGGTTAATATTCTCATTTCCAGATATCTTTTTCCTTTTGATGTTTCCAACTCGCTCCGCTAGTTTGCACGGTATTTTGCAGTTTGTAAAATGTTTATTTTGCAAGACATTGCAAGTTACTCTGTTTTTTCCAACTGCAAGATGAATGAATACCACAGATAGTAATTTTGAGAAATAATAATAATAATAAAATAATAATAATAATAATAATAAATAAATTATTTTCCCAGCTTTACTGGTTTATACACCTAGTGTAAATGTGTGGAAGATGTGTAAATGTGTTTTATATAATTAAAGGAACACTATAGTCACCTAAATTACTTTAGCTAAATAAAGCAGTTTTAGTGTATAGATCATTCCCCTGCAATTTCACTGCTCAATTCACTGTCATTTAGGAGTTAAATCACTTTGTTTCTGTTTATGCAGCCCTAGCCACACCTCCCCTGGCTATGATTTACAGAGCCTGCATGAAAAAAAAAAACTGGTTTCACTTTCAAACAGATGTAATTTACCTTAAATAATTGTATCTCAATCTCTAAATTGAACTTTAATCACATACAGGAGGCTCTTGCAGGGTCTAGCAAGCTATTAACATAGGAGGGGATAAGAAAATCTTAATTAAACAGAACTTGCAATAAAGAAAGCCTAAATAGGGCTCTCTTTACATGAAGTATTTATGGAAGGCTGTGCAAGTCACATGCAGGGAGGTGTGACTAGGGTTCATAAATAAAGGGATTTAACTCCTAAATGGCAGAGGATTGAGCAGTGAGGCTGCAGGGGCATGTTCTATACACCAAAACTGCTTCATTAAGCTAAAGTTGTTCAGGTGACTATAGTGTCCTTTTAAGACTAATTAGGTAAAGAACAAAACAAATATGATCACTGTTTATTTAACCCAAACTAGGGTATTTTTTACAAAGTAATTCATATTTTTGTCAAGAAAAACATTACAAATCCATACATTATAAATATCGTTGACAAAGGCACGCCGTCTACTTCTTACATACTAAACTACAGTGCTCCAGAATCTAGTCCTCATCTTTGAACACTAAATGTCCATGATTTGTGCAATTTCCTAGTTTACATATAAAACCTAAAGGCTTTACCTACTTTACTGTAGGTGATTTTTGGTTCTTTGGTTAGAGACACAATTGTCTTCATTTAGCATTTACCATTTACGTTAAGATAGAGCTGCACTTATCTAGCTTGCTTCAGTATGTAAAATCATGTTTGTAAACATTTACAAGTACCTTCCTGTTGCAGTAATGTTATTAGAAAGGTTTAACAATTGCTGACACAGGTCAAGTTGAACTTCATGGAGTTAAGCTTGTTATTACTAATTTCGAATAGTCGAAATATGGTCATGTTGAACTTGATGCACTCCCAATTGATGTTATTGATTTAGATCAATAGAAATAGGACCACATTGAACTTAAGAAATTTTTATGAAAGCCACCCTGATCTATATCAATAGGAATATGGACATTTGGAAGATGATAGACTTGTACAAGCCATCACTAACAAGATCATGATCTCACGTTTGTTTTTATTCTTGCTCACTAGCTAGACAGAATTATACAGCTGTCTCCACCTGATTTATTCCTTTTGGTATAACTTTGATTGTTCGATTTTCCCTTGTATATTGCATTTAAAATTATTACTATATGATTTTCACTTTTTACTGAGACTGGTGTGAAGCATTTGCTCTTGAGGTTCTATCGGAATTTCTACATTGATCTTTCAAAATGCATCAAATCAAATAAATGAAAATGGATATTTGTTTTAAATAAATTAATGACACACGTCTAGTTTTAGCTCATATATTTTGTATTTTTTTTTTATAACTACCGTACCTATCTGTAATCATATTGTTCAATGGTCCCCAAATAGGTGGTAAAATGCTAACCAAGCATCCTTTAGCTGCCAACAGGTATAATTTAATTTATGTATGCTTAGTCAGTGTGTTAGAAAAGACGATAAAGGAAACGACCAAGCACAGGTCTAAAGGGTGGGCAGATTTATTGAATGAAGGGCAGCAACGTTTGGGCTCCTAACATACCCTTTATCAAGGCTCTGTTGGAAGCTGGTACAATGGTGCTCTTCATCCAATAAATCTGCACGCACTTTAGACCAATTCCCATTCATTTCCGTTATCATCTATACCTATTGGAGTTTGGTAATCTTTGGACTGGAGGCACGCTTGCTATTTATAAACATTTGTCTACCCAACTTTCTCTTGTAGTGTACCAGAAAAGAACACAGTCATAGGGATGAGTATTGATATGGAACTATTCAGTTAGGTTGAATTCCATCTATAGTGTGTCTGTGCTTTGAATCATGAAAATGTGCACTTCTGTGACTTGTGTTCATTCAAGTTAAGAGAAAGATTCTTTATTATACTCAAACTTTGTCCCGTAAGAATTAGGATTGTTGCATAGTTTATGAAGATCCTTGGACAGTCCTTTGGGTCCACAACAGAACACTCCAACAGATTTCCTAAAGAGATAACAGCAAAAGAGGAAATATATAATTAGATCTATCAGTTATACAATATATTATCATGCAATCTCTTATATTACAAATAATAATTCAAACATCAATTAACGTCAATTAATTTCCGTCCTTCCCCTAAAGCATTTCTAGTGCCTAATCAAAAGTCATGGTTGACACGTGACAAGGTAATTTCATCCTTTGATTCTTCTGTAGCCAATAATATGTGTACTACTGGCACAAGTCGTGTTATAATGTTGCAAATGCTAAATATTCTTGCTAATTAGCAAATAGTATTATTATTACGGTTCTATAATTTGGTATAAGACAGTAATTGATTTCAAACTGCAGCTCTAAAGTCATGATTCCATTAACACCATCTTAATAAATATAGGTAAATGTACAAAAAGAAGTACTAACAGAGCAAATCTGCTATACTTGGGGTAAATGGAACTTGCAAACCTTCTCTTGAAGCATTGGATTTAATTTGAAGATAGGTGTTCTTTCCCTACATTTTTCATTTAAGGTAGAAACTCAGTTACATTGAGTTGTATTGGTGGAATAATTATTGTCTAGAACCAGTTTTCTTGTTTTTAATGTTTCATTCTTCTTACAAGGAAGTCAAACGTTAAGCTACTCGATAAAATGGTTTCAAGTCTATATTCTAACAATTGTGAAAGGAAAAAAGACTAATCTCTTGGCAAGCACTAACATATTTATTTTTTCATTTTTTCCCCTCAAAATGACACTTTTAATACATCCTGAAAATAATAACACTCGTGGCGGTTCGCTAAGCTTTTTGTCAGAAGCATTTCTCGGAAGTCCAGTATCAGAGGTCTCTAAATTGCTCTGACAACAAAACACTTCAAAGAAAAACGTGTAGAGTAAAGTGATTTTTTCTATTCCACTTTTTATGTTCTATGCTATTCGTGTGTATTCATTTTATTATTTTTATGCATGCATGTCTATTTTTTAAAAATTTAGTCAGATTTCCACTTTAAGAGAAAGAAAAATGAGCTAGATTGCTGCATTTTGCGATAAACATAGTTCTTTGTGTTTAATATAAAAAAAATAAATAAAAACAATAAGACATACAAAAATGCAGATAAGGCCTTCCATGCATCAAAATACCTTACCCTGGGTTCGCTACAACATACTACAAGGATCACTCTCCTCACCGATCTATTATCCACTGGAACTCACTCTGTCCTGTAAAACTTCAGATACAACCAATTGATCCACTTTATCACCTCAATGCCTGACTTAATGGACACCAAATGAAACATTACAAAGTTTGAAACATATTGTACTTTGTGGTGGCCACCCCGAGGGAAGAGGGGTTTCCTCCGCCACAGATGTCCTTTCCCCTAGTATGAGTAATGCTGTAGTATTCCCAAGCAGTAATCCAAGTGGTAGTAAAGCAGGTATAGCTGTTCCCTACAATCACGAGACAAGGCTTTGTGTTGAGGGTGAAGTTGAACTGTGTTTTTGGCAGCCACAACTGGCCTTATATGCAAGTCCCCATGCAAGGGGTTTCTTATTACATATACCAGGGGCATTCCCCATTGGACCTGAGAGGGGACTACAATAAAAGTAAACACAAAATTACATAAGTATAGATGAAACCTTAAGGGACCAGAAAACAGGGAGGACAAAACCCTACCCTATTACCGTCTCTTAGGTAAGGGATGGTCACCTAGACTGGGTAGAAAGGGGGTAACCCTAGGGTAATGAAACAAAACAAAGAAAATAAATCCAAAGGTGGTCTAACTAAGAGACAACCATGAGGACAATTACCCAGTCCAATTCCAATAGTAAATGTTAACAGGAAAGAAAATAATAAATAACTTTATTAAGGTATATTATACAATGTATACATAAATACCAATCTAAATAGATAGAGTCAGTTAAGAGGAATAACCCACCATCAAAAATAGAGATAGGTGGCTAAATAGTAGCCTACTGTATATAATCCTTCTAAAAAGAAAAGAAAAATAATAATGACTCAATGATGCTTGGGCTAAGGGTATAGAAACACTCATATGGGTGGAGAGGCTAGGTGGAGAGTAGTGGGTAATGGAATGTATGGATCATAATCTCACATTCATATAGCCCCACATATAGTAAACTCCTCCACAAGTAGTCACCCTTAGTGTTCCAACCCTATACTCCTGGGAAACACCTTCAAGGGTGTTCCAATCCAGACTTATCTATAATAGAAAAATACACCAAACTTAAAATAAAATAAAAACTAATGGTAACCAGTCTAAATAGAGAGACAGAGAGGAAAGAGGAGAGGCCAGGCACGAAATGGAAGTGGCTAATTAATAGCCTACTAAGAGAGCTACCTTTCTAAAATAGAAAGGAGATTAACTAAATAGTGCTCTGGCTAAGGGTGTACAAGCAATAAGAGAGGAGGGGAGAAATAAAGGAGAGAGGTAAATGCATAAGCATATATAAACGTTTTAGGTAAGGTATCAAAAAACCAACCATATAATATAAACCTCTCCCCCCACTTATAGACTCCCAGCAAACAAACTCTCTATGCTAAACCCTATACTCCTAAAGAAACACCTTCGAGGGTGTTCTAATCTCAGCTCAAACTAACATTAGAAAAGGTTCCAAGAGTTTGAATAAGTGTCAAATCATCTGTGCAGAGTGCTCACTTAAAAACTAATGGTAACCAGTCTAAATAGAGAGAGACAGAGAGAAAAGAGGAGAGGCCAGGCACGAAATGGAAGTGGCTAATTAATAGCCTACTAAGAGAGCTACCTTTCTAAAATAGAAAGGAGATTAACTAAATAGTGCTCTGGCTAAGGGTGTACAAGCAATAAGAGAGGAGGGGAGAAATAAAGGAGAGAGGTAAATGCATAAGCATATATAAACGTTTAGGTAAGGTATCAAAAAACCAACCATATAATATAAACCTCTCCCCCCACTTGTAGACTCCCAGCAAACAAACACTCTCTATGCTAAACCCTATACTCCTAAGGAAACACCTTTGAGGGTGTTCTAATCTCAGCTCAAACTAACATTAGAAAAGGTTCCAAGAGTTTAAATAAGTGACAAATCATCTGTGCAGAGTGCTCAAATCGTGAGTGAAAAAGTGGCTAAAACCCGACGCGCGTTTCAGCGTGTTCCACACGCCGTCATCAGGGGTAACGCTAATGCAGCTAGCCCAGCAGTCTGTTTTATACCCTGTATCAGTAAGTCCACCAATCAACGATCGTCCCACTAATGAGGCAAACGGGGCGTGTCTAGAAGCTCCGTTACATGACTCATTCGGCGATCAGGTGGAACTGAAAGCATAATAGCATTAACCGTTTGGGTGCCCAATTGAGGTCCAGGATTAACCCATAGAGTGTGCAATTATACACACCAACATAGAGAATGTGAAGTACACTATGTATCTGCAAGAATAACACTGAGGAAAAGATAGCAAATGAAGCTATATATCCAACTAATTATATAGTGTTATGCTTTATACTAGTGTAAATAACAACCTGTACCTACGTCAGTTTCAGATAGTATATACACTGTATATGATTGTGAATAACCTGATTACACAAGTTATGCCAGTATTGGTGTAACTTAGCCAGAGCACTATTTAGTTAATCTCCTTTCTATTTTAGAAAGGTAGCTCTCTTAGTAGGCTATTAATTAGCCACTTCCATTTCGTGCCTGGCCTCTCCTCTTTCCTCTCTGTCTCTCTCTATTTAGACTGGTTACCATTAGTTTTTATTTTATTTTAAGTTTGGTGTATTTTTCTATTATAGATAAGTCTGGATTGGAACACCCTTGAAGGTGTTTCCCAGGAGTATAGGGTTGGAACACTAAGGGTGACTACTTGTGGAGGAGTTTAGAAGGATTATATACAGTAGGCTACTATTTAGCCACCTATCTCTATTTTTGATGGTGGGTTATTCCTCTTAACTGACTCTATCTATTTAGATTGGTATTTATGTATACATTGTATTATATACCTTAATAAAGTTATTTATTATTTTCTTTCCTGTTAACATTTACTATTGGAATTGGACTGGGTAATTGTCCTCATGGTTGTCTCTTAGTTAGACCACCTTTGGATTTATTTTCTTTGTTTTGTTACATAATTACATAAACTTTTAGGTCCAGGACATACATAACAAAAACACCCAAAAATATACACTTAACAATTAGGTACCCCCTGAAGTCCTATATCCCCGGATAGCCTGGATCTCAGTGCCCAACATATCCGAAAAGTGCTCAGATTTCATGAACATAGTTGAAACGCCACCGAGGTATAGTTTAGACCGACAGCACACGAAGCGCCTGCCCAAAAGAGTTCCATGAGTTAAGGCGGAACGGTTGGTCTCTTTTGGTAGTACAAAACATAATAAATTAACAAGGAGAACTGTTCGTGCATACACTGGCCGTGTGCCCCTCGTTCGGGAGTTTGCACCTACAGAACGCTGCTCTTCTCAGATGAATGGAACCGAACACCTGTGGAGGTGGAAGTCAGATAATAGTTCCATACATTCAATGACCAAACATTCACAAGAACAAGATGGCCGCCGCCTCGTGTTCATCCATACGAACGGTGGCCACCCAGCCGACTGCTTAGAATGTTAGGGTAATTGCGGTTTGTGAAGGTGCAAATGAGGTCAAGCAGGTCAATGAGCGGCACATGACTATTGTCTGGGTGGTCTGTCCGTTCGGTACTTTGTTCGGTATACGAACCAAATGGGGCAGTCTGTTCGGTGATGTTCGTATACCGGACCATTCAATATAAAACAATAATTCAGGGACAGGGTGATCTGTCACATACTTTACATACAATCTCATGGATACAGCTATCGATGTTCAGCGCACTCCTACACCCAGATCTTTATGACACACCTCCACCATTCACCCAATCCTAGGCCAGAGACCTAGATATTGCCATATCACAAGATGAATGGACCAAAATATTCCTCCGAATACATAAATCCTCTATCATTTTCATTATTCAAGAAAGAAACTACAGAAGAATTACAAGATGGCACCAGCCCATTTGCACCCCCCCTCCTTTCCAATGGCAACAAACAAGTGTTGGCATTGCAAACAGGCTAAAGTAACATTACCACATATATGGTGGACCTGCCCGTCTATCCACATATACTAGGAACACATTACTAAATTAATTCATACCATTAAAGGTGTTCAACTCCCACTTGACCCAAAGCCATTATTATTTCACTTATTTAAAACAGCGTTGTCCAAACCCACAACAAATCTCACTCATCTACTGACAGCAGCCAATCTATTAATTCCTTTGTGCTGTGAAAAGCCCACAGTCCCCTTGATCAGGGAATGGATTCAAAAAGTAGATTCCATAAAGATTATGGAAGAACTAAGTTACTCTATTTCATTCAGGTACCCTCTCTATATGGATGTTTGGGATAGTGGATAGAGTTTGTGCAGAGAGGGAGAAGATCTTGAACTTCTCTCTTTCTAGTTTAACACAACGACTCCACATTACTCACTTCTGAATTTATTAATTTTAAGGACCACTTCATAGAATACCCTTCTGACTGTTATACTACATGTAATTACACATAATCTGTGTTCTCCTCTCCTTTCTCTCTCCTTATTCGCGCCCCCTCCCCCATTGGCCCGGGAGTGCGCCTAAACCCAGAGTTTCATACTAACCCCCTTGCGCCTAATCTAGGATATGCGAGACCACCAACAGACATCTTCTCTAAAATTATGTAATTCTTTGGAGGTTAACAAATGGCTTTGTGTTAACATTTACTCTCTTATTTAAATATCTGTATAGTATTTGTTTTCTTCTATACTGATATACCTATTTTCTGCATGTGTTTAAAAATTCTTGAGCACGAATGAAACATAGCTGTGGAGACTTAGTTTGCCTAACCAATGACCAATGGTAATGTAATCCAAAGTGTAATATTTATATGGCTCTATGTTTCTCTGTACTGATCTTTCTTGTATGTTTTGAGCATGCTCCAGATAACTATGACTATTAATGGATTTATATTCTGTAATGGCATTTATTCATCTCAATAAAGATAAAAAATGCAGATAATTCAATATGACAGAGACATTACAGCCTAACATGTTCCACATTTAGAAGGTTTTTCATAGTTCCTTTATGTTATGTGACATGAGCTGCATTTTTTTCAGACAATTTAATGAACAGCATGGTACAAATTCTACGGAATCTAAATGTATATTCCTGTTGATTGTTATTGACAGTACCCAGTAGTATAGGAAGTGAAGTGGTCCCTGATAATTTGGTGACCTAACTCTTTGTATTCATTCACAGGGCAGAGACACACAGGTCTACAGATATGTGATGCTAATTTTTCTCTCTAAGGTATCTACTGATCTTCAGGTTTAAACCATGGGATAAAAAAAAATATTGAAAACAGGCTTTACTTAGGAGCCAGACACTATTGATCATGAGATATTTTATTTTGCAGTAGGTTGCAACACGAGTTTTTATTTTAAGCCTCTCCACACAATCTTAAAACAGAGGTGAACAAGGTTCTTTTTCTGTTTACCTGATTTACTTATATGTAACCTGGATCTAATAAATGCTAAAATCTATCCTATGCTACCTTTGTGCCCTACCTTACTTTAAATTGGTGACTTATACATTTCTACCCTTCAGCCTATTAAGGGATACTTTTTTAATCACCCATATGATCTTACTCATATACAGGAGATATCTTTCTGTCTTTAATGTCAACTGCTCTGGCCATACCATACATCTGGCATTTTTTGTCTTTGTATTAAGAATACCTAATGATCATGTCAAGAATGTTATGTAGCTACTGTAGGTTCACAAGACACAATTTGTAAAGGGGTAATACAATATCTCCCCTGTACTGTGTTGTTTTTGAAACAAGAAACTCCATGGCTTAGGGCATAACGTAAACATTTTAATTACAATTTTTTTTTATTTTAGGCAATGTGGAGAGAGATTGTAGTGACCTTGTTAGCATAATTCATACTTACACACTCAACAAAGTACGATGGTAGCTTTCATTTTATGAATATAATTAGTAACTAATGACCAAGCCTTTATTAAATATCCACCTGTTCTCTGATTTTCAAAAATGTTCTCCCTTTTAAGAAAATACTTTCTTAGGTTTTCACATTCTCCAGTTCATAAATTTGACATACTCCTTAAAACAGTTGATCTTTCTCCTCTCCCTCTATATTTTTCCAACTGACCTTTTCACATAAAAAACAAACAAAGAAACATATTTCTGAATTTGATCTTTTCAAGGACATGGGAAGAATTCAGTACTGGTGTGAGAAGAAATTATGGAGTTTGATAGGTTGTATCTTCATCATAAGAACTCACAAAAACACAGCAATAGCAATCTCTGCCAATCTCTTCTCTTTGATACTTCACTTTCAAGAGAGATAAAGAATGAGGTGGATCACATGCTGTCACATGCCTACAAGCGTGGTCAAGTGTCATTTCTATTTGACTTACCATGGTGTTTTAAGTAGATTGTAAGTCCACCAGTGTGCCTTATACCCTGATATCCTCTAGGATGATGGGATGGGCACAGTTGCATAATTTGACCTTGGAAAATTACCACTTTTTCACTATTCCGAAACCTAAGCAATATATTCACACAATGCATTGAGAGACACAGAAATGTGCCCCACAATGTATTTTACTGCACTTTTGAAGTGTATATAAAAATACACAGAATAAATCATTTGGAAAGTCTAATGTTTAAAATATATACACATATATAATCTATTTTCTTCCGTAAAAAAAATCTATTTAAGGTTTCTTGCCAACCTGCCTACATCTTAAAATATGTTCCTGACTCAATATCTAAATTTATCTTCAAAAGAATGTTGGATTACATAAAGTAATTACACATAATTAGAAAGGAGATTGCTTCTGATGTAATTGAAATGAACGTATGAATTTGTGTGAATGGCAATAAAAAAAAAATATCTGGAAGAATGTGGACAAATTTGTGATTTTAACAATCCCAATTCTTCTAATTTGACTTCTGGTTGTAACTCTACAAAGTTACAGGATTGATTTTTTGGTTAATTCCTGATTTTCCTGATGGAAAAAAAGAACCCAAAACTGTCCCAAGTCTTCAATCACAACTGGAAACACCAAAACATCTTTGCTACTTTCAAACATAATGACACCAGGCTTGTAAGAAAATACACATTAAACACTACATTTAATCAGTAATTTAATCAGCAGTTGGCCTCCCTTCTTTTTCCGCTTTTTCCGAGGGGTGAAAGGGAGTCAAAACCAAGTAAGGGCCTGGTGAATGGCGCCTATCCCTTCCACCATGAGCGGTAGGTGTAAGTAATAATATAATCTAAAATGAAAAATTGGTCCGAAGCCAGAGGATGTTCTGTCCTAATTATTAGATAAATCACTCCACCCCAAAACAAGAGGAAATCCCTTACACATGTGTCGAGGTGGTGTCAAACTGTGGCCATGAAACACAAAACACCAAATTGTAAAATACACTGAGAAAGTTGAAACCAAGCCAGGAATAAAATAAAAGAAATCCACACACCTTCCAGACAGTTGTATAGAGAGCTCATCAATGAAGGATGTACAAGAGGCTTACATTGAGTACACCAGTGCTGATATGAAGGCCTTTACTGCACCGTGATTGGTTAGCTTGCAAAGTGAACAGTATCCCTGCTAGACTTGTACATATTAGTTTGTTTTACTTTGTTTATTTATACTTTATGAAGTGGGAAACGTTTAGGACCCTATATTGGTATTGCAGGCAACCCATGCTTTTTTTTACCCCCTAACGCCTCTAACCGTATGATGGTAATAAGATGGAGCTTATGCTGGATATTAGATATTCCTGTAGCTTTTTACAACAATTTCATGCATTCTTTATTTGTATTTATGTTTTACATATCATGCTGATTGACAAATCACAATTGTTGTTACATAGAAACATAAAATGTGACGGCAGATAAGAACCATTCGGCCCATCTAGTCTGCCCAATTTTCTAAATACTTTCATTAGTCCCTGGTAGAGATGTCCCGAATAGTTCGCTGGCGAATAGTTCCTGGCGAACATAGCTTGTTCGCGTTCGCCACGGCGGGCGAACATATGCGATGTTCGGTCTGCCCCCTATTCGTCATCATTGAGTAAACTTTGACCCTGTACCTCACAGTCAGCAGACACATTCCAGCCAATCAGCAGCAGACCCTCCCTCCCAGACCCTCCCACCTCCTGGACAGCATCCATTTTAGATTCATTCGGAAGCTGCATTCTTAGTGAGAGGAGGTACAGTGTAGCTGCTGCTGATTTAATAGGGAAATCGATAGCTAGGCTAGTGTATTCAGTGTCCACTACAGTCCTGAAGGACTCATCTGATCTCTACTCTAAGGACAGCACCCCAAAAAGCCCTTTTTATGTCTAGAACATCAGTTTGCTTTTTTTTTTTTTGCCTGTGTAATCTAATTGCAGTTGCCTGCATGCCAGCATGTGTGTCAGGCTCACAGTGTATACTGTGCCCACTTGCCCAGTGCCACCACTCATATCTGGTGTCACAATAGCTTGCATTTAAAAAAAATCCAAAAACTTACAAGTAGTTGGAGTCTGAGGCATTCCAAAAAATTTTAGCTATTGGGACACCGCAGTGGAAGAAACCCGGCTGAAATTTCTTTGCACAAAAGGCAATCCTCAACCTGTACTCGATTGTGCAAAAGGAAGTAATAGCATGTCTGGTACACAGTGTTGGGGCAAGGGTCCATCTGACCACTGATACCTGGTCTACAAAGCATGGTCAGGGCAGGTATATCACCTACACTGCGCATTGGGTAAACCTGCTGACGGCTGCCAAGCATGGAATGCGTGGTTCTGCAGAGGAGTTGGTGACACCGCCATGACTTGCAGGCAGGCCTGCTGCCACCTCCTCTACTCCTCCTACTCCATCCTCTTCCATAACCTCCTCGGCTGAGTCCTCTTCTGCTGCTGCGTCTTGCTCCACATCAACGGCACCCTCCCAGCTCCCAGGTACTATTCCACATCCCGGATACGGCAGTGTCACGCCGTCTTGGGGTTGACTTGCCTGAAAGCAGAGAGTCACACCGGACCAGCACTCCTGTCCGCCCTGAACGCACAGGTGGATCAGTGGCTGACTCCGCACCAACTGGAGATCGGCAAAGTGGTTTGTGACAACGGAAGAAATTTGTTGGCGGCATTGAATTTGGGCAAGTTGACACATGTGCCGTTCATGGCACATGTGTGTAATCTGATCGTACAACGCTTTGTGCATAAGTACCCAGGCTTACAGGACGTCCTGAAGCAGGCCAGGAAGGTGTGTGGCCATTTCAGGCATTCCTACACGGCCATGGCGCACTTTTCAGATATCCAGCGGCGAAACAACATGCCAGTGAGGCGCTTGATTTGCGACAGCCTGACACGTTGGAATTCAACACTCCTAATGTTCGACTGCCTGCTCCAACAAGAAAAAGCCATTAACGACTATTTGTATGACTGGGGTGCTAGGACAGCCTCTGCGGAGCTGGGAATTTTTTTCCACGTTACTGGACGCTCATGCGCAATGCCTGTAGGCTCATGCGTCCTTTTGAGGAGGTGACAAACGTAGTCAGTCGCACCGAAGGCACCATCAGCGACATCATTCCATTTGTTTTCTTCCTGGAGCGTGCCCTGCGAAGAGTGCTGGATCAGGCCGTAGATGAGCGTGAAGAGGAAGAGGAAGAGTTGTGGTCACCATCACCACCAGAAACAGCCTTATCAGCATCGCTTGCTGGACCTGCGGCAATGCTGGAAGAGGATTGTGAGGAAGAGGAGTCAGAGGAGGAATGTGGCTTTGAGGAGGAGGAGGAAGACCAACCACAACAGGCATCCCAGGGTGCTTGTTGTCACCTATCTGGTACCTGTGGTGTTGTACGTGGCTGGGGGGAAGAACATACCTTCAGTGAGATCACTGAGGACGAGGAAAGGGACATGAGTAGCTCAGCATCCAACCTTGTGCAAATGGGGTCTTTCACGCAGGCGTGCCTGTTGAGGGACCCTCGTATACAAAGGCTGAAGGAGAACGACCTGTACTGGGTGTCCACGCTACTAGACCCCCGGTATAAGCAGAAAGTGCCTGAAATGTTACCGAATTACGGCAAGTCGGAAAGGATGCAGCAGTTCCAAAATCAATTAAAAAGTATGCTTTACACAGCGTATAAGGGTGATGTCACAGCACAACGGGAATCTAACAGGGGAAGAGATGAAAGTAATCCTCCTCCTCCCATGACCATGCCGGCAAGGACAGGATGCTTTACAGACGTGTTGTTGATGGAGGACATGCGGAGCTTTTTAAGTCCTACGCATCGCCACAGCCCTTTGGGGTCCTGCCTCAGAGAACGACTCGACCGACAGGTAGCAGACTACCTCGCCTTAACTGCAGATATCGACACTCTGAGGAGCGATAAAACCCCTTGACTACTGGGTGTGCAAGCTTGACCTTTGGCCTGAGCTATCCCAATTTGCGATAGAACTTCTGGCCTGCCCCGCTTCAAGTGTCCTGTCAGAAAGGACCTTCAGTGCAGCAGGAGGTATTGTCACTGAGAAGAGAAGTCGCCTACGTCAAAAAAGTCTAGATTACCTCACCTTTATTAAGATGAATGAGGGATGGATCCCGAAGGGACTGACAGTGGGCGATACATTCGACTAAAAAAGGCCTGATGAGGTGGACGTAACAGGGATTAAACTGATAAGAATAGTACTACTTAACACACCACTCCTATCTGGTGGCACATTAGATTGCACGCGCAGTGCCCCAAATTTGAAGTAGGAGGACCAAGCATCTTTTTCCATCTCCCGGTTCCTAAAATCGATGCCATATACACGTCCCCTGATAGGGGACCTAACAGGGATTAAACTGATAGGAATAGTACTACTTAACACACCTTATAGAGCGGCAACGCAGAGAGAGGAGTCTGAAGAAGAGGAGTCAGAGGAGGAAGGTGGCTTTGAGGAGGTGGAAGACCAAACACAGAAGGCGTCCCAGGGGGCTTGTTGTCACCTTTCAAGGACCCTTGGTGTTGTACATGGATGGGTGGAGGAAGAGACCTTCAATGACATCAGTAAGGACAAGGAACGGGACATGGCTAGCTTGGTATCCAACCTTGTGCAAATGGGGAGTTTGCGGTTGTGCAAATGGACTGTTTGCGGTTGTTTGTGGTGCGTTAAACGGGGAGTTTAATCTGTCAATGTAACCCTTACACTACCTGATCGATACAACATCATACCTGATGTTTTAAAGCATGTTATTCCAAACAATTTAGGAATGTTAGGTGATCTATGCCCTTTTTGCTACAATGTAAAGTAGTAAGTGTACAGCCTGTATAACAGTGTAAATTTGCTGTCCCCTCAAAATAACTAAACACACAGCCATTAATGTCTAAACCTTTGGCAATAAATGGAAGTGGAAATGTCCAAATTGGACCCATATAGCCATTTTCCCTCCTCGGTGTCATATGACTCGTTAGTGTTAGAGGGTCTCAGGTGTGAATGGGGAGCAGGTGTGTTAAATGTGGTGTTATTGCTCTCTCACACTCTCTCATACTGGTCACTGGAAGTTCAACATGGCACCTCATGGCAAAGAACTCTCTGAGGATATGAAAAAAAAAATGTTTGCTCTACATAAAGATGGCCTAGGCTATAAGAAGATTGCCAAGACCCTGAAACTGAGCTGCAGCACAGTGGGCAAGACCATACAGCGGTTTCACAGGACAGGTTCCATTCAGAACAGGCCTCACCATGGTTAACCAAAGAAGTTAAGTGCACGTGCTCAGCGTGATATCCAGAGGTTCTTTTTGGGAAATAGATGCATGAGTGCTGCCAGCATTGCTTCAGAGGTTGAAGGGGTGGGGGGTCAGCCTGTTAGTGCTCAGACCATATGCCGCACACTGCATCAAATTGGTCTGCATGGCTGTCATCCCAGAAGGAAGCCTCTTCTAAAGATGATGCACAAGAAAGCCCGCAAACAGTTTGTTGAAGACAAGCAGACTAAGGACATGGATTACTGGAGCCATGTCATGTGGTCCAATGAGACCAAGATAAACTTATTGGGTTCAGATGTTGTCAAGCATGTGAGGAGTACAAAGACAAATATGTCTTGCCGACAGTCAAGCATGGTGTGGGTCATGGTCTGGGCCTGCATGAGTGCTGACGACACTGGGGAGCTATAGTTCACTGAGGGAACCATGAATGCCAACATGTACTGTGACATAATGATCCCCTCAATTCGGAGACTGGACCACAGGGCAGTATTCCAACATGATAACAACTCCAAATACACCTCCAAGATGACCACTGCCTTGCTAAAGAAGCTAAAGGTAAAGGTTATGGACTTATCAAGCATGTCTCCAGACCTAAATCCTATTGAGCATCTGTGGGGCTTCCTCAAACGGAAGGTGGGGGAGCGCAATGTCTTTAACATCCACCAGCTCCGTGATGTTGTCATAGAGGAGTTGAAGAGGACTCCAGTGGAAACCTGTGAAGCTCTGGTGAACTCCATGCCCATGAGGGTTAAGGCAGTGCGGGAAAATAATGGTGGCCACACAAAATATAGACACTTTGGGCCCAATTTGAACATTTCCACTTAACGACTGTACTCACTTTTGTTGCCAAAGGTTTAGACATTAATGGTTGTGTGTTGAGTTATTTTGAGGGGACAGAAAATTTACACTGTTATACAGGATGCGCACTTACTACTTTACATTGTAGCAGAGTGTAATGTATTCAGTGTTGTCACATGAAAAGATATAAAATATTTACAAAAATGTGAGGGGTATATTCACTTTGTGAGATACTGTATACATACAAACCAAGAATGTTAAGAGTTATGGTGGGGAAAAAGGCGATTGGAAACCCCTTCCACCTAAAGTCAGTGGATAGTCAATACATAGTTAAACACAGATCTGAACACCAGTCAAGCCATAAGACTTGCTTTTCCCACAGCAATTTCACATTTGCAGTGATGTTACTACTGCAAATGATTCTGGGTGGGCATATACAAATTATTTTAACAAAGAATCAAATTTTTGTCTCATTGTTCCATTTTAAACTCAGGTAGAGATGCAAAGCCAGTGAACCACTCATGGACACTCATGGACAGTGAACCACAACTGGGACTACTGCCTTCCCTTTCCACACAGTATATATGTAAAATAGAAGTAATCAAGAAGGGGGTGAATACTTATCCCATGTCACTGTATACATCAATCTGAGCTATTTTGCTATTATACACGCATGCAGTCGTGTCCATAAAGTGTTGTCCATTTTATCCACATGGACCACATATGCAATATGACATATGTCAATATTTGACTTCTGTAACTGTTGCACATTCGATACAGTACTAACTGCTCTTATGGTTGAAATAGTTCTCTTTTACATGAACATTTAGAATTTTCACTTAATGTCTTTTGAAAATGATCACCGTACTATTCTGCTTCAAAAACTGAAAAAAAAAAAAAAAAAGAATTGTGACTTGATTGTAGTTCTTTCAACTGGAAAACATTAGATAAAGAATGACTTTGACATCAGAGGCTTGGACCTGTGGCTTATTAGATAAAGCCTTGTGGAAGTTTAAACATGTGCTATCAGTCTGCTAGTGAGAATAAAATGCTTTCCTCCCTTCTTGTCATATGTGAATACCTAAACATGTTACTTACTGTCTGTTAGATTTGGCTATCTCATCAAACAAAGGTTTCCAGCATGGACGCCCAATAAGAAGTCTGGAGTTCAAAGCCTGGTATTTGTTACCAATTATTTTCTGCAAGAGATGACACAGTTGGTTCCATGAGATTTGTGAACTAAGGGATTAAAAAGTGTGTATTGCTGTGCTACTGACATGTATTGTATTACGGTAGAATGCAGGGTATCCATCTTTTACAAAAGCATAAACACAACACGAGACTAATTGCCAATAACACATTTTTTTGTTATTAATAGACAGCACAGCTCAATATGGATAAGAGAATTTGTTGCACAGCTGTTCTAGAGATGTGTTTTCTTTGACCCACCACCATTTTCAGCCGCAATAGATTACTGGATAAAGTGAGCAACCCACCTGTAGGGTGAATAGCACCCAGCGTTGGCTAAATAAATTATCTCAAATTAAGAAATATGATCAAATACATAATAACATACATAAAATATGTTGTCTCCTTTTTTTTCTGAATCACAACTGAATTATTTGAATTAAGTGTAACATTCATTTGAGAATTGGAAAACATAGCCGGTATATAAAATTAGGACAGCATGGTCATTTTAATTTGTACATTACTGTTGAAGGGTAAACATAAAATGACATATGTTTACATACTTGTAGTTTCTCAATTAAAGGAAATATTTAGTGTGTAGCATAACTTATTAGAAATTATTTATTTTCTTTTTATAATTCATAGACATTTGGAAATGTTTTTATAGAGCCACAAAAATATTCGTGTTCTAAACAGTAAGTTTAATATAAATAGAAATGTTTAAACGTTGATTATGTGTATTTGCGAATCTCCCTGAATTGCTGTAAAGGCAAGTCTTAAAAGGACACCAGAATGCAAGCATCATGACTTAGGTGGGCATAGTGCACATATAGTAAATATAGCTGACTAGTTAAACACAGTTATATGTATTGTGAAGTTTGTGGCATATTTCTGTTAAAGCATTCTATTACACTTTAAAATGTTATCTTAGCCTTTAATTCCCGGTCATTTGGCTGCTGGAATGATGCACTGTAAAGGCTGAGCCATGGAGGCTCTGACACAGCATTGGTAGCATTTACCTTAACCACAGCAAAGACATTTCTTTCTTTTTTGGGATTAGGGCCAGTGCCAGAAAGGAATTATGTATATCTATACGTAGATAGAAATAAAGATAGATAGATAGATAGATAGAAATAAAGATAGATAGATAGAAATAAAGATAGATAGATAGATAGATAGATAGAAATACATATAGATAGATAGATAGATAGATAGTACCAAGCAGCAACATGTTGGAAATTGTATTGAATTTGGATAAAATACCTAGTTACGTTTAATCACATGTTGCCTGTTTTAGCCTAACACATGATTAATCCACATACTTGGAAAATGCTTCCTGGGACTCTCTTCAGGGCAAGGTTAAAGCGGGCCCTTGAATGAGGCACCTGTGACAGGGAGGGTTACAAAACCAGGGAGTAGTCCTGGACTCCCAAACATAAATATATGAAATCAAGAGGCTGCACTCAACTAAATGGATTAATCCCATAAGAGCAAGCATTAGGTGTGAGAGTAGGACCTGCAAAGAATGGGGTACATTGACGTTGTGGCAGGCTTATGCAATGTATGATCATATACTGTTATTATATCCCAATTATTTTTTGCCTAGGCAAGGTGTTCTTAAATAAATCTACTACACTCTTTGAGACTTGATATTGCTGTTCAGTGGATGAGCGAGTGCCCTAGATTTTGTATGTTGTATGAATTGGACCCAGCAGCACCCTATAATGTATGCATGTTCAGGTGAGTGCAGCCTCTTTGTTTTATGTATATGTATGTATATATATTATCCCTTTTATACAGCTATCCCTATTAATTTGTCTATCTCATATTCCTCTCAGGTTAGCCAAGCATCATTGCTCTCCTCAATTTATTTAGATGTGGAGTGTGTCATTTTTTTCATTATTTATTTTTTTGTATCTTTAGGTTTACAAATAAAAGTGTTTTTAATTGCTGTATAACTCTGAGGACTCTTTAACGTGCACCTCGGACTTCTTTGTCCTTGGTCCACATCCTTTTTCTTTTCAGTTTTTCCTGTTTCCAACACATGGAATTCAAGAACTGACTGTTAACTTGCTGCATAATATATCCCACCCCTTGAGAGGTGTCATTGTAACAATATAATCATTGTTGTTCACTTCACCTGTCAGTGGTTTTAATGTTATGCCTGATCAGTGTATGTGTATATATATATATATATATATATATATATATATATATCCTTATTTATGCACACTACAGGAAGTGGAGCAGTCATTGTACAAAGATACAGTGATTTAATTTGACAAATTTCGATTTAAATTCACCAGAAATTGCTTATTATTGAATGAACCCAAAAGTATTTAGCCAACGTGGAAGTACTAAACGTTTTACCTGCATTCCATCTGCTTGACTGAGATACAGCTGGATGTTTAAATAGTCCGGTCGATTTCCTTGCCAAAGCTTTTAGAAATGAATGAATAGAATGAAAAGCATATTATGACTTTTTATTTAATTTACATTTTTTGTAAGAAACAAATGCTTTCAGTACTGAAATATTAGTTTAACAGAGAGCTCCTGCACAAGAACAATATTTTCTAACTGAAAAGTACCAAGCAAAGCTTAAGAAAGCCATTGGACACTGTAATCCGCAATAATTTATTTGACTTTATTATTTTATATATATTATATTATATTGCAATCATTTATTTGACTTATTTATTTGAATTATTATTTGACACAGTGATGCAGAATGTAAGATAACACATTGATTTTGTGTATTGATCATTACTGGGGGATATATAAAAATAAATACTATATAAATATACCTAATTTTGATAATTGTATTTATTGGACCATCGTTCACAGAAGTGTCGGGAGTATTAAACGTTTATGACTTTGTATCCTTTATCCTGCCATTTAAGCTTAAAAAACATGTGTATCATAAACAGCAGATGTGGCAAAATATGAAAAAAATGGTCCGTGAGGATGCTTGTTGATAGCAGCATAAAACCGTGTGCCATCAGAAAATGTACATTTTAAAAAGTGACAACATGCGTTCGAAGAGTTATCCACTAAAGCAAATTTATAGTTCATTTAAAATTTTAGCTCACAATACCCAGAACTGAAATTAAAGCTGAGAATGTTTTCCAGTTTGTTTATTTTGTCATGAAATCTGAAAATTTACTTTAAATTCCTGACAATTCATACTTTAGTTAATAGCACTGAAAATGTGAAGTTAGTATAAGTTCTTATCTTCACTATATACAAGGTTTCGAGCATTGTATAAGTTCTCCCTTCCCCATCCCGGTTGCTAGAATGCTGCCGTGCGTTTTGACCTGCAAAGACTTAACAGTGTGAGATCAGGAAGGGGGGGTTACCATTTATAGTTAATCTGCAGAGATGTAGAGGTGCAAAATGGAATTCTGGCAGTGACACCTGCTTGCAGCGTTAAATCTATTTGCTGAGAAATGTGAAAGACAAGCAGGGTTCTTGAAGGTAGATTTAATTTTGCTAATTATTTACGATTAAAAATGAAAGGTAGCTAATGTAGACAATGTTTAAATGGAAATGATTAAACACAATCTATTTTCATGAGACTTTTTCTTATAACTTATTGCTGCCTAAGAAATTGCGACTATCGATTTACTTTCAATCATTAATAGTAAAAGAGTAAAAGTACTTAGAACTTGTAGCACAAGACATGGACGAGGCTGATCCCCAAAAATTGATAATGCACTTTTGCATACAATTTTTTTTACTTAAAATAATTTGGGTTTTCCATGTGCACAATATCTGTGAGAATTAAAAAGGGAATCCCATGTATTCCCCTTATATTTAATGTGCAAAAAACATGGATGACCTCCTCAGATTTCCTGAACCTGAAATTCACTTAACACTACTGGAAATCCAACATGCAATATCCCACAGTTTACAGCTAAAGGAAACATCAGGTATTTTTTGCAAGATAACCCAATAACAGAATATAGTGAGACTTGGCAACTTTAGAAGCAGCTTTGAAAGAGGTGATTTTTTTTTTTATTTTGGAATTTAGGCAATGGAGCATATATTGGAGACAGCAGTGAGGACAAGGTGGCAACAACGGGGGACAATGGGATACTACATAGTGCGATGGAAAGGATAATATATAGGGAAATATAGTGCTGGATTGTGACAACCTCAAACACACACACACACGATAGACAGACAGACACGATAGATAAGATGGATACGATAGATAGATAGATAAGACGGATAAGATAGATAAGATAGGTTAGATTAGATTGCTAAAATAGATTAGATTAGCTAGATAGATAGATGCTCTATTTTCCCTTTCATGAGTTAGATCAATAGAGCCTTTCCAAATAGATATCAAGAAAGAAAGAAAGAAAGAATGAAAGAAGGAAAGAAAGAAAGAAAGAAAGAAAGAAAGAAGGAAAGAATGAAAGAAAGAAAGAAAGAATAATGATAAAGTAATGATTAAGATAGATAGACAGACAGATATTGTATTAATCTCTCTCTCTCTCGTTTAAGTTAACATGTTGTGTTTCTTGTTGTGTTACTCGTTGAGTTATTTGTTTTTGAGGTGTAATGTTCATAGATTTTGCTTCTGACAAATATTTAAAAAGGCTGTGTAAAGAATAGAGTCAGTTCCTTGTTCAATGTTATTATTATTTCTTTACAGTTCTGTGCGATGTGATAACCCGGCATCCCATCTGATGAGCTCTATTGTGCTGTGAGGACAGTAATGGAATTTCAAAGAGCACAGTATATTGTGAGGGAAACAAAACAAGAGGACATAAACGAGGAAAGAATGAAAGGATCTAAACAATAGAATGTCAAGGAATTAGAGGGTAAGGTGGAAAAAAACTGCCTCAGTGAACTACTATTTCAATCTGAGTATAATGAAAATCCGTTGCAACTGCAGACTTGGAGGTTGAATTTCATTACCTTCTTGTGCAGCTCACACAACAGATCCGCAAACCAGAGGAAGGCTTGAATGTCTCTGCATATCCACACAAAATAGAGTCTCTGCAGTTTGTAGTGTTTCCAGGAATCTCTGCAGAAATGGAAGATTAAACTCATTAGCGCAAAGCACATTCCATTTAAAGAGATATTAGCTGATAAATTAATTTACCAAGGGAAAAAAATTATCATGATCAAATCCAATTCTAGATTATTTATTTCAGGAAATTGAATTGTTCAAAATGTATAATCAGTGTCTTTGTGAAAGGGCATCTCAACTGAAGATTATTAATTTGCAAATGCTTCTTATTCCTTTTTTTTTATTATGTTATTATTTATATAGCGTCAACAAATTCCAAAGCGCTTTACAATGGGTGGACGAATAGACATGTAGTTGTAACCAGACAAGTTGGACACACAGGAACAGAGGGGTTGAGGGCCCTGCTCAATGAGCTTACATGCTAGAGGGAGTGGGGTAAAATGACAAAAAAAGGTAAGGATAGTATTAGACTAGTCACAGTTGCAGAAGAGGAATCAGTTGGGAGCTATTAACAGTTTAATTGATACGCTTTTATGAAGAAGTGGGTTTTTAACAATGTTTTGAAGGAGTGGAGACTGGGTGTGCATCTAACGGAGGAGGGAAGCGAGTTCCACAGGAACGGTGCAGCCCTCGAGAAATCTTGAAGGCGAGCATCAGAGGTGGGAGTACGGACAGAAGATAGACGTAAGTCTTCAGCAGATCATAAGGGCCTAGACGGGACATACTTGTGTATAAGGGAGGATAGATAGGTGGGAGCAGCATTATGTAGAGATTTGAAAGCAAGAACCAGAATTTTACATTGAGCCCTATATCTTACAGGAAGCCAATGTATAGACTGACAGACGGGTGAGGGGTGGTTTACAAAGCAAGAGCTTAAAAATTGCCAGAATTTTTCAGCAAATTTATTTTGTCCAAATGAATATCAAGTGTGAGGGAAAAGACACAGCAGACTGATTTATTCTGTTTCTATGTTATATTAACTTTCTCTTGTTTACTGTGGGTTATACTGTAGGGAAAATACTGAAAGAAGGGTGAATTAAGTCAGTTTCAAGTGATATAGAGTCAGCCTGTGATATACTGAGTGAAGTCCATTAGGATTGCAATTAGACATTTCCAAACTCAACAAGACCAGGCCATTCAATACCTCACTGACAAATCCTAACAAGGCCAAAACAATTGTTTGGGTATGCTGTATCACTTGTGCAGAGAGAGCTGGCCTGTATTTTTTATCTGGACCACCATTTTAGGTGGGATCAGGTTGATAAGCAAATGGCACAGGTTCTTCTTGTAGTGGCACAAGATAAGATAATCCCAGCTTGAGATCTGAGCGGGGACCCACTATAGGACAGGCTACTTGAGCTATTGTTCATTCTCAGTAACTCTTGCACCTTGTTTTTTGCTCTTTCCAAGTTTAAAGTTTAAAGAGTAATTCAGACATGGACACTTGCTCACCGTGTCCACAGGTGTATTGGCTATACCACACTGACGAGGCCTAAAAAGGCCAAAACAAACGTCTGGGGTTGCTGTGTCTCTCGTGCATTTTGGGTAATATCAGTCTGATATGTAAATGGCCTGGTTCTTTTTGTAATGGAACAAGATGAGCTAAACCCAGCTTGAGATCTGAGCAGGAACCTACTGAAGGGCAGGTTACTTGAGCTGTTCTCTGATCTCAGTACTCTCTTGCACCTTGTTTTTTTTTTTTGCTCTCTCCAAACATTTTGTATTGTTATAAATGAAATCTTAATATTTCAGTTTATCAGGCTAGATATGTTCACCAATATAGATATTTAAAGATATAAAATAAACAATACATAGGGCAATATTATGTGCACACCAGAACATTCCTTACATTTTTGCAAGAGATGCATTGTTTGCAGGTATATTACCCGATATTGGGTATATGTTTTTTTTTTCTCTCTCTCTCGTCCCAAATACATATGGAAACAAGAGAAAAATTAAGTAACACAATAAAAAACAAAAAACAAAAGTGGAGGTATGTAGACTGTCACACATAGATGCATTTATGTCAATGGGGTCTTATCTCTCCTCCTGGATTTTTATGTTTTTATTTCTATGTATACAAGCTAATATTAGCGTTTGTTCATTGCTTTTAAACCCAAGAGCAAATGTGTTGAACACACATCCAGTACAGAAGCTTTTCACATCTGGAATGCCTGGTACATGGTGAAATGCAAACCAACAAGTGGAATGCATGGTGGAAACAGGAAGCAAGTCCCAGAGTGAGGCTTGAAACACACTCACTTGAATCAGATGGATGTAAGAGGGAACTGATTGATGAATGTCTACCTGTTGGGCGTTTAAGGGGCTTATAGGTACAGGGTGGGCAGTTGGTTTCGTGAACTGTTTTAAAGTTTATGCCCTTTAAGAGGTCCGAACAATTGGTCAAAGTGCATAGGGCAGTTTTTATTATTATATATATTGATTTTCATTGTGCTACTTCACTAACCTAAGAGCTGATACTTTGGGGACTCTGGGGAATTGTTATTCAGAGACTGAAGTTCTTGCTGGTAGTGGTGATTTGCATTAAAATGCTTATATCTTGTAAGTACAATTTGTGTTGA
This sequence comes from Pelobates fuscus, assembly GCF_036172605.1. Classification (NCBI taxonomy): domain Eukaryota; kingdom Metazoa; phylum Chordata; class Amphibia; order Anura; family Pelobatidae; genus Pelobates; species Pelobates fuscus. Next base: position 461,339,229 of record NC_086317.1, on the reverse strand, counting down.
AGGGTCAGTTTATTTGGAATATTTGCACTATGTTTTTATTTTTTTTTCATATCTATTTGTCATCTGAGAGAGAAGACATGGTATACCCAATATTTTGTTAAATATGTATCTCTTGTGATGGGATAGTTTATAGAATATATTGGTGTACATACAATAAATTAGACATAAAATAAAGTATTGTTAATTTTATATCTGTAGATATCTATATCTTTGCTATATTTATGGAGATTAAAAGGAGTCTTTTATATCTACATTTATAAGTGTTCTAATGGTCAATATTTATTTTGAAGACTTGACTTATTACTTATGGGTATTGAGTGAGGGGCTTTAAATAAAAAAAAATGGAGGGAGGACAGATCACTGGCCATAGCTGGGTGCTATAAAAAAAGGGGGGGGGGTTATGTTAATGCTCCACCCCATTGGCAGCAGATGGAGGCTAGAATAAATATTCAATGGAGGGAACCTTGTGTCCCCTGACCAAACCCCCATACATTGGCAGTAGCTGGGTGCTCTAATAATTATACAAAGGGGAGATCTAGTTTCCCCAGCCCCCACCTTTACTGGAGTTTTTGGGTGTGTTGGTACAACATTGCTTTAGTAGATATGCTCAAAGTTAGTACAAATGCCACTTCATGCCACTTATTTGGTATATGCCTGTCTCAAATTCTCTTCCTAAAATTGAAAGCTTTTAAAGTAGGCTTGGACTTTTGTCACTGACACAATTGCTACAGCCAGATGTTAATCACACAATATTTTCAACATTATTTATGTTGCTTGCCTAAGGAGTGAACTTCTGTTCACTACAATGATTGGCTCTGTTTCTGTTTGAGAAGGTTTGTTAGAAACAGCAAAAAAAACCAAAAAAAACAACAACAACAAAAAAATACATGACCTAAATAATGTGAAACAAACAATGCATATATGTGAAATAAATATCAAAAATATATTTTTTGTGCTCGAAAACTCCAAATGAATGCCACAATAACATTGATCTAGACGTTACGAAGCTGGAAAATATATGAATTGTTAATACTTAATATAACATATGAGTTAAATAACTATAGAGATATTGGTGACTCCCAAGTTATTCTATACAGCAGGGATGGCTTCATTTTAATACTCTAGCTGTTATATAATTCCGATTTACAGTTTACTTACATATTCAATTTCATTATTGGATAGATTTCTTACTGTGCAGCCAATACAGTTTTATACTCTGTCCATGGTGCTGAATCTCATACATGCAAAAGCTGATGCCATACAACACAAAAGCATGGGCAGCACTCTATAGTAATTATAGCTATAATAGTCGTTTACTGTTGCTTTGATTGCAGAGAGACAGAGAATGATAAAGGGAGAGAGGGAGTGTTATGGAGAGATAGAGAGAGTGAGAGACAAAGGAATAATTAAATTAGGATGGAAAGAAAAACAGGAGAATAAAAAAAAATATATATCTTATTGTGCATTTTCCTTTTGCAGAATATTCTCCAAATTATCAGTACATTAGAAACTTAAAAAGTCAGACATGTATCTTGAAAGATTAAATTGACATTATTTAGTCATGAGTAATTTTGAGTTCTAAAGTCTTAAAATGTTAGTCAGCGGGTTATCAGACCAATTGACTGTCTCCGTTGTAGAGTGTTCTGGGTCAAGTCCTAAAAGAATGTGAGTTGTGAGGATTTGAAGACTAAAGAAGTTTTGCCTTCCACTGCAGCTAGGATATAAATTTTATCCATTAAGGTTGGTACCAGATGATCTCATCTCATGATGCCGATATGGGTGCTTGTCAGGGCTTAGTGATGTGAAAAAGCCATCTAGGGCAAACTGTTTCACCTTAGAATGTGGCAGCAATAGAGCAATGAGCCTTCTAAGGTACTGTGGTAATTCAGTTGGGATGATTGCATTTGGGATACTTCTGATCTTTCTTTTGGATCGCTGGTTGTGATCCCCAGCCAGATCAAGCCTTGTTAATAGGTCAGAGTGAAAAGACTGGAGGTTTTCTTTTAGGCCCTTTACCTGCACGTCCAATATGTTCTCTTCTAAGGCCTGCACCCAGGTGGTCACCACCTGAACCTCAGTCCTCACCAGGTCCATATACGCTTCAGTTCCTGTAAGAGGTTCCTGATGTCCAGTTTAGTGGCCAATGTTAGGACATCTCCTTCAGCAGGTATGGCAAGGTGTTACATGTGTGCTGGAGGGTCCATGAGCTCCCCCAAGGCCTGCTCCAAACAGGTGGAACTAGTTTCTTGCTCTGGTCATCTTGCCATCTGGTGAACCACAGGGCACTGTAGCATGGCGTCAATATCTTGGGTATCTTTACTTGCATTTGCCTGCAATTTCTGAGACTTCAGACCCATGTTGCAGATGCTATGAGGATATTGGGGAGATGATTTTGGCCTCCAAGTGTAACATCATAGCTGGCAATGTGACCTTTGTGGGTAAGAGAGTTATGTAGCCCCTAGACCTGTGGTGGACTTTCTTTCCCATCTGTGCGATTAAGAAGGAATTGACCGATAGCTTATGGTACTGGGATGAAAAGGCAAGTATTCTTTCTTGCTGATGGAATACTAGAATTAAGGGGCATGGCTAGGGGATATCTAGCTATCTGAGGGGGTGTGGAACATGCCACTTATTGAGGGAATTATCAATTGCATGTCCACCCCACCTTTTATAATAATGTTTAGAGTTCCTACCTGCAACATATTGGTTGGGCTGGGGTGGGGAACACTAGGTCTCTCACCTTTATTTAATTATTAAAACCCCTATGGTTTAATGTGAAATAGTAGGATGGTGCTGTGAGATTAAGCACTTATATCTTCATTGTCCCGAGGCTGAGGTACAATATCATAATAAATTCACAAAATAAAAATGTTCTCATACATTGTATCTCATTGTATCACCAGCTGAAGCTGTTAATTTGCACCCATACATCTCTGGCAATATTCATATGGTGGTAGACTCTCACTAGGAGTATCAGAATGGAGAAACCATAGTAACGTAATTCAGGAAGAAAAGATTACTCAATATAATGCTGATAAATAAAGAAAGATAGAGGACAGTAATGATTGAGAAAAAGCCCAGAAGTCCTCAAATAGGCTTATGCATCACACTCCTGAAAACCACATTTTTTTTTACTGAAATAGTCTTTTTTGTATATATATATATATATATATATATATATATATATATATATATAGACTACAGAAAAGACTATTTCAGTATATATATATATATATATATATATATATATATATATATATATATATATATATATATATTTAGAGATATTTAATTTTTTTCCCACAACATGATATGTAGATTTTATAAGGCACAGTTTTTTCTTTTTTTCTTTATTGTTACACTTATATAGTAATGAGTCAGAAATATGCAGAAAGGGCCCTGCAAGATAACCATATTCCATTAAGTTCATCACAACAGCATGTCTTATTAATGAAAATGAATAGAGGCATGCAAAAAAAATTAAATAAAATTGAAAATCCGAAGCATTTGCTATATATTCTTCCCAGCTCTGCTCATCAATTCATCAATGAGCAAATTTGGAGTTATTCGCCTTTAGTTAAGCATAATGTGATTTTATAATGGCATGAGTCATACATCACATTTAATGTTGTGATTCAGTCCATTGTATAGAATGCTATAGTTTAGCTGTCAAGATTTCTGTTCCTCAAACAACATGCTCGAATTAACACCTAAAAGGGTTTAATTCAAACCTATTTCCAAGAGCCGCTGAATAAATCTTTTTTAAAGGGTATAGTCTTAGTAATATCTCACAAAAGACTGTGGGATCCATTTACTAATCACTAAATTGTAGCCAACAAAAAACTGACTTTAGGCAAAAAGTGTGGGTTTGCAAAAATTCTCAATTTGACCTCAAGTCATAGCTTGGACATTTCATTGTAAAACGTGCGTTATATTTTCACTTCACTTAAATGTTTTGTTTAGTGTATAAATCTTTGCCCGATTTAATCACTTAACAATCATTGAAGGTGATGAGAAGATATTAGCAGGAGCAAAAGAACTGTATTTTTTTCCCCCAACTCTAATCTCACTTTTATTCAATTTAATTTAGTAATTTTTCCAATTTTGCTAATTTGACCTAAATTTGCTATGTCTCAAACCACCTTAAATTGCTTTTTAATTAATAAATGATATTATAATTAAATTTTAAAGGTCAAAGGTCTAATGACCAGTATTAAACACGAAAACACTTTGGTTCTAGCCTTGCCGTTTAAGGTAAGAATCACTGAATATGTGCTTTCATAACCCAACCATATTTTCTCTTAACCCTCTTGAAACATTGCTCATTTATACAGACATACCAATATGACTCATAACTATGACAAGAACAATTTTCTGTTTAGTAATTTAAAAACGTTTTAAAAATCTGTATTTTTTCGTTTGTTATTACCTTTAATAGACACTTAGCAAAAGTGCAATTTTTCTTCATCTTGCCAAATGATACATCTACATAATGCAAACATGTGCCAAGATGAGTGTATAATATTTAGGGATGTGCATGGGCAAAAAATTTGATTTGGTTTGACACTTCCAAAATGCGGCACTTCGGCAATTTGGCACTTCGGTTTGGAACTTCCGAAATTTGGGACTTCGGCAATTCGGGACTTCGGAACTTTGGGACTTTGGCACTCCTGCAATTCCCTAACCCTAACCCTAGCTCTACCCCTAAAGCTAGCCATAACCCTAACCCTACCTTAGGGGTAGGGTTAGGGTTGGGGTAGAGTTAGGGGTTGGGCTAGGGGTAGTGCTTTGCCACTTTTCAGAAATCCAAAACACCTCGGCACATCCGAAATTCAGCACTTTGGCAATTCGGTTTGGTACTTCGGAAATTCGGCACTTCTGAAATTCGGTCATTCGGAAGCATCTGAATGTCCTAATTGCCGATATTCGGATGGAAACGAATGGCACATGTCTAATAATATTATGAAGGACAGGCTATACACACAAGAAAAAATACATTACAGCCAGTGTTTACATTACAGCCTCCAGTGGACACTCCTCAGACAGCCACTAAGAGGTGCTTCCTGGGTCAGTGCTGCATGGAGACACTAAACTTTCCATATAGAGATGCATGATTCAATGCATCTCTATGAGGAGATGTCGATTGGCCAGGGAGGCATTTGGCCCCACTGCTGATCCACGTCCTTGACTGACATTGTCAGAATTGGTAATCTCAGCCAATCACAATGCTTTCCCATAGGGAAGCCCATCTGAGGAGGGGCCACTGGAGGTATCCCTAGGCTGTAATGGGAAAGCATTGTGATTGACTGAGATGACCAATTCTGATGATCTCAGCAAAGGAGGTGGATCAGAGGTGAAGCCAAATCCGTCGGACCCGCAATGTGCTGGAAATAAGGCAGTTTTTTACTAGCCTTTGGGGGGGATTACATAATTCAGGGTGGTTAAATAGCTAGTTTAACACTATAGGGTCAGAAATGTACCTTTAATCTATAACGTGCAAAAATAATCACGAATAGGAAAAGTAGCGTAGACTGGACACAGATCAATGAATTTTGCCACAAGCAAAACACAAGACCATTGCTTATCTTAACACATGTGTATGGAGAGTAGTATATCACTACAGCATGAATAAGCTTTCTGCAAGTAGTGACAAGTACAATGAAGATGAATATTGCATTTTCTTGCTTTCAATCTATAGTTACATTAATTTACATTGGCAGTCAATCCTATTGACTCATTTGCCCAAAGAATCACTTATTTTATTCCGTTACATACCTCTGTATCTCTATTAACACACATCAAAACACTGGCGGAACACCTTTCATCATAAACTAAGAAATATGTATTCATTGTAACAACGCTTGCATAATAAGTATTGATGAGGTCAAATCATTTCACTGGATTATTTCACTTAATTTCCTTTAAAAACTTTGTAACCTGTGTGGACAGAACTCCAACTTTCATGTATTCAATTTACCCCAAGTTATATTGTATTCATAACTTGTATATGTATAGAGCCTTTGTATACAGCATTCATATGATTTTCCTCTCTTAAATACCTCTTTTAAATAGGTCCTTACTTAACCTTCATACTACATTAAACCATTCTAGATCTTCCAACATGGTTCTTTCTCATTATTTAACTCTGCCTCCTATGTGTCTATTGCAATCCTTGGGGACACTATGCATTCCAACATATCTCAATTATTGGCTGTTATAATTAACCGCTCTCATTATACCTTGCACTGACAGTTTAATTACATTTCTTACTGCCTTCCATGTTTTAAGTAACCCTGAATAAACTATGTCTTCTACGGACTATTTACTTTTACTTTGACTATAATCATATGTCCAAATCCCCTCTTCTAGCACTAGAAGTAATAATCTCAGGCCGAGCAGCTTGATGTTCACAAGATCTTCCTAATGAACATAGATCATTAAAGGGACAAGCTCCTGTAGATTGGAATGCATTATGAGCATGTATCACTAAATTAATGTCTACACACAATAAAAGGTATTTTAGATAGACAGTGGACTGTTTATAGTAGCTCTGTTATTCTAAATTTGCAGAAGGTCGATGTCCCCAGAATTTATTTTTAGAGGAGTTATTTTAATTTAATTATATATAAAAAAAATAGAAAATGGGTTGTATATATTTTGTATATTTGTATAGACGTTGAATCTCTTTGACTAAGCGCCTAAATGATAGATTAACCTTTTTTCTTTATTATCCAAAGGTATCATCTTATTACACATAAAACTATTTGGACTGCAAAATCATTCTAGACATTGGTCACGCTGTTTAATAAAGTCCTGCAGACTCTAGCCATCCCTCCTACCTACAATTAACCCTATTTACCCCACTGTAATTATAATAAACTAATACCTGTCAATTTGAACATAAATATATATACTTACCATGAAAAGTCTTCTTTCTTCTAACTTTTCTAATTTTCAGTCCCCCAAAATGCCAAATTAACATACATTATATGTGATGCAACTTTTGATAATAAAATGTAAAATAATTTGGGGGAAAGATGAAAAAAAAAAAACTAAAACCACCATGCAACGTAACTCCATAACTCCTACGCCCTATAAGGGCTCCATGAAGAATGAGGCTTCAAGGTGGGAAAAGCCTTTATCAATGCTTTCCCATTTGTTTTGAAAAGCTACAGTGATTTGTCCAAATGAAACCTAGTACAGATAACTCAGTTAGACTGTCTTTAACTTATTTGACAAACATGAAATTCTATTTTTTAACTTAAGCCGACATATTTGGAAGAAATGATTTAATCTTTATTCTTTACTTTGTGGCTGCCAGTAAGTATTATTTACATGTAGTAAATCATAGATGAATGTGCTGTTACTTACAATAGTTGGTTGAGTATTGATGCAAATGGTGTAACTCCAATGCCTCCAGCAACACAGAGACTGACCTCGTAATTTAGCACTTCTTCAGAGGGACTTCCAAATGGGCCATCAATATAGATCCTGCAGAAAAAACAATACCAGCCCATACTTATAATAGTGACAACAATTTAGTTTAATTCTACACAACAATGCGAAATAAGTAGTGAAGAACTCTTTAAAACAGCACACTATTTGTATAGTGAGATATCCTCTACTCTAAAATAGAGGAGATAGTGAAATTTAAATTTCTCTTTTTAGTCGATGAAATGATGTCAATCCATTACAAAGGTCTCAAAGCATGGCCGTCCAAGCTCTCGGCTTCCTTGAGCTGCATTGAGCGAAGAGGAATCGTCTTGGGCCACACATCAAATATATAATATAGTTAATGTATATAAGTAATACAACTTTAAAATCCCTTTTCTTAATTTTGATATTACATTATTTAGTGGATAATTACCTTATTTGTTATCCTTATGCGGGACTGCCATTTTTAAGGATATCAAATTAGGGAGCAATCTATAAAACACATAAACATGTATATACATATACACACATAACCCCATATATATACACAGACATACATACACACACAATCACAGATTCTAACACAGATACAATCACAGTCCTATACACACAATCACAGACCTATACACAATCACATACATACACACAATCACAGACCCGCACACACATAAATCAAAGACCAATATGCACAATCACAAATCCACACACACAATCACAGACTCTCACACACACACACACAAACAGTCACAGATCGATACACACAATCATACACACAATCACAGATATACACACATAATATCACAGACCTATACACACAATCACAAACACACACACACAGTCATACACACAATCACATACACACATACACATTTAGTAATTAAGAGGTCCGTCCAGCCTTCCTACCTTGCTATGTGAGGGCTGGAGTGGATCCTATCCCTGGTGGCCAGTGCTATGTGCTGGGATCTCTGTTCTCTTCCTTCACAGGACCCTCGAGCACCCTGTAATGATGCCGATGCCAGGATGATGTCACATCTCAGCTGCCGGCTCACTGCAGGGCGCGCAGGGAGCTGTGCATTAAGAGCATTACTAGCGGTTCAGGGCCGCATGTAGCCAGTGGGTCGATGGTTGTACATGCCGATCTTAAAGTTTATGAAAATCTGTTTTATGTTTTGTTTTGCTTTGCTTTAAGCATTCTCCATACACTACAAGTGCAATCAACCCGTATTTCTTGTAACTAAAGGTGTCGGATTATTCCAATACACATGCAATATTAAACAAAGGTTATGGTATCTCAATGAATTGTACTAGATTTTACTTGATTTATCAAGTTGTGAGACATTATAGGCACTCTAATAAATCGGCTGATCTATATCAGCCAATATATACATATCACAGAGAGTTATCACATGTTTTAAAATAGCTGTTCTTGTTCAAAGTGCTTTTATGTTAACTAGCTGTTTAGCTGCCTTTTCAATCATCAACTCAAGATAATGTCTTAATGCTTTTCTTAGATCAGAATAACAAGTAAACAAAATAAAATGTCCCTTAATTTTAAATAATAACAGCTTCCTTCAAAGGTCCTTGACATAAATGTCTCAAGACTGAGAAAGACTTATAATTATCTCTCCAGAATTAAATACCAGCCAGAATATCATTGGTTTGTATACTTGCCAAACATGGAGAACGTGAGTTAAAATAAACATTAAATAATCCATTCAGTGTCAATCTGAATAATGGGAGCTGACAAAGCGATATTTTTAACACTTTGTGGTAGCACAAAAATGGAATTAAAAAAGTAAATTGTGGAGAGACATGTACTGTATTAGTAAGCAGATGAATGAGAACGTTAGCTGTTATCTTCGTATAAATGCAATATTAGCCCCTCAAAAACTTTGCCATTTATTCACTATTCATATAGGGAATTAACATTCCCTCTCCAAGATGTTGACAAAGGTCAACATCATTTTACATGACATTTTACGGATCAAGAAAGATTGAAACCGGGCGATTTTGGTCCAAAGTGTTTATTAAAGATTTTTTTTCAATACATCGCAATTCATTTTAAATTACATTAACACATATGCTGTGCAATTTTGGGCACCTGTTCTAAAGAAGGATACCATAGCACTAGAAAAACTGCAGAGACAAGCTACACAATTGATATAAGGAATGGAGCATTTTAGTTATGAAGAGAGGGGATATGATAACATTATACAAATATATTCCGGGGCAGTACAAACCATTTTCTGGAAATCTATTCATAAACAGGGCTATACATAGGACACGAGGTCACACATTTAGGCTGGAAGAAAGAAGATTTCATCTTAGGCAAAGAAAAGTTTTTTTACAGTAAGAGCAATAAGGATATGGAATTCTCTGCCTGAAGAGGTGGTTTTATCAGAGTCTATACAGATGTTTAAACTGCAATTGGATAAATACTTGCAAAAACATAACATACAGGGATATCATTTCTAATTAGTGGGGTAAAAGCTGCTTGATCCAAAGAGACATCTGACTGCTATTTTGGGGTCAAGAAGGATTTTTTTCCTAGTTTGTGGAAAAATTGGAAGCGCTTCAAACTGGTTTTTTTGCCTTCTTTTGGATCAACAGCAAAAACATATGTGAGGAAGGCTGAACTTGATGGACGCAAGTCTCTTTTTAGCTATGTAACTATGTAACTTTCTCTCCCAATCACATGCATACAGGCAATTGGATTTATTTTGCGTTTCTAAGCAATTGAAAAAAACTTTTTTTTTTTTTTTAAACAAACCATTCTCCTGTTCTTGCCGTCATCAAATAAAGAAACAAGTTTGCTCTGCCTAGAAGAAATATGAATAACTCTTTTTCTTTGCTGGACAAGAGCCTCTAAGTCTCAAAAGTATATGGCAGCATTCTAACCGGGTGTAGAAAGGAATATTCTGGGTACATCGTATGACTGTTATAAAAACTGAAATAAAAACCTGCAAAGCCATTTATAGTACAGATGCATTATTTGAGCCAGGCAATTTTATCTAATGTAATGGACATTATTTTCATAGCCATAATCAGTAGTAAGGAAATGAGTGATGGTCCGAACTGCATTTCATAGCCAGATATGTCATTAAGAAGAGTGGACATGTGCCTGTCAATGCATGTCTAATAGGGTTGTATCTGCTCTACTCCCAGATCCCTGCTGTGTGAGTGGCGTCTGTGAGCAACTCGTGATCACTCTGAAAACTAGCTGCACAGCTCTCTCTTTCCAAGCTTGTAGTGATGTCAAGAGCTGGCAAGTGACATCACTCCAACCATGGCAAGCTACAGGGCAGTTGGAGAGCTTTTCAACTCTGTAATAGCTCCACATTGGACCCCAAGGAGAGAGGGAGAGGGAGAGGTAGAGAGGGGGAGAGGGAAAGAGGGGGAGAGAGGGGGAGAGAGGGGGGGAGAGAGAGAGAGAGAGAGAGGGAGAGAAGGAGAGAGGGAGAGAGAGAAAGAGAGAATGAGAGAAAGAAATAAGTATTTTTGTGTTTTTGAATGTGTGTAGATGTATGGGTGTATATAAGCATATGCAAATCTCTGGTGGTGGCAACATACATTTCTAGCCCAGCTGCCATGTAACATAGGGACACCCAGGGAAGTTGCAGGAGTATAAAAATACCTGGTTCAAGTCATAATTTAATGACCTTTCTGCCTCTCACCCCTACATTGGACGAGAGAGAGAGAGAGAGAGAAAGAGAGAGAGAAAGAAAATGACAAATGACTTTCTGCCTCTCACCCCTACTCACAAACTCCACCCCTTAAAGGTTACAAGATACACGTCTTGGCAAACTCACAGTTACTTACAGACATTGATACACACACAGGTTGACACAGACACACAGTCATGCACAGACACATATAGACACAAACAGATACACAAATACACATACAGTCACACACAGACTCACAAATACACATACAGTCACACACAGGCACACAAATACACAGACAGGCACACAGAGACAAAAAAAATAGGCACACACAAACATCATAATAAAGGATACTGGCTCCCATTCCAGTACCTTAAAGGTTAACTTCATATAGGAGGTACGGGGAAGGAAGGATATCCCTTTAAAATTAAAACTTCATATATAGATGGTATAACCTTTATTTAAGCCGAATATATTTTTTGGAGTGGAGTGAATATCCACCCGTCCGTTTTCTGGCGAGATTTGTTATAATTGTAATTCGGGGTTCACGCTCCTGGATATCTCCGTAACCTTAAAGGGACATCAGTGCGGACTCTGTCCAGCACCGTAATCCCTTCCTTTTTTTTTTCTAATAGCGCTTATATTCAAGGTATTTAGCCACACTTTATTTCTAATACACTGTCAGTTCGACCCACTGTTTAATTTGCAAAGTTTAGTGAATAATCTTGTGAATGGGAGTATCTTGCCATACAGACATTATTTTTGCACTTTGATCATATTTTTAGTTGTATCCCAGATATCATTATTTATTTTCATCTTTTGTTGCACCTACAGTATGTGACAAAAACTGTTTTATCCTGCTTATCGCACTAAAAGAAAATATGCATAATTTTTTTTTTGTATTTTAATTTAAATAAACACTCAGTAGTGAAGTGGTTACAATAGAATAATAAATATCTATATAAATATAGTCTTTGCACTATAAAATGTAAGGCTGTATTCACTAAACAGTTACATTCCAAGTTGCCTCTTCTATGTGCGTTCATTACAGATGTGGACATCAGCTTTGAGAAAATCAAAACGCTTTATTTCACTTCATATGACATAAGTAAAAGTTATTGGTGCAACATTCTAAATATAAATGAATCGACACAACAGATAATATTATATTTAGACTTTACGGCTCCTTAGACAACTGTAATCTTTTTTTAGTTTTTTTGTTCCAAGACAAAATAAATAAGATACTGTTGGAAACGTTTGACATATCAGAAAATATAATTTAAAAGAAAAGACGCTCAACACAGAATCTATAAAAAGTTCTTCCAGTACTATATAACACATATAGGATAATTATGCATTTATAACAAATCACTGTATATTGCAGTTAATTATAGATACAACAATGATCTAAACAGGTGAGATAAAAAATAAAGTATAGGGGCAACATAAAAACAAAAGGATTTATAGGACTAATGTTTGAATTGTTAGGAATTCCGACTAAATTTCAAATTTAAGGCCTAAAGAGCCAATCAGCTATGCTACTCGATAGCCCATTTTATGATAAAATTTCAAATTCACTTTGAATCCACAAAGTCTTTATTGAATAACACTGCTTTTATAAAGAGTCAAGAGTAAAGAGTCAAGTGTACTTAGGAAGTTATGAAATACCATGTAGAGAAAATATTCTGTAATGAATGAAAAACAGTGTGGATGCTATATACAAAACCGTAAATTAATATGTTGAACAATTAGAATATTATATTCTACACCTACGTTGAAAGGTGAAGACTGCACCTTGTGAGGGTAACTTGATTATAATAAAACATGTTCTCAGCAGTTCTAAAATGCTCTCAGGTAACGCTTTTTTAAGTCCTTATGCCAGCATTTTGAGGTCATTTTATGCCATTAGCAGATTGTTGGTTTTTTTTTTTTTTATTCTTCTCTCCTAAATTAATTGAATTATGTTTACAAATAAAACTTATTACACAACAGCCAGAATAAAATAGGTGCACCTTTACGGTCAATAAGAGCATTGTTTGTGAAGAAATAGCTTAGAATAAAATATGAAATTCACAGATTTATAACCCATTGAAGCAGGGTTTGCAAAGGCCACAGATGGTGATCTACTGGGGGTCTGGTGGTGATAGAGGGCGGGTTCCAGTATTCTTCTTTATGATGACCCTTTGTCTGGTCCTCTCCTAGTGTTTTAGCTGCCAGGTGCCAACCTCAGTGCTGTATTCTCATACATATGTGAGAGTAAAGCATTAAGTTCTATGAAGGATACCGTGACACCATGGTCCATAGAAAGAGATCTTTTTTATTAGCTACAGCTATGACTAGTGACAGCTAGGGGAAAGTGACAAGCTTGACAAAAGGTAACTCCCCCTTTCATCAAGCTTGTCAAGACTAGAAAAAATACAGAGACAAAGTAGTCCCTATTTGTCTCAGTATATCTTTTAGCTGAATTGGAATTTCAGGGAGATATTAACACATTGTCAAGACAAACCAGTGGCCCAACACACAGAAGTAAGTCAAACACGGACAAAATAACAAACAGTAACAACGTATTACCGGGCCTTAGAATGGCCAGATTTAATGTAAAGAATAACCAGTAATGAACCAAGGTCAGGATTACAGAAAATAACAAATCTAGAATAAACAGCCAAAGGGTCAGGGATACCAAAATTACGGAAATCAAGCCAAGCCAAGATCAATACCAAATAGCAGTAACAGGAACACTCTCTCGGACAATCAACAGGATGGAAACCATGACAGGGCACTGAACAACTGCAGGTTTGAGTTAAATAACCCAGTAAACCCAGTAAACCCTGCTATTTGCTAATTTGGTTTCCATGACCCCAGAACGTGCATGCACGGCGAAAACGTGATGCCACACGCACGTTCATGTCACTAGTGACGTCATTGTGGGTGGCGCATTCCTAGTGCTGGACCCGGCCACTGTCATAAAAGCTGCATGGAGGGAAAGGCGCTGGAGGCAAGGTAAGTAACCTCTCCCTCCTTTAGTGGAATTGCACCGATCAGATGCGGTCACATTGCTGTGCCGATCGGGCACCGTGATGGCGTGACCGTACTGATCCGTGACACACATTCAATGATATTATCCTCTTTAAGACTATTGTAATAAGTGATGGTTGGTGTACAAGCTAGAACTGACCAGGTTTTTTTTTTTTCCAAGCGTCATATAATTAAACCCTTGATTTCAATCCTCAGGTGGGGTATTAAGGTGTGCACTTTTCAAATCACTGGTGTCCTGATGAAAGTCTTGTGTGTGAGACTGGAACAATTAAATGTATGTAAAAACCTACTTTTTTGTGAAATAAAGCAGTAAACATTTTTCTATCACAAATCCCATGAGTGCACTACCTTATTTGTTGAGTATATAAATAGAATGAATATATATATCTATATATATATATATAGATATATATATATATATATATATATATAGATATATATATTCATTCTAAGTGTATATTTATGACTCAGATTTGCAAGACTGGCTGCAGGGGGACTACTTTGGTGATCAGGCAATTCCCCCCAATCGGATCTGGCCAGGAGGTTAAATACTTGTCCTGCAGAGAGGGTCCGATCGTTAGGGCATGCTACTCTCGCCAAACGGCGTTAAAGTCTTCCTTTTGCAGGACAGTATAGCACCCACTAACATTTTGAAAGGAGTATGCTGCCTTGCCCGTGATTATATGATAATATAAGTCTATATTATCACTGTATCAAATTCAAAGAACCACATTTTAGTATTCAATTTTTAAAGCAGACATCCAGATAAGTCTCTTGATTATGGTCAGAATTGTATGGAACAGAGCTCAAATATCATATACTTATTAAATTGCAAATAAAACTTAAATTGATAAATATTACTCACTTTAATTAACACAAAAAAAGAAAAGGAAATATCTTTAATAACACTTAAAGGGGAATATCTAAAAAATTCAGCTTGCATATATCTGTAAGTGCAAATTAAAGCTTGTCTGGGTCAAATATAAATATTTTGACTAGTTTGACTATATAGAACTGTTTTACTTATCCTCTCTTGGATCCTGTATACTGAAGGAGACTTAATACAGCTGTGGACAAATGCAACCTCATGTTTTACACATTTGTCTTCCATGATTATTGGATTGTGTATTAAATTTGAGGTTAAATAGTGACATGGTAGGAAGTTGAAAGTGTAGTTTGTGCATTTAGAATGCCTTGCAACATTATTCTTTTCATTTTGTGAGTAGGGTATTCTTCTTTTGTATTCAGCTACTTTGTAAGCTCGTGAATTACACTGATTAGTCACAACATTAAAACCACTGACAGGTGTAGTCAATAACATTGATTATATCGTTAAAATGGCACCTGTCAAGGGGTGGAATGTATTGGGCAGTAAGTGAACAGCTAGGTCTCGAATTTCATGTGTTGGAAGCAGGAAAAATGGGCAAGCAAATAGATCTGAGTGACTTTGACATGGTCCAAATAGTAATGGCTCGACTACTGGGTCAGAGCATCTCCAAAACGGCAAGTCTTGTGAGGTGTTCACAGTATGGAATAGTTAGTACCTACCGAAAGTGGTGCTAAGAAGGAGATCTGGTGAACTGGCATCAGGATCATGGGTGCCCAAGGCTCATTTATGCATTTGGGAAACAAAGGCTAGCACATCTGTTCCTATCACACAGAAGAAGGGTGTGCATTGTTTACCTGGGGAAGAGATGACAGCAAGGTGCACAATAGAAAGAAGGAAGGCCGGCCGAGGCAGTGTTATGCTCTGGGCAATGTTCTGCTGGGAAACCTTGGGTTGTTGCATTTAAGTGGATGTTTCTTTGGCATGTACCACCTACCTAGAGATTGTTGCAGACCACATCCACCCCTTCATGGCAGTGGTGTTCCCTGATGGCAGTGGACTCTTTCAACAGGATAATGTAGCCTGCTACACTGAAAAAATGTTCAGGAATGGTTTAAGGGACATGATAGAGTAGTGTTGCCTTGAAATCCAAATTCCATTCCATTCCATAGTCTGATTGGGCATCTGTGGGATGTGCTAGAGCTAAAAATCTGATCCATGGAGACCCCACCTTGTAACTTACAGGACTTAAAGGATCTGCTGGTAATGTCTTGTTACCAGATGCCACAGGACATGTTCTGAGGTCTTGTGGAGTCCATGCCTAGACACATCAGATCTGTTTTTGGCAGGACGAGGGGGTCCAACACAATATTAGGCAGGTAGGTTTTTAATGTTGTGGATGATCAGTTTATGTCTGTTTTCTGTTTGCTAAAAACATGACTTCAATATATTTTTTTAAAATGCTGCTTATCAACCAGTCTTTTTTCAGGTAAGATTTGTATGACTTTTACTGAAAGGATAATCAAGATTTATAGATTCAAACACAAGCAATACGTAAAGAAAACATTATTCAAAAATAACAGTGGTAAAAAACTATCTACACCTAAAAAAAAGTGTAACGAACATTCTGTGCATAAATATTTTTCATGGTAGTTTTCCTTTAATAATTGTGATTGTAGATGTCCAACAGATGTTCCACAAATACACAATATACCCACTAAATGGATTTACAAGGATTGGGTAGTTATTATGCATTTGGAGATATTTGTTACATTTAGACATTTAATTGTCTTTGGAATTTTTATGTTGCCCACAGAATGCTTAAAAATCCACACAAATAAGAGTATATGCTGAACTTATTGCCTAAACCAGTTGCAGCTGCGTTTAATTTAGGATCAAGTTCATCTATAATAATACATTTCTTGTACGGCTTCGTTTTCCTGACATGAGCACAGCTGTCATCAGGCCAAGTCTTTTCTTTTTGTTTTGTTTTTTATAGATGCAGCTGCACTTGGTTTAAGGAATAGAGTAAGGAAATAAAGCTGCTTCATGAATATCTAAGTGAAATAAATGTCTTCCGTTCCTATTTATTCCTGTGTAGTAGAGTGCTTACACTATAAACTACATACATACCATTCCTGTATATACTATTTGGATCGTGTTTTTTTTTTATTTGGCAAACAAGAAACTGGACTGTCCAGTGACCAAGATGTATGATCAAAATTAACTTTTAATAAGTACTAAATATAAGAAGAGCTGGAAAGATACCTAGCTCTAAACGAACACCATATGAAATCAATCAGTGAAGAAAAAGGGGGGGGGGGGGGGCGGAGAACAAAGAGGGTGCAAAAAGAAATAAGTAGATAAAATACACTAAATATTGTCCCTACTATACTGTTAAATAAAGGAAGAAAGAGTATCTCATATTTCCTAAGTGCAGGGAAGCACTATACTGTTAGACTGCAAGATGATACAGAATTGCAATGTAACTGTAACGTAAGGTCATCTAAACAGTGTGTCAGAAGGAAAAGAGAAAAAGTATCCGTTCTAAAATGTAGTTTAAATAGAATATAATGTAGAGACAATACTAATACCAAGGCAACTGCTGGGTCTGACTATACTCCGTGCAGACAAGCTGCCGTCAGGGCCGGACTGGGGATACAAAGCAGCCCTGGAAAAAAAATCTATGCCAGCCCCATAAGTCATTGCGCCATATATTGTCGCATGTAATATGTAAGGATATGTCTTGCCACCCCAGATAATAGAGTAATAGATATAAATATATATATATATATATATATATATATATATATATATATACAGTGGCGTACTAAGGGGGGGGGCGGGGGGGGCGGTCCGCCCCGGGTGCCACTCAGTAGGGGGGTGCCACACTCTGCACCTCCTCCTGGTCGTCCTCTCCCTCGCGGCTCCGGCGCTCAGTGAGTGAGTCAGAACACAGGGAGGGGATTCCCAGCCTCAGCCTGTGTTCTGAGTCATCACTGAGCACCAGGGAGGTTGTTATGGAGTGTGCCAGCAGCCACCTTCTCAGCCACCTTCTCACCCCCTCCCTCAGTCACCCTGTCACCCCCTCCCTCAGCCACCTTCTCACCCCCTCCCTCAGTCACCCTTTCACCCCCTCCCTCAGTCACCCTGTCACCCCCATCAGTCAGCCTCTCACCCCCTCCCTCAGTCACCCTCTCACCCCCCCTCAGTCACCCTCTCACCCCCCATCAGTCAGCCTCTCACCCTCTCCCTCAGTCACCCTGTCACCCCCATCAGTCACCTTCTCATCCCCTCCCTCAGTCACCCTGTCACCCCCTCCCTCAGTCACCCTCTCACCCCCTCCCTCAGTCACCCTGTCACCCCTCCCTCAGTCACCCTGTCACCCCCTCCCTCAGTCACCCTCTTACCCCCTCCCTCAGTCACCCTCTCACCCCCTCACTCAGTCACCCTCTCACCCCCTCCCTCAGTCACCCTGTCACCCCCTCCCTCAGTCACCCTGTCACCCCCTCCCTTAGTCACCCTCTCACCCCCTCCTTTAGTCACCCTGTCACCCCCTCCCTCAGTCACCCTGTCACCCCCTCCCTCAGTCACCCTCTCACTCCCTCCCTCAGTCACCCTGTCACCCCCATCAGTCACCCTGTCACCCCCCCTCAGTAACCCTGTCACCTGCCCTCAGTCACCCTCTCACCCCCTCCCTCAGTCACCCTCTCACCCCCTCCCTCAGTCACCCTCTCACCCCCACCCCCAGTCACCCTCTCACCCCCTCCCCCAGTCACCCTCTCACCCCCTCCCTCAGTCACCCTCTCACCCCCTCCCTCAGTCACCCTCTCACCCCCTCCCTCAGTCACCCTCTCATCCCCCCCTCAGTCACCCTCTCATCCCCCCCTCAGTCACCCTCTCACCCCCTCCCTCAGTCACCCTCTCACCCCCTCCCTCAGTCACCCTCTCACCCCCTCCCTCAGTCACCCTCTCACCCCCTCCCTCAGTCACCCTGTCACCCATCCTTAGCCACCCTCTCGCCCAACCCTCAGTCACCCTCTCACCCCCCCCTCACCCCTCCAGTCACCCTCTCACCCCCTCCCTCAGTCACCCTCTCACCCCCTCCCTCAGTCACCCTGTCACCCACCCTTAGCCACCCTGTCACCCCCACCCTCAGTAACCCTGTCACCCCTTCCCTCAGTCACCCCCTCCCTCAGTCACCCTCTCACCCCCTCCCTCAGTCACCCTGTCACCCCCCCTGACACCACCCTCAGCCACCCTCTCACCCCCACCCTCAGTCACCCTCTCACCCCCCCACTCAGTCACCCTCTCACCCTTCCTCAGTCACTCTGTCACCAGTCAGCCCCTCCCTCAGTCACTCTGTCAACCCCCTCAGTCACCCTGTCACCCCCCCTCAGTCACTCTGTCACCAGTCACCCCCCTCAGTCACCCTGTCACCTCCCCTCAGTCACTCTGTCACCAGTCACCCCCCTCAGTCACCCTGTCACCCCCTCAGTCACTCTGCCACCAGTCACCCCCTCCCTCAGTCACCCTGTCACCAGTCACACCCTCCCTCAGTCACCCCTCTGTCACCAGTCAGCCCCTCCCTCAGTCACTCTGTCAACCCCCTCAGTCACCTTGTCACCCCCCTCAGTCACTCTGTCACCAGTCACCCCCCTCAGTCACTCTGTCACCCCCCTCAGTCACTCTGTCATCAGTCACCCTGTCACCAGTCACACCCTCCCTCAGTCACCCTGTCACCCCATCACTCTGTCATCCCCCCAGTCACCCCCCTCTGTCACCAGTCACCCCCTCCCTCAGTCACTCTGTCACCAGTCACCCCCTCCCTCAGTCACCCTCTCACCCTGTCGCCCCCTCCCTCAGTCACTCTGTCACCCCCTCCCTCAGTCACCAGTCACCCCCTCCCTCAGTCACTCTGTCACCCCCTCCCTCAGTCACTCTGTCACCCCCTCCCTCTGTCACCCTCTCTCTCAGTCACCAGTCAGCCCCCTCAGTCAATCTGTCAGTCACCCCCTCCCTCAGTCACCCTGTTACCCCCTCCCTCAGTCACTCTGTCACTAACCACCCCCTCAATCTGCGACCTGTCATCCCCTCACTCTGCCACCTGTCATCCCTTCACTCACTCTGCCACCTGTCACTCCCTCCTTCCCTCACTCTGCCACCTGTCACTCCCTCTTTTCCTCACTCTGTTATCTGTCACTCCCTCCCACGCTCTGTCAGCCCCTCCCTCCTACGCTCTGCCACCTGTCCCCGCCTCACTCTGCCATCCCTATCCCACCCCACACTATGTATCTTACCCATACTACATCCTTAATACCCCACACAATGTGTCTTACCCATACTACATCCCTATCACCCCACACTATGTGTCTTACCCATACTACATCTCTATCCCCCCCACACTATGTGCCCTACACCAGGTCTGTCTCCTAAATTACTATCAATAAAGATTTGTATCAGGACAAGTAGATTGTCACAGCAGACAAGTAGATTGTCACAGCAGACAAGTAGATTGGACAAACACCCCTGCCCTACCATATACACCCCCGCCTTGTCATAATACCCTCCCTGCCATATACACCCCTGCCTTGTCATAATACCCTCCCTGCTATAAACCCACTACCTGGTCATAATTCCCACCCTGGCATATACCCCTTTAACATGTCATATAATACCCACATTGTCATAATATCCTCCCTGCTATATACCTCCACCTTATCATAATACACACCCTGCCATACACCTCTGCCTTGACATAATATCCTCTCTTCCATATAACACCCAATCCCATTGTTCCCACCCGTGACATAAAACACCATATACTCACCACCTCACCTGCAATCACCTCCTTAAATCCACTGTGTGCAATGGCACACACTGTCATAGTATCCACCACACTGTCCCACCCTGCCATATACCTTTCTCCTGCTAGTAATACTCGCCCACTTACATATACATCCACGTTGTCACATTCCCCCCAGACAGGTAGGACAGATATATACTGGGAGACAGTGAGATGAAACATTTTTATGGACCATATAGGAGTTTGTGTACGCTCTGCAGTAAGCCGGCAGCCGGGGTATGACGTCATCCTGGCATCGGTATCACTACTGGTCGTGCAAGTGAGCTGTGAAGGAAGAGCACAGAGATCCCAGCTCAGCAGCAACCGCTAGTCACTCCCAGAGTAAGGTAGGGAGGTTGGTTGGACCTCTTAATAACTAAATGCGTGTGTATATCTGTGGTTGTGTATATGTTTAGTAGATAGCTCCTAATTTGGTGTCCTTAAATATGTCAATCCCACATAAGGATAACAAATAAGTGAGTTATCTACTAAACAACCTAAAGATTAAAATTAAGAAAAATGCTTTTTAAATGTTGATCTTTTAGCTGTCTAGTAGAGAATTCCCTAAATTGGTGCCCTTATGTGAGATTCCATATGTAAAGATACCAAATTAGGGTGCTGTTTAGCAGATAGCTCCCTTATTTGGTGTCCTTAAATATGGCAATCCCACAAAAGGATAAGAAATAGGGGAGTTATCCGCTAAACAAAGATCAAAGTTAAGAGGTGTCAGCCATCCCAGAAATCTAGGTGGCTAATGTGAATTCTATGCAAATGTGTTGTCTAATGCCAGCATGCACAACATGCTGTCGTCAGACAGCCAATGGCAGCACATTACCCCATTACCTAGTGAAAATTATTAATGCTCCCAGCCCCCACTGTTTATGTGCCTCCCTATATATTGTTCCTAGAGTCACCACTGCTTCAGGGGCCCAGTTGTGCACTGTGGTGCTTTAATGGTGCGACCAGGCTTCTGTAATAATATAATGGCAGTCCTGGGGGAAGTGAAATTCAGTCACTTCCTCCCAGCTAACACTGAGACACGCAGGATGGAGGGCGGCACTGATTGGGAGAGAACTAGAGCCCAACTCCCAACAGCCTCAGCCAGCAGGTACTAAACAGGAGGATGGCATTGTGTATCTGTATGTGTGTCTGTGTAGTTGCATGTGTGTCTCTGTATCTGTTTGTGACTGTGTGTCGTATCTGCATGTGTGTCAGTGTGTGTATATATCTGCATACATCTCATCATCTTGCCAACACTACACACAAACACATCCCTGCATTCCAGTGTAAACACTACATACACACCTCTGTATTAAAACATCACCATTATATATAACCACACCACTGCATCTCGCCAACACTACACACAAAAGCATGCCTGCATTAAAAGGCCAACACTACATACAAACACACCCCTACATTCACTCACACTTACTCCATACAAAAGCATGCTTACATTGAAACATGCAAGCACTGCTCAATGCTACATACATTAAAAAAATTGTTGGTGTATTTTACATTTTAAAGTGCAGGGGGGAGACGGGGGGGGGGTGCCAAAACTAGGACCCGCCCCGGGTACCATTTGCTCTAGGTACGCCCCTGTATATATATATATATATATATATATATATATATAGCTTTTTCTAATATAATATATTGGTCCTTTCAGAGTAAAACATTTAATTATACAGTAAGCATACTCACATGCAGACACAGACAATCTCACTGACACACACAAGCTCATTGATACACAGCCTCATACACAAACAATTTCACTAATATACATAAGCTCATTGACATAAAAACACAAGCTCACTCACTAGCAGGCACACACACACACACATGCAAGCAAGCAAGCTCACTAGCAGGCGCACACACACACACAGCTTAATGTAGTGGTTCTGGTGTCTATAGCCTGTCCCTGCAGGCTTTTGAATGTAAACACTGACTTTGCAGAGAAAAGGCAGTGTTTACATTGCTTCCTAGTGACACCTCTAGTGACAGACACTCAGACGGTCACTAGAGGCGCTACCTGTGTCAGCGCGGATTGGCTGAGATCATCAAGCTTGATGATCTCAGTCATAGAGGCAGAGACCAGCACGACGTTGGGAAAAAAAAAAGGTGAGTAAAACACTATTTTTAAAAACACACACAGACACCACGACTGACACACACACACACAATGACAGACACACACACACACACCATGACAGACACACACACACACACCATGACAGACACACACACACACACCATGACACAGACACGCACACCGTGATACAGACACACACACCGTGATACAGACACACACACCGTGATACAGACACACACACCATGATACAGACACACACACCATGATACAGACACACCGTGACACAGACGACACAGACACACACAGCGTAACACAGACAGACACACACACAGCGTAACAGAGACAGACACACACAGCATGACACAGATAGACACACAGCATAACACAGACACACACACACACTGCATGACACAGACAGACACACCGCATGACAGACAGACACACACACAGCATGACACAGACAGACACACACACACAGCATGACACAGACAGACACACACACAGCATGACACAGACAGACACACACACAGCATGATACAGACACACACACAGCATGACAGACACACACACAGCATGACAGATAGACACACACAGCATGACAGACAGACACACACAGCATGACACAGACAGACAGACACACACACAGCATGACACATCATGGCACAGACAGACACAAACACAGCATGACACAGACAGATACACACACAGCATGACAGACAGACAGACACACACACACACAGCATGACAGACAGACAGACACACACACACACAGCATGACAGACAGACAGACAGACAGACAGACAGACAGACAGACAGACAGACAGACAGACAGACAGACACACACACACACTCTTTTTGGTACCTGTGGGTGGGCAGACTGATTGCTGTGCTGGCGGCCGCAGGGGAAGCTTTTCATGAGGCCGGGAGCAGGCTCTTCTGGGGGAGCAGGCTGTTCTGTCTCTGCTCCCCCTCCCTCGCGCGCAGCTTAATGAGACCGGAGCCGGAATATGACGTCATATTCCGGCCCCGGTCTCTTTCTAGCGCGCGAGGGAGGGGGAGCAGAGACAGAACAGCCTGCTCCCCCAGAAGAGCCTGCTCCCGACCTCATGAAAAGCTTCCCCTGCGGCCGCAGGTCACCCCGGCCCCAGGTGCCGACGGCCCACCGGGAAATTTCCCGGTATCCCGGTGGGCCAGTCCGGCCTTGGCTGCCGTATGAATAGCGGTATAATAGATTAACACACCTCAATCATTTGTCTGAAAAATACAAAATATAGACAAAATAAGTATATAATGATAGCCCAGGATAATATAGATATCAGAAATAGCAAAAAAGGAGAAGAAATAGCCCTATCTGAATGATTTGCTGATCGGACCTGAACTAGCTAGTAATAATGTAGCTAATACTGGAAAGAGTTCGGTTAGTGTGAAAAAAATCTTACTATAATTCCTAACCGTGGCTAGGCTAGAGATAACTGCCCAAACCAAAATTTGTTGCAAGTAGCTAAGCTAGAACATCCAAAAAGGATAAGTCTAAGAGATACTGAGCTTCTAGTCTGCGGTGTCTGACTATCAGAGAGAACTAATCTGTCGCTACAATAGCAGGGTATCCGACCTCCAAGACGCCTTAGACTAGAGGAATATATACCAATCCTAAAAACACATTAAATGCTCACTTCAATAAGTCTAGTAAAATAATCTAGTGCTACTAGTATGTAAAGCTACAAAGAAAAAGCCCCTTTTATCCCACGCTGTGTAATTTGACTCATAACTCTCTGATTGGTTACTTAATCCACCAATCAGAGAGTTATGAGTCAAATTACACAGCGTGGGACAATTCCAAAGAACTTTCCCACGCTGTGTAAAATGACACAGAGCACTCTGATTGGTGGATTTCAAACCAACTAATCAGAGTGCTGTGACAGGTAAATGTAGAGACTTACCTGTCAGTCTCTTCATTTACCTGTCAGAGCACTCTGATTGGATGACTTGAACCCACCAATCAGAGTGCTCTGAGCCTAATTGCAGGGCGGGGGAAGGCTTTATAAGCCTTCCCCCGCCCGTCAGAGCTCAGTCTGCATGGAGCCCTCCATGGGTGAAGATGGATTTTTTTTTTTTTTTTTAAACAGTGATCAGTCACAGGCTGCTCACTGTTTACTAGACATGCCCCTACTCGTGGTATAGCGAGTAGGGGCAAAATGTACTAATACTAAGTAATTTTTACTTAGTATTAGTAAATTTGGCTGAAAGACCAATTTAGATCTTTCAGCCTTTTGGTAGATAACTCCCTAATACTGTGGGAATTAGGGACTTATCTACCAAGCGGCCGCAAGAGAAGTCCCGAGGTGCCGAAGTCCCGAAATTCCGAAATGCCGAAGTTCCGAAATGCCGAAGCGTTGAAGTGCCGAAGTGTTGAAGTCCCGAAGTAGCCGAATTCTTTAAGTGCCGAATTGCCGAAGTCCCGAATAGCGAAAATCCTGAATTTCGGAATGCCGAACCGAACCGCAAATTTTCCCCATGCACATGCCTACTTGGTATTGTCTCTACATTATATTCTATTTAAACTACATTTTAGAACGGATACTTTTTCTCTTTTCCTTCTGACACACTGTTTAGATGACCTTACGTTACAGTTACATTGCAATTCTGTATCATCTTGCAGTCTAACAGTATAGTGCTTCCCTGCACTTAGGAAATATGAGATACTCGTTCCTTTATTTAACAATATAGTAGGGACAATATTTAGTGTATTTTATCTACTTATTTATTTTTGCACCCTCTTTGTTGTTGTCCCCCCCCCCCTTTTTCTTCACTGATTGATTTTATATGGTGTTCATTTAGAGCTAGGTATCTTTCCAGCTCTTCTTATATTTAGCACTTATTAAAAGTGAATTTTTATCATACATCTTGGTCACTGGACAGTCCAGTTTCGTGTTTGCCATTCATTTCTATGGGTTAACCCCTACCATAACTGTCCAGTTATTCTATTTACAGCTTCATCTAATTTGTCTTCTGCATTTGTTTTTTTATTTGTTCATTTGACATGCATACATAATAAATAAATATATACATGCATATCTAATGTTGGACGTTAAGAATAAGCCCTTAGATACCGAAACTTGAGATATCATGGTTTTACAATTGTCCTAGAGCAGGGGTAGGCAACCTTCGACACTCCAGATGTTGTGGACTACATCCCCCATAATACTCTTACACCCATAATGCTGGCAAAGCATAATGGGAGGTGTAGTCCAAAACATCTGGAGTGACGAAGGTTGCCTATGCCTGTCCTAGAGCTTCAAGCTTGACATACAAATGAGCATCATGTTTCAGACTTCATCCTACATTTCTGTAGGTATCTTTTAGCAATGGACAGCATTCATACACACTTTTTGTTTTATAACAAAGCATGGGTTATGATCCTAAAGGACCAGTGATCAGAAACCAGCCATGGGCTGTACAACTTCAACATTGCAGATCTCATTGAGTTGAAATCTCTTTGAGATCATATATCTAGGTGCCAATCTATTGCGGTGAGACCACACACACACACACACACTCTCTAAGTCTTTTCTGAGGTTGAAGAAAATAGTATTTACTAACTTTCTTATATTTGTCTTTATAGGGACATTGTAGGCAATGTGTCTGCTAAATTTCACTAAACTGGTTATAGTGTCTGTAGTCCCCTGGTTCTGCATTTCATTCATTAAACAGTTTTTAATGTTTTTTATGTATTAATGCTAAACAAAAGTCCCCAGCAGCCCATCCCGTCTGTGCTACTTTAGCTAATGAGAAAGATTTAGCCTGTGCAGCAATGGCTCAGAGTGTTAGCTGACTGCATGTAGCCTATCAGAGCTCCAACTGATGGTATGAATGGGTATGACTACAAGGAAATCTATAATCTCTACCTTAGCCACACCTCCAGAAGGAGCTGGACTGTGGGTGGCAAGAGACACTTATTTAGTGTTAACTTGCTCTTAATTGGTTTAACACTGAATGGAGTGGCATTGCCAGGGGATTCCAGGCACTATAACCAATTTAAAGAGATGAAATGTTATAGTGGCTACAGTGTCCCTTTAAGGCCTCAATTTAATATTTGTGGATAAGGTTTTTAAAATATTTAATATTTTTGGCTAAACCTTTAAACATATTTATTGAAAATATTAATATAGCAAAACATATATATCATATATACAAAAGTTTATCAATCAAAAAATATCTACAGAGGTGACCACTGCTTCCCACGAAACATGGCTTACCAGCCTAGAACAGGAGCTATCGGTGCTATGGTGCGATCACGCCCAGATTCACTACCGTATGGCAGCAATAGAAGATAGTAGGAGATGGAAGAATGTGAATGTGAGTAACATCTCTGCTGTAACATTGCTGCAGCAGAGATTCCTCAACTAATGTGGAGGCTTCTTACACAGCTATTTTCTGCCAAACAGGCTAAACTGATGACCCTAGACAGCTGTTAAAGGCTTCCAGAAATAGGGATATAATAATTTGCTACCAAAAGTGCCCTAAAAAGTAGGCGTTTATGACTGCCATTCGCAGTAAGTCACCTTATAGCGTCAAAGTACACCAGCTGGCATTCTTTCTGGATTTATCTAGACCAAACTGGAACTAATAAAGCATAAAATGCCTTACAAGTGGAGAGCCCCAAGAAGTCTCCTGATCCCACATGGCTCCGGGACATGGAAGGTCTTGGAGGCATTTGAAATCTCTGACACACTCCAGAAGATCAGGCTGTCCGCTGATTCGGAAGGATCACTGTCCACAGCTCCAGCTATGCAATCAACTGCCTGGGACACTGCAAGGGTTTGCCCGGTTGTGCCAGCGGCACTGAGGCAAAGTCCTGCAACCGCAGCGGTCCCCATAACTATCATTGACAATCAGCATTTATCTTGTTTTGTTTAGTTTGTTAGTATTTTTTCTTAACCCCTTAAGGACACATGACATGTCTGACACGTCATGATTCCATTTTATTCCAGAAGTTTGGTCATTAAGGGGTTAAAATATAATTTTTTCTTAACATATCTAACTATTACCACTAATATGTTGTTACCATATGGAAAGCCCTTCAGGACACATCTCTTCCCTTCCTTCATACATACACGCCCAATCTTCAGATGGCAAAAGGAACATGTCCTATGCTACCCCCTCTAACCCTTCTATAATTTACAATACTTCCTGCAGGGGTAATGGCTTAGTCTTAGCTGCTTGCAGCTACCTTATACTTAATTACTTTTGTTTATGTATTTTATTAAACACAACACGGCTTGGGACACTTTCTTTCATAAAACACTATAAAAACACGATTTTCTTTGACTAATGAGCTCAAGAATGATTTGAGGTTTTTTTTCAAACTAACTGGTATTTATCTGGCTTTGTAGATTAGCAGTTCCTCTGCATCAGAATAGAGGGTTATGTTGAAACCTTAAAGAACATCAAGTTATGGCACAGAGCACAGTAAGGAAACCTTGAAATGCTTTAACAGACACATTGGTATATTTATTCCTTGGTGGGTTTGCATTTCTAATCATATGAGTGTGGTTGTTTTAGATCGGTTATGTAGGGTATTTTGTAACATATTTATTGCTTTGCGTTCTATTGAAACTTATCATTAGGCTTGGTGAAGAAAATAGTTTTGTCCGAATCAGTTGCCCAAAAACTCACTTCAGCCATGAGGTGCTACTAAGTTATTTGTGTAGTAGCTTAAAAAGGCCCCAACTATTGGACAGGCACTGTTCTCTCCTGTGCCTCTATCTGGTTTTATCAGGTGGGAGCTTAAAACTAAATATTAGTGATGGACATGTCACTGCTTGTGACTTTGGAATTTGATACAAATTGATGATCGCCCAAAATGTGGTTGAATCGTATTCAACCAAAACCAAATGCATAAGTCATCTTAACATCAATTAACATTCTACATTTGAGAAAATATATGATTAAAGGGACACTTTGTATCCCTAAAGCCCTTGAGATTGCTGAAAAGCTTTATGTGTGAAGAGTGGGTCCTCATTTTTTCATTTTTGAAAAAAGTGCATATTTCAATAGAAATTGGCTCTTTTACAAATGAACTTGATGACACCACTTGGCTGTCAGTCAAACAGCATATCCTGTTACTTCCTGGTTTGTTTAGCTCAGTTCTAAACTCAAGAAGCAGCAATTGCCCAGAGCACCTGCCTTGCAGAGACTCCTCATTGAGCTGCATGGGGAAGTCTGTAACTGGACAGTCAAGGTGAGTCTGGGTGGGGTTAGAAGGGGAGGGCTGTCAAATGCTGCAGACAAGAAAACTGCAGGTTTTCAAGTGGTTTTTAGATATACACCCAAGGAGAAAAAGTATAATCAAATAGTTAGTGGAGTGTCCCTAATGAAAGATGTCTGCTCTAATAACTATACAGCATCATTTGTAAACGTGAGCTTTTTTTCTTAACCAACCTGTATGTACTATAGACATTAATTATTACAAGTCTCTGATGAATTCTAGATATTTTAACCTGATTCATTTTTTTACTTTTTAGATAAGCACTGATTGAAAAACGCTCTGTCTGTCTATCCTCGCTTTACAACATAACATGTCTCTCAGAAATCTCTAATTTACCATGGGAAGAATACAATGAAAATAAATTAACATCCAATTTTGGTTTATTCCTCCCTCTTTCTGTCTTAGCTGTTACTTTAGCTAAAGCACTAGTTATTCTCTATTAACATTTACAAGTTGGGAGATAATTAACCAGCAAGCTTTAGAAGATAATTGTTCATTTTCATATCCAGACATATTTTCTCCTTTGAGAATACGCTTAAGAAATATACATTTAGTCAAATCATACAGACGCAATGCTACAATATTAGATTATCACTAGACTTTTATAGCATTGGTTATTACTATCTGTCCATTACACATGCCATATTCCTGCTGCAACTGCTAATTGATGCTCATGTATCTCAGCAAATGCTAATTTTCTCCCGACTTTAATATTGGATGTTACAAATTGCTCCGGTAATGGAAGAAACATAACTGCAGAGCCGTTGAGTGTTTTGTTTTTATTTGGCATATAAAAACACTTCTAAGATATTATTTCTCAGACAATAAAAATACAGACCTAGTTTTTAGAATTCTTGTTTTTATTGTTGCACAATTGAGCCCATTTAACTGGTCAGGGAGGTGTGGTTTTGCTAGCTACATTTGTTCTGCAAAGACTATTGATTAAAGGAAGACTATCGGAGACCACACCACTTCATCTCATTGAAGTGGTTTAGGTGCAGTGTCTGTCATTTTAGCCCTGCAGCTGCAAACACGGCAGTTTGGATGAATCTAATTTTCATTCCGTGGGTCATACTGAGGAATATATAGAATACATTTGAATTAAATTAATGTAATGGCACCCCCAGGCAAAAAAGGGTTAAACCGCCGTTTAGTAGATCTTCCCTTCCAGAGACACAGGCATAGCTACTGTAGACACCAATACAGCGAACCGGAGAAGCATATGAATGCCGTAAACAGGCTAACTGGAACCATACGAATGCTGTAAACAGCCGAATAGGAAAAACCATACGAAAGGTTTACACTCCTAGCAGTCGAACTGGAACAGCATACAATAAATCCCCCCAAGAATGAGACAAAGTTCCGTGTTGAGGGTCAAGCAGTGAACAGACAGACCTGTGGGTTTATTGTTCTTATATACACATTAGTACCACCCACAGGGTTTTGGAAAACAACCAATAAACACGTACAATACACTCAGACACTCCCACACAAAATCCTCCCCTCTGCCTGTGATACAATTGCCTTACACAATGGGTAATGTAATTATCACAGGCAGAGAACTACAGTTTTTCCACATTATTCATAACTTTAAAAGTATGCATCACATTCACATAAAACTTAAATTTTCAGAATCAGCATACATACAAACATATGCCAAAATCACCCACATTGGTCCATTGGTTCAAAAGATAGATTGAAGTCCTTTGTGACTAAAGGAAGCATGGCTTTTCTGCCCAAAACCAGTTCCACAGGGTCTTCTATCCTGGAGATAATTGGGACGTAATCAAATTATCTCCAAGGACAGAGGCAGAGGCTCCATTAAGCACATGGCAGTAAAAAGACATTAAAATACAATAAAATACACAATGTTACATTTATTACATAAAATACAGACATGCAACATATCCCCAGATAGCTTAGGTCTGAGCACACATTATTACTGAATTGCGCTCAGACCACACACATTCATACAGTTCAATTGCAATGGAGCCAAAGTCTTTCATTATACGAATAGGCTCCATGGCATAGCTATCTGGGTTAAATGAGTTAATTCAGTAAATCCGAGAATCTACCGAATGCCAGGGCAGAAATACATGAATAGACCTTTCTGCATAGGAAAATAAAGTATTTAAATGCCGGTCCATAGTCAAAAGGCAGCAGGCAACCAGGCTCCTCCAATGAACAGTGGCGAGATTGGTCTTATCACAATTAATAATAAAAATACTTTTTAAAATAACCTTTTTGCTGTTCACAAGTATGTAAAATGTTAGGTGTATGAATTATTCCCACAACTAACAGCAACCATTTGCACATTTTATTGTATTTATGTTCCTGTTGATGTTAAAGGGACATTATAGTCATCATAACTACTACAGCTAATTGTTGTTGGTCTGGTGTCTATAGCCTGTCCCTACAGGCATTTTGCTGAGAAAAGGCAGTCAATCCTCTGACAGTCATTAGATGTGCCTACTGGGGTAGTGCTGCACATTGTGCAGCATAGCCATTTAGCATCTCCACGCTCTGCATGGAGACACTGAACACTCCCCATGGAGATGCATTTAATCATTGAGGAGATGCTGATTGGCTAGGACAGTGTTTGGCCCTGTACCGCATCCTTGGCTGAGATCATCAGAATTGATGATCTCAGCCAATCCAATGCTTTCCTACAGGAAAGCATTGGATTGGCTGAGATCATCAATTCTGATTATGTCAGCCAAGAAGGCGGATCGGGGACCTGGCAGACCCGCGCAGCTCTGGAAATAAGGTGCATTTGAGACTTATTTAAGGAGGTAAGATGTTTGTGTTCCTGACCCTATAGTGTTTCTTTAAGAATGTAATTTTACCACATATATGACTAAATTGTAATAAGATAGGCATTTCTCTCGTAATTAAATTGCATTGTTTCTGTAAAAGTTAATTCGAGAACTCTATTGGGTTACCAAATTGTACTTACCGTATATACTCGAGTATAAGCCGAGTTTTTCAGCCCATTTTTTGGGCTGAAAACCCCCAACTCGGCTTATACTCGAGTCAGAGTCTGTATTATGGCAATTTGCATTGCCATAATACAGACTGGGGGGAGAGGGGGGCTGTCAGAGATGTACTTACCTTTCCTGCAGCTCCTGTCAGCTCTCTCCTCCTCCGCGCCGTCCGTTCAGCACCTCGGTCAGCTCCCAGTGTAAGTCTCGCGAGAGCCGCGGCTCTCGCGAGACTTACACTGTGAGCTGACAGAAGAGCAGAACGGACGGCGCAGAGGAGGAGAGAGCTGACAGGAGCTGCAGGAAAGGTAAGTACAGCTCTGACAGCCCCCCTCTCCCCCCCACTGAACTGCCACTGGACCACCAGGAAAGGAGAGCCCCCCTCCCTGCCATATATCAAGCAGGGAGGGGGGACGAAAAAAATAAAAAATAAAATAAAATAAGAAAAAAAAAAAAAAAATTAATAATAAAAAAAGGGGTATAAGGACCACTATGGGAGGGGGGGGGGTATAAGGACCACTATGGGAGGGAGGGGGTGGGTTAAGGACCACTATGGGAGGGAGGGGGGTATAAGGACCGCTATGGGAGGGAGGGGGGGGTATAAGGACCGCTATGGGAGGGAGGGGGGTATAAGGACCGCTATGGGAGGGAGGGGGGGGGTATGGACCACTATGGGAGGGGGGGGGGGGTATAAGGACCACTATGGGAGGGAGAGGGGTATAAGGACCACTATGGGAGGGAGGGGGGGTATAAGGACCACTATGGGAGGGAGGGGGGGTATAAGGACCACTATGGGAGGGAGGGGGGTATAAGGACCACTATGGGAGGGAGGGGGGGATAAGGACCACTATGGGAGGGAGGGGGGGATAAGGACCACTATGGGAGGGAGGGGGGATAAGGACCACTATGGGAGGGAGGGGGGGGGATAAGGACCACTATTGGAGGGAGGGGGGTATAAGGACCACTATGGGAGGGAGGGGGGGTATAAGGACCACTATGGGAGGGGGTGGGATAAGGACCACTATGGGAGGGAGGGGGGGTATAAGGACCATTATGGGAGGGAGGGGGGGGGGGGTATATGGACCACTATGGGAGGGATGGGGGGGATAAGGAACACTATGGGAGGGAGAAGGGGGATAAGGACCACTATGAGAGGGAGGGGGTGGGATAAGGACCACTATGGGAGGGGAGGGGGAAGTAAGGA
Source organism: Pelobates fuscus (assembly GCF_036172605.1). Taxonomy (NCBI): domain Eukaryota; kingdom Metazoa; phylum Chordata; class Amphibia; order Anura; family Pelobatidae; genus Pelobates; species Pelobates fuscus. Next base: position 461,305,878 of record NC_086317.1, on the reverse strand, counting down.
CCACTAGGGGAGGGGAGGGTAAGGACCACTAGGGGAGGGGTGAGTCAGGACCACTGGGGGGGAGTGAAGGAACACGGGGGTGGGGAGGTAAGGACCACTGAGGGAGGAGGAGGGGAAGTCAGGACATATGGGGGGGGGGAGGGGCGGCAAATTTTTTTTTGCCTACGGCGGCAAATATCCTTGCACCGGCCCTGCACACACTGCATTCACACACTGCATTCATGCACACACACACACTGCATTCATGCACACACACACTGCATTCATGCACACACACACTGCATTCATGCACACACACACTGCACTCATACACACACGCTGCACTCATACACACACACATACGCACACACTGCATTCATTATACACACACTGTAAATAAATATTCAATTAATATATTTTTTTTAGGATCTAATTTTATTTAGAAATTTACCAGTAGCTGCTGCATTTCCCACCCTAGTCTTATACTCGAGTCAATAAGTTTTCCCAGTTTTTTGGGATAAAATTAGGGGCCTCGGCTTATATTCGGGTCGGCTTATACGGTAGTTTAATTCTGGTAATGGTATACTTAAAAATAGATAACAAAAAACTAGAAGAAAATGCTATTGCTTCAGTTGCTATGAATTTATACATTTATACCAGAAAGCAACACTGGTTTTCATGTTACTTTTTGGGATTTTCCTAAAAGACTGCTCAAGTTATATTAATGCTTTCATTTAATAGAATGTGACGTGAAGCATCTTGGTTCCACATTGTATTCTACATCTTTCTCCGTGCTTCCGGACAATTATGTCATAAAGAATATTCTTCACTTTTACCTGGGAATAGCCTGTACTTTGCTAGAATGGTACTTCACAATTTCCTGGCTGCTTTTCAGATAACCCATTAACGCATTTTAGAAGTTTATAAAACTGTCTAGAAGAGGCCTGCCCGCTCCAAAACGATAGTGTTTTATCACGCTTTTCTTTTTATTTGAAAAGTATTTTTTAGAAGTATTTTAGAAGTATTGGTTAAACTCAATTCCTAGTTTAAAAAACAAAAGATTTGGCACAATATTTACAATGTAACCAAGGCTGTAAAGCACCATTATATATATATATATATTAGAATTCACCTGATTTAAGACTTCTTAGAAAATTAAAAATTCTCCTCTACACCCTACTACTTTCTTTTTCTAACTAAGAGCTCATTTCCAATCGTGTCACTACTTTTTACCAGCCACTCACTAAAGTACCTTTTGGACAATAGGCAACACCTTACCACCTGCTGTTATTAAAAGTCAAGTCAATCCTACGGGAGTCTATGCTTTCCCAAAAGACGCTACTTAAGACCATAGGACAGTGGTAGACAATACCCAATTGCTGTAGAAGAAACCAACACCTCCTGAAGGGGAGTTGACTCAGGGTATATATCAGTGTCATGAAATGCTAACGCCATGACAACCCACAAAATGCGTACCGAAGCAAAAAAAAAATGTAAGGTCTATAGCAAGGGCTCATCCAGAACCACTTGACACAGGGCCTGAGCCCTGCACCGACCTTATGTTTGACCTCTGTAGGGCTAGTCATTCGCCTAGGGCGCCGGCCTGCTGGGGGCGCCCACCGGGAGCAGGCACTTGCCATCAGCGCCTGGAGGATCGGCCCGGTGCTGAGGGGGGGACGGCTCAAGAGCCAATTGCCCAGCGCTGCGGCCCAAGACAGTGGGCGCCTCCTGGATGTAGGTACTAGGCAGTATGTATGTATGGATGCATGTATTAGGCAGTATGGGTGTATGGATGTAGGTAATAAGCAGTATGTGTCTATGGATGTAAGCATTAAGCAATATGTGTGTATGGGTACATGTATTAGGAAGTATGTGTGTATGAATGCATGTATTAGGCAGTATGTGTGTAAGGATACTGCTTGATGCGTACATCCATACACACACTGCTTAATGCGTACATCCGTACACACATACTACTTAATACCTGCATCCATACACACATACTGCCTAGTACTTAGTATTAAGCAGTGTGTGTGTGTATGAATGTATGCATTAAGCAGTGTGTGTGTATGGATGTATGCATTTAAACATTGTGTGTATGGATGTACGCATTAAGCAGTATATGTGTATGGATGCAGGTATTAAGCAGTATGTGTGTATGGATGTATGCATTAAGCAGTATATGTATATGGATACATGTATGAGGCAGTATGTGTGCATGGATGTAGGTATTAAGCAGTATGTGTGTATGGATACATGTATGAGGCAGTATGTGTGTATGGATGCAGGTATTAAGCAGTAGGTGTGTATGGATGCAGGTATTAAGCAGTAGGTGTGTATGGATGCAGGTATTAAGTAGTATGTGTGTATGGATGTAGGTATTAAGCAGTATGTGTGTATGGATGTAGGTATTAAGCAGTATGTGTGTATGGATGCAGGTATTAAGCAGTAGGTGTGTATGGATGTAGGTATTAAGCAGTAGGTGTGTATGGATGTAGGTATTAAGCAGTATGTGTGTATGGATGCACGCATTAAGCAGTATATGTATATGGATACATGTATGAGGCAGTATGTGTGTATGGATGTAGGTATTAAGCAGTATGTGTGTATTAGGCAGACCTCACTGAAAACCATATGGCAAAATTTAGGCCAAAATAGCTGATGTAGAAGAGCCCAGCAATGTAATCTCACTAAGTTTATAGTGAGTTTACAAATGATGATTTATTTTGGTTTGTATTTTTTTTTTTTTTTTTTTTTAATACTTGCTTGCTGGTTTATAAAAAAATGTCAAGGGATGCATATCCCTTTAAAGAAAAGGCCAGACATAGGATATAAAACCATAAAAGTACTCCTTTTATAAGTACATGTGATGTTTAAATGAGCAATTCACAAAGCAGAAATAATCCACAAAAAAACCCATAGATATATATCTGACATTGCACAAAATCACAGTTAAATACATTGTATATACTGTCACCATCGTCTGCTAAGGCAAATCACAGGGTGAAGTATGTATGCTCAGAGTAGGATTCTTTTTTTTGTAACCAGCAAGGTGTGCTTGCTATGGTAACAACTTATACCACATATGTTTCTGTGCTCTACTAGTGAGTGGCTAACCTCCAAGTGGTCTTTGCTTGGCAATCAGCTGGTAAAATTAGCAGCAGGGTTCTAAACCAGTCAGTAAATAGTAGTCACTACAAACTACTGACTGTTGTTAACAGAGAGAGTTTAAGACATCTGACAAGGCTGGAAATTAGTCCAAAATAGTATTGCATCTACTTCCCAAATATTAATTAAAAACAAAAGGATTGTAAATCAATGCTAAAACTTTATACGTGTAAAGTCTTTTTTCCACTGACGACACAGTAGCTCCAGAATTAAAAGGAGCACTAAATCACGGGGAACCACATTAGGACCAACCACATGTCAACTCTATTTTTTTTGGACACTATGTGTCCCCGACAATAAATGTAAAAGTATTTTGTTTCTATCTGTGGTTATTTGGTTGCTGGCAAAGCAAGAGGTACGCTATTTTTTTACAGTATTCTTTCTCACTTTCGTTTTGGTACGGCAAGGTTCTGCTTGAACAGCGGTAAAACACTATACTGTAAGAAGTTTAAAATGCAAAGTGGAGATGGTAACTACCAAGCTCCATGCTGTGAGAGATTGGAGAATTCCAGTATCTGCACGGCAGTAATTACGTTTTATAACTCAATTACTGCTGCACTCACCATCCACCATGCTGCTGCTTCTTTTTTTTTATAATTAGTATTTTAATTTGGTAAGAAAAAAGTGGTACATGACATGTAACATATCAGCAGAGCATACCACGTTTTTTGAAAGTAGAAATCATCAACTGTATAATAATCGGTAGCTGTGTATATAATATTAGCAGAAAGTAAGGAAAACTTAAAATCTGCATTGCTTATTTGGTATCATTTTTTTTTTTTTTTTTTACCAGATAGTGAGCCTCATCTAACAGGCTATCAATAGCGTAATCAAATGCTATACAGTGGTGATAAAACTCTAATGGGAGAGTCAATTTAAGGCCCAAATTAGATACTGTGCTGATCAAGTGTGAAAACTTCTCGATAACAACATTAGAAGACACATGGGGATAATATAAAAATAAACAATAGCATGGATAGAGAAGGCACCAATGTATGTTGTCAATGTCCCCATGTGGTATTGAGAATGTATTGTGGATGTCTGTTGCTGCTGCTGCAGTGAGTAGTGGGCTAATGTCTCAGTGGCATTAGTGAGGTGAAGCGGTCTGCCATTATGTTGACGGCCTGGACCCCAACGGTATTGTATAGCGTCGTAGTGACTGTCCACATTGTACTGTAGAGCAGGAAAAGTCCCCATAAAATGTGAGAGTATTGGTCTCAAATGTGTGATGTGGGGGAGTAGGTGCCGCCACCATAACCATGCCCCTGTCTGCCTCTGAGCGGAACAGCACCATGAGGTTTCTTGGCAGTGCAAACAGGGGCTTTAGGAGACTTAGTCACCAAAAAATGTAAGTCAATCACAATAGATTTTACTATTTGCAGAAGGCAACATGGAAGCACAAAGCCTTCTGAATAGGTGATGGACCTCTTGCAAGGGCACCAATTTTCAAATACCTTGGATCCTTAGATTCTGGTGTCAGTGTGAATTTTCCATTAGTGCTATTTTTGATTCAAAATGTTGTTGCCCCAGTTTCAGCTGCTCTACCTCTGCTTCCAAATCTTGGTAATGTCCTTTGGACTGCTCAGTGTCATCTTCCACTGTTAGCATGTGGCCCACTTATATATTGAACTTCTCCCGAGCAATGGAGAGGTCTGCTGAAAACATAGCCTTCAATTCCAAAGCTTTAATTCAAAGTTTTAATATCAGCCTTACATGCTGGGACACGAATCTCATTCGCTGGTGTATCAGCCAGACATCTGCAGTAAGTTATAAGTGGAAGCTTTCTGGGCATGGGATATTGTGTGGCCTGCTGTTTCTCATCTGTTGATGACTCCTGAGCCCCCATCATGTGTGGCTGATTCTAGCATTTCAATCAACTCGTGGGGGGGAGGTTGCAGGCTCATCAAGTATCCTCTGCTTAAGTAAGGTCCTGCTCCTAGGAATATCGACTTAAAGGTGCTGCTCAAAGCTTGGCCCACAAACAATGATCTGAGGGAGTCAAATACGGGCCTGCAGACCACCGTTACAGCAGACTGACACCTCTTGTGCCAAGAGATACGGGTCCAGATATCTAAGATACAGGTAGATCATGACCATCTTGTGGCGGCCCATACAGTAACCACTAACACGCTAGAGTGTCAAACACAACTCTGTAATTTGGCCCTTTATCTCGAAGATCTGGGTAACAGGGGCTACTTATAGAACGTGCACCACTCGGGCCTACTTGAAATGGAAAAGTCAAAGGAACCGTTGTATGCAATCCTTACCAGAATCTGCTGCAGCAAGAGCAAACTAACCCTATTGAGTTTGTCCGGGTACACAGAGTGGTCATGCCTAGGGGCCTTCCAGATAGCCCCTCCGAGATGATACTTGCTGTTGGGTTCAATTTCCACTGAAAGAGGACATACTGTGAACTGCACAGGAAATCAGTGAGCTACTTTATTATCTGCACACATTGCAGCTGTTCCCTGAACTGTCGTCAACCACTTTGGGATACAGGAGGGCACCCCTGCCACAGATAGCTGCTTCGGTTAGGCTTACTCATATTTTCAACACTGAAGATCCCAGAACCATCAAAACTAACAGGGACTTTATCGACCTTGGCCCCATACCCCAGCTGACCCCTGTCAGTAAGAGATGGCCAAGTGATTTAGATTTCTACTGACTGGCACTGATTAAAACTGAAGAGATGGCATTCCCACACAGGCAAAAATCTACAAGGCTAGGGGGTTTTCAGAACTGGTGGCAGGAAGGGGGTAAGGCATGAGTTTTCCTACTCCTCACCATATCCACTTTATTTAGTTTTTTTGTGTTTTCACTCCACAATTTGATTTTGATGCCACTACTGCCAAACTCAAGATGATGTTTTTTTTTTTCTATGCAACTATACAAAACCAGTCACCCCTACCTATATTTGTTTGGGAAATAGAAATAGAAAAGAACAGTGGGTATAGTATTATAAATATGTTAAATAGAAGAGGTCCCAGAACCGAATCCTGAGAGACACCACTTACCACTTTTGTCCAATTTGAGAATGTAACATTAATGACAACTCACTGTACTCTTTTTTTAAGCCAATGTTCTACCTAAGAACAAGAATTTTCCTCTAGACCAATATCTTATTGTACACTAACCTATTGATTTGCAAAAAAAAAATGCTTATGTGATGCCATAATGGATCTTTCAGGGTTAAAATGTAACTAACCAAACACTATTTTTTTAATTTTGCTTCATAAATAATAATATCTCTAAAACAAATATATTTGAATGCTAGGGGCTATTTTATCTCAGAATTGAGGCCGGTGGTATGTGGGTCTGGAAGTTGCTTGATTAGCTTGCACTTATCCCTTTAATCTTACTCGTACAAAGACAAATCCTATCACAATACTTGCTCACAATAACATACTGATATTTTTTGTTATTTAAGTCCTGCTGTACACTTAATATATATCATCCTGTTACCCTGCTAGACACACCATTGCTGATTCTGTAATTCTAGTGTTATATTGGTATTTAATTGCACTGATGCCTCGAGAGTCCACTTCTCATAATATTTTTATCAATACTGTAAAGATTTTCCAAATGTGCACTACACTGACTAGACCTTCGCAACGACCAGCATCAGCAAAGACTATTCTCTCATGGGCTATAACTAGCCGCTATAGAGATGGATATACATGCTAGCTTAAAGGGATTCTCCAGTGCCAGGAAAACATATTAGTTTTTCTGGCACTGCAGGACCCTGTAAACATAGAAACATAGAATGTGACAGCAGATAAGAACCATTCGACCCGACTAGTCTGCCCGATTTTCTAAATGCTTTCATTAGTCCCTGGCCTTATCTTATAGTTAAGATAGCCTTATGCCTATCCCACGCATGCTTAAACTCCTTTACTGTGTTAACCTCTACCACTTCAGCTGGAAGACTATTCCATGCATCCACTACCCTCTCAGTAAAGTAATACTTCCTGATATTATTTTTAAACCTTTGCCCCTCTAATTTGATAATGTCCTCTTGTTGTGGTAGTTTTCTTCTTTTAAATATAGTCTCCTACTTTACTGTGTTGATTCCCTTTATGTATTTAAATGTTTCTATCATATCCCTCCGGTCTCGTCTTTCCTCCAAGCTATACATGTTAAGATCCTTTAACCTTTCCTGGTAGGTTTTATCCTGCAATCCATGAACCAGTTTAGTAGCCCTTCTCTGAACTCTCTCTAAGGTATCAATATCCTTCTGAAGATACGGTCTCCAGTACTGTGTACAATACTCCAAGTGAGGTCTCACCAGTGTTCTATACAATGGCATGATCACTTCCCTCTTTCTACTGCTAATGCCTCTCCCTATACAACCAAGCATTCTGCTAGCATTTCCTGCTTCTCTATTACATTGTCTGCCTACCTTTAAGTCATCAGAAATAATCACCCCTAAATCCCTTTCCTCAGATGTTGAGGTTAGGACTCTATCAAATATTCTGTACTCTGCCCTTGGGTTTTTAGGTCCAAGATGTATTATCTAGCACTTATCCACATTAAATGTCAGTTGCCACAACTCTGACCATTTTTCTAGTTTACCTAAATCATTAGCCATTTGGCTTATCCCTCCTGGAACATCAACCCTGTTACATATCTTGGTATCATCAGCAAAAAGACATACCTTACCATCAAGACCTTCTGCAATATCACTAATAAAAGTATTAAAGAGAATGGGTCCAAGTACAGATCCCTGAGGTACCCCCCTGGTGACAAGCCCAAGCTTCGAAAATACTCCATTGACTACAACCCTCTGTTGCCTGTCACTCAGCCACTGCCTTACCCATTCAACAATATTGGAATCCAAACTCAAAGATTGCAGTTTATTGATAAGCCTTCTATGTGCAATAGTGTCAAAAGCCTTACTGAAATCTTGGTAAGCAATGTCTACTGCACCACCCTGATCTATAATTTTAGATACCCAATCAAAAAAATCAATAAGATTAGTTTGGCATGATCTCCCTGAAGTAAAGCCATGTTCTCTCTGATCTTGAAATCCATGTGTTTTTAGATGTTCAACAATCATATCCTTTAACATGGTTTCCATCACTTTCCCCACTACTGAAGTAAGGCTTACTGGCCTATAGTTGCCCAACTCCTCCCTATTACCTTTCTTGTGAATGGGCACAACATTCACCAACTTCCAATCTTCTGGGACTACTCCTGTTAACAATGATTGGTTAAATAAATCTGTTAATGGTTTTGCTAGTACACCACTAAGCTCTTTTAATAGTTTTTCTGTGTATTCCATCAGGTCCCATTGACTTATTTGTCTTTACTTTTGAGAGTTGAAGTAGAACCTCTTCCTCTGTAAACTCACGTGTAATAAATGACTTATTTATCCTTTTTCTTAACTGAGGTCCCTTTCCTTCATTTTCATCTGTAAATACCGAACAAAAATATTCATTGAGACAGTCAGCTAGACCTTCATCCTCTTCTACATACCTTCCTTCTTTTGTTTTTAATCTAACTAATCCTTGTTTTACTTTTCTTTTCTCATTTATTTATCTAAAAAAAAGTTTTGTCCCCCTTTTTTGCTGACTGTGCTATTTTCTCTTTTCCCTGCCACCCCCATACCAAGTTGCTGAAGGGGTTAAAACCTCTTCAGTGACTTACCGGAGTCCAGCACCGATGTCCCTCGTCGCTGGTCAGGCTCCGCCTACTCTCCGCCAACTCTCCTCCCCTGCCGACGTCAGCCGGCGGGGAGACCAAATGCCGTGCACGCGCATTAGACCTCCCCATTGGAAAGCATTATTTAATTCTTTCCTATGGGGATTTGGGCGACGCTTGAGGTCCTCACATAGCGTGAGGACGTCCAGCGTTGCTTAAAACAATTTTCGTGTTCTATGAACATGGAAGTCCCTCTAGTAGCTGTCTGATAGACAGCCACTAGAGGAGGACTTAACCCTGCAAGGTAAATATTGCAGTTTATGAAAACTGCAATAATTACACTTGCGGGGTTAAGGGTAGTGGGAGTTGGCAACCAGACTCCACTCTCCAATGGGCAGAAGTGGTCTGGGTGCCTGGAGTATCCCTTTAAGGATAATGCATTTTATCCATGAGAGAATGTGCATTACACCTTTGCCCATCAAATGTCTCACATTCCATATAATAGTCACTCACAATCTTGGAGCCCTGTTCCCACAATGACATGCATGTGCTGGGTTATGTTTATACTTTCTGTTTTTTTACCCATATAAGACTCCCTCGGCAGCAATGTGTACATGGGAATTTTTACCTGCAAGTGCACCAGATTGACACCTGCCCTTCTTGGAGCAAGTTCTTAACAAACTTGTGCACTGTGGATAAATTTGGTTTGGCCAACAATATATAAATTTATAGCAATGTATTTTCCAGTATGCTGGTAGACTTTTTTTCCTGCTATTTGGTTGACACTTCAAGTAAGGAAAAGTAACTAAAAGAGCGAAACAAAAGAGTAGCATTATAAAATCTATATTGACCTGTGACTGACATTTAGTGTCTCTCACCACATTATTCCAGAACTTACTGTCATCCATGTAATATCCACAATTTAAATCCTAAATAGTGCATATTTATTAGATACAGTCCAAACATCAACATCTGAGGAAAGGTATTTAGTGATAATTATTTCAGATAACTTAAAAGGTAGGCAGACAATGTAATAGAGCAGCAGGAAATGCTAGCAGAATGCTTGGTTGTATAGGGAGAGGTATTAGCAGTAGAAAGAGGGACGTGCTCATGCCATTGTACAGAACACTGGTGAGACCTCACTTGGAGTATTGTACGCAGTACTGGGGACCATATCTCCAGAAGGATATTGATACCTTAGAGATAATTCAGAGAAGGGCTACTAAACTGGCTCATGGATTGCAGGATAAAACTTACCAGGAAAGGTTAAAGGATTTTAACATGTACATCTTGGAGGAAAGACGAGATAGGGGGGATATGATAGAAACATTTAAATACATAAAAGGAAATCAACACAGTAAAGGAGGAGACTATATTTAAAAGATGAAAAACAACCACAACAAGATGTAGTGGAATCATGGAATAACCTTCCAGCTGAAGTGGTAGAGGTGAACACACTGAAGGAGTTTAAACATGCGTGGGATAAGCTGTAAGATAAGGCCAGGGACTAATGAAAGTAGTTCGAAAATTGGTCAGACTAGATGGGCCGAATTGTTCGTATCTGCCATCACATTCTATGTTTATTACATAAAAAACCATAACATGACAGCTAAAAAGCAGGCAAATATCTGGGTATCTAAAATGCCATAATATAGAACAAATAATAAGCATACCACAAAAAAATTATAATCACCAATCCAAAAATAGAACCCTGTGCCTGCTGGAATGGGGTAGGGGGAGGAAATTAATAAAGAAAGGTGAAACATCTGAGTGCTCTGTATGGGCTTCATGTCTACCCTGACGCTTGATAAAGCTTTAAGGCCTTGTTAGGTTTTGGCATATCATCACCTTCTTTTACTTTCTTTTACCTGGGTATCTAAAATGCCATAATATAGAACAAATAATAAGCATACCACAAAAAAATTATAATCACCAATCCAAAAATAGAACCCTGTGCCTGCTGGAATGGGGTAGGGGGAGGAAATTAATAAAGAAAGGTGAAACATCTGAGTGCTCTGTATGGGCTTCATGTCTACCCTGACGCTTGATAAAGCTTTAAGGCCTTGTTAGGTTTTGGCATATCATCACCTTCTTTTACTTTCTTTTACCTATTGCCACTATCAGTTATATTCATCATTCCATGCTTTAGTGAACTGGTCTATGTTTGGGGAATTCCCTACAACATAGACCTGCTTTCTAGCACATGCTTGCTACCGTTTTTTCACCGAACTAAGACATCTCCCAAAAATAAGCCCCAGTGCGTTTTTCCAGGAGGGGGAGGGGAAACCCAATATAAGACCCGGTTTTATTTTCGGGGAAATATGGGGAAATATAGTATTAGCAAGTTTTAACTGACTTGAAACAACTTATTTTCACAAACTTTAACTTATATTTTTTAATATTGTTAAAAATTAAAACAATTGTGGGTAAAGATCCGAGTTGATAACTTACCTGTTCTTGTAATTATATGTATCAGAGATATAGAAAAGGCTTGTTCCTACAAGAAATATGCACTTACTTGGGGATTTTTCTTTTCTGGAATATGGGGAGATTTTCTGTTCTTTGGCTAAAATCTGCTTCCAGTAAATTACAAAGTCGTTCTGTTGAAAACAAAAAGAATATGCATAGGTTTGAAAATGTTGCAAAAGTAGAAAATATGTTACAAACTTCTCAACAACACCATAAATAGTAATTATGAGCTTACCCTTTAATGTCAATTAAGAGAAAAAATGTATCTATCTTGGGTCTCTTTCCCAGTTGACAAAATGACAGTTTATGTTGAACAATAAAATAATATTACCACTTATTTTTACCCCTTAGGGACACATGACATGTGACATGTAAAGCGCTGCAGAATTTGACGGCACTCTATAAATAATATAATAATAATAATGTCATGATTCCCTTTTATTCCAGAAGTTTGGTCCTTAAGGGGTTAAAAAAGACCTTTGGAAAGAGCTACAGCAATTTTAAATTCAACTTGCTTGTGTGGTTTTTAAGATTTAACTTGAAACTCAGAATACACATTAGCAGATAACTCCATGTTTCACTATAGACATAATATTTATTTGGAATGTGTTTAAAGTTAGTTGCTATTGTTTAATTAATTCACAAATAGCTGTGTTTGAAAATAGAATGTACTACAAAACAATCTATAAAGAAGAGTAAGTATAGTTGGATATTTTTGACTTTTAATTGTTTAATTAGTTCAATGTATCTATTAGAGAGTAGAGATGTCGCGAACATAAAATTTTCCGTTCGCGAACGTCGAACGCGAATTTCCGCAAATGTTCGCGAACGGGCGAACCGCCATAGACATCAATAGGCAGGCGAATTTTAAAACCCACAGGGACTCTTTCTGGCCACAATAGTGATGGAAAAGTTGTTTCAAGGGGACTAACACTTGGACTGTGGCATGCCGGAGGGGGGTCCATGGCAAAACTCCCATGGAAAATTACATAGTTGATGCAGAGTCTGGTTTTAATCCATAAAGGGCATAAATCACCTAACATTCCTAAATTGTTTGGAATAACGTGCTTTAAAACATCAGGTATGATGTTGTATCGATCAGGTAGTGTAAGGGTTACGCCCGCTTCACAGTGACAGACCAAACTCCCCGTTTAACGCACCCCAAACAACCGCAAACAGTCCATTTGCACAACCGCAAACTCCCCATTTGCACAAGGTTGGATACCAAGCTAGCCATGTCCCGTTCCTTGTCCTCACTGATGTCATTGTTGTATCGATCAGGTAGTGTAAGGGTTACGCCTGCTTCACAGTGACAGACCAAACTCCCCGTTTAACGCACCGCAAACAAACACAAACAGTCCATTTGCACAACCGCAAACTCCCCATTTGCACAAGGTTGGATACCAAGCTAGCCATGTCCCGTTCCTTGTCCTCACTGATGTCATTGAAGGTCTCTTCCTCCACCCAGCCACGTACAACACCAAGGGTCCCCGAAAGGTGATAACAAGCCCCCTGTATTTTTTTGTTGTATCGATCAGGTAGTGTAAGGGTTATGCCCGCTTCACAGTGACAGACCAAACTCCCCGTTTAACGCACCGCAAACAACCGCAAACAGTCCATTTGCACAACCGCAAACTCCCCATTTGCACAAGGTTGGATACCAAGCTAGCCATGTCCCGTTCCTTGTCCTCACTGATGTCATTGAAGGTCTCTTCCTCCACCCAGCCACGTACAACACCAAGGGTCCCCGAAAAGGTGACAACAAGCCCCCTGTATTTTTTTTTTAAATGTACACTACTGTTACACCAGATAGGAGTTGCACTGGTGTGACACTGTGCCCTGGCAGGCCCTGAAACGCACACGTGTGAAGGAAACTGACTGCTATTATTTTACAGTCAAATTTCTAGTTTTTTTTTTTATGTACACTACTGTTACACCAGATATGAGTTTCACTGGTGTGACACTGTGCCCTGGCAGGCCCTGAAATGCACACGTGTGAAGGAAACTGACTGCTATTATATTACAGTCAAAAAAGTTTTTTTGTTTTTTTTTTAAATGCAAGCTATTGTGACACCAGATATGAGTGGTGGCACTGGGAAGTGGGCACAGTATACGCTGTGAGCCTGACACACACGCTGGCAGGCAGGCAACTGCTAGTGATGTTGCGAACATAAAATTTTCCGTTCGCGAATGGCGAACGCAAACTTCCGCAAATGTTCGCGAACGGGCGAACCGGGCGAACCGACATAGACTTTAATATGCAGGCGAATTTTAAAACCCACAGGGACTCTTTCTGGCCACAATAGTGATGGAAAAGTTGTTTCAAGGGGATTAACACCTGGACTGTGGCATGCCGGAGGGGGATCCATGGCAAAACTCCCATGGAAAATTACATAGTTGATGCAGAGTCTGGTTTTAATCCATAAAGGGCATAAATCCCCTCACATTCCTAAATTGTTTGGAATAACGTGCTTTAAAACATCAGGTATGATGTTGTATCGATCAGGTAGTGTAAGGGTTATGCCCGCTTCACAGTGACAGACCAAACTCCCCGTTCAATGCACCGCAAACAACCGCAAACAGTCCATTTGCACAACCGCAAACTCCCCATTTGCACAAGGTTGGATACCAAGCTAGCCATGTCCCGTTCCTTGTCCTCACTGATGACAACATCATCATCATCACACCGTACGTCCATGTGTGTAATGCTGCCTGACTGAGACATATCCCTGTTATCTACATCCTCTGGCAATAATGGTTGCGCATCACTCATTTCTTCCAACTGATGTGTAAATAACTCCTCTGACAGATCAAGTGAAGCGGCTGTGGTGCTAGTGTTGGTGGTGGCGGCAGGCAGGTGAGTGGTAACTTGAGAGGTGCTCTAAGCTAAGCTGGAGGAGGATGGTGCGTCAAGGTTCCGAGCGGAAGCTGTAGAAGATTGGGCGTCCTGTGTTAGCCAGTCAACTATGTCCTCAGAACTTTTTGAGTTCAGGGTACATGGCCTCTGAACACTGGGCATTATTCTAGGGCCAAAGAGAATCACAGCACCACGACCACGATGGCCCCTGCGGGGTGGCCTGCCTCTGCCTGTCATTTTTTTTTTCGATTAGTGGTACTATGCGTGCAAGCTACTGTGACAACAGATATGAGTGGCACTGTGCACTGGCAGAAGTTGGCAGAGTAGACGCTGTAGGCCTGACACACACGCTTGCAGACAACTAACTGCTATTCAATCTACTACAGTCAAAATTTTATTTTTATTTTAAATGTACATTACTGTCACACCAAATATGAGTTGCACTGGTGTGACACTGTGCCCTGGCAGGCCCTGAAACGCACACGTGTGAAGGAAACTGACTGCTATTATATTACAGTCAAAAAAGTTTTTTTTTTTGTTTTTTTTTTTTAAATGCAAGCTATTGTACACTGTCCCTCCTCTCACTAAGAATGCAGCTTCTGGGGGTGGGGCCAAGCTGTCATGGAGGAAAGACGCACTTCGTGTGAGCTCCCTCAATATCTCACTTTAAGCAGCTATCAACAAGCGAATTTCACCCCAGAAGGGGTTAATCCCTGCAATGCTGAATTTCACCCCAGAAGGGGTTAATCCCTGCAATGCTGTCCCAGCTTTGATCTTTCTCCTGCAATCCAACTACAGCTTCAATCAAGTATTTCTTCATTTGCCAAGTGCTGGAACTTTGGTAAAATACTTTATTTCTCTTTAAAGACTTGTATTTCTTATGAAGGAATTGCTTTATTAAGATTTATATGTACATTGGGACTTTTTCATTCTATTTATTTGTTTCCAAATTAAAACCTTCTAATTCAGTGACTGTGTCCGTATAAAATCTCTACATACTGAGCCCAGTCACCCCAAACCTGGGACAGGATGTCAAGACCCAAAAACTACTCACCACTCATCGGGGCCTGATGAGTGTTAAGACTACAGTCCTGGATGAAACACAGAGCATTTACAAGTACATCATGAAGATGGCTCCCAAAGATGAACTGCTAAAGGAATGCCTGAGACTTCAACAAATAGACAATGCAGAAAAAGTAGAGCTTCCATGGCAAGACAATCCTCTCCATGGGGTGTAACACCAGCAGATAGTGAATGTGCCTTATATGACAAAGTCCTACCAGCAGGAGTCTACCACACCAGACAAGACCAAAGGTGCAAACTGTGCAAAGAGGCCTCTGAGACAATCCAGCACATAGTAGCCAGATGCAAGGAACAGCATGCACTGAGAGGCACAACCGAGTTGCTGGGATTAGGCACTGAAACATGTGCACACAATATGGGCTGGACCTGCCTAAGTTCAGATGGGAGATACCACAAAGGGTAGTTGAGAACGACAGGGCTAAGATTCTGTGAGACTTCAAGATCCAGACAGACAAGTACTGGATAACAAACCTGACATTGTGGTGGTAGACAATGGAAGAATGCAGTGGTGGTGGATATGGCAAAATCCAGTGACTATAACATCAGGAAGAAGGAACATGAAAAGATGGACAAATACCAAGAGTTAAAAGAAAATCTAGAAAGGATGTGGAAAGTGGAAGCAGTAGTAGTCCCGGTTGTGATAGGGGTGCTCGGGGCTGTGACTCACAAGTTGGGGGAGTGGCTTCAATAGATTCCAGGTGGGAAATATGAGATTGCTGTCCAGAAGAATGTAGTTCTAGGCTAATATACCCTCAAACTCCCAGGCCTGTGGCAGAGGGCCTGAGAATGAGTAATAAATATTCTACCCAGGAGAACTGTCAAAAGTAAAGACAAATAAGTCAATTGGGCCTGATGGAATACACCCAAAGTTATTAAAAGAGCTTAGTGGTGTACTAGCTAAACCACTAACGGATTTATTTAACCAATCATTGTTAACAGGAGTAGTCCCAGAAGATTGGAAGTTAGCGAATGTTATGCCCATTCACAAGAAAGGTAGCAGGGAGGAGTCGAACAACTATAGGCCAATAAGCCTTACTTCGGTAGTGGAGAAAGTAATGGAAACCATGTTAAAGGATAGGATTGTTGAACATCTAAAAGCACATGGATTTCAAGATCAGAGACAACATGTGTTTACTTCAGGAAGATTATGCAAAACTAATCGTATTGATTAATCATATTGATTTTTTCGATTGGGTAACTAAAATAATAGATCAGGGTGGTGCAGTAGACATTGCTTACCTAGATTTCAGTAAGGCTTTTGACACTGTTGCACATAGAAGACTTCTCAATAAACTGCAATCTTTAAGTTTGGATTGCAATATTGTTAAATGGGTAAGGCAGTGGCTGAGTGACAGGCAACAGAGGATTGTAGTCAATGGAGTATATTCAAAGCATGGTCTTGTCATCATTCATTTTTTATTAGTGATGTTTCAGAAGGTCTTGATGGTAAGGTATGTCTTTTTGCTGATGATACTAAGATATGTAACAAGGTTGATGTTCCAGGAGGGATAAGCTAAAAAGCAAATGATTTAGGTAAACTAGAAAAATGGTCAGATTTGTGGCAGCTGACTTATGTGGATAAGTGCAAGATAATGCATTTTGTACGTAAAAACCCAAGGGCAGTGTACAGAATATTTGATAGAGTCCTAACATCAAAATCTGAGGAAAGGGATTTAGGGTTAATTATTTCAGATAACTTAAAGGTAGGCAGACCATGTAAAAGAGCAGCTGGAAATGCTAGCAGAATGCTTGGTTGTATAGGGAGAGGTATTAGCAGTAGAAAGAGGGAAGTGTGCATGCCATTGTGCAGAACACTGGTGAGACCTCACTCGGATTATTGTACGCAGTACTGGAGACCGTATCTCCAGAAGGATATTGATACTTTAGAGAGAGTTCAGAGAAGGGCTACTAAACTGGTTCATGGATTACAGGATATAATTTACAAGGAAAAGTTAAAGGATCTTAACATGTATAGCTTGGAGGAAAGACGAGACCAGGGGATATGATAGAAACATTTAAATACATAAAGGGAATCAACACAGTAAAGGAGGAGCAGGGGCGGACTGACCGGTCGGGCACTTCGGACATGGTCCGAGGGCCCGGCCTGGAGGGGGGCCCGCCATCAGGGGGCCCGGCGGCACACTCTAAGGTATATATATATGTAAGAAGAGAAAGGGAGGGGGGTAAGAAGAGAAAGAGAGGGGGGTAAGAAGAGAAAGGGAGGGGGGGTAAGAAGAGCGTTGTGGGGTAAGAAGAGAGAGGGAGAGGGGGTAAGAAGAGAGAGGGAGGGGAGGGGAGTGGGGTAAGAAGAGAAAGGGAGGGGGGTAAGAAGAGAAAGGGAGGGGAGTAAGAAGAGAGAGGGAGGGGGAGTAAGAAGAGAGAGTGAGGGGGGTAAGAAGAGAGAGGGAGGGGGTAAGAAGAGAGGGAGGGGGGTAAGAAGAGAGAGGGAAGGGGGTAAGAAGAGAGAGGGAAGGGGGGTAAGAAGAGAGAGGGAGGGGGTAAGAAGAGAGAGGGGGGGGTAAGAAGAAAGAGGGAGGGGGAGTAAGAAGAGAGGAAGGGGGTAAGAAGAGGGAGAGGGGGGAGTAAGAAGGGGGTAAGAAGAGGGGGGAGTAAGAAGATGGGGAGGGGGAGTAAGAAGAGGGGAAGGGAAGAGTAAGAAGAGGGGAGTAAGAAGTGGGGGAGAGGGGTAAGAAGAGGGGGAGGGGGTAAGAAGAGGGGGGAGGGGAGTAAGAAGAGGGAGGAGTAAGAAGAGGTGGGAGTAAGAAGAGGTGGGAGTAAGAAGAGGGGGAGGGGGAGTAAGAAGAGGGGGAGAGAATGAAGGGGGGAAAGAAGAGAGTGAGGGGGGAGTAAGAAGGGGGGTAAGAAGAGGGGGATGGGGTAAGAAGAGGGTGAGGGGGGAGTAAGAGGAGGGCAATTGCCCCCTCCCCTGTCCGCAGGCACCGTGCGGGCAGCCGGCAGGGGAGGGAGGAAGAGAGCACCCGGGAGCTCAGCCTGCAGCTCCTCTGGGTCCTTCTTGCACGAGCACAGATCGTTGCCGCGGTTACCACGGCAACGTTACGGCTCTTGCGAGAGTAAACTCTAGCCGTGGAGCTACGGGCTAGAGTTCACCCTCAACACTGTGACCACCAGGGATTCCTGGTGGTCGCAGTGGTGAGAGTGAACTCTAGCCCCATAAACACACTGCCCCCACACACCATACACATTCACACACTGCCCCCCATACACACACACTGCCCCCACACACACCATACACATTTACACACATTGCCTCACACACACACACACACACACACACATACACTGCCCACCCATACACACACAGCCCCCCATACTAACATTGCCACACACATACACAGCCCCCTCTTACACACATTGCCCCACACCCCCTACACACCCACACACTACACCCTCTCACACACACTGAACCTTTCACACACACTGCACCCCTTACACATTGCACCACTGCTCCTATACCCTACTACAGCCTCATATCCCAGCAGACCCCAGGTAAGTTGTCAAACTGTTCTTAAACAGTTTGACTACTTACTCTGGGAGCGGGGGCCCGGCCCTCCTGGCACCATAACGACTACACAGAGAAGTAGTGGTTATTGTGCATGGATTATTTCTTTAAATAATCTAAAAGTGCCCCAGTAGCCAGAAAGCCAGCCAGCCCACAGGCTGGCCAGCCAGCCAGCCCACAGGCCGGCCAGCCAGCCAGCCCACAGGCTGGCCAGTAGCCAGCCAG
This sequence comes from Pelobates fuscus, assembly GCF_036172605.1. Taxonomy (NCBI): domain Eukaryota; kingdom Metazoa; phylum Chordata; class Amphibia; order Anura; family Pelobatidae; genus Pelobates; species Pelobates fuscus. Next base: position 461,286,937 of record NC_086317.1, on the reverse strand, counting down.
CCCACAGGCCAGCAGTTAGGCTTACAGCCAGCAAGCCCACAGCCTGCCAACCGCAGCCAGCAAGCCACAGCCTTCCAGCCAGCAAGCCACAGCCAGCAAGCCACAGCCTGCCAGCCGCAGCCAGCAAGCCAACAGCCTGCCAGCCGCAGCCAGCAAGCCAACAGCCTGCCAGCCGCAGCCAGCAAGCCCACAGCCTGCCGGCAGTAGCCAGCAAGCCCACAGCCTGCCAGCAAGCCCACAGCCTGCCAGCCGCAGCCAGTAAGCCCACAGCCTTCCAGCAAGCCCACAGACTGCCAGCCAGCAACAGTAATTAAGGTAAGAGGAGCCAACTTGGCCTAGGTATGAGCGTGCTATGTTGTGTTGCTATATTGTGAATAGGAACCAGAGTGTTGGAGAGACCCCCCCTCCAGGCCCCATTAGACTCCATTGTAGTCTCTAATGGGACCTGGAGGAAATTCTTTCTAACACACTCTCTAAAGGACACTGAGATAGCCTCTGCTAGAAAGACCCCCCTCCATGGCCCATTAGCCCTCAATTGTAGTCTCTACTGGGGCCTGGAGGTGACTGTTTCCAGCAGGGACACTGAGATGGCCTCTGTTAGAAAGACCCCCTTCCACGCCTATTAGACTCCATTGTAGTCTCTAATAGGGCCTGGAGGGGATTCTTTCTAACACACTCTCTAAAGGACACTGAGATAGCCTCTGCTAGAAAGACCCCCCTCCATGGCCCATTAGCCCTCAATTGTAGTCTCTACTGGGGCCTCGAAGGGATTATTGCACTCTTGTTCCTTGTGTCTAAAGATTGTGTAGGGTGTGGCTGGAGGCTGGACATGGGTGGTGCTTGCTGCGGAGAATGGGTGGGGCCTGTAAGGGGGCCCTTGATTTATTTTGCCCGGGGCCCTGAGGGTTCTCAGTCCACCCCTGAGGAGGAGACTAAATTTAAGAAGAAAACTACCACAACAAGAGGACATTATTAAATTAGAGGGGCAAAGGTTTAAAAATAATATCAGGAACTATTACTTTACTGAGAGGGTAGTGGATGCATGGAATAGCCTTCCAGCTAAAGTGGTAGAGGTTAACACAGTGAAGAAGTTTAAGCATGCGTGGGATAGGCATAAAACTATCCTAGCTATAGGATAAGGTGAAAATCCTTCACTGCATCACATAAACCACCACAAACTAACTCAGAACGTGTCCCTGATATCGGGGAAGACATGGGGAAATATTCCAAAAAATTTAAGACTCACGCAGGTGATGGCATAGGCCCAAGCCTGACAACCCCAGTTCTTCATCCTCCGAGGAGGACCTGCTGGATGCCACTGACCCTATACCTGAGGCAAAACAATTAACACCTCACTTACACCCAGAAGACCGCAGAGCCTCAGCCACCAAGGATGACATAATGAACCTAATAGTCAACATTCGGGCCTTTTTCAGGGATGCTCTGGCGGTGGTACAGGAGGAGGTGGCGGCGGTCACCGATAGAGTCACAGCAGCGGAGGAGGACATTACCTCGCTCTTGCAAAACCAGGCCGGTACGACGGAACAGGTCTGTCAACTACAGACCTCCCTCACATCCATGCAAACAAGGCTGGATGTGATGGATGATGCAAGCCAATGTAAGAACCTGTTAGAGGAGTAGCAGAAACAGTTACACCATAATTGCCGCATTTCTTCAGGCTCCTCTTCACGGCATTGCTACCGCACCGTCAAAAGAAACACACTCTCGCGGATGGCACCCGCCGACTCCCCAAGTCTCCATGGGCACCGGTGGCTGTCCCCAGAGATGTCCTATTCTGCTTCCTCTCCTTCAGGGACAAGCTGGCCATACTGGAGGCACTAAAGACCAAAGTCGCATTTGAATACGAAGGCATGCACCTTACTTTCCTACAGGATCTATGCAGAGCCACTTTGAATTGGAGATGTTCAATCCAGGGAGTCACAAAAACACTCCAAGAGTCCAGCGAAGCCTACAGATGGGGACCCTTTCACACCCTCACCGTTACTAAAGACGATGCTACCTTACGATTTACGGCTGAGGAGGCCCCTGGGACGTGCAGAGTATTGTCCCTTTCACACCGAATGCTGGAGGGGACACAGGATGAAGAGCCTTGTTTGGCTGAGACATCGGCTGCCAGGCAACATGAACCCAAACGTTCTATTTTTCCTGTCTTAAACATTTTCTAGTTAAGTTCAGTTGTCGCTATATTTAATTTTATTTCATTTAATTTCTCTTATTTTTATTATGTTCCTACCTTGTATAATACTAACAGCAAGCATTAGATTTGGAGCGGACCCTCCATATGTTCCCCCCATACCCTTCCCCTCACCCAAGATGTCAAGGGGACATTGGGCATTGGTATTGCCACCAACTACGCTTATTCACACAGGCTTATATCACATATCCCTCTATTTTGTGGCACTACGCTGTACTCTCCACCTACAACTAGTAGTAGAAGACACTTGGCGGCTCTCGCCACATTGTAGCGGCTCTCCAGGGCTTCCACACCTTCAGATCCCACACTTATTCTGGCCATCAGCCGATACCAAATCAGGCACCTGTATAGCCCTACTAGCCCTATCGCTTACTCTCAGCTTGTTACACCTCAACTTTCAGGTGTAATAATGTTTTCATTTATAATATACTTTACCATTCTATTAGTCCTAACATGTACAATGGCTTTGATGTGCACCATGCCGTTTATGCTTTATTACTTGCATTTATTATTCATAAAAAGTGCTATTTGGTCACTATGCTAACCAACTGTATTAGAATGTTGCACAATCTCTGTTTATGCTGTTGGGGCATGGCAGATTATGCTGTATTGTGCTCATGCACAAACAAAAATAAAGATTTTTTAAAAATAAATAAATAAAAAAATTACTCATTATTTGCAGACTTCTCATATATTATTTGTTTCCCTACATAGGCTACATCCAACTACCTAAATGAAAAGATTAGATATGGGATCAGGAGACTATAGTGGATATCTTGTTTGTTTTTTAATTCCGTCACATCTTATTGGTGAAACATGGGCTTATATTGGTGAATAACCATGAGTGTACAATAATGGCCTATGATATTCCTCTACATCCTCTACAAAACATGACCCATTGATAAAGTCTTTGGAGAAGATATCAAACCACATACAGAGACCCAAAACACATTTATGTATGGGATATCTCATTGTATAGTTGCACTACTGGGTAGATGCACATAGAAGCCATACTTTAGTATGCAGTAGCATCTACAATATGTACAACTGGGTATTATATTTTCCTTCCTTTTCCTCCCCCTCCCTATTAGCACTAGTACCTGTGTTGCATACAAATCTTTGTAGGTTTCCGGTTTCTGAGAAAGTGAAATGATAATCCCTGACATAAACACCATCCCTTGAACACATTTGTATGCTTCACTCATCTTGCCTGGTTTATAAATCTTTAGTAATATCCCAGGTTATCAAAGCAGCATCCCCAACCACAGTGTCTATGTAGCGTTACTTACCTTATCCGGGGGCCGGCCGCGGTCCTCTCTTCAAGCCGCGCGCGGTCCTGCGGCTGCACGAGCCGCGCGCGGCTCATCCGACTCTCCTAACAGGAAGACAGGCAGTGACCGCGAGATGCGGTCACGTGTCCCGCCTGCAGCTAAGAGCGCGCCGCGAGTCTCGGGCGCGCTCTTAAAGAGACAGTGGGAGCCTAAATTGCAAAAAGGCTCCCATTGGCTCCTGTCATGCCAATCACCCCATACACTTACCTGTTGGGGGTGTGGAAGTGACAGGAGCCAATCACATTAGTTTGAAGGCTACTTATACTCACCCTTTTCCCTTAGTTCCTTGCCCTATCGTGGTTTCTGCTACAGTTCCCTTTAGTGCTTCTTGTGTCCAGTTGTGTTTCTCCATATTTGACCTTGGTTTTGTATTCTGACTTTGTTTTCGCTTTATCCTTGTCTGTACTGTTTGCCGGCTTGCTGATTCCTGTGTACCAGACCCCGGCTAGTTCTCGTTTACGCTGTCTCTTTGTGCCCTTGACCTCGGATCGTTCCTGACTCTGTACTTCTCCTATTACGTCGAGTCCGGCCACTCTAAGGTCCGGTAGACGTATCTTTCCTCTGTGCTGTCTTCTGTTTGGCTGGATCCTGCGTGTAGGGGTATATTCTCGTTACATTACGATAGGGCCATGGACCCCGCAGATTTAGCTCAACAGATGGCGTCCCATGAGGCTAGATTTGTAGAGCAGGATCATCGTATGGATCAGATAGCTCAGGCTCTCCAGACGCTCTTAGCTAGAACCATTCCAGCAACCGCACCTAACCCTCCTACACCCCTGCTTCCTGAAGTATCCACTTTGCCTACTACTTCGGCCCATTTAACACCTCCTCCTAGGTATGGAGGGGATTCTAAGACTTGCAGAGGGTTCATTAACCAAATAGAGTTTCATTTTGAGATGTTTCCACGTTCATTTCCCACAGAGAGGTCTAAAGTTGGGTTCTTTATGCACCAACTCACCGACAAAGCACTTGAATGGGCAAACCCTATTTGGGAGGCTAATGGACCTATGGTGCATGACTTTCACAGTTTCCTTACAGCATTTCGCAGAACTTTTGACACTATGAAAAGGTCTAAGAATGCCGCAAGAGCATTAATGAGAGTTAAACAGGGTTCTAGGTCTGTGGCTGATTTCGCTATTCAGTTTCGTACCCTTGCCTCACAGGTAGACTGGACCAACAATGGGTTAACTACTGCCTTCATGGAAGGCTTATCAGACTCTATATTGGATGAGGTAGCAGCTAAAGAACTTCCTGTTGCCTTAGAGGACCTTATTGACTACCTCATCGATATAGATAATAGGATTCGTGACAGGCTCTATACCAAGAACAGGAATAGACGTTTTGTTACACCTATCCACCCCAGAGTTAATACACCGGAAAGTGTAAAAGTATCTGAAGAGGAACCCATGCAATTAGGGATTGCCAAACTCTCTGATAATGAAAAATTACATAGGAGAAGGGAGGGACTCTGCCTGTATTGTGGTAGGAGAGACCATATGGTAAGGGAGTGTCCTTTGCTCCCGGAAAACTCTCGCACCTAAGACCTTATAGGGGACTGGCCTTGGGTGTAATTTCTAAGTCTCCTACATTGCCTCCTAACCGACTGCTTCTCCCTGTTTCTTTACATATGGGGGAGAGTTGTATAGTTGATAATATATACGCCCTGGTTGACTCTGGGGCAGCTGAGAACTTTATAGACTCAGGTTTTGTAAAGAAAAACAATACTCCCATCAGGGAGAAGGAGATACCCTTGGCCGTTGAGGCCATAGATGGTAGACCATTGATATCTCCAGTTGTTACTCATGAGACTGCACCGCTACACAGGGGTTTTACACTATGAAACCATTCGGTTCCAGGTCATCACATCTCCCTCTTCACAGTTGGTGTTAGGGTATCCATGGTTACGTGCCCACAATCCCATTTTTGACTGGGAGACAGGGCAGATAAAATCATGGAGTGAAGCCTGCCATGAGTCCTGTACTATTGAAGTCACACCTATGAATTCTATTAATGTTCCTACCGTTCCTTTGTCTACGGCTATACCCTCTCAGTATTTATCTTTAAAAACTGTCTTTGATAAAAGAGAGGCTGATAAATTACCGCCTCACAGACCCTACGATTGTGCTAGTGACTTGTTGCCTGGCACTATACCTCCAAAGGGCAGGGTGTACCCCTTATCGGTTCAAGAAAACCGTGTCATGGAGGAGTATATTAAAGAATCATTAGACAAGGGATTTATTAGAAGATCCTCTTCTCCAGCTGGAGCGGGGTTCTTCTTTGTATCAAAGAAAGAAGGTGATTTAAGACCTTGCATTGATTATAGAGGTCTGAATAAAATCACCATCAAAAATGCTTACCCTATACCTTTAATAACAGAATTGTTTGACCGGCTCAAACATGCTACGGTATTCACCAAACTAGACCTTAGAGGAGCGTACAATTTAATACGTATAAAAAAGGACCACGAATGGAAGACAGCCTTCAACACTAGGTCAGGTCATTATGAGTATACCGTCATGCCATTTGGGCTTTGCAATGCCCCAGCCGTATTCCAAGAATTTATCAATGATGTCTTAAGAGACTTTATTCACTCATTTGTTATTGTGTACTTGGACGACATTTTAATATATTCTACAGACATACACACTCATCACAGACAAGTTACTACAGTTCTGAAGACCCTTCTTGCTAATGGTCTTTATTGCAAACTAGAAAAATGTCTATTCGACCAATCCGAGGTCCAGTTTTTGGGGTATTTGATTTCCGCTAAGGGTTTTCGGATGGATCCCCAGAAACTCGCTGCGGTCATAGAATGGCCTCTGCCACAAGGTCTGAAAGCCATCCAGCGTTTTCTGGGTTTCTCTAATTATTATAGACGTTTTATCAAAGGTTTTTCGTCTATCGTAGCACCTATTACTCGTATGACTAAAAAGGATGGCAATACACGTGCCTGGTCTACCGAGGCACTTCAGGCTTTTGACTTTCTTAAGACTACGTTCGCTTCTGCACCTATTTTACAGCATCCTGTCCCCTCATTGCCATATATACTTGAGGTTGATGCTTCCGATATAGGGGTAGGTGCTGTCTTATCCCAAAGAGAGTCTCCTGATAAGCCATTGCATCCTTGAGGCTTCTTTTCTAAACAAATGTCCAAAGCAGAAAGGAATTATGATGTGGGTAATCGCGAACTCCTTGCTATCATTTTAGCACTCAAAGAATGGAGACATTTGTTAGAGGGCACTAAGGATCCTATCCTCATATTTACGGATCATAAGAACCTATCCTACCTTAGCGAAGCTAAAAGATTGTCTTCCAGGCAGGCTAGGTGGTCACTGTTCTTGTCTCATTTTAATTATATAATCACCTATAGACCAGGTGATCGGAACACTAAAGCGGACACTCTGTCCAGACAGTTTGAAACTATTGACAAACAGGAGGTTGATGTTACTCCTGTCATCCCCCCAGACAGGATAATAGCTACTACTATATTGTCTATTTCCTCGTCCCTCTTGCAGGCCATACAAGCGAAACAAAGCATGGCACCTAGCGAGAGGCCTAACGATAAATTGTTCGTTGACATTCCCGAGAGAAGGGATATTCTGTCACTGTATCATGATACTAAGACTGCTGGACATCCTGGTATATCCAAAACGGTGTCAGCTGTTTCTCGGTATTTTTGGTGGGATACCTTACGCAAGGATGTCACTGATTATATAAGTGCTTGTTCTACTTGTGCATGTATGAAATCCTCTCGTAGAGTTCCTTGTGGGCTGTTGCATCCGTTACCCGTTCCCGAGAGACCTTGGTCTAATCTATCAATGGATTTTATTGTTGAATTACCCCCTTCGAATGGTAACACAGTCATCCTAATGATAGTAGATCGATTTTCCAAAATGGCTCACTTTGTGTCTCTTCGCAAGTTGCCCACTTCCAAGGAACTGGCTCTTATCTTCGCTAGAGAAGTGTTTCGGTTACATGGTATTCCCGTATCTATTGTATCCGATAGGGGTAGCCAATTTATTTCCAGGTTCTGGAAAGCCTTTTGTTCGGAAATGGGTATTTCTCTCTCATTTTCTTCCGCTTACCATCCCCAGTCTAATGGAGCTGCTGAACGTGCCAACCAGTCTCTGGAGCAGTACCTCCGTTGTTTTGTGTCTCACCATCAGGACAATTGGTCTGACCTGCTTCCTTGGGCTGAGTTTGCTCGGAATAACGCCACTCATGATTCTTCCGGCAAAAGCCCTTTTTACGGTGTCTATGGCCAGCATCCCGTTGTTCTTCCGGCTGCATTCTCCTCACAGGGCATGCCAGTTCTGGATGAGCATTTGGCTGGTTTGCGTAATACTTGGGAACAGGTTCAGCGTTCTTTGGTGGACTCTGCTGCCCGCCAGAAGGCTCAGGCTGACAAGCATCGCAGAGCGGCTCCTTCCTATGTTGTGGGGGACAGGGTTTTGCTTTCCACACGGAATATTCGCCTCCGGGTGCCTTCTATGAAATTGGCTCCCCGCTTCATTGGTCCTTATCGCATTATACATAAGGTTAATCCCGTTTCTTATGCCTTGGGTCTGCCTAAGAATCTGCGTATACCTAATGTATTTCACACCTCGTTGTTTAAGTCTTACGTACGCAACCGCTATACCCGGCATACTCCCCCTCCCCCTCCTGTCTCTGTGGAGGGTCATGAGGAGTTCGAAGTGTCTGCTGTTATTGACTCTCGTTTCCTTAGGGGTCGGCTTCAGTACTTGGTACATTGGAAGGGTTATGGGCCTGAGGAGCGCAGTTGGATTTCTGCGGATGCTGTTCATGCTCCCCGCCTTGTACGTTCTTTCCATTCCCGTTTTCCTGCCAGGTCTGGTCCTGCCCGCCCGGAGGGCGTGTCCTCAGGGGGGGTACTGTAGCGTTACTTACCTTATCCGGGGGCCGGCCGCGGTCCTCTCTTCAAGCCGCGCGCGGTCCTGCGGCTGCACGAGCTCATCCGACTCTCCTAACAGGAAGACGGGCAGTGACCGCGAGATGCGGTCACGTGTCCCGCCTGCAGCTAAGAGCGTGCCGCGAGTCTCGGGCGCGCTCTTAAAGAGACAGTGGGAGCCTAAATTGCAAAAAGGCTCCCATTGGCTCCTGTCATGCCAATCACCCCATACACTTACCTGTTGGGGTTGTGGAAGTGACAGGAGCCAATCACATTAGTTTGAAGGCTACTTATACTCACCCTTTTCCCTTAGTTCCTTGCCCTATCGTGGTTTCTGCTTCAGTTCCCTTTAGTGCTTCTTGTGTTCAGTTGTGTTTCTCCGTATTTGACCTTGGTTTTGTATTCTGACTTCGTTTTCGCTTTATCCTTGTCTGTACTGTTTGCCGGCTTGCTGATTCCTGTGTACCAGACCCCGGCTAGTTCTCGTTTATGTTGTCTCTTTGTGCCCTTGACCTCGGATCGTTCCTGACTCTGTACTTCTCCTATTACGTCGAGTCCGGCCACTCTTAGGTCCGGTAGACGTATCTCTCCTCTGTGCTGTCTTCTGTTTGGCTGGATCCTGCGTGTAGGGGTATATTCTCATTACAGTCTATTGCCTCAATAATATTACTCCAAGAGCCTTACTTGCTATTCCTCTTTATAACATGGAAGTAGATCGTGCCACTTTCTAGTGCAGACCTTCAGAACTGTGGAACCAGAAATAACCAAATCTTCCATGAGTATGAAAATATCAGAAAATGACTTTATCTCCAATCCAACAAAACCTGCGAAAGTCGCTATTGGTTTTCAGGGTTTACATATTGTTTTTTGTTAAATGTGTAACCTTTGTTTATGTGTCCCAGAACATATATGAAAACAAGAGAAATTGCAAAAGTATTCTACCTGTTAACGCACTTTCTAAATAAAATATCAAGGTCAAAGTTGTTTAGGTGTTTCCCATTCTTATGTTTGGAAAAACAGATCACTGTTCTTGCTATCTAATTTGCAACCACATAATTCTCTGTTTCGCTATGTGATTTAACATGCAGATATTAACTGTTAGTGGTTACCACTATTAACCTTATTTAATTAGGTCTTAATATATTGTGGTTTCTTTCATTATTATATTTTTTCATAATTGTTCATTGTTATTTTGAATAGCAGAGATAAAAGAGAGGGATAATCAGGGGTACAGAAATAAAAAGGGATGGGGTGGGTGTGGGGACATTCATTCAAGATACAGTCTAATGTTGAACAATTCAGGTTAGACCCTTGAAATTCAAAGGCACAGCATTAAATATATAACTGGAATTTCCTTGTTCAATTGGAATACATATCTTGTAACAAGAACAGCAGTACCAACAGTGTAAATTACATTCAGCCAGTGTAGGGGTATGCCTTAGGGTGAACTGGGAGATAAACGTATATAGAAAGGAGGAAAAATCATAGAGAAAGACAGCAATCTTACAAACGGTGGGCATTTGGGATAGAGCTGTGAGAGGCAAGACACGTCTGGCTCTGACAAAAGACATCAGTGTCAGCCTGGTGAATGCATGAAGTGGGTTGAAGTACCCTGTGGACCTCCTGGGCTGTGACACGTCTGGGCACTGACAAAAGACATCAGTGTCAGCCTGGTGAATGCATAAAGCTGGTTGAAGTACCTTGTGGACCTCCTAGCAGTTTCAGGGATTCTGTAAGAATGTACCCTACGTTAAAACCCATTCCTCAGTGAGAACCCCTCCTTAGGTTTGTGTGGGACAAGGTTACGTTACTGCAGATGCTGGTCTGGGTATGTTGTCCAGGGTGCTTGGCTCAATCATGTGTGCAGATTTGTAGTCTAACCATGGCCACCAAGTTTCCATTACTTGTGTGGACTTGGTGACCGAAGTCTGCAGACATCTTTTCATAAGTATAATATTGATGGAGCTTGGTCAGGAGTTGAAGGAGTGTGGGGTATATGGTTTGTTTCCAGGAACAGGCAATAAGATTGCGGGCAGCGAGTATTATGAGCGCCACCTTTTGTTTAGCGGCTAGTGGAGTCCTGGGTGGGAACAAAATAAATAAGCATGTGGTAATGTTGACAGGAATGTCTGGAATAGACAAGTCTCGAAATAGTGTCTTTACCCCGGACCAAAGTGGCTCGAGAACCGGGCATTCCCACTAAATGTGAGTTAGGTTGCCTATATCTGTACCACATCTCCAGCAAGTATTTTGTACTCCTGGGTTAATTTTGTTGAGATGGCTTGGGGTGAGATACCACCTGTAGATCAATTTTTTTGTGTGCCTCAATGTGTGAAAAGCAAGAGGTGAGACCTTTGAGTGCATCTAGTGCTGAACGTCATTGTGTTGTATCAAGTGTAAGAGTACTTTCGGCTGCCCATTGGGCAGAGAAGTGAAATTCCTTCTGTGGCTTAGTTTCCATTAGTTTGTTATAGCCTAGTGATAATGTCTTGGGCTTCACGGGTGCCTTTTGGCATCTATCATAGAGTAGGAAAGCATCAGTTTTATGGGTACATGGTCTGACCATGATATGAGGCCAATATTGCCCTGAGAACCTTTGACAGGGTTGAGGAGTGTATTAAAAAATTATGTATTCTGGTGTACGTGTTGTGGACGTGTGAGTGGAATTTATAATCCACCCCAAATTTGTGAGTCAGTGCGAGTGTGAATATTTTTTCTAAGAACTCTTTTTGGTTTTCGTGTGCACCATATATATTAAACAGGGTAAAAGGTACATTATTCACATAACATTGTAAGATCAAAAACCTTCCATGCCTATCGGTAATTTGTTTCACCAGAGAGAAGGAAGCATCTTAGCTAATTAAAATGGAGACACCTCTTTTTTTTTTGTTTTATAACAGGTATGATAGCTATTGGGAATTGTTTAGAATAAAAGTTAGGTTGGTGTCTTTAATTTTTTAACTGATTCTCCTTTGCATATACATTATGCATAAACTGTAACAACAATATTTTTTAACACCAACAGTTAACTTAATCTAATCTACTTCTATCTAGCTCCCTGTGTCTGAATCCCTTTTTATTATTTTTTTTTAGGGACTACTTTTCCTTATACAAAGGAGTTAAGTTGATAATGATCAGTCATTAAACCTATTTTGGTTACCAACCAGATTTACCCACAATACATCAGTGAAATTAATCTCATGGAAGGGCAAACTGCAGACATGATGGGCAGAGGAGAATAAAATGGCTGACCCCAGATATTGAGGTTCAGCATAAGGAACAAAAATATATAATAAATATAAATAAATGCACGTGACAAGGGAAGGGATATATACTCAGTGAGTTACAGGAAGCTTAACCCCTTAAGGACACATGACGTGTGTGACATGTCATGATTCCCTTTTATTCCAGAAGTTTGGTCCTTAAGGGGTTAAAGGAACACTATATTGTCAGAAATAAAAAAACAGGTATTCCACACCCTCTCTCTGGAGATTAAATGTGATTTTACTCACCTTTCCTCCCACAATGCATCAGTCTTGCCATGGCTGGCTCCACCTCATTCCACCTCATTCCACCTCCATGGCTGAGATCATCAATTTTGAATATCTATTTGGCAAAACGCTACGCTGCGCCAATCAGCATTTCCTCATACAGATGCATTGAATCAATTCATCTCTATGCTGAACATAGGTGCTGCACACTGTGCACCACTGACACAGGAAGCACCTCTAGTGGCCGTCTGAGTGATTGCCACTAGAGATGTTGCTAGGCAGCAATGTAAACACTGGGGAAAAAAGAGAGATCCACTTTAATATGTTGAGCACGGTCTACATTGCTTTATTTCGCCTATATAAATTTGTTTTAAAAGCTCAGAAGAAAGTAAATACAACTGATTTTTCACTGTTCCTCTGCAGGGAAATTTAGAGATCAATGCTACAAGTTCTTTACTCACAGTTTATGTACTTCTATAAATAAATGTTTAATTATATTGTGTTAACATCAAAACAGTAATTCACTTTATCTCAAAACATTGTAAAATAAATTGACAGCGAATATCTTGCAGGTTTGCCCAAATAAGTGTTAAGGAAGAGTTTTTAAAAGTATGTATTTTTCTAATAACAAGAAATTTTTACTTCTCTACATACTAACCATGTTTTTGCATTGATTTTATGTAAAGGGCAAAAAATCAGCAGACGGCTCAAAAACACAATTGGCAAGAATCAACTAAAAGGGAAAAAAAAAATCTGAAAAACAAATGCACTTTAGAGTAAGATAGGCCTTGATTTGATTGTTTGGATCAGTATTTAAAATTATTACAATCGGTTAGGAAAAAGTTTTCAAATGATTTATCTACAAATTTTTTTATAATCTTTAATTGTGATTTCAGTAGATAAATAACTTGGAAGGTTTTTCTAACGGATCATTTTGATCATTTGAAATGCTGATCCCAGCAAATTAAATTGAGGCCATAGCAGTGACCACTAAACAATAAGGCCACAATGTAATATTGGTGGTTAAGCTTTCCAAATGAATTAATCATTTTGAATAAACTTTTAAAATGACTTAATAGTATAAAAATATTTTTACTTTGTAACATTAACTTATTTCTTTTATATGTTGGTATATTTTTTTAGATTTGATAAAAAAAATTAAAATTTTAATTTAAAAATAATATATATTTTAAAAGTTTATTCAAAAATCTTTATTAAAAAAAATTATAGATGTCAGAATTACCTACAAAATAGAAGGGGATTTATACACTTTATCTGCACCAAATTATATCTTAAATGCACATGAATAAAATTAATTTAAAAAAAAAATAATTGGGCAACCAATGGCAGATGTGTCAAAGAAAACAACAATAAATTAAAATAAAGGAACACAAGATCCCTAATAACCAACAAAGAGTAAGTATCTGTTGCTTTCCTCTTTCATGACCTCAAGTTCAAAGGGTAAGGCGCTTAGATCTTGCACATGGACCCATTAAACCATGTCACTGAATTAAATAATTGCTGAACCTTGTATGTTCTGTTTTGTGTTAATGCATTTGTGTAAGTTTGTTAGATCATCAGAAATTGCTACATTTTTATTTTGTGACAATTTAGTTCTGTTATTGGCATGTATGCCACTTGAATAAAGCTATTGTAGATGCTCAATGAATTATAATAGGAATCACCCAAACTGGAAGTTTAGTTTCATTCTGGTTAAAGATATGTGTCTTCTTTTCATTTCCTCTACACAACATCAAAGTCTAAATTCAATCTTTGACTTACAGAATGTGTCTGAGACTGAATCGAAAAGATTTCTGAAACAAGAAGATTCAGTTCATGCCCTTTGCAGTATCTCTTGGCATATTTCAGTGGAGATGACAGACAGCATTGTCCCAAGAGTAGGACAGAGAAACTGATATATTCTCTCACTTCGCTGAATGCAGTCTGCAAGATGTGATTTTGAGACGTGTGAAAAAAAAAACCAACATGATTTATTTCTATTTTATTTTTCATTTCATGCTTTACTTTTTATTTTATTTTTTTAAGCAAGATTTATATGAACATGTACTTCTGATTTATAGCAATGTTTTATCATTAAAGTAGGATATTAAATTACAAACTATAAAACTCTCTTTAAAAAAATAAAATACATATATATTGAAAAATACTCAGAGGCTATGAAAAAGGAAATGGCAAGCACACAATGAAATCTGCTTGGAAATGTAAAGTTCTTTACAATGTAAGGTGTGGCTTTGTGAAAATTAATTTTTAGCTGTTGAAGTGGTTGGCATATCACAAAAAAATACTTAGAGGGAACATTGGTGCAAACACTTTTAGAGATGTTCAGTAAAGTGCAAATTATTGATAAATCTAAATCCAAAATGTCAAATTACGAAAAAGCTGCTCTGTTTTAAATTCAACTATTTTTGGTCTAGAATTTTGAAATTCATTATGAATTCACTTTGAACTGCAAACAATTTGCTATTTTGTGAATAATTGTAAAAGTACCTAATGGTAGTATACGAAGAATCCCTACCACTCGTTTTGGCACCGCCGAATGGGGCAGTGGATCTTTATTCTCCTCTGACGGGTCTACCAGTGAAATCACGGGCTAGTGGTGAAGGTGGGGATAACGTGAACTGTCAGATCCCACCTCTGTAGTCAACTTACTCTAAATCTCGCCCAGATCTGCACTGACATACTGAACAGAGGAACGTTCAAATTCTCTTACTCAGTCCACTCTGCCATTCTATATTCTTGATAGGTTGAGGTATAGGATTCCAGAAGGAGGTGTAAGACAGCTTAAGAAGTCACCCCCTTGTGTGTCTCTCATGCTCCTCTACAGCTCTCCTACACCTCCTTCTGGTAACCTAAACCTCAACCTACCAAGAACGTAGAATGGCAGACTAGAGAGACACACAAGGGAGTTAGAGGGACTTGTGAGTTACAAACAATTTCTATTGTGTGTGTGTCAGTTCCGCCCAGGATGCCAAATGACCAGCAACATCTCGGTTACCATGCAGACATAATCTAGAGCTTGGTCTCTTGTTTTCAAGCACCAGGCCAATAAGTGAATTGTGGGTACATGTTAAAAACTGTTTAATTTCCCAGACATATAGCAGAACAATGGACCATCTAGGGACAAAAAGACAAATTAGTACAGTTAATAAAATACACTCTTGGAGCGATCCACTAAAGTCTAACTTTTCAACTGGCTTGAAGGAAAATCGATTGGGGAAAATGTTGAAGGTCATTTCCAACTGTTTAAAGAAACTGATTTTGCATATAGATGAGAGGAAAAATGGTGCAGACATTCTATCAATTGCTTGCGCCTTTTACTCTTGATTTCCATGAGTACCCTTGTAAGACGTGGAACTGAATTAATCATGACTGTAATTAAATTAAAGTTGAGTATCTGCACAGTGAGTGATCCATTTCTAAATAGTGATATGCTAGTGTAAGCTTTCAAGTGTGTTGAAAATGCTGAGGCTAAAGCACAAAACTCAAATTACAAATGTAATGGGGGAAAATAAAACACTCCTTGAAAAG
This sequence comes from Pelobates fuscus, assembly GCF_036172605.1. Taxonomy (NCBI): domain Eukaryota; kingdom Metazoa; phylum Chordata; class Amphibia; order Anura; family Pelobatidae; genus Pelobates; species Pelobates fuscus. The sequence goes on along the minus strand of NC_086317.1, from coordinate 461,271,442 downwards.
ATTTTATTTTGTGCTCTATTAAAAACATTTGCATAAAGAATGCATGAATAGATTTACTAATGTTCTATGCAATGCATAATAACTACAATGTATCCTGAAGGTATGTTATAAAAAAAAAACCAGCATCATTTAAAATCTTTTTTTCTAATAGGCGTAGAAGGGCCACGACTGTGGGGCAGAGCACAACGGTAAGATCTTTGGTTTTAAATTAGTAAATAAAATATTCATGACTGCTTCAGGTTTTAAGGAAACTCAGAAAACTTCTCAAATGGCACAAGGATAAACTTTGTATCATTTAAGTAATCATAACTTGCCATTAAATAGCAAAGCTCAGCATGAAACAAAACCTAGTTAATACTAAATGTACTGATTTTCAGCGATTTAAACATTGAGAGATGCCCTGTGGGTTGTTTGAGAGGCTTATTTCGTTGTATAATCCAAACACTGTACAAGTGTGTCAAGATGTACTTAAAATAGTAACAAATCCATCCATATATTTGCCTTGTCTCGCCATCCCTCCAAGCCTATATTCATAAATCTGAGTTATAAATCTCTTGTCTTTCTAATATAAAATAGAAATGGATCCAGAAACAAGGTTCTATAGGTGCATTCTATAGATGAAAAGCTGCCACTCAAATAGGCTCACCCCAGTAAAGCCTAAGAAACAAACTTATCTCTTGTCTTTCTGTCTGCCTAACTTGTGTATAGATAAACTATTCTCGTCAGTCAATCTCTCGGTCACCTATAAAGAAAGTTAAACATGTTTGGGACAGGCACAGGGACTAAATTTCCAAAATATAACATAGGAATAGTGATGCACCGAACTGTTCGCTGGCGAATAGTTCCTGGCGAACATAGCGTGTTCGCGTTCGCCACGGCGGGCGAACACATGCGCGGTTCGATCCGCCCCCTATTCGTCATCATTGACTAAACTTTGACCCTGTGCCTCACAGTCAGCAGACACATTCCAGCCAATCAGCAGCAGACCCTCCCTTCCAGACCCTCCCACCTCCTGTACAGCATCCATTTTAGATTCATTCTGAAGCTGCATTCTTAGATAGAGGAGGGAAAGTGTAGCTGCTGCTCATTTGATAGGGAAATGTATAGCTAGGCTAGTGTAATCAGTGTCCACTACAGTCCTGAAGGACTCATCTGATCTCTGCTGTAAGGACAGCACCCCAAAAAGCTCTTTTTAGGGCTAGAACATCAGTCTGCTTTTTTTTTGTGTAATCTAATTGCAGTTGCAATTTTTTTCACTGTAATAGATTGAATAGCAGTTAGTTGTCTGCCAGCTTCTGTGTCAGGCTCACAGTGGATACTGTGCCCACTTGCCCAGTGCCACCACTCATATCTGGTGTCACAATAGCTTAAGCTTGCATTTAATTAAAAACAATATTTTATTCCACTGTAATAGATTGAATAGCAGTTAGTTGTCTGCAAGCGTCTGTGTGTCAGGCCAACAGCGTGTACTCTGCCAGTGTGCACAGTGCCACTCATATCTGGTGGCACAATAGCGTGCATTTAAAAACCCACAAACTTTTTTTCACTGTAATAGATTGAATAGCAGTTAGTTGTCTGCCAGCTTCTGTGTCAGGCTCACAGTGGATACTGTGCCAACTTGCCCAGTGACACCACTCATATCTGGTGTCACAATAGCTTAAGCTTGCATTTAATTAAAAACAATATTTTATTCCACTGTAATAGATTGAATAGCAGTTAGTTGTCTGCAAGCGTCTGTGTGTCAGGCCAACAGCGTGTACTCTGCCAGTGTGCACAGTGCCACTCATATCTGGTGGCACAATAGCGTGCATTTAAAAACCCACAAACTTTTTTTCACTGTAATATATTGAATAGCAGTTAGTTGTCTGCAAGCGTCTGGGTGTCAGGCTCACAGTGGATACTGTGCCCACTTGCCCAGTGCCACCACTCATATCTGGTGTCACAATAGCTTGCATTTAAAAACAAAAAACATTTTTCACTGTAATAGATTAATTAGCAGTTAGTTGTCTGCAAGCGTCTGTGTGTCAGGCCAACAGCGTGTACTCGGCCAGTGCACAGTGCCACTCATATCTGGTGTCACAATAGCGTGCATTTAAAAACAAAAAACTTTTTTCACTGTTATAGATTGAATAGCAGTTAGTTGTCTTCAAGCGGGTGTGTCAGGCCAACAGCGTGTACTCTGCCAACCTCTGCCAGTGCACAGTGCCACTCATATCTGGTCTCACAGTAGCTTGCACGCATAGTACCACTAATCCCAAAAAAAATGACAGGCAGAGGCAGGCCACCCTGCAGGGGCCATCGTGGTCGTGGTGCTGTGATTCCCTTTTGCCCTAGAATAATGCCCAGTTTTCAGAGGCCACGTACCCTGAACTTGAAAAGTTCTGAGCACATAGTTGACTGGCTAACACAGGACACCCAATCTTCTACAGCTTCCGCTCGGAACCTTGACGCACCATCCTCCTCCAGCTTAGCTTCGGGCACCTCTCAAGATACCACTCTCCCGCCTGCTGCCACCACCAACACTAGCACCACAGCTGCTTCACTTGGTATGTCAGAGGAGTTATTTACACATCCGTTTGAAGAAATGAGTGATGCGCAACCATTATTGCCAGAGGATGTAGATAACAGGGATATGTCTCAAGCAGGTAGCATTACACACATGGACGTACAGTGTGATGATGATTATGATGTTGTACCCGCTGCTGCTTCCTTTGCTGAGTTGTCAGATACAAGTGAAGCATTTGATAATGATGATGCGTCCATGGATGTCACGTGGGTGCCCGCTCGGCAAGAAGAAGAACGGGGCGAAAGTTCAGATGGGGAGACAGAGAGAAGGAGGAGGAAATGAGTTGGAAGCAGGGGGAGGTCATCGCAAGGAAGTAGTGGCACAGTCAGACAGCATGCATCGGCACCCGGGGTCAGCCCGACAGCACGCCAATCAATGCATGCTGTGTCCACCACCAGAATGCCGTCATTGCAGAGCTCAGCAGTGTGGAATTTTTTTTGTGTGTCTGCCTCTGACAACAGCGATGCCATTTGCAACCTGTGCCAAAAGAAACTGAGTCGTGGGAAGTCCAACACCCACCTAAGTACAACTGCTTTGCGTAGGCACATGATCGCACATCACAAACGCCTATGGGATCAACACATGAGTACAAGCAGCACACAAACTCAAAGCCACCATCCTCCTCCTGGTCCAGCATCTTCAGCCATGTCAACCACTGCTGTCCTCCTTGCCCCCTCTCAACCATCCGCCACTCCGTCTCTTGCCTTGAGCAGTTCCCGCTCATCTGCCCACAGTCAGGTGTCTGTCAAGGACATGTGTGAGTGTAAGAAGCCAATGTCAGAAAGTCTCCCCCTTGCCCAGCGTCTGACAGCTGGCTTGTCTGAACTATTAGCCCACCAGCTTTTACCATACAAGCTGGTGGAGTTTGAGGAGTTCAAAAAATTTGGGGCTATTGGGATACCGCAGTGGAAGGTACCCGGACGAAATTTCTTTGCACAAAAGGCAATCCCCAACCTGTACTCGATTGTGCAAAAGGAAGTAATGGCATGTCTGGCACACAGTGTTGGGGCAAGGGTCCATCTGACCACTGATACCTGGTCTGCAAAGCATGGTCAGGGCAGGTATATCACCTACACTGCGCATTGGGTAAACCTGCTGATGGCTGCCAAGCATGGAATGCGTGGCTCTGCAGAGCAGTTGGTGACACCGCCACGACTTGCAGGCAGGCCTGCTGCCACCTCCTCTACTCCTCCTACTCCATCCTCTTCCATAACCTCCTCGGCTGAGTCCTCTTCTGCTGCTGTGTCTTGCTCCACATCAACAGCATCCCCCCAGCTCCCCAGGTACTATTCCACATCCCGGATACAGCAGTGTCACGCCGTCTTAGGTTTGACTTGAAAGCAGAGAGTCACACCGGACAAGCACTCCTGTCCGCCCTGAATGCACAGGTGGAAAAGTGGCTGACTCCGCAGCAACTGGATATCGGCAAAGTGGTTTGTGACAACGGAACAAATTTGTTGGCGGCATTGAAGTTGGGCAAGTTGACACATGTGCCGTGCTTTGTGCATAAGTACACAGGCTTACAGGACGTCCTGAAGCAGGCCAGGAAGGTGTGTGGCCATTTCAGGCGTTCCTACACGGCCATGGCGTACTTTGCAGATATCCAGTGGCGAAACAACATGCCAGTGAGGCGCTTAATTTGCGACAGCCCGACACGTTGGAATTCAACACTCCTAATGTTCGACCGCCTGCTCCAACAAGAAAAAGCCGTTAATGAATATTTGTATGACCGGGGTGCTAGGACAGCCTCTGGGGAGCTGGGAATTTTTTTGCCACGTTACTGGACGCTCATGCGCAATGCCTGTAGGCTCATGCGCAATGCCTGTAGGCTCATGCGTCCTTTTGAGGAGGTGACAAACCTAGTCAGTCGCACCGAAGGCACTATCAGCGACATCATACCATTTGTTTTCTTCCTGGAGCGTGCCCTGCGAAGAGTACTGGATCAGGCCGTAGATGAGCGTGAAGAGGAAGAGGAAGAGTTGTGGTCACCATCACCACCAGAAACAGCCTTATCAGCATCGCTTGCTGGACCTGCGGCAACGCTGGAAGAGGATTGTGAGGAAGAGGAGTCAGAGGAGGAATGTGGCTTTGAGGAGGAGGAGGAAGACCATAACAGGCATCCCAGGGTGCTCGTTGTCACCTATCTGGTACCCGTGGTGTTGTACGTGGCTGGGGTAAGGACATACCTTAATTGAGATCACTGAGGAGGAGGAACGGGAAATGAGTAGCTCGACATCCAACCTTGTGCAAATGGGGTCTTTCATGCTGTCGTGCCTGTTGAGGGACCCTCGTATAAAAAGGCTGAAGGAGGACGACCTGTACTGGGTGTCCACGCTACTAGACCCCCGGTATAAGCAGAAAGTGGCTGAAATGTTACCAAATGACAACAAGTCGGAAAGGATGCAGCATTTGCAAAATAAATTAAAAAGTATGCTTTACACAGCGTATAAGGGTGATGTCACAGAACAACGGGAATCTAACAGGGGAAGAGGTGAAAGTAATCCTCCTCCTCCCACGACCACGCCGGCAAGGACAGGACACTTTAAAGACGTGTTGTTGACGGAGGACATGCAGAGCTTTTTAAGTCCTACACATCACCACAGCCCTTCGGGATCCACCCTCAGAGAACGACTCGACCGACAGGTAACCGACTACCTCGCCTTAACTGCAGATATCGACACTCTGAGGATCGATGAACCCCTTGACTACTGCGTGTGCAGGCTTGACCTGTGGCCTGAGCTATCCCAATTTGCAATAGAACTTCTGGCCTGCCCCGCTTCAAGTGTCCTGTCAGAAAGGACCTTCAGTGCAGCAGGAGGTATTGTCACTGAGAAGAGAAGTCGCCTAGGTCAAAAAAGTCTAGATTACCTCACCTTTATTAAGATGAATGAGGGATGGATCCCGAAGGGACTGACAGTGGGCGATACATTCAACTAAAAAAGGCCTGATGAGATGAGCTGCCTTGGGCTAAAAATGGTGACCCTATGTAGGACGAATAGGACCCTATGTAGGACGAATTCTGCTCTGTGTCTGTGTGTATCAGGGTCCCTGAGGACAGGTGTCAATCCATATCTGCCAAGTGACCCTATGTAGGGGGAACAGTCCCTATTCTGCTCTGTGTCAGTGTGTATCAGGGTCTCTGAGGACAGGTGTCAATCCATATCTGCCAAGTGACCCTATGTAGGGGGAACAGTCCCTATTCTGCTCTGTGTCAGTGTGTATCAGGGTCTCTGAGGACAGGTGTCAATCCATATGTCAAGGTGTCAATATGTCATATGTCAGGTGTCAATCCATATCCATTGTAATTTAGGAATGTTAGGTGATTTCTGCCCTTTATGGATTAAAACCAGACTCTGCATCAACTGTGTAATTGTCCATGGGAGTTTTGCCATGGATCCCCCTCCGGCATGCCACAGTCCAGGTGTTAGTCCCCTTGAAACAACTTTTCCATCACTATTGTGGCCAGAAAGAGTCCCTGTTGTTTTTAAAATTCGCCTGCCCATTGAAGTCAATGGCGGTTCGCCCGGTTCGCCCGGTTCGCCGGTTCGCAAACGTTTGCGGAAGTTCGCGTTCGCCATTCGCGAACTGAAAAATTTATGTTCACGATATCACTACATAGGAATATCATAAAAACATTTAACAACGTTACTCACTAAAGTGAGAAAATTTTTTATTCTAAGTAAATTTAAATTTGAAATACATTTTCATGTTAGTGATTAACCCGGTAGAAAAAAAATAAACAAAATACATGTTTGAATTTTGGTTGCCGTAAGGCTTTAAGAATTAATAACATTAACAAAAGCAATCCTTTTCCTGCAACGGATTACACTGCTTCGTTACCATGTTACATTAATATTTCATACATTTTACAACTTGGTATATTAATATTTAAAATGTTTATTATATCCGTATATTGTTTATACTATTTAATTTGCATGTTTGTGACATATCCAAATTTGGAAATATTGTAACAAAAATATATTCATACATTTCATAGACGTGTGAGCAATTAGCAGCTTACAAGCACAAACATTAATATTAATTATTTTAAATGGTTCACTGAGATTATTTTTGGCAGTTTTCTAACCAAAATAATATTTTTTTTTACACTACTGTATTGCAAATTGAAATTAGTTATGTGCAATAAGATTTTTCCTTTTTCATAAAATTTTATTTATTGTAACTTGATGCCCATTAGTTATATGTTCGTGACAACATGCTTTAGTATTTTATGATAAACAGCTGTGTGTAGCAACAAAATATGATTATGTAATTACCAATTTCCCTAACCTAGTTATAATTCCTAACATCTGCTGCACCTTAAATATGTTAAGAAGAGAGAGACTCAAAGCAGAAATTGCTTTTAGATGCACATCTTGGTAAATATTTCTTCAGTAGACCTTTGGCTAGAGATCCATAGCCACATAAACAAGCTATGTGGACACTAAGTAATTACTCATAGGGTGGCCCTTGGAAGACCATATATTTTATTGAATCTGGTGGCTGGTCTTTACAGTGGTGAACACACTCTACCTTGGAGACATTGTGTCCTAATTCAATTATCACTGATGATGACCATGAAGTATTAGAAGAGTTATTCCAGTGCTTCTATGATTCTGTTTTTGTTGATACAGGAATGGACACTAAATGCACTGATGGTTGTATTCTGACAGAGAGGACTAGTTTATTAAATGTGGACACCAGCTGACCTACAAACTAAACAGTAGCACAGTGAGGAGTATAAAGACGTACGGCTGGTGGCAGAGTAGTTGGCAGAAGCTTGATCAGGTTAAGGGAGATAAAAGACCTGGTATTCTTTATATCCACAACAAAAAATGGACACAGAATTACATATTTGAGAAAATGGCAAGGAACATGCAGGAATTGCATAACACCTCAATAGGAGTTGTATGTATGATTGTTGGGCAATGTTGGGTATTGGTACACAAATGTTGAAATCCCTAATGAAATGACCAGTTTTTATTGGCTATTTTAATTATATCCTACTACCTATAACTTTCATGTATTTTGCTTTTTGTACTACACAAAAAAAAACAAAAAAAAAACAACAACCAACCAACCTGTGCATTATCCCAAATCCCTATGCACGTTTAAATAACGGGGGGATTTGCTGAAAACAGGAAGGTGAGTTGTTAGTGTAGGACTCAACTAAGAGGTTTTGCCTTGACTTGGCAGGTTATAGTTTAATGGCCATTGGAGTGATACACAAAAACCTCCAGTAATTTAAAAGTGCAAAGGGATTTGGCATAGAACACAGGTTACTTTTATTTTCGTTTTTTTGCACTATGTATTTGAAGTGAAATAGAAATAGTTCTGTAACATTCTTTGCATATAAAGCCACTGTTTATTTGTTTTCATGAAATATATGTATTTTTTATATTTTTCGATTGTGGCTAAAGTAACCTTACTAATTTAGAGCTCAATTTAGAATTTTTGGATACACTTTTTTTACATTTTCAAAGTTTTTCTAACAGATTGTGATCATTTGAAAAAGCTATCCAAAAAATATTAAATGAAGGCTTTAGTCATTGAAGCATTCACTGTTTAGCAAAGACTATTTTCTCACAACCCAATTCACCTGTGCTCTGCTCCAAAAATGTAGTAGTATGCAAATGAAAGCTTACCTCATTAAAATGATTTAGCAGTATTAATGGCAGTAATTCTATGTTCCAGCGTTTTAATTAATACAGTATCACGCAAATATAGCATTTAATTGCTTTATTTTCCACTAGGTAAAAGAGCCGTAATCATAAAAATTGACTTTAATTTGCAGCGAGATGCACATGGAGAACCTGGGTCAATTTTATATCAAACGGAGCTCGAAGCTACAAATTATTAGTTATTTCTCCCTTGATTTTTTTTTTTTGTTTTTTTTTTTACAAATTCTACCGTTCCGTCAAAGGCTGCCCCGTTCTCCCTTCATATTTCTCTTTACATTTGATCAGCTTCTTAGAAAATATGATCGGGGACATTGGTTAAATTATTTTGGTCTACATATATTTCCTATATTTAATCCATGACATCAGGTGCTCATTTAATGATGTTGAACATTGGATGATAGTAATCACATAAAAACTATCTAAATTGCAATTTTGATTGTGTCTTGTGAGAATTTGGGACAGTTGTAGAACCGCCTATGATTAAAGTGTGATTTGGGTAAGGTGTTACTATAATTCTGCGATAGATCTCTTACATTTCTTGCACACATATTATTCTACACCTTCACAGGTTTAGCTGTAGACCTTCACCAAAAATGATCCTTGGCAAGAAAACCATACTACTCATAGTCCCTTTCTCTTTACTATGAGGTTGTGTTTCAGAATCAGTAACTAATAACTTTTAGGTCCCTGTGTACAACATATGATTATATATACTTACCTGGGTCATACCATATAACAAACACCTTGCCTGTAGTTTTGTAAATAAAATATAAAGTTAAGTGTGACTTTCTAGAGCTGTCAGACCATTTTTCTTGTATTGTTTCTTTTTTCTTTTCAGTTTTCAGGTCTTCTATTTGCTACATAACACTGTTTATATAGAGCCACTAGTATCTTCTACTTGCTACATCACGCTGATAGCATAAGGCCTTGAATTGTATAATTACTCTTTAGCAAGAATGGAATTTGTAGCTCATTAACAAGAACAATCATGGAATTCAAATATACTTTGCTGTTGTAAACAACGTGTATCTCTCCAGCTATTGTCACAATACTACAATAGTTGTACTTTCTAGACTTGTGCACAGAGTATTTTCAGCTGGTGTGAACAAATCAGATTCCTTTTAATTTATGCTCAAGTGCATCGATCCGTCCCTAATTTACCTATGGAGTCTCATTGCAAAAAGGTTGGTTTGTTTGGTTGTAAATGAAAAGGAATGTGTATCATTCATACCAGCTGAAAAGCATTTGTGGAAGTCTAGTACTAACTCATCTTTGATTGGGCACCAATTAGCTGTAGAACATATAGTGATACATATTAGCTACATGCAACCTTGTTCTAGACCAGGCATAGGTAAACCTTTGACACTGCAGATGTTTTGGACTACACCTCCCATGATGCTTTGCCAGCATTATAGCTGTAAGAGCATTGTGGGAGATGTAGTCCACAACATCTGAAGTGGCGAAGGTTGCCTATCCCTGTTCTAGACTGTACACTAAACTACTGAACTATTAAATATCACAGGGAACATACAGCTGGTACACAGGATGAAATTGGAAATTTGCAGAACTTACCTGTCCAGTCTCCCACTACTTTCATGTGAATTGCAAATACTCCATTTGTTTCTTTGGGACACTAAAATCCAGATGGAATAAGATTAGAAAGTTACAGAGATTTAGTTTCAGAAAAAATGTCAAACAATTACGGCAAATTAAATTATTGCATCGTTTTTAATATTCTTGTATTTATTAAAGAGGTGGAATTTTGAAATGCACTACAGGTAAAGGTTGGAAACAATGCAGATGACTGATGCATGCTGTCTTATTTAAAGAGACACTATAGTCACCTGAACAACTTTAGCTTAATGAAGCAGTTTTGGTGTATAGAACATGCCCCTGCAGCCTCACTGCTCAATCCTCTGCCATTTAGGAGTTAAATCCCTTTGTTTATGAACCCTAGTCACACCTCCCTGCATGTGACGTGCACAGCCTTCCATAAACACTTCCTGTAAAGGGAGCCCTATTTAGGCTTTCTTTATTGCAAGTTCTGTTTAATTAAGATTTTCTTATCCCCTGCTATGTTAATAGCTTGCTAGACCCTGCAAGAGCCTCCTGTATGTGATTAAAGTTCAATTTAGAGATTGAGATACAATTATTTAAGGTAAATTACATCTGTTTGAAAGTGAAACCAGTTTTTTTTCATGCAGGCTCTGGCAATCATAGCCAGGGGGAGGTGTAGCTAGGGCTGCAGAAACAGAAACAAAGTGATTTAACTCCTAAATGACAGTGAATTGAGCAGTGAAATTGCAGGGGAATGATCTATACACTAAAACTGCTTTATTTAGCTAAAGTAATTTAGGTGACTATAGTGTTCCTTTAATTAATGAATTAATTGTCCACGATCCTGCACCTGCATTTGTGATGTACGTGCCACGATGCTCCTTCAGCCAAGTTTACATAAATATCCACGAGATCCTTTAAGAATTTCAGCATGTGCCTTTCTTCGTGGATATATATATAAATGCCAGAGACACACCTGGCTACTACAATAAATCAACCGCTTAATATGCTTTATCTGAGAAATGTTCCGGAAAAATGTAATAACTTAAACTATAGAAATGATTGTTTTTCAACATTTGCTGCATGAAAATATTTGAAACATCTCATGTGAAATGCTTTGGTTTATTTAAGCTTGTTGTCAGGGCTTGCGTGGCCACTAGGTGGATCACGCAGCTGCCTAGGGTGCCCTGGCCCTAGAGATGCAATGCCTGGAGATGCACATTGCTCCCCTACTGCCGGTCTCTTTATGTAGTGTGGCTGAACGGGGACTGCATTAGAGAAGCTTGTTTCGCTCTACCTGGCCGGTCTGCCAGGAAGTGCTTTGAGCTACCCTCTTGCCGGTCAACCGGGCATTTCCCTCTGGCAGTGCGCCCTAAGGCCCAGTAATGTGCACTATTTTCCTGTGTTTATCGATTCGTTGCATGCTGGGCCATAGTTAATCCTGACAGGGATAACCCTATTTTATGGTTAGGGATAGTGTACAGCAAGCATAGGTTTAGAAGTAGTGTTGGTATGGGGGAAGTTTAACATTAACTACCAAACATGAATTTAGATCCTTGACATAGGAGTTGTTTAACAATCATGATTTATTTGTGGACAATTGTCTCTGTCCTAAAGTGGTTAAGCAAACAAGCACATTCTACATTTTAATAACAAAACATACAATGCTTTTTAACGACAGTCTGATTGTTAAAATAAGCAACCTAGTTATTTAAATTCCCTCTATGATCAAGGAAAACTGAAAAAAAAAATCACTGGAACATTTCTGACAAGGTCTCTCTGTGCTTAACTGCATTACAAACTACATGAGGCCTTTTAAACCTATTTAATATACTATACATTTTAACATGCACATGATTACACAGAGGAACCCGTTTTCACCTTGGGGAAACAATAGCACGCAGACAATTACTCCAGTGTGTATATTTAAACTAAGCAAATAATCATTATTAGTGATATTACTAATACAGTAAACACACAAAATGAAAAGATAGAATTAGGTGACAGATAACACCAATGTGGCCCAAATCTTCTGATCAGTTTTGTACATGGGTAAAAAAAAATACGAAATACTTGACCTTGTCTTTGGTCCAAATGTAGGTGACTAATCTTTGGGGACATCTTCATCACGTTTGTGGATGCTGTGTATTACTATTTTTACTTTTTTTTTTTTTAATTCTATATTTTTGTGAGCACATGTTTAACAGACAATCTTTCAATAACCCAACAGCACTGGCAAGACAGTTAATTGGGCAATGCAGATTAGTTACAATGCATTTTTTTTTTCATTCTTTATTTTTATTTTGTAATGCAGATCAGCAGATCAGTACATACATGAGTTTCAATATGTTTCCAGCGGTACATTTCCGAACATTGTCAGGGTTATATCATTTATATCATTTATTGTCTGGGTAGCTGCACTTCTTCCAGTATAGAGGTAAAAATACATGAGACCATGATATATGGACCCCAAGGCTTTATAAAGCGAGAGGCGTGAGCGTCTGGGTACTATCACGTATTCACCGGGGTATAATGTCACAATAGGAGTATTCTATGTCCTGTGATTTTACCGTACATTTTTTCATGAAATAATAGCTAAGGATGCATTTATTAGCTAGTAATACATTTATTTTGTGAGCAGCTACTTTTATACTTGTTCTTGGGTCCAAATGCACCCTGTGATTATCCCCAGGAGCCCAACACATTTATGGGCTCCTATTGTTTTACCATCTAGCACTTTGGTAAGGATGTAATTGCTTATCAGCCCATTGGGGATAGAGGCATTTGTGACTATCTTGTAGGAAGTATTTCATTAACATTGGGAGTTCAAGGATCCCTAAAAAAGTCCACACTTGGAAAAACCAGCAAATCGTTCTGAACTTTCAGTTTTGGCACAGCTTGTGGTAATCCTCAGAAACACACACTTTTCTATATTATTATTTTATTATTTATATAGCGCCAACAAATTCCGTAGCGCTGTACTATGGGTGGGCTAACAGACACACACAGGAACAGAGGAATTGAGGGCCCTGCTCAATGAGCTTACATGCTAGAGGGAATGGGGTATAGTGACACAAAGGGTATAAGTAGGGGTAAAGAAATAGGTTGCTAGAAATGTATTCACTGAGAATTTAGGTTATTTTTGACAGTTGTAGGAGAGGAGTCATTGGGAGGAGGGGGGAGGGGGGAAATGAAAACCCGCTAACAGTTTAAATGATGTGCTTTACTGAAGTGTGTTTTCAAAGATTTTTTTGAAGTAATGGAGACTGGGTGAAAGTCTAATGGAGAAGGGAAGGGAGTTCAACAGAAAAGGTGCAGCCCTGGAGAAGTCTTGGAGGCGAGCATCAGAGGTGGGAGTACGGACAGAGGATAGACGTAGGTCTTCAGCAGAGCGCAGGGGCCTCAGTGGGACATATTTGTGTATTAGGGAGGATAGGTAGGTTGGAGCAGCATTATGTAGGGACTTGTAAGCAGGGACGTATTAGCCGCAAGGTAAACAAGGCATATGCCTTGGGCGTCACTTTCCAGGGGGTGGCAAAAAAAGCCCCTCCCCCCCCAAATGCCCAGGCTAATGTCTTGTTAGCCTGGCGGCTAACTAACATTCCAGGTGGGCGGGCGGCGCAAAACCAGGATACACCACTGCTTGTAAGCAAGCATCAGAATCTTAAATTGAGTCCTATATCTAACTGGAAGCCAATGTAGGGACTGACAGAGTGGGGAGGTGGGAGGTGCGGCCAGACAGGAAAATGAGCCTCGCAGCTGCGTTCATTATAGATTGCAGCAGTGCAATCTGGGAGCAGGTAAGGCCACTGAGAAGGGGATTGCAGTAGTCAAGGCAAGAAAGAACAACTGCATGGACCAGTACCTAAGTCGCTATTTCACAACACACATTTTTCTTTATATTTCAATTTTGAATCTCCACTAAAGTTTTTATTGTAATGCCTGTTTACTATAAATAAAAGAAAAGGAGAATATAAGTTGAGGATAACGGCATTAAACAACACCTGGATTTGTATATATTATAACAAGGAAACATTTTTGTTTTTAACAAGGAAAGAGTATGGAAGAAAACGTCCACTCTTACTTATTTTTATGATGGTTGTGATTCCTTTGTCACAATTTAGTGGATTTGCCTCCAGTGAACACAAGCATGCATTTAATTATGCATTTTTTCACTGGTTGTATATATAATAACATCTTGCAAACACTGCAGCCTTTGCAAGCCCTCCCCTTCTGTGACTGTCCAATCACAGACTTCCTATTGCAGCTCAATGAGAAGTCTTTGCAGGGCAGGTCATTTGGGCAATTGCTGCCTCTTGAGTTTAGCTCCACTGAGCTAAAAAAAAAACAGAAAACCAGAAAGCCGGGAGTTAGAAGGGGAGGGCTTGCAAAGACTGCAAACAAGGGAACAGCAGGTTTTTTAGTGAGAAAATCTATAATTAAATGCATCTAAGCTTTTATGTGGGGGAATATGGAGTGGAGTGGCCCTTTAACTGAAACATACCCCCATGCCATGACCATCTGCTTTGTATTAGCAGTGTGGGTGTGCTACCTGGATTTCCTCACTGATATGAAATCCTGGGGAACCTAATTTTGGTCTCTTTTCACCCCCCTTCCCAATTTGTGCTGAAAAACAGGAAAGGAATTTTAAACACGCCAATCTTTGCTCTTTTTTTTTATTATTATTTACTTTTGTTTAATGACTTCATTTATTATGTATGAATCCTAAGTCAACTGATAACCACATAAGTGGTCACTTGAAATTGCTAAATTTAATCTTGAATTAACAATTTTATTTCTGCCAGTTGGATTTTATTTTTTCCAAGTCTAGCATAGTCTGTCTTTCTAAGAGTAATTTTTTTTTTTTTTTTTACCTTCTTGTGCATTGTGAGTAATACAAGACAGACTTAAATATCCAAGGATTTGGTTAAGTAATTTTGGATACGATTGTCAAATTATACAGATCTGTTAGAAAAAGCTTTTCAAATGATGTGTCTACAAAAATTACTTTAGGTTTTAATGGTGATATCTGTAGATAAATCATTTTAAGAGTTTTTCTAACAGGTTAAAGGGACACTGTAATCAACAGAACAACTACAGCTTATTGAACTTGTTCTGGTGAGTAGAATCATTACCTTCAGGCTTTTTGCTGTAAACTCTGTCTTTTCAGAGATAATGCAGTGCTTACATTAGTGATAACTTCACTGTCCACTCCTCGGATAGCTGTTAGAGATCCTTCCTGGGTCATGGCTGCCT
Source organism: Pelobates fuscus (assembly GCF_036172605.1). Classification (NCBI taxonomy): domain Eukaryota; kingdom Metazoa; phylum Chordata; class Amphibia; order Anura; family Pelobatidae; genus Pelobates; species Pelobates fuscus. Next base: position 461,256,382 of record NC_086317.1, on the reverse strand, counting down.
AAAATGCATCCAAACATTCAGTATCTCCTCCCTCTGCATGCAGACACTGAACTTTCCTCATAGAGATTCATTGATTCAATTCATCTCTATGAGGAGATGCTGATTGGCCAGGGCTGTGTTTGAATCATGCTGGCTCTGCCCCTGGTCTGCCTCTTTGTCAGTCTCAGCCAATCCTATGGGGAAGCATTGTGATTGGATCAGGCCACCACTTCTGATGATGTCAGCAGACTGCTTGTTTTTTTTTTTGTTTTGTTTTTTTGAGGCAAACAGCATGCAGAGTTACTGCTTCTGGCTTGAATACAGAAATATTTTTCTATATTTATGAAGGCATGAGGGGCCAAGGGGGGCTAGATGGTGGTTTAACACTCTAGGGTCAGGAATACATGTTTGTGTTCCTGACCCTATAGTGATCCTTTAAAATAATTTCTGATGATGATTCAAATGAATTAAATTGAGGAGTTGGGGGAAAAAAAAGCATAAATCAGTGGCTGGAAATTTTGTTACCTTGGCTATTGTGGTAACGCTTATTTATTCTTTAATTTACTCAGCGTATATATTGCTTGTCTATGTGCAAGTGCTTCAAAGAAAGCAGACTGTAGTGCCCCATAATAATATATGTAAGAAAACCAAAAGTATCTGGATAATTTATAAATCAACATGTAGTAATCAGAATGGACACAAAAATGTCAAAAGAATGCGTTATTGAGAGCAGAGTCTACTAGACTTTTGTTAACATTTGTTTCTGCATGTTTGTCTGAATTAAATTCCTTTTATTCCATTCCCCAACTATTTTATTTGTCCAGGATCTTCCAGTGGAGTCCTACTAATTAAATCTCTTCACTGATCCAGAGGTATGCCCCTCCTCATACCCTCCGCTCTGCCCGCGACCACCTCCTGACCGCTGCTCGCACCCGTACGGCCAACTCACGCTTGCAGGACTTCTCACGGGCGGCTCCTCTCCTATGGAATAACTTGCCTACTGCCATCAGACTCTCCCCTAGTCTTCAATCATTTAAGAAGGGCCTTAAATCCCATCTCTTCAGGAAAGCGTATGGCCTCCCAGAGTAATCTCTCCCTTACATACCTGTCTCTTGCTCTCCTATGGGATAGTGCTTTGCTCTCTCCTCCAGCTCTGCTTCACTCCTACTTGATATTTCCTATCCTAATGTTTCTAATACCCCACTTCCTATAGACTGTAAGCTCATTTGAGCAGGGTCCTCTTCAACCTATTATTCCTGTAAGTTTTCTTGTAATTGTCTTATTTATTGTTACATCCCCCCCCTCTCAAAATATTGTAAAGCGCTACGGAATCTGTTGGCGCTATATAAATGGCAATAATAATAATAATAATAATAATAATAATAAATCCCGGATTATTCAATTTGTTTGGTATGGTTGAAAATGAATTTGATTTGGAAAAACCATCCAAAACAAATGTTTTCACAAGTCTAATCTCTACAATCCATCATTAAGAATGACTTGTATAATAGAGATGCATACTGTAGAATTTAATGTCAGAAACAATATTTATAACATACAGCCAAACAATATATATGTGCAGAATCTGAACTCTGAAACACAATTCTTCCTGATTTTCAGGTTATCTCATAGTACTTTAGGTTATCTGAGTCTGTTCTACGAGACATTTTTTAATATTTGAGCTATTTATTAAGTACACACTATACCACTATCACACTGATTTGTTGTAATGTGTCCAAGGTTATTTACCAAACTGTGAACACTGTAGATAAGGATCTGAGTAATCAATATTACGAGCCTCATAGTATGCGTTTATCAAAAGCTCCAGTTTGGCAAACTATAAAGGGTTCAAATACAAAACCTAATGTTATGCATTACCTGCATATCTCTAGTAGACTTTGAGAAGTCCCTCTTTGGCACAGAAATACAAAAAATCATATTTTCACAAACAATCCCAGAGTTCCCGAGCACGACATGCAAATGAGCACAGACAGGCATCATGTTTTAGACTTCATATTGTAATTCTTCAGACACGATTAGCAACAGACACTGTTTTAAACACAACTGTTTACAGTTAGTTTTAAGATGAGTTTGGGTAAACATATATAGTAAGAGAGAGTTAGAGCCCCAAATATTTTTCATGGCATGCAGATGCGTGTACTCACTAACCAGGAATTTAGAAAAATATTGAATAGATTTGCATAAAATAAAATATATGGATTTTTTTTTTTTTTTTGTATTGAGCTTCTTCAACCTAAATTTTAGAATGTCTTCAATAAATTAAATTGGTTTGGTCTCATTAGTATTCTGTATTTGACTTTGAGGGAGGGACCAAAGGAAGCGCAAGTGAGTAATGGAGCTCCACATTGACCTGTTACATAAGAGGTCCTAACTACCAGGTGAAGCCCCTGAACCCAATACTACCTAACTACCAGGTGACAACTGCCCCCTCCCAAACTCCACGAAAGCCATAATCGGCTGTGTACAAGACATGGAGGAGTCCCTTAGAGATCCTGGTCTGGGACTGCATTAAGAGAGCCATCCGACATCCTAGCCACTCGAAACAGATATCAGTTGAGTCCAGAAACCTCAGAATTAACACACTTCCAAGCACACGGTGGAGCACAGCTGTAGGCATTCCCACTTGTTTCTGTTTGAAGGTAAGCCACCCTTCCAAACCCACTGTGGCAAATAGCAAGCCACCCACCACATGGCACTTTTAATCACAGGGCCCCACATCTCAATACCTCCAACAACCCACTGCAAAGGGGATTGAAAGTAAAGAAAAGCTGAGCTCCTACCTGGACCTATTTGTCCTAATATAAAGATGTTTTAGTTAACTTTTTTTTATTTTTCATATTTGCTCCCGGTCCTGATTCCTATCACCCGCCAGGCCTACTTATCCACCGAGGCCCACAGACTTGGACATTTTGTAGTTTTCCTCCCATTGTACTGTGCTACCATTTGACATTTTGATAACCTACATATGAGTAAACTCCCTAACTAGAAAACTCTATGCTCGCAACATCTTTTTACACTTAATTGGAGTGGAATCTACTGCTACCACATTGTTTGGCTCAATACAACATATATAACTATACTTAACCACTCCAATGACACTTTTAACATTAAGGGCTGTGGGGTTTGCATCAGATACCTATAATATCACTAGATTTACCTAATCTGATGTCACTTTTCTCTCAATAATGGAGAAGTTGGTCCAATTGGGGAAGAACAAGATCAAATCATACCCAAAACACTCTAAAGCTCTATCAAACGCACCAGACTTACGTACAGAAGGTAACTCATCAAAATCACCAAGTCCGGCCACGTCAGTTGCTTTTTTAACACTAGACATCCCAAATAATAATGCAGCACCACTTGCAGACGACATCACTGCCTCGCTCTGGCCTAAACTAGAACAATATTTGATTAAATACAATATGCAATAGGAGATCTTGTCAATAGAGTGGCCACTAACTCCTTCCGACTGGACAGCTTTGAAAACAGTCAAAGTGATCTAGAAAATTCCTCCACAAAACTACAGGCACAACTCCAACAACAATCCAAGTAAATTACACAACATCAACCAAAGGTAGAAGATCTTGAAAATAGGAGCAAAAGAAATAATCTCTGTTTTATAGAGCTGAATCCATCAAACAACAAGCCCTGCTCCTGGTGCTTCAAAATTGGATACCAAAGACCCTCGATCTTCTATATGACTTAGACAAACCACTCCTGATGGAAGGAGTCCCAGAGAATACTTTAGCACACAACTAGACCTAGACTGGTAATCATTCGGCTGCTAAATTTCTGCGACAAAGAAGACATACTAAATACATACAGGAAGTCAAACAAGATTCAATAACAAGACCATAAAATTCTAATCTCACAAGATTACTCAATGCAAGTTACAATCAAAAGATGGACATTTTCCCCAATATGTTGAAAAGAAAATCAAATTCCAACTTCAACTCCCACTGAAGCTCAAATTTAACTATGGTAATCAGTCCTACCTGCTTGACTCTCCTGCTGGTGCTCAGGAATTAATCAAAAACCTTGTTCCACCTGAGATATCCAATGTCTGAACCCTGAAATTTTCCTAACAAAAAGAACCCAAGCATACACCCGATTTAGCCCCATAATCAGGGGCTCCGACTACAGTTTCTAAAGTTTAAATGTTTACTGTTTCTGTTTATACTAATTTCTCTTATGCTTTCCACTGAAGCTTTTTCTCTTACAAGGCTTAAAGTCAGGCTGACCTACCACTTTCAATTTGCTTTCCCCATGAGCTGGGTGAAAGCAAACTTATATTACAAAAACCTCTTTCATAACTCCTCTGGACTACATAACCACACACTCGGGCTTATCGAAAAGGATAACACATTTCCCGATACTGACACATGAAACGCTCATAACAGCAACAGTAAAACTGGTCAGATTACTTCCTATTGCTACCTTTCAAAAATACATATGAAAATTGCACATAATGCATATTATTCCCCACTAAAACAATTATCTCTAAAGTTCAGAGATTAAGGATATTGTCTAAAATGCGTGATGGACAGAGCAGACCTACACTATTGCTTCTGAGAATGTGTGGCAATCAGGGCATTTTGGAAACAGGTAGAAGACTACATATCATAACTATTAGGCGAAACCACTTATATTTGGCAATACTGTGAGTCAGGGCCGGTGCTACCATAACGCAGCACAGGCGGCCATCTTAGGGCGCACCGGCCCGGGCTGAGCAAAGATGTCCAGTTGACCGGCAGGAGGTGGGTGCACAGAGAACCCCTCTCCAGCCCTTCACTCTTTGTTCGGGTGAATCATTTACCTGGCTGCTCTATTGTGGTGCTGGTTGAGTGAGAGAAAAAAAAATGTATACAGCCTGAAAAGGATCGGACCTTTGAGGAGCGGCTGCTGCCAATCACGTTATAAGCTAAAGGACGCTGGGATACATATTATCATATCCCAGTGGCTGAGAGAAGGGAAACTTTAGTTAGGCACACCACAAAACTAACCCACATGATCTTAGGTGCAGCACGTAAAAATATACAGCATAATTGGATAGATCCATCACCTCCCTCATTATCATTTATATACACAAAACTGTCCTTCTTTCTTTTCTCTTATTTCTTCTGTGTGGTAACCTCAAATAAAAGTGCTTTAACAAAAGAAAAGAATCCTTACCTGGCAACCCTATATGGACATGTTAGATAGAACTATCCAAGTGAAAATGAAAACTACTTTTGAATTCACAGACTGGTACTTGACCAGGGTAGCAGGCCAACACCCCCACTGTAGAAAAAGGCCAACCTTCCAATTATCTCAAAATAGTAATCATTAAAAGTAAGCTTTTTTTTCAACCAGCCAAAATACTTGGAGGAGAGGATATTTAGTTCAGTTTAGTTTCGTTTATATTTATTGTTCTATTTCTTGACCAATATTCAATTTTTTGTTTTCTATTTCTTCCTTTATAAATGTTGCACAAAACACAAAGTACATAACTCTCTAACTTGTATTTTATAAAAATGCAAACTGTACTTGTAGTGCACTGAACACAACAAATTAACCCATGGCAATAAAAAAAGACTCAAACTAATATTTTGTATTTTTACATGGTCAAATCATTTTAGCCACGCCCCCTCATTCCAGAAAAAAACAGTTCCTCGTTAGTGTATGTACACATCCAATGAGGGCTGAAATGATTGTCTTCGGATTCAGTTTGTTTCTTGCAAATGTAACTTGCCAGCATTTCAGATATGAATTGTCCTTATGGGTGGGATGAGTCTGACACGTAAATGGTATACTTTTCCTCTGTATTGCACAAGTGTGCAACGGTTCGCACTGGACCTGAGCAGGGACTAAGCTGAGAACATGTGCCTGAGCTTTTCCCGTTGTTTTCTTGTGTTCTGAGATCTAAGTTAAATAAATCTGCACCTATGCAGCCAGTTCAGACAGTGCCAAACTTAGACGTGGTTAGGACACCGTCACAGTGAGCAGGACACTATGTAGTTTACCTAGAAAGTAATATACAAGAACGTTGCTTCATTTCCACAGTCAAACTGCAGACTGTCAGAGAAACAGTAAGTGTATCACTGCATGTCTATCTGCAATGAGTCTGGATGACTTCTTCACAGGAAAGTTGATTTGCTTATATCATGCTTGTAATATACAATGAGGCTTCTTCATTCAATCCACATCCACGCTGCACAGAGTAGAATAAATAGCAGATGGACAGGTGGTAATATCCTCACAATTTATGCAATACGTCACTGGAGAAACTGCTATTCAATTTGTGGAGTAAACATTTACTCTGCTATGCGAATTCAGCCTTGGGTATCTTCCTGTGCAAACATAGGATGCAGCATTCTGCAAGATATTTGTTTTTCTAGGGGACGAGCAGGAGATCTATTTTTTTGGCAAATACTACAGAATTGGGAATACAAAATTTGTAGCATACTATTAAGGCCAAAACTAATGCATTAAAGGTGTGACCCTTTAATAATCCCATCAACCTTGGCCTATGAAAATATGTCTGTTTTGTATTTGGGCAAACAAAAGGTCTGAAAACTAGATTAAGAAAATGATATGGTCCATAGCCCCTTTCTTGCACAATGAGGTACATATAATATGTTTGACCATCTGATGCTCGGTATGCCAAATAAGATGCTCAACATTATGTTGCCTGCTTAAAAATGTGTTTCTAACATTTCTTAAAGGAAACATGGATTGAATGAACAAACAAAATGATTTACATCAAGGTCTCTTGCAATTAGCGCATGTTAGATTATGCAAATTGCCCAAGCATCTAACAGCAGCTGTTAGTGGTTGCAAATCCTATTTATCATGCTGTTTATATCCACTTAGAGTGTGACTGTAGAGAAAACCGCTTCAAAACTGTTTTTTTTTAATAATATGAATATATTTATATCTATGAAGAAATTTTATTTTGTTTCATTTAGTTTTTTTTTTTAGAAATGCAAAGCCCCGCACTTTGTTGCAGTATTAGTTACAGTTAATGAAAATGCTAAATTACTTTGTACCGCTATCACAGACACTTAAAAGGATTTCTCTTTAAGAAATGTGATTAAGATGTCTGAAATTCTTTAATAAAAACTATTTGAAACAAATATATCATTTAGTGTTGAAATGTACACGACTGTATTTAATCTCTATGCTAGAACTGAAAGCCCCCATCTTGTTTTCCTGTCATAAGATCCACTGATGTAAGATTCTGAAAGGTGATGTAAACATGGAAAATGGACGGAGTCACCGATGCTTGTTCCACTGGTTTCCGTGGCGACTGTCCTACTCTAAGTATTTTAGACATATTGTCAACACAAAACCCTTTTATCTATAACCCTTAGTGTTTCCAATGCAATATTGTGCTCTGGCTGTGCCAGGACTGAATTGCATTGTGATACCAATTGCTAAATCTTTAATATGCATTGAAAATAAAGTAAAGCATCACATGAAGAAAAGGTTTACACAAATTATCAGTTGTCTAATTTCCAGAAAAATTACAGTTCCCTCATTAAAATGTGCCTGTCATACAAACAAGTTATATTGTACTTTATATATACATGCATTGTGATCGCAAAAGTGCTACCAAATGTATACATAAAACAGCCACTTAAATTGATTATCTGCACATTATACCTGTTCGTAAGTTTATAAAACATTACTAGCATGGAGTCTGCAGATGTCAATACACAGCAATAAGTCTAACGATACTGACACACACACAAGCTCACTGCACATAACTCATTATAGAGAGCTCACTACACATAGCTCTTCATAAAGCTCACTACACCTAGCTCACTATAGATAGTTCACTACACATAGCTCACTATAGAGAGCTCACTAAACATAGCTCACTACAACGAACATACTACAAATAGCTCACTACAGAAAGCTCACTTCACATAACTCACTATAGAGAGTTCACTACACATAGCTCACTATAGAGAGCTCACTAAACATAGCTCACTACAAAGAACTCACTACAAATAGCTCACTACAGAAAGCTCACTTCATATAGCTCACTTCATATAGCTCACTATAGAGAGTTCACTGCACACAGCTCACTACAGAAAGCTCACTGCACACAGCTCACTACAGAAACCTCACTGCAGAAAGCTCACGGCAGACAGCTCACTGCAGGAACCTCACTGCACACAGTTCACTACAGGAAGCTCACTGCACACAGCTCACTGCAGGAACCTAACTGCACACAGTTCACTACAGACAGCTCACTACAGAAATCTCACTGCACACAGCTCACTACAGAAACCTCACTGCAGAAAACTCACTCCAGACAGCTCACTGCACACAGCTCACTGCAGGAACCTCACTGCACACAGTTCACTACAGGAAGCTCACTGCACACAGCTCACTGCAGGAACCTCACTGCACACAGTTCACTACAGGAAGCTCACTGCACACAGCTCACTACAGACAGCTCACTACAGACAGCTCACTGCACACAGCTCACTGCAGGAACCTCACTGCAGAAAGCTCACTGCAGAAAGCTCACTGCACGCAGCTCACTGCAGGAACCTCACTGCACACAGTTCACTAAAGGAAGCTCACTGCACGCAGCTCACTGCAGGAACCTCAGTGCACACAGTTCACTACAGAAAGCTCACTGCACACAGCTCACTACAAAAACCTCACTGCAGAAAGCTCACTGCAGACAGCTCACTGCACACAGCTCACTGCAGGAACCTCACTGCACACAGTTCACTACAGGAAGCTCACTGCACGCAGCTCACTGCAGGAACCTCAGTGCACACAGTTCACTACAGGAAGCTCACTGCACACAGCTCACTACAGAAACAATTAACTGCACACAGCGCAGTGCAGAAAGCTCACTTCACAAAGTTCACTATACACAGCTCACTGCAGAAAGCTACCTTCACACTGCTCACTGTAGAAAGATCAGTGCACACAGCTCACTATAGAAAGCTCACTACAAACAGCTCACTGCACACAGCTCACTGCAGGAACCTCACTGCACACAGCTCACTACAGAAAGCTCACTACAGAAAGCTCACTGCACACAGCTCACTACAGAAATCTCACCTCACACAGCTCACTACAGAAAGTTCAGTGCACACAGCTCACTAAAGAAAGCTCACTACACACAGCTCACTACACACACGCTCACTAGGCACAGCTCACTACAGAAGCTCACAACACATAATCTCACTACAGAAAGCTACACACAGCACACTCAACATAAACTCATAAAACAAAGCTCACTATTCACAAGCACACAACACACAACTCACTGCAGAGAGTTCACCACACACAAGCCATCTAGACACAGCTCACTGCACACAAGATTGCTGTTACTCCAAGCTATGGAGAGCTGGAAGTTGTCTCCTGCATGTTCTGCAGACTTTTACTGTAATACACTATCCATCATAGTGCCAGCAAATAAAAGATTTAACTGCACAGATGGCTGGCTTCTGGGACAGCGGGGGCACTTTCCCTGGTGACCACCCCTCCGATCCACTGCTAGTAGCTGTGTGTTGTTGTGTGTGGGTAGCTGAGTGTCTACAATATATATATATTTTTGCCACTGTCTAGCCTTGTTGCAACCCCCGGATATTCGAGCTGTAGTCGACCATCTAGGTTCATCTAATGGATAGTCCAGCTGAGCCAATAACTATACCATATAATGTATACATTTGATATAAAAATTCTTGTAAATGTATACATTTAAATATATAACATAAATCTGAGAGTTTACAATCTAGTTCTTTCCTCCTCTATTTCAAGATGAAAAGTATTTTTCAACCTGTTATGGACCAATAACGTGCTAGGCGTTTGACAATACATGACTGCTGACCCATTCTCCTTATACCTTCCCGTTGCCCTCCCAATAAAACACCACACACTTTTCTTGTGGATAAGGGCAACGGCCACAGCTTTATTAAATCAAATTCAAAACCAATAACCATAACCTGTCAGCTGTTGGGCGGTTAACCCAACAGACAGTTCTCCACCTCTTTTATCCAAGAGCCTCAACAGCCGGCACTTGCCATCAGCCCTTGTGCGGTCTGTCGTCTCCCCAACTCGACTCTGTGTCTTTCTCCTTTACTCCCAGTTGCACTGTCCAGGGATCCCGCCAAGCTGTGACAAAACAAGAAACAACAGCCAGACACCAAAACAACAAACCAACACATACATAACAAAGGGGAGGGTGGGTGGGAATTTTTTACCAGTTTCCTTCAGAGTCTCTGCTGACTGGTATGTCTCCTCCCCACTCCTTTCCCCAAACCCCATAACTTTGCAACATTGTATACACTTTAGCCCAGCCCCCCTTGCATACATGGGCAGCAGTCATGATCCCCCTTCCCAAGGTGTACAGGGGGAAACTTGACTGCTGACCCATTCTCCTTATACCTTCCCGTTGCCCTCCCAATAAAACACCACACACTTTTCTTGTGGATAAGGGTAACGGCCACAGCTTTATTAAATCAAATTCAAAACCAATAACCTGTCAGCTGTTGGGCGGTTAACCCAACAGACTTTTCTCCACCTCTTTTATCCAAGAGCCTCAACAGCCGGCACTTGCCATCAGTCCTTGTGCGGTCTGTCGTCTCCCCAACTCGACTCTGTGTCTTTCTCCTTTACTCCCAGTTGCACTGTCCAGGGATCCCGCCACCGCGATGCCCCTCCCTGCGCGCTACGCCGCGCCGGTATCGCGCCCTCCCGCAGACAGTGCGGCCTCCCGATTGTAAACCCACATTGAAGATGTCCAACCCAATGGGAGATAAATGAACCCCATCCTTTCTCATAACATTTGCATTATTCCCTTCTAGCTCCACATGCCTAATAACCAACCCTCCCAGCTGTCGCACAAATCTCGCAATAGTCATATTGACTTTGCGACGGCAGCGTTCCAAGGGCCTACCTTTTCCCGAAACCCCCCAAGCTGGACGTGGAATTATATCAGACCATATTAGGGTCAGGTCCTGAAAGAGGGCATAAAACCTAGCCAAATCCTGCTTCATCTCATGTATCAAATCAATTGACCTCCTACGGCCAATATCATTCCCACCCGCGTGGAGCACTAACGTGACCGGACCTGACACGTACTGACTGAGCTGTACGCACTCAGCATACATCTGATACCACGACAAACCCCTAATACCCCTCCAACGAATTCGCACTAACTCACATGGCAACCCCAGATTACGCGCATATGGTCTGGCTTCGGACCGTCTAGCCGCCCAATAAACATAGGAATGGCCCAGGATCCATACGTATCTGGTGACCATGCCTGCGAAAACAAACAGATAACAACACAAACAAGAAGAAGAACGGGGAGTCGGTTATAACATATGAGGCCGAACATACAACTGAAAACGACCTGACTGCCACCTACCTAAACGCTTAAGCGCATCCTCCTGAAAGCCCATCATACTGGCTTGGGTAGCTTTCCCTATGCGAAAGGAGTGGGTAGTGTAAGAGGACGGATCCAACCCCACTCCGCTCACACAGGACCGCAGCACCCGCGAAAATTGAAAACGACTCAGAGAGGTCCCCTCCTGATGAAGAAGAAGAAGGGACCCATCTACATCTCCCCGTGCTATAAGGAACTCTCGGACCGCCCCGACGGGACAAAACGAACCGCCCGTCCTGCCTATGCGAACTCGCGCCCCCACTCCTTTGGAGTCAGTCTTGGACCGACGAATGGACAGCACCAACCCTTGGTCAGAGATCCAGACGTCCGACAGAAGCAGCGCCACCGGCGCCTTGGCCCGAGGGGCCACCAGTTCCCCGACCCGAAGGGCCCCAAAAAAGCATAACAGAAACACCACCCGAAACAGTAGAACCTCGTACCCCGAAGAACAGACCTGCGGCAGAAATTCTAACAACCTATAAAGCACCTCGAAGGAGATAGGTCGTCGAGCGTCAGGACGACGGCTCTTCTTCCAACCCTTCAAGGCCCACGCAACGCAGAAGGCCTTCGTCACATCCTGCCAACCAAACCATTGAAATAAAAATGAAAGAGCGGCCAAGTGCCGCCCTGCGACAGCCGCCGACTTACCTGCTGCACATAAGTTCTCCAGAAGAGCCAGCGTGTTACGCAATCTCCCCGCCTCCGAGGAAAGATCTTCACTGGACCCCGCACTACACCAACGTTGCCACACCAACACATACGCAGACCACGTAGACTCCGATAACGAATCCCTCACCATAAGCCTCAGATGTCTGAAACCCGATCCCATATGTCCCTCGGGCAAGGCGTCCCTGTGTGTGACGCCTCCGGAGCCGCCTCTCGAAATCGGTCCCACTGAAACCGAGACAGAGAGTCGGCAATCACATTCAAGGTGCCAGGAACGTGACGCGCCACAATCCATACATTACACTGCAGACACAGCAAGACTAATCGCCTAAGCAGCGCCAGCACCGGGGGAGAGGCAGACGAGGAGCGATTGATCACATGCACCACGCTTAAGTTGTCCGTGTGAACAATCACCTTACGATTGGCAAATTCACCACCCCACAGTTCAACTGCCACCACAATGGGAAAAACTCCAGGAAAGTTAAATTACCCATGAGCTCCCTACCACGCCAGTCCTGAGGCCAAGGCTCCGCACACCAACATCCCTGGAAGTATGCCCCTAAGCCCAAAGACCCCGAGGCATCCGTAAACAATTCCAGGTCCATATTGGAAATAGCAGACCGTAACCAGCAGGACTGCCCATTATACGTCCCCAAGAACGAACTCCAAGTCTGGAGATATCGTCCCCGAGCCGTCCAGTGATGCGTATAAAGTGAAATGGTAGGGCCACCCCGACCGTCGCTAACGACAACCTACGAGAAAATGCGCTACCCATGGCAAGAACCCGACACGCAAAATTAAGGTGTCCCAACAAAACCTGCATTTGGCGCAGCTGCACCCCGAAATCCATCCCCGGACTCACCGCCATTTTCTGGCGAAACTGCTGGTCATAACGAAACCAGCACTGACCCCCATAAATTTTATAGGCCCCCCAAATCAAATCCAGGTATCCTTGATGTCCACGGGAATGTGCATCCCCAGGGGTGACAACTCACACCCCGGCAGGCACGGGCGCGCTACGCCCGCCACGCCTGCTTGACCGACCACCACGGGTGAGGGTACTGAGGGAAAAGGGGGGGGGGCGCACCAGGCAGCCTATCCAGGACAGCCCTCAACAAACTAACCACTTCCCCCTGTCCCTGCCACCCTTGCCCGCTACCTTGAGCACCCTGTCCTACCCCTGACCCCCCTGCCAGCGCATCCCAAGTGCTAGCGCAATACTCACTGGGCGTTGGGGCAGGACCTGGCCCTGGGACTCCATGGAACTCCTCAGCATCCGATGCCGACTCTGTGCTCTCTTCTTCCGAAATTTCCGGGGACCCGCGGTAGCCTGCTGGGTCCTTCCGCGGTCCGGCTCTCCTTCTTCCGGTTCCCACTTCCAGCGCACTCTGCAGTCGCACAGCCTGTGACGTCCGCGCTCTTCCCCGCGGCAACGTCACATGCCCGCTGTGCGTGATGACATCCGTAGGTGGCGCACGCACGCTACGTGCCGTGCGTGCCGACGTCACTACCTGTGGAGCCGGAAGAGAAGCGCGCGGACTGCGCGATCTTCCGGTGATGCCGGCGCCATCTTCCTCACCGCCATCTTGGGCCCTCTCCACTCCGACCGGCCGGGATCTTCTCCGCCTACCTCCTTCCAGCGCTGGGGACTTTACCACCACAGCTCCGGCACCTCCGCTCTCCCGATTCCGACGACTTCTCCGCTCACCGTGTCGCACCGGGCTCGGCGATGAGCGCGACGGAGGCCGCGACCGCCGGGCCCTCCGCCCGCCAGCTCCATCCACCGACACCGTCTCCTCGGGGCCAGTCCCAGGGACCGCCGTAACACCGGACACCAACGCCTCCAGAGCTCCCCGACCATGGGAGACCTGGTATTCCTGCAGCAGCCTCAGCAGGTCAGGTTCTGACATGTGTGCCATGCGTGCGGCTATGTGGAGGGGGGGCACAGGGTGACAGGCTGCAATTCAGGGAACTAACTAACTTTATTTTTCTAACAGGGCCTAATCCAGCCAGCACAGAATTTGTTACCAGTTTCCTTCAGAGTCTCTGCTGACTGGTAAGTCTCCTCCCCACTCCTTTCCCCAAACCCCATAACTTTGCAACATTGTACACTTTAGCCCAGCCCCCCTTGCATACATGGGCAGCAGTCATGATCCCCCTTCCCAAGGTGTACAGGGGGAAACTCATAAACTGATATAACCATTATTTCTAAGAGGTTAACCTTGAAATTATATAGTGAGTTATGTAATTTTTGTTTTGAAGAGTTGTTAAAGCTATGAAGATTACTGGCTCTGAACACTTAAGGTAAGGAGATCGCCCTTTTATTAACCCCTTAAGGACCAAACTTCTGGAATAAAAGGGAATCATGACATGTCACACATGTCATGTGTCCTTAAGGGGTTAAAAATATCAGTCACCCTAGGGTCATAATCACAAAGTGTTGCCTCAAACCCTGGACTTCGGTCTGACCCAAAACTTCCTGTTCTGCGTACTTGTTTTATTATAGAATAATTGATTGTTTGTGACAGTTAACATAATAAAATAGTTTGTATAACATATCGTAGATTCTTAATCCATTATGGTTTTCTGTCAATTAGTCTAAATTCAAATTTAAAACGTACAAAAAATACCCAGTATTAAAATCAATGAAGTGAGAGGCAATTTAGTATCTACTGTGGAGTGGAAGCAAATCTCATTCACGTCATTGCACATCATCCCAATTATCTCCAGATTTACTCGAGGCTAAGAATGTAGGATCTAATTAGGGAGGGTTGTTGCTCTTTTTAGTTTGGTTGTAAGGAATTTATAATGCAAGATGGTGTGTTGCCTTTTGTGCTAGTACTAAGTAAATGGCAAAGCAGCCTCGCGTTGCCTTGATGATATTTGTTGATCTTAACGGAGTACATATCAGCTCTTACAAATACCCCTATTCTTGTTTTGTTGTTTCACCTAAACCACAAGCTATAAGCAGACAATGCTCATCACGGCAGAGATAAAATCGGGGCGTTTGTGTTTTGATGATCTTAGCTAATCCAATTATTCCCCATAGGGAAGAATTTTGGGGATGGTGTACATGCGCAGCAATTGCAGCCGTCGGCCAATCAGCATTCCCTCATGGAAATGCATTAATACAATGTGTCTCTATGGGAGTTTGCACCATCTTCATGCACCAGAATCACTACATTAAGCTGTAGAGATAACGGTGCTCAGAGTGTTCCTTTACTAGTTATTCAATTTCCCTCATCTAAATTTGTGCTTCTACTTAGCCAAACTAAAGCTTTCATATATCTTTTGCACCATGTAAAATGGTAATAATAATGCTAAAAATACAACACTTACCAAATTATGGTAATAATAACAGCACATCTATCAACACTATAGGTAGTTGGATATTTTAGTCCAGACAATGCCACACCATGCTGTCAGGAATCTATTGAATTCTATCCAGAATTCTATTGATCACAACCTAGAACTAAGGGTCTTACCGGACATTAGAATGGCCGGACTTAACGTATCCGAGAATAGTCAGAAAACTAGCCGAGGTCAGGGACACAGAACGAGACACAGCGATAAGGAAAAGACACAAGTCAAGGGTACCTGAAATCAGGGAAGTCAAAACTAAGTCAAAGTAAAAAAACAGAAAAACACGATCAGGAACACACTCTCAGATAACCATCTTAGGGAAACCACGACAGGGCAATGAACTAAGGAATAAGTGAGTTTAAATAACCCTCTTGCAGATCCCATTGGCTGTACCTAGCCCTTGACGCCAAAATGACGCCACCCGTACGTCGATGTCGTCTTTACCGTGGGCGGACATGGGGCTATATAATTGTGTTGGTACACAGCGGCCGGCGTGCACCGACATGCCGCACAAGCCAGACATCATGGCAGAAGACCGTCGAGCAGCACTCCCTTCGATTTTCGGAAGGTAATTATCTCAGTTTTTGCCACATGGATATGAAGGATACGTGACACATGCCAAACAACACACACTATCTTGGCAAACCAGAGACACACACCACATATTTACACACCTGTCAGGTAATTTTTTATAGAAGTAAATTGGTCATCAAGGAATCATGAACTCAATATTTAATTACCATTTTACTATGGCTGAAATTAAAATTAATAAAAAAAATATTGTTTATGGTTTTGATTTTCTATGAGTTGGTTTTTTTTTCGATCTTCCTTTGTGTGGATTTGTGGAAGAGAATGTCCAAAACTCAAAGAATACAATACTTAAATAAATATTAATGCATCAATTCTGAGATGCTGACTATTTTTCTTAGTTTATGTTCCTTTGAGAGATGTTACACTTGAGTATATGTTAGAATATAATTAGATTACTATGGATTACTATGGTAGTAGATTACTATGGTAGTTTGATAATAGTAACTTCATTAATATGTGGCTTAGAATTTGTAGTCATGAGCTGAGCCAATGCCACATGCCAAAGAGACGGTGTAAAAAAAAATGATCTAAAATTCATTTTAATCAAACAACGTAAAGAAAGTCCCTGAAGAGGCAGTCTAATCACAATAACCACTAATTCATGAGATGGAATGCTAACTAACATTCCTTAATTTTGTCCAAATACATTTTTGAGGAACAAGAATAAAAATGGACAATATTAGGATGAAACATAAATAAAAAATATAACATATCCTGATCTGGATTTAAAATTTGTCCCAGTTTGGATTGGTTTCTTCTCTGTAGATATTATACGTAGCTTTTAATCATGGAATTTAAATATATATATATATATATATATATATATATATATAGGAAACATGGGGGGATGGTTGCACTCACCTGAACATGCTTAAATGGGGTGCTGCTGGGGGCCATATTATACAATAAATACACAAGATCCAGCGCACTCTCCTATCTACTAAACAGCAACTTCAATGTTGACAGATTTTATTAGTTTGTAAAAGTTTTTTTTAAAAACACCTAATCTAGGCAAAAAAATGGGGATTTAGTTACATTATATGATCATACATTGCATAAGCCTGCCACAACGTCAATGTACCCCATCTTTGGCAGGTCCTACTCTCACAGTCTAATGTCTGCTCTTATGAGATTAACCACTTACTTGGGAAAAAATTCCATCTGAGGCTCTCTGCAGTACAAGGCTAAATAGGGACCTGAGATGAGGCACCTGTAACAGGGAGGGGTGCAGAACCAAGGAGTTGGCTAGACTCCCAAATATATATAGGAAACATGGGGGGATGGTTGCACTCACCTAAACATGCTTAAATGGGGTGCTGCTGGGGGCCATATTATACAATAAATACACAAGATCCAGCGCACTCTCCTATCTACTAAACAGCAACTTCAATGTTGACAGATTTTATTAGTTTGTAAAAGTTTTTTTTAAAAACACCTAATCTAGGCAAAAAAATGGGGATTTAGTTACATTATATGATCATACATTGCATAAGCCTGCCACAACGTCAATGTACCCCATCTTTGGCAGGTCCTACTCTCACAGTCTAATGTCTGCTCTTATGAGATTAACCACTTACTTGGGAAAAAATTCCATCTGAGGCTCTCTGCAGTACAAGGCTAAATAGGGACCTGAGATGAGGCACCTGTAACAGGGAGGGGTGCAGAACCAAGGAGTTGGCTAGACTCCCAAATATATATAGGAAACATGGGGGGATGGTTGCACTCACCTAAACATGCTTAAATGGGGTGCTGCTGGGGGCCATATTATACAATAAATACACAAGATCCAGCGCACTCTCCTATCTACTAAACAGCAACTTCAATGTTGACAGATTTTATTAGTTTGTAAAAGTTTTTTTTTTAAAACACCTAATCTAGGCAAAAAAATGGGGATTTGGTTACATTATATGATCATACATTGCATAAGCCTGCCACAACGTCAATGTACCCCATCTTTGGCAGGTCCTACTCTCACAGTCTAATGTCTGCTCTTATGAGATTAACCACTTACTTGGGAAAAAATTCCATCTGAAGCTCTCTGCAGTACAAGGCTAAATAGGGACCTGAGATGAGGCACCTGTAACAGGGAGGGGTGCAGAACCAAGGAGTTGGCTAGACTCCCAAATATATATAGGAAACATGGGGGGATGGTTGCACTCACCTAAACATGCTTAAATGGGGTGCTGCTGGGGGCCATATTATACAATAAATACACAAGATCCAGCGCACTCTCCTATCTACTAAACAGCAACTTCAATGTTGACAGATTTTATCTGTCAACATTGAAGTTGCTGTTTAGTAGATAGGAGAGTGCGCTGGATCTTGTGTATTTATTGTATAATATGGCCCCCAGCAGCACCCCATTTAAGCATGTTTAGGTGAGTGCAACCATCCCCCCATGTTTCCTATATATATTTGGGAGTCTAGCCAACTCCTTGGTTCTGCACCCCTCCCTGTTACAGGTGCCTCATCTCAGGTCCCTATTTAGCCTTGTACTGCAGAGAGCCTCAGATGGAATTTTTTCCCAAGTAAGTGGTTAATCTCATAAGAGCAGACATTAGACTGTGAGAGTAGGACCTGCCAAAGATGGGGTACATTGACGTTGTGGCAGGCTTATGCAATGTATGATCATATAATGTAACTAAATCCCCATTTTTTTGCCTAGATTAGGTGTTTTTAAAAAAAACTTTTACAAACTAATAAAATCTGTCAACATTGAAGTTGCTGTTTAGTAGATAGGAGAGTGCGCTGGATCTTGTGTATTTATTGTATAATATGGCCCCCAGCAGCACCCCATTTAAGCATGTTTAGGTGAGTGCAACCATCCCCCCATGTTTCCTATATATATTTGGGAGTCTAGCCAACTCCTTGGTTCTGCACCCCTCCCTGTTACAGGTGCCTCATCTCAGGTCCCTATTTAGCCTTGTACTGCAGAGAGCCTCAGATGGAATTTTTTCCCAAGTAAGTGGTTAATCTCATAATAGCAGACATTAGACTGTGAGAGTAGGACCTGCCAAAGATGGGGTACATTGACGTTGTGGCAGGCTTATGCAATGTATGATCATATAATGTAACCAAATCCCCATTTTTTTGCCTAGATTAGGTGTTTTAAAAAAAAAACTTTTACAAACTAATAAAATCTGTCAACATTGAAGTTGCTGTTTAGTAGATAGGAGAGTGCGCTGGATCTTGTGTATTTATTGTATAATATGGCCCCCAGCAGCACCCCATTTAAGCATGTTTAGGTGAGTGCAACCATCCCCCCATGTTTCCTATATATATTTGGGAGTCTAGCCAACTCCTTGGTTCTGCACCCCTCCCTGTTACAGGTGCCTCATCTCAGGTCCCTATTTAGCCTTGTACTGCAGAGAGCCTCAGATGGAATTTTTTCCCAAGTAAGTGGTTAATCTCATAAGAGCAGACATTAGACTGTGAGAGTAGGACCTGCCAAAGATGGGGTACATTGACGTTGTGGCAGGCTTATGCAATGTATGATCATATAATGTAACTAAATCCCCATTTTTTTGCCTAGATTAGGTGTTTTTAAAAAAAACTTTTACAAACTAATAAAATCTGTCAACATTGAAGTTGCTGTTTAGTAGATAGGAGAGTGCGCTGGATCTTGTGTATTTATTGTATAATATGGCCCCCAGCAGCACCCCATTTAAGCATGTTTAGGTGAGTGCAACCATCCCCCCATGTTTCCTATATATATTTGGGAGTCTAGCCAACTCCTTGGTTCTGCACCCCTCCCTGTTACAGGTGCCTCATCTCAGGTCCCTATTTAGCCTTGTACTGCAGAGAGCCTCAGATGGAATTTTTTCCCAAGTAAGTGGTTAATCTCATAAGAGCAGACATTAGACTGTGAGAGTAGGACCTGCCAAAGATGGGGTACATTGACGTTGTGGCAGGCTTATGCAATGTATGATCATATAATGTAACTAAATCCCCATTTTTTTGCCTAGATTAGGTGTTTTTAAAAAAAACTTTTACAAACTAATAAAATCTGTCAACATTGAAGTTGCTGTTTAGTAGATAGGAGAGTGCGCTGGATCTTGTGTATTTATTATATATATATATATATATATATATATATATATATATATATATATATATACATTCCTAATCAGAGTGCCTGTATGTTCAAACTGTTTAGCTTGTATTGCATTGTGTATCTTTTTTCACACATTTGTTGCTTGCGTTGTATTTTTTATTTTTATATATGCTCATTTAGTCACAATTTCTGTTACTAAGGAGTTTGTATATTGTTACATTTACCTATTTGCATGACCCTTAGGAAGTTTTTCAGACACAGTTTACTTTCAGAGTCAGTGTTTTGGTAGGCTCTTCATATATCACTTTTATCCAGTTCTCAGTTTGCAAAACTATTTATCCCAGGATTCTCCTTAAGATGGGTAAAAGCAATCAAAAACAGCAGGGTTCGCTACCTTCTGACCAACCCTGATCTACATTACTTTGATTTGAAAAAAAAAAAATCACTGCTGAGTACTAAGCAACACACTGAAACAAAATCACAGTTTTATAATTTTAATATTAATATAAAATATATAAATATCTGCCCTACATTATTTTGAAACCTACATTAGTCACTTGCTCAGGTTTACATCAAACGTATTCAGTCCTGGATAGAATCTTCAGTACAGAAAGAATAAATCTGATTTCCGACATCCATTAGTGTCAATAAATGTCATTGTTCTATTAAGCTGGAGATAATTAACTCTGTAGGTTTTAATTTTTTGAATGTATTAAATAACTCAGCAATGCTTCCTAGCAGGTCAATTAGAGGTTTAGGATGCATGAGTAGGATCAGAAAAATGCGTACATAAAATGTGTAAACCTTTGCATTGACATATAGATTACAAAGCTTCCGCAGAGATGACATCATGCCTTAAATCCATCTGGATGACAAAATAAGAACTTTATTGCGGTTTGTTTTGTTCATGTTGATTTCGTTCACAGTATGGGAGAGGAATGGGAACATTTACATTTATATTGATTGGGGCGCTACACAGAGAAACATTTGGTAGAAAGTAAGTTATGCGGTGGAGACGGTGTGAACAAGGGGAGTGGGATTTAGGCCAAGTGACAGAGACATAGGGTAGTAGTCAAGTGATATAGGGATGTAGTGGGTATGTGAGATGGAGAGGAGACATGACAAAGGGAAGGAGGAATGGGGTTACTGACATGGGTAAGCAGGATTGATTGAAAATTATATTCAGAATTTGCAAGCTTATTACTGTGTGAGTTGGGAATGGAGTGAGCAAGTGTTATTTGGAAAGAGAGAATAAGCTACTTAGGTTCGTACAGATAAAGAGCAAATGGTATGGGGAGAGAGTGGACAATTAAAAATAGATGGGAGGAAGCAGGCACTGAGGGGTATGTGACTTGGAAAGAGAGTGGGCAATGAGCGGTTGTGACTTGAGGAGAGTGGGCAAAGAGGGAGTGAGACTTGGGGAGAGAGTGGACAATGAGGGGTTTGTGACTTGGGGAGAGATTGGGCAAGGAGGGGTTGGTGACTTGGGAAGAGAGTGGGCAACGAGGGGTTGTGACTTGGGGAGAGAGTGGGCAATGAGGGAGTGTGACTTGGGGAGAGAGTGGACAATGAGGGGTTTGTGACTTGGGGAGAGATTGGGCAAGGAGGGGTTGCTGACTTGGGAAGAGAGTGGGCAACGAGGGGTTGTGACTTGGGAAGAGAGTGGGCAATGAGCAGTTGTGACTTGGGAAGAGAGTGGGCAATGAGGGGTTTGTGACTTGGGAAGAGAGTGGGTATGGTGGCCACCCCGATGGGAATAGGGGTTTCGCTGCCAGATATGTTCTTTTCCCCCTAGTGGGAGGGATAATGTGATGCAGAGCAGGAACAGCTCTTACAAAAGATAGTGATTTAGCACTCCAAGCAGAAGAGAGACATCTGTTGTAGCTTTCTCCCATAAACATGAGATGAGGTTCTATGCTGTGAGATAACTGGTTTTAATGGGGCCACACACAGCCTTTTATGTCAATCCCCATGCAAAGGACACTCCCATCCGGACCTGAGAGTAAACTACAGTAAGAACCAACACACAGTTACATTGGCTCTCAGGTCCAGGACACTCCCATACAAAATAAGACAATCCCTCCCCTGTGCCTGGGAGACAATTGAGTCATGAACTGTACTAATTCAATAATCTCCAGACCCAGAGAACATACATTTTTAGCAGTACCCCGAAAGTACCCTCAAAACCCATGGAAACCCCACAAAAGTTATATCCTCTGATAGCCCCGATCTGGGGGACCCAACACATTCAAAAATCACCCAGATCGGTTCAGGGGTTCGAGATTTACATGGAGGTCGGTCTCTTTCGGGAATACACAAAACTCAGTTTACTCAGTCTATGTTTCTTGTTCGGGAGCTTGTTCCCACCGGAAGCCGCTCTTCCCATACGAATCCAACCGAACATAGGTAGATATGGAAGTCTCAGCGGTGTTCATGCCTTCGAGTGTCCGATTATAGTTCCATGCACTCGACGACCAAACACTGCTGTATGTGTTCATGGCTAAATATGGCCGCTGCCACATGTTCGTATACCAAGCGATGATCAC
Organism: Pelobates fuscus; assembly: GCF_036172605.1. Classification (NCBI taxonomy): domain Eukaryota; kingdom Metazoa; phylum Chordata; class Amphibia; order Anura; family Pelobatidae; genus Pelobates; species Pelobates fuscus. Next base: position 461,233,761 of record NC_086317.1, on the reverse strand, counting down.
TCAGCCGCCTGCTTAGAACGCTTGTGGTTTTAGAAGTGTTAAAGAGGTGATAGAGGTTAATGAGCGGCACATTCCACATAGGGGTAGTCTGGTCGTTCGGTAGTTCGTTCGGTAGGAAAATGAATTAACAATAAAATGAAGGAGAAGGCAATGTCCTGAACCCATAGGGGAATGAAATAAAGGGGGTTACAATCCAGGGACAGGGTGATCAGTCACAGTGGGCAATGAGGGGCTGTGACTTAGGAAGAGAGTAGACAATGAGGGGTTTGTGACTTGGGAAGAGAGTGGGCAATGAGGGGTTGGTGACTTGGGAAGAGAGTGGACAATGAGGGGTTTGTGACTTGGGAAGAGAGTGGACAATGAGGGGTTTGTGACTTGGGAAGAGAGTGGACAATGAGGGGTTTGTGACTTGGGAAGAGAGTGGACAATGAAGGGCTGTGACTTGGGAAGAAAGTGGGCAATGAGGGGTTTGTGACTTGGGAAGAGAATGGGCAATGAGGGGTTTGTGACTTGGGAAGAGAGTGGACAATGAGGAGTGTGTGACTTGGGAAGAGAGTGGATAATGAGGGGTTTGTGACTTGGGAAGAGAGTGGACAATGAGGAGTGTGTGACTTGGGAAGAGAGTGGACAATGAGGGGTTTGTGACTTGGGAAGAGAGTGGACAATGAGGGGTTTGTGACTTGGGAAGAGAGTGGACAATGAGGGGTTTGTGACTTGGGAAGAGAGTGGGCAATGAGGGGTTGTGACTTGGGAAGAGAGTGGACAATGAAGGGCTGTGACTTGGGAAGAAAGTGGGCAATGAGGGGTTTGTGACTTGGGAAGAGAATGGGCAATGAGGGGTTTGTGACTTGGGAAGAGAGTGGACAATGAGGAGTGTGTGACTTGGGAAGAGAGTGGATAATGAGGGGTTTGTGACTTGGGAAGAGAGTGGACAATGAGGAGTGTGTGACTTGGGAAGAGAGTGGACAATGAGGGGTTTGTGACTTGGGAAGAAAGTGGGCAATAAGGGGTTTGACTTGGGAAGAGAGTGGGTAATGAGGGGTTTGTGACTTGAGAAAAGAATGTGCAATGTGGACCATGAAGATTGAATTTGCAGGTGAAAAGAGAGGAAGCGAAAAACATTATAAAAAGTTACTAGAGCTAGTAACAACTGTGCAGAAGTGGTAGAATGACATGGAGAGGGAGTCTACAAGTTACATGGTAAGAAGAAGGAGAGTTTTGGCCAAGATACATTTATTATTAGTGGCAAGCTATAAGGAGCCAAAATAAAAAGGGAGAATGAGATGTAATAAGGGAAGGGTGTGGAAGTAATAATGGGATTGTCTTGTTCTTCTAAATGGCTTTCCTTTTATTTTTTTATTTTTTTTAATAGTGTTAAGTTGCAAAAGACTGCTTTAAAATACCGTACATCTATCCCACCATAACTCGGATTTATGTTTCTTTATTTCATGTCAATACAATATATGTGCTAAAGATATAAACTGAATATATTTTTTAAGATTTGTGAAGAATAATACTTCATAAGTATAACTTTCTATAAAGACATAATATAATCTAATCTATTGTAAATTCCTTCCTCCGAGTCTTTAAATACAAAATATGTCTATAGTTATTGATCATTCACATGTACTAGTTATATAATGTTCCTTAAAGTTGCATTGAACAGTGAATACGTGACTAATTGGAATAATGAGATAATTATAGAAATAGTTTTGCTCTATAAACTAAAATATTGTTTTACCAGTGGGATCTTCCCTTTAATCAATGATTTGTGTTGCTTGAGATCATATTTCAAATTCAATTAAAAGCTTTCAGAATACACGTTTACCTGAAAGCTCTGCGTAAAGTGGTTATGTGCCAGAGAAAGGTACGAAGAATTGCAGAACATTTCATTCAATACCAAGCTGCAAAAATCAAAGAACTCTAAAAAGTTTTGCTGTTCAATGAATTTTTAGCAAAATTAAAATCAAAGATATTGACTATCTCAAGGCAACAGTGCCCTAATTGGAAATATTGTCTAACTCTATATGCTTTGGATAGAGCTAGAGAATAGCTAGAGCATGCATAGAGTGTCTGAGCACAGTCCTCTGCTTTTAACCCATTCCCAAAACTGGATGACATTGACGTTAAATAAGCAAAAGTGTTAATTCCATGTTAGGAATGCGGAGAGAGAGGCATCTCTGGCCGCCATGGAGAGTCCCAGGTTATCAAACAGTTTCTAAAAGGTTTGGCATTAACAGGGGGATGGTACCCAGAGACTTTAGGCAATAATTACTGCAAGATGTAGCGCTTATTTTACGTAGAGTTATGGCAATTCAGTAATTACAACAAGAGTAGATGATTAAAAAGTTCTTACCATTGTCATAGTAAATGGATGGTTTTCCAAACTGGACACTCTGGGGCAATGCAGAATAATGTACTACATATAAAAATAGAGTACAATACACGTTTAATAATGAGAATTAGATAAACATTTTAACATATGCATTTAAAGTAGATCGCTGATTTACTAACTTGGCCGGGTCTTGCTTTAAAGTTTTCCTTCGTCATTCGGATTTCAACAACATTACATGGATGATGTATCACTGAAGTTACATTGACAGGTTTACTGCTTCTTATGAACCTATAGAGCCGCTCTGCACAGTATAAACATAAGGGTCCGGAAATCCACAGCCAGGTCTAGAAGGCACAGAACAGATCCTCTTAGTGACTGTATACTCACAATTTGTATTTTAATAGCATTTTGCTACTTTATATAGCTACAATTACAAACCAGTATTTTCAAACTTTATAGAAAATTTGTAATAAAATGTTCTGTTAACTTAATTTTTCAGCAAAAAAAAAAAACCCACAAAACATTAAATAAAAATCAAAGTTTCACATAAAAAAAATCTGAAAACATATCAAATAAACTTACTGGAGAAAAAAATATATACATTTTTCTTGGGAGGTCCACAGAAAGTGAACAGTGCAAATGTCTCCTACTTTTAAGTGGAAATGTTCACGTATTGCCAGTCATAGATCGATTTTAAAAACCTGCTATGAATTGAAATAAAATAGGCATCCGGTGAAGATGCAGGAAAAGCCAAAATCACATTGGTACAGAGGCAGAATGAGGGTATGTGTCAGCGATATCTATCTGTAACGTATTATTAAATAATAATTACAACTCTATAAAAAAAATGATAATGTATATAAATATAAAAAAAGCACAATGAAAGTAACAGTTAAAGGGACTCTCCAGTACCAGGAAAACAAACCGTTTTCCTGGCACTGCAGGTCCCCTCTCCATCCCACCCCACATCCTATGTTGCTGAAGGGGTTAAAACCCCTTCAGTGACTTACCTGTATCCAGCGCCGATGTCCCTCGTTGCTGGGTCAGGGTCCGCCCATGCTCCTCCCCCGCCGACGTCATCCGCATTAGACCTCCCCATAGGAAAAATGCATTCAATGCTTTCCTATTGGGATTTCAGTGACGCCGGAGGTCCTCACATAGCGTGAGGACATCCAGCGACGTTATAGCACATGTGCTATAAACATTTTCATGTGCTATAAACATTTTCATGTGGGCCAATGGGCAGAAGTGGTCTGGGTGCCTGGAGTGTCCCTTTAAATAGGATGGAAAAATTTTCCTATTTTAGATTCATCAAAATCAACAGGATCGGCAGACACTCTCTAGGATTAGAAATTACTTTATTTAAACAAATCAAACAGCAAGTGATGTCTCAACTCACACAAGACCTGTTGAATTTGATATACTTAAACTGAATTGCTTCTTATTCTGCAGCACTGAAGCTAGGATTGTGAAGTCTGAAGAATTTGCTCTTGATACCGTAAATATTTACCAAAGTCGTATCTCGAACTCGAAAGGCGTGTTTTAACCAGACTATTATGAGAATATTGAGTCGCACAATCCTACGGAGTACAGGGGGTTTATTAATAAACTGTGAATTCAATGAATTACCTCCAGATTGCAGCTTTCAAGGCTAATTATTTTGAGTGATTCAATATAAACAAAATATGTTGTTTGAAAATCAGCAGAGACTATTTTCGACTGTATCATTTTGTTGATTTGTAGAATTGCATCTCTGCGCTTTCTGAAAATCTCAATCCTTGAGGGAACAGTGTGATTAGACCATTTTGTTTATGGCAAATATAAAGAAAGAAATTAATGTATAATAAAATGCAATGTGGAATTTATAAAGAGCACAAGTGACGCCCCCGTAATGAAGGTTCAAAGAGATGCTCGTAGCATTTGAAAAACATTGATGCATGTTAAATATCCTGGTAAAACAGCATACAATCTCAAAGATGTTTAGATACTGGAGGTAAGAGAACTTCCCCTGTCCAAGTCTACCATGGCCACAATATCTTGAGCATTCCGTGATACTTGGGCATGTGAAAGGGCTTTCCTTGTTTATGTGCTATATAAACGTGTAAATATGTAGACTGAAAAAAAGACCTGCACAGTTTATGTAATAAATCCATAAAGAAAATGGCAGCTGCCTTCAATTCATTTCCAAAACAAAATGGTTCATTAGACTTGTGAGGAGTGTTTTGTTTGAAAAACATTTGTTTCAGTCGATTCAGGTTTCATCCATCTGTTTTGGTTCAGATGAATTCCGGCTATGATTTACTTTTGGAAAAAGATTCGAAATTAAGCAAAATGGCGAATACATTGGCCAATCAGTGTTATGCAAAATACTGTCATGGGAAAAAGAAAGTACACCCTCTTTGAGTTCTATGGTTTTATATATAAGGACATAATAATAATCTATTCCTTAGCAGGTCTTAAAATGAGGTATACACAATTCAGGTGAACAACAGCACATGACATATTACACCATGTCATGATTTATTTAACAAAAGTAAAGCCAAAATGGAGAAACCATATGTAGATTTGGTGTTAAATACCTGCTCACACCAGGGAGCCCGAGGTACCAATGGACAACTGGGCTCCACTCTGTCTGCTGGGGCATTGTTAGTATTAAAAAATTAACCCACGTAATACTAATCAATGGATACCTGGGGCTCCTGTTAGTCAGAGGGGCCCATTTGTATTGGCCCAGGGCCCAGACCGACCAATGAGCACTATGAAGTGCTGGAAGTCAGTGCTGCATAGGGATCTTTTACTCCACCGATAAAACTATTTATTTTCCTATGGCAAAGGCTATTCAAGGGAGACCCTACGGGGTATGAATCCCTAGCAGAGTTTCTCAGCTGCCCCCAACCAATTTTGACTATTGCTGGACAATTGCTCTGTAAAATTTGCTAAAATCATCCACTAGATGGTGTTCACAGCTCACTATCTGTGTTAAGTAGAAACACCCATTTCTATTATCAGAATTTATATTTTCAATGTGTTACCCTAGGGTTAGAGTTAGGGTTTGATGTATTGTAGGGTAGAGTTATATTTAGCGTAAGGTTATGGTTAGGATTAGCTGTAGGATTTAGGGTTAATGTTGGGTATGGGTTAATGCTGTGTTAGGGTTGGGAATAGTGTAGGGTTAAGGCTAAGGGTAAGATTATAGTAGACAAACGGTTAGAGTTAGTGTAAGCATTGGGTAAGGGGAATAGTTGGTACAGTGAAACTGTGGGGGCTGGTAAAGGGTTAACTATCAAAAATGTATTTAGATCCAAGACACATTAGGCATGTATCAATCAGGACTGATATATTTTGAGTTCTTTCTAATTAGATTCACTTGATGCAAAAAAAATATATTATAAGCAAACTGTGAAAAAAATGTTTTTTTTCCAATATTAAATTATATTCAAACTTGTGAAAAATGTATTCCCAATTTTTCCAGCACATCCCACAGATGTTTAGTCGGATTGAGATCTGGAAATTTGGTGACCAAGGCAACACATAATGTCTATTTCACATTAAATTTTTCCAGCAAAAACCAACTAAACCTCAGTTAGGAGGGTTCCTGTTCAAAGTCTATATATCTAAGTTAGAACATTTTCTGTAACGCTTCATGTTGTGGTAAATTGTGGAGAATACTTATTGATTGTTTAGTGGGTCTTTTATGTGCTTTATATCAAATTTTAAACATTATCACTGTTTACACAAATACAATTTAAAAAAAAATACCTCTGGGAAATGTGGTTGGAATACTGGTTGCTTGGTGCATATTCGTTCCGATGCATTTTTAATCAACAGTTCTTCTTGTCCTGACACGGTCCCGGAACTTATCTCTGGAAGCTGTTCTCCAAATATGTCTGTAAGTGGAATATAATCCTTTTTGGTTCTGTTTAGATGAAGGCAGCCAGGAGGATGCTCTTCTAAATTACTCTGATATTTTAGTACACCTCTAGAAAATAAATGAAATGAGATAAGAGCTGTCATCAGTGAGCTGAAGTGCTAATTAACTTAAATTCAAGAGAACTTGTACTGATGGTTACATAAGCGATCACAGAACAGATTCTTGGGTTTTGAGTATCGCAAAACAAAGTTCAGTGTGCTCTTGGCAAGTATAAAGAATATTCCACTTCAATGATGAAAAAACACACTCAAAATGCAAGAAAGTATATTTTATGGATAATTTGAATAATAATGCAAAAGGGAACTTTAAACTCAAAAAAATAATAACTTTAGATCCGACACACAGATAAAGTCGCTTTGAAAAGTAACTATGTGGGGGGGAAAATTGCTTTTACCAGTAGTACATATGTCCCTTTCTTGAAGGATTGCCCATAGATTGTTGTCCTGCCTCCCTGTGTTGTGGTATCCTGATTATTGTTTAGTTTATCCCCTCCGTGCGCAGCTCCCACATTTTCCCTTCTCCATTTTTTTTTGTCTTCATCTTCACTGAATGTTTTTTTACTTCTCTCTTGTAATATATCTTTCTGGATATTCTCTTCTCTCCCAGAGCTCAAATGCATGAGCAGAGGTTCATATAAAAAGTCGCAACTGCCATGAAACCCAATACAGTGCCAATAACTTCCTAAAATGCCAATGGAAGATATAATTTGTTTGTGGGCATAATGACAATGTAGCGTAAGTACAGTTACACCAAGTATCAGTACTAGGCAAAGCTTTGCAAGGTTCTGTAGCAGCCTGCATAAAGTCACTGTAGTGTACTAAAAGGGTTACTCCAGCCAACATGACCACTGCATTTAGAAGTAGTCATGATGGTAGGAATCTGGATGTGCAGTGTTTCAGCATCACATCCAGAGTTATTGACACTTGTGTGACTTAAGCAGCTCAGAACTCTGTTCCTGGCTTTCTAATGTCAGTTCTCTTCATATTTTACATCTGGCATCAGCACACACTGCACGTGACGAAAGACGTAATCTGCTTCTACCTTGCAGATAGAGCCTGAATAGGGAAACTTGTGTCTCCTCTCCCTACTTCCTTGTCTGCAGACTACTCTGCCTCATTATCCCATTCAGTATATCCCACCAACCTTCCTTCTTTTCCTCCCTTTCCCCTCATCCGGCAGGCTCCAATCAAAGGCCTTTCTATGATGCCTTTCATTGAACCTATGAGTGGCTCCTGTGGCGTCAGATGTGGATGTTCCGAACACCGAGAGCTTCTCCCAGTCTTGGATTAAGATAAGTGAAACATATTTTTAAACACTTTTTGAGCGTTTCTTTTGGGGGTGAGAACTAAATAATAATGCCAAAAGGGAATTTTTCTCATAAAAACAAAAATGGTTGAAGAAACCCTTTTAGCACACCCCTACTCGTCCCTGGCTAGTAACTAAAATGTAGTATCAAAGTCTGTACTTTTCCCCCCAGCTCTGATACTTTGGCCAATATTTGCAATTCCCTCGTCATGTACCAAAAAAATCCAAGTTCAGTACATAAGTCTTTATTTTATATAATTGACATTAGCTTGTCACAGAATAGTACTCTAGTAAACATGTTTAAAACATGATTTCATCATTATACATATACGCATCAAACGCCAATCAGCGGAATTTTATGAAACTGGATAACATACAGAGAGGCATCACTATAATTTCTGGGGACTTTAACCACATCTTCGACCACAAATTGATACAACCCTCTCCCAGGCTAGCTGTAGGCAGTGCCGTCTAAAACTTCAATGCAAGGCCATTCCGAGACTTCTACACAGTCACCACTTTAATGACACCTGGAGGGTCACACACCCTACCAAAAAACATACACACATTTCTCCCCGGTCCATTATTCCTATTGGAGGATTAATGGATTTCTGATGTCAGGGTCTCACCTAAATCAGCACCTGTCGTGTGACATACACCAATTCTCGTGGTCAGACCATGCTCCCATCATGTTGGAATTGAAAGATTTATATGACTTTAAGCATTGTAGCCCATGGAAGATAAATAGTGCTTTGTTGACGGATGCAGATTTCGTATTGTGCCTAAATACAGATCTAAAGGCATACTTTGATTTAAATGCCACGGGGAGGTTACACACACTACGTTAGCCCACAAGTCGGTGGTAAGGGGTTTACTGATTCGTAGGGCAACTTACATCAGGAAGCAGACTCAGAGACAGTATCAGGCCTGGCAGCGGGAACTATATGATTTAAATGTACAAAATCAGCTCCATCCGACTACCGTAGCGAGAGACCGTATAGTGCAGACCACTAGACTCCTCCAAAAACAAGCCATAGACCAAATAGGCACCACATTAAAAAAAATGTAAATCTCATATTATACCCAGGGCAACAAAGTTAGCAAACTGCTAGCACGACGACTAAAAATGAGACTAACACACCAGAAAATAGCTTACCTAGACGCCCAGAATGCGACTAAAGTTACCACCCCAAAAGTTATTAGTGACAAATTTGCCCATTATTATTTTAAACACTACAACTTAAGGGAGGAAGGAAACACTACCCAACCAACCGAATCAGGCATTAGCCCTTATTTAGAGGGGAGCCACTTGCCAAGACTCACATGGCAACAGTAGGAGAGCCTCACCAAACCTATTGAGATACGAGAAATGATCGATACGATCAAAGCTCTGCCAACAGGAAAAGCCCCTGGCCCATATGGCCTTGACAACTCATACTATAAAAACTGGCTCCCCACTTGGTGCATATGTTTAACGAGGCTGTAGCCTCCGGTAGGTTACCTAGGGAGGTACTCTTGGCCCATGTGGTCACACTGACAAAACCGGGAAAACCTCCAACTACCCCACAAACATCTGAAACTATATGTGGCTAGAATGGGGGATATTCTACCCTACATTGTTCACAGCGATCAGGATGGCTTTGTGCTGGGGTGCCAGGGTTCTGATAACACAAGAAAGGTGGTTAACCTTCTGCTTCGCCTCCATACACCGCCACGGGGGGGACTACTCATCTCCCACTAGGCGGAAAAAGCTTTTGATCAGCTACACTGGGGGTTTCTGGAGGCAGTGCTACATGGGTTTGGTATTCCAGAAAAGTTTGCATCAGTGATAAAAACCCCTATACAGTGCACCATCAGCCCAGGTGCTTAATTCTGGGTTCTTGTCTGAGACTTTCATGCTTACTAATGAAACGAGACAGGGGTGCCCTCTCTCCCCGCTGCTGTACGTTCTGGCTTTGGAGCCCTTAGCTCTGAATATTAGGGAAAATACTTCAATTCATGGAGTACAGGTGGGAGAGGTAAAATATAAAGCCAATCTGTTTGCGGATTATGTCCTTTTAACGCTTATACAAACGCATATATCCCAAACCTGCAGGAGGAAATTTGACAATCCTATTATAAACTTAATGTCTCAAAAACACAGGCTATGGGGGTGGGACTGACCAGTCAACTTTTTTTTTTCAGTCAAATTTTGAAAGGGGTCTTGGATCTCGGGGGTCTCGGACTGTATTACATTCTTAGGCCTATGAATCACTAAAAACGTAGCGGACCTCCGAGCGCTTAATTATGACAAACTATTGAGCTAGATACAAACCACCCTCCAGGGTTGCGAGGATAAATATTTGTCATGGGTGAGCAGGTTAGCGGCGGTGAAGATGGTATACTGCCAAAGTTTCAATATCTCATACGCACATTGCAGATACACCAATCAAAACACGTATTTAAACAAGTTCCAGCGACTTTTTACAACATTTATCTGGGCGCATCGCAAAGTGAGAGTGGCTGGGTCGATATTGTGCTGACCGATGCAGTCAGGTGGCCTGGGTATGCTAGATGTGCTGTGGTACTATAGAGCGGCCTTACTGTCCACAGTCATCATGTCCCATAAATCGAACACCGACTGCAATGGGTAGAGATGGAATCTGCAATGGCGTGCCCTATTTATATTGGCTTCCTAATCACCTACATCCGAGGACATCAGCCACACCAAACAAGACTTCCCTATTATTAAAAACTTGGGATACAACCAAGTCGCTCATGAGTTACACTAAGACCTGGTCACTAGCAACTCCCACATAACGCCTACACATAGCTAATCCTTCCTTTGACCACCGAATGTGGATGCAGAGAGGGTGCATACCAGCACAACAATTAAATGACATTCCCAAAACTATAACTCAAGTACAATTTACCTTTAAGACCATGTTCTCCTATTTACAATTGAAATCGCTATTAATGAGGTTGACAGACCTTGCTCTCCCAAAAAGGACCGAAAAAATTGAACAAATGTGTGAAACAGCAGTAATCCCCCCAAAATTACTATCCTATACATACGCCATGTTAAATGACACATCCAAGGAGAGGATGCCCACCTTTAATAACAGTATGGCAGACTGACATAGGCAAAACCTTCATGGAAGAACAGTGGCAAGGTGCATCTTCTGGGGAGATCTAGATGCACATCCCACCTAGAGCTCATGCACAAAATACATTATAGGTGGTATAAAAAAAGATTGGCTTCAGGTTTCAAAGCTGTGTTGGAGATGTGGCATAGGAGAGGGCATAATGTACCACATCTGGTGGATATGTCCACACATACAGCCTTACTGGAGGGAGATGGCGAGGGAAGCATCAGAGATTTTCCACACTACCATACACCTCCAGTGTTGTTTCCTCTTCGTGTCATTGGAAACATACACAAAATATCATGCCTGTTGATTATACCATATGCTGAAAACTGCAAAACTGATGATAGCTAGGGCATGGAAACAAGCCACACCACCGACAAGAGCAGACATGGTCCAACAGGTTTCCATTAACATAGAATATGAAACAACCGACCGGGCATAACTCACATACACACTTGCACAGGACAAAAGAACCAGGGTGGGTCCCTACCTATTCCGATACAGTTCTGGGCCTGACTTTCCTGTGGAAATGAATATGCAGATATATTGCACTAATGTAATGTTGGAATTGTACATTGTGAGTTTACATTGTTATTGCAGATGTCAATTTCAAATTGTGACTGGACCTAAGCAGGACCGAATTGTAGTGCTGATGTGTCATTCTGTGATATCACAAGTTGGCTGTACCCCATATCTCTCTTTTATTTTAGTACCCTATATACTTTTGAAAAATAAAAATTGTTAAATTGAAAAAAAAAGAAGAAATTGAGAAAGAAAGAAAAAAAAAAACAACTGGGGAAAAACAAGTCAAAATCAAAGTCAAAGGATTTATAAAGACTTACCCGGAAGCATGAATCAGCAGCAGAACATAGAAGATAAAGAACAGGTTGTGGGTGCAGAAGAAGATGTCATAATTAGAAGCCCTGCAATGACAATTTAATAATTACCGCATACACTTAAGGCATTATGATACGCAGAGTGAGCTATTTATCTGTTCAAGTATATATACATGTTGGAAATACATTTATCACAGATTTAAAGCTGTGCTTCCATATCACCTTTTTATCAAAGCAAGTCATTAATCTTGGTTTCCTTCACAGATTCCTTTTAAGATACATATTAATCCCAAATGACATGGAATATTAATTGTATGGTTAAGAAGTATATGGTGTATTATGGCTATACAGTAACTTCATTTGGTGATACCATATACAGTATTATAACTTGATGCACAGTATGCAGTATTATAACTTGGTGATACAGTATTATCCCTTGGTGATACAGTATGCAGTATTATAACTTAGTGATACAGTATGCAGTATTATAACTTAGCGATGCAGTATTATGACTTAGTGATACCGTATACAGTATTATAACTTGATGATACAGTATTATAACTTAGTGATACAGTATGCAGTATTATAATTTAGTGATACAGTATGCAGTATTATAACTTAGCGATGCAGTATTATGACTTAGTGATACCGTATACAGTATTATAACTTGATGATACAGTATTATAACTTAGTGATACAGTATGCAGTATTATAACTTGGTGATACAGTATTATAACTTGATGATACAGTATTATAACTTAGTGATACAGTATGCAGTATTATAACTTAGTGATACAGTATGCAGTATTATAACTTAGCGATGCAGTATAATAACTTAGTGATACCGTATACAGTATTATAACTTGATGATACAGTATTATAACTTAGTGATACAGTATGCAGTATTATAACTTGGTGATACAGTATTATAACTTGATGATACAGTATTATAACTTAGTGATACAGTATGCAGTATTATAATTTAGTGATACAGTATGCAGTATTATAACTTAGCGATGCAGTATTATGACTTAGTGATACCGTATACAGTATTATAACTTGATGATACAGTATTATAACTTAGTGATACAGTATGCAGTATTATAACTTGGTGATACAGTATTATAACTTGATGATACAGTATTATAACTTAGTGATACAGTATGCAGTATTATAACTTAGTGATACAGTATGCAGTATTATAACTTAGCGATGCAGTATAATAACTTAGTGATACCATATGCAGTATTATAACTTGGTAATACAGTATTTTAACAGCATTTCATTCTTGGACCCTGGCAGCACAATGTCTTGGGCTTGTGAGTACCATAAGCACTGCACTGGAACACCATAACCACCATAAACCCTACGAACCGCCGCAGCTTGGTTGGTGTCTTGCAGTCCTCCACCCACCCTGGACCCAAGTCCAGGATCCAGCTTCCAGTGGGTAGACCTCTCCTAGTCCAGAGAGCACAGCAGGAACAGCTCTTGCAAGAGCTTTGTGATTATACTCAGGGGAGTATAGTGATTATAGCAATCCCCAGAGTGAATGTAGTTCTCCAATCCCCCAAACATAAGCCATGACTTCATGAAGGGTAAAACGAGTGTGTTTAATGGAAGCCACAACTGGCCTTTAATGCAAGTCTCCTTGCAGCCCTGCACAGGTTAAATTTCAGGCTGCAGGGAGAAACAGCGATTTTTGTTTCTCTACCGTGCTGTGGGGGTTAATTCTCCTGCAGCACGGAGTCTATTAAATGAAAGAACTGAAAGGAAAAGGTAGTGCATTCTGTATTTGCCCTTTCGTTACGTTTATATTTCATATATAGGAATTTCGTTTATGTTTTAGTAAGCCAATACGAAAAAGTCTGAAATTTCAGACAAAATCGTATTCGTCCGGAAACAAATGCACATGTCTAGTGGATATGATACAAATAATGACTGGGTGCCATACCTCCATGTTTTATTGTTTGTTTGTTTGTTTGATAAAAATTGTGGCTCCCTTGGCACCAAAACCACACTCACTCACTCAGATATTACCTAAGGCTTCAAACAATGGGAGTTAATAAGAGGCCGAGAGGACTCTTAAATAGAATACAAAGTGAGTGTATTTCAGAATTCTATTGTAAGGAAACAAATATTACTACAATTCCATCTTAAAAACATAGCCCGCATCCGCCCCTTTCTTGCACCAGATACTACCAAGGTGCTTGTCCATGCTCTAGTAATTTCCTGCATGGATTATTGTAACCCTCTCCTGATTGGTCTTCCCAAAAGCCGTACTGCACCCCTATAGTCCGTAATGAATGCTGCTGCTAGACTGATTTTCCTCTCTAGTCGTTTCTCTCACACCTCACCCCTCTGCCAGTCCTTACATTGGCTTCCTGTATGCTATAGGAGTCAATTCAAGGTACTAACTCACACCTATAAAGCACTGAACAACTCAAGCCCCTCTTATATCTCCTCACAGATCCATAGGTATGTCCCTTCTCGGTCTCTCCGCTCTGCCCGTGACCACCTCCTGTCCGTTGTCCGCACCCGTACGGCCAACTCGCACGTGCAGGATTTCTCCCTTCCTATGGAATAGCCTGCCTACCGCCATCAGACTCTCCCCTAGTCTTGCATCTTTTAAGAAGTGCCTTAAAACCCATCTCTTTAGGAAAGCTTATGGCCTCCAAGACTAACCCCTACCTCACATACCTGTCTCTTGCCCTCTCCTAAAGGGCAGCCCACCTTATTTGATTGCAAATTCCTGTCCTAATGTGTTTTACACTCCACCTCCTATAGAATGTAAGCTTGATTGAGCAGGGTCCTCTTCAACCTATTGTTCCTTTAAGTTTATTTGTAATTGTCCTATTTATAGTAAAATCCCCTCTCATAATATTGTATAGCGCTACGGAATCTGTTGGCGCTATATAAATGGCAATAATAATAATAATAATAATAATTCATGGTGCAGGGCAATTTACAATATGATATTACCTTAATTTATTAATACAAAACCGAAAAAAACCGAAACTTTTCCACTTATGATGTTTGATATGATTAAATAATGACAGTGTCTAAAGGTTATTTAGATTCATAACTAACTCAGATTTATTGTTATTAGTTATAATTTGATAGTACTCTTCTGCAATTGTTATTAAATTTAAATTATTCTCTAAATTGTAAATTTAATAAAAAACACATAACACATTTGTTAGTTATGCTTGATAATAAGATAATGTGCCAACAGCATATTCAAAGAGAGGACTCGTTTTTCGTGTTATTAGTTCCTGTAAGAATTAATTAAAGATCCAAGCCATACAATTGAATTATGGCCTTGCCAAGTAAGCGGACTACCAATCATCTAAGCATGTAAAAAATAAATAAATAGCTAAATATAATTTAGATACTCCCCCCCCCCCCCCCCCCCCCCAACACACACACATTAGCAGAATGAACCCAAAAGTAGTTCCCATTTATTTTCATAAGGAGCCGAGTTCAAGGACAATTCTGGATATTTTAAGTATGCTTGAAATCTTCTGAAAAGCTTTTTAGTTTGTAAGATGTAAGAATTCAAAGTCAGTTTCAAAGTTAAGCTTAAATAGCCAAATTGTAAAAAATGTTTTTATCTAAATCAGTTCAGCTGCTATGGCCTACAATTTTAAAGGGACACATTAGTCACCAAAACAACTTTAGCTTAATGAAGCAGTTTTGGTGTATAGATCATGCCCTGCAGTCTCACTGCTTAATTCTCTGTCATTTAAGAGTTAAATCACTTTGTCTATACAGCCCTAGTCACACCTTCCTGCATGTTACTTGCACAGCCTTCCTAAACACTTCCTGTAAAGTGAGATCTAATGTTTACACTTCCGTTATTACAAATTCTATTTAATTTAATATTTATTATGTCCTGCTCTGTTAATAGCTTACTAGACCCTGCATGAGCCTCCTGTATGTAATTAAAGCACAACTTACAGAGCAGGAGATAAAAAAAAAATAAAGTAAGTAATATCTGATTGAAAATTAAACCATTTTTTCTCATGCAGGCTGTGTGAGCCACAGTCAGGGAGTTGTGGCTAGGGTTGCCTGGACAGAAACAAAAGTGATTTAACTCCTAAATGGCAGAGAACTGAGCAGTGAGACTTCAGAGACTTCAGAGACTTCAGAGACTTCAGAGACTTCAGATCTATACACAAACACTGCTTCATTATGTTAAAGTTGTTTTTGTGACGATAGTGTCCATTTAAATTAACTTTAAATTCTCACTCTAGTGAATGACAATGTGGGATCTACCTATCCTAGCATGCTGTCATTACCCTCCACTCCTTTGATTTTTCACACAAACAAAGTAATGCTAATCCTCCTAATAGTAAGGATAATAGATCACTAAAAAGAAACAAAATACAGAAACATATAAATACTCTCCAAATATATATTTTTTAAATGCTTCAATAACACGGTACAAGCGCCAGCACTGTGGTTTTAATGCCATACTATACTAATTGTACCTGCAGTAATAACAGGGAATTTGATAATTATCTACTACAGCAACAAAATTGCTAATCTGCTTTGGTTTACGAAATTCAGCAAATAGAGATTTGTCTGCTTTGCAGTTCTCGTTTGGCTTATTTGGAATGAAACCGACCTATGAACAACAAAACATTATTTAAGATAATCTGACCTCATTATTTAAAATAATCTGTTCTCACTTGAAATCAAAATGTGCGATTTAACTTTTTGTTGCACTGTTTTATATATCAGAAAAATATTTTTTGGACAAGTATTTTTTATTTATTTTATTTTACAGCTGCTAAAATAGATTGCATATCTTTAATTAAATATCTTTAAAGAAACACTAAAGTATTTTTAATAGAAACCTGTATTCCTAATGCTTTAGTTTCTCTGTCACTAGTAAAATACAGATCCTCCCCTCCCCTCCCCTCCCCACTGTAAGCCATTAAAAATGATCACATAGATGATATACTAACCCTTTTATCAGCTCCAAGGCTCGCTCGGCACTGCTCACTGCTTCGTCTCCTGCCACGCCATGGAGGAGGCATCTTTAGGGTTACCAGATCTACAATGTTTTCAGGGACCCGAATCAGGTATACACATTGATGGGCAGCACATGAAAAGGGTTGCCCTGCAATATGTAGGAGTCAGAAGAAGATTAAGTATAAGATTAAGTATTTCGGCAATGAAGAATCCTGCAGTATATGCATTATTCATACTGCAGGGCAACCCTTGTCATGCGTTTTCATAAATATGACAAAAGTATATGTCCCTGAAAATATGGTTGAACTGGTAACCCTAGGAATGGCCTACTCCATTGTTTGTCCATTTCATTGCTAGAGGTGGATTTAACCCTGCAATGCAGATATTGTAGTTTAAAAAAAAAACTAAACAATATTTAACCGGGTTAAAACTAAAGAACCACTGTACCACTTCATGGAGATGGCTCTTTCACTTACTCCCTTCCCCAATCCCTGGCATTTCTTTGAGTTCCCCTAGCTCCCCATTTTTTATCAGTGACCCTGGGACTGATGTTTCCTACAATTTTTCCACTCCTGCTGGTTCTGCCTGCTCCCCTGATTTGTTTTTCGGAGGAAATCGCATTGCACTGTACTGAGTTTAGCTATCCCGCAAGAGTCAACACAAAGAGATGGTGACCTGATGCTGGAGGAAGTGACTTGACACTGGAAGGAGGTTAGGAATAGTCACAATACATGCATGATTTAACTGAAAAAAAAGTGACAAAACCCCTTTAAGTCACAGTCTTAAGAATAGAGGTATTAGGAACAACAAACCAAGAAGAAATGTAGATAAAAGGAATGGCTAAACATAAAGCAACAGTAACACGATCATTTGTTAATAAGAACGGACGATGATCACATGGCAATCCCCGAAAGCTGAAAAGATGGTATGAGGTCTTACACAGTAAAACTGCCAAGGTGAAAATGAAGTCCGAAAATGAGGCACTCCAAAGTAGAAAAAGAGTACAGGTAAAAATAAGGAGAAACTTAAAAGGGTTAGAACAGATACCAGTTCAGGAGGTTGGAGGAAGATCTAGTTCCAAGCAAAACTACAACACAAAGAACACAGGTCAGATAAAACACAAAGGAAAACTCTTTCTCTGATTTCTCTGTATTTATGTCTTCTTTGAGGTGGTATTGTAATTATTTTTCTATGTTTAATGTTTACAAGTATACAGCTCTCTTTTTTCTATCTTGCACTAATTGTTTTTCAATAAAGATCACTTTATTGACAGACATGTTTGAGTGTTTGCAGATGACACAAAACTCTATAAAGTAATACACAAGCAACTTACACCCTAAATGGTAGTGAATAAGGGATAACAACACGAGAAGGATTTGGGATTTGTTATAGACAATAAACTAGGCAACAATGTGCAATGTCAATCAGCAGTTGCTAAGGCCAGCAAGGTATTGTCATGTATAAAAAGGGACATTAATTATCAGGATGAGAAAACAACACCTTGAATATGCTATGCAATTTTGGGCGCCTGTTCTAAAAAAGGATATTAAAACAGTAGAAAAAGTGCAAAGGTGGGCTACAGAATTAATAAAAGGAATGGAACATGTTAGTTATGAAGAAAAGAAAAAAAGAGTTACCTGCGCACTAGCCAAAATCTCTATGCATATGTAAATAAATGGAGGTTATTTGCCTGAAGCTCAAGGAAGCAAAGCAAATTGTTAGTGTAGGGCCCACCTAAGAGGTCTACCTTGACGTGGCAGGTGAACTTACATCTAATGGCCATTGGAGACTTGGAGTTACTATATAACCACCATTTATTTAAATATGCATAGGGATTTAGGCTAGTGCACAGGTAACTCTTTTTTTGTATGTATTGTGTGCTATGGTCATTGCTGCCACCTAGGGGTAGCGGCAGTTTGAGCGCAGGACTTATTTTTGTGTAGCTATGAAGAAAGGTTAACACGTTTAATTTTCACCAGTTTGGAAAACCAGTGCCTCAGAGGGGACATGATAGCATTATACAAATATATTCAGGGTCAATACAAACTATTGTCTAGAAATCTACTATGATCAAAAATTATGATACACACAAATATAATTATTGAAAGAGCCAAATGCTAAAATATATTAGGAATGATAAATGACTGTCTAACCACTCCCACAGGGTGAATGAGTGCTTTAGAAATAAAAACATGACTATAGCAAGGTCGGTCCGCTAGCTTGGCGCACCTACATTATTCAGAGCATGTGCAGTAATTTGGTGTGTGTGCATTATTTTAGCTAAGAAATCCCAGCAGAGAATACGTCTGCTAAAAAATGTATTATGGTGAAAGCTATCAAAGTTAAAGGGACACTCCAATGCTTAAACACAAATACAGAAATATTGGTGTAATATCTATAAACAGCTTGCAAATGCTGAATACTTCTGGTCTCCATCCTTTGCAAGCCCTCCCCTGCTAACCCCGCCCAGACATTCTGTAGCTGTCCAATCACAGCTTCCAAATGCAGCTCAATGAGAAGTCTTTGCAAGGCAGGTGCTCTGGTCAATCACTGCCTTTTGAATTTAGCTCCACTAAGCTAACCGAGCCAGGAAGTAGTAGGTTTTACAGACAGGAAGTGTAACATGGTTTATTAATAAAAGTGTCAATTTCTATTAAAATTTGCAAACAAAATCTCAAAAAAAAGAAGACACACTCTGCACACATAAAGCTTTTCAATACGCTAAAGTGCTTTAGGGGTCTGGAGTGTCCCTTTAATTATTCATACATGTGGTATTCCATTTTCTTAAATGTAAAACTATCTACAAACATGCCTAATTTGTGGGTTCAGGATGCAGTGGTTATAGTACTATGGGTCGTGTTTTACATTCCAATGAACATTTATTTGACTTTTTGACTATTTCTTCATTTTAGGATCATACATTAATGTGAAATCTTGCAAAGTTTGGATTTTAAGGTGCAGATTATAGATTTTCTTCTCTCAAACAATGCTAATAAAGTCAGATCACATAATTAGCAACTTCTCTTTAAGTGATCACATGATCTCTCTTTTTTCTGACCTGTAAAATTAGTAATTTAAGGCAAATATGGGACTATTAGTGTCCCTTATTCTTCCATTTTTTATAAATTATTTAAAAAAAACAGCCACGTAAAATTGAACATAAAAACATATTGAATACATCATACATTTAAGTCCGTATATATTTGGATACTGACACAAGGTTAGTTATAGCAACCATTTACCAAAATAAATTTAAGCTACCGTTAAATATTGCATATGGACTTAAGGTGCAATCTCTCAGTTTTAATTTGAGGGTATTCACATTGCAATTGGAGGAAGGGTTTAGGACTTGAAGTTTGTTAATATGTAGCCCCTCTTTTTCAAGGGACCAAAAGTAATTGGACAATTGACTCATGGACAAGTGTGGGCTATTCCTTTATTATTCCTTCATCATTTAAGCAGGTAAAAGGTTTTGAGCTGATTCCGGATGTGGCATTCGCATTTGGAAGCTGTTGCTGTGAACCATAACATGCGTTCAAAGGACTGACTCCCAAGCCAGTATTAACAGCATTGTATAGGGAGTTACCAAAGCAAATGCAGTGGACCTGTGGGAGGTCTTTTCTGCTCCCCTTCATCATTCAAGTTATCAGCATACAGTCTATGTCAAAGATTTTAAATATGCAATTTTCCCAGAATATACATTTGCTATCAAATCTGTAAGCACGGCGTATAGACATTATTTTATGCTCTTTCATAAGAGTAAAAGTAAAAATAGCAATGACAGGTATCCTTTAAGGAAAGTAATTAATGATCTCTCATCTTGTAAAGCAGGCGATGACTAAGAGCTAATTTGTATTCAGAAACCGATGTTTGCATTATCATATAAAAACATGTTGTTCATTTCATAAGATGAAGATTGTTCAAACATATTTGGGGTCAGAGAATTACTGCAACATCTACACTGCTATCGATATATATTTGGAAATGACTAAATCATACAAAAAATTAGGATACTTTTTTTAACAAAAAATCTAAACTAATCTAAAGGTTGTTTGTGTTATTTTTCAAACTATGTTCTCGTATGCTCTAGATTCCACTGTTAGTAATTTTAACAAGTAAGTTGTGCCTGCCTAATATAGCGATACTTGTTATTTCATTTTACCGCTAGATGACTGATGATCAGTTCATATGACCAACAAACCCAGATGAGTTCCTAGTTCCTAGAGCAGCGATAGGAAACCTTTGGCTTCCCAGATGTTATGAACTACATCTCCCCTGAAGCTTTGCCAGTAATATGTCTGTAAGAGCATTATGGGAGATGTAGTCCTCTGGAATGACAAAGGTTGCCTCCTCTTGGTCTACAGTGTGCATTGTGTTCCAGAAGCAAGGAGTAAATCAAAAACAAGAATAGGAAAGCAGTGATAAATCCACAACAGGACTAAGTATATTTCTAGATATGATTATGAGTCATGGATAACAAGTCGTTTTTGGAAGACTAATAATGATATAGTAAGTAAATGTACTAATGTTGAAAATTATATATATATTTTTTTTATGCTTCAGTCATGCATGCCTTTTACCTAGGAGTATTACAAGACTGACATTTTTTCCTTTGACTTAACTTGGGATAAGTTAAACGATGTGCAGTGCTCCTCACTCAGAACAATCAGCAAGACCACTTTCAAAAGACGTTGTGCTCCAGTGTACCTGATTGAGAAGCCATAAACCTGTCTGACAATTAGATCTACAAAATGTGGGGGAAAAGTATGATTATCTTTAATAGCCTCACAACTCAGTATGTACAGGTCTACAGGGTTATACAAAAAAAAAATGTTTGGAACCTATATCGTTTGGTTACTGCAAGAAAGCATCTTAAACCTGTAGAAGATAAGCTCTTTTTGTTTACTCAATATATTTTGGTGGGGTATGGGTTCGATCGTAGCATCTGAATTATTTAAAGCAACCCAATATTCCAAAAATTCCTTTGACAACAATTTGCGTTCAGCTGGGCCTCCATCTATTTAAAGATCTCTTTGTCTAATCAGATGTATAGTGATGCAAATTAGATCTAGTAATACTATACTAGTTTTTGCACGGTTTGAAAAAAAAAATTGTCCAATAAAATAATGAGCCCTGCAGAGTCTTCCTTTAATCCTTTGTATGTAACATACTAAAAAAACAATGTTTGAAAAAATAATCTTCCCCTGATTTCAGTGTGACTATATCAATGCTCATTATACGGTTGAAAGCAAAGAAGGACAGACTGGGACAACAACATTGTTTTGGGCACGTTTTTTTTTTACAGGCTTAGTCTGGCCAAACCCATCCCATTGCTATAATTTCCTGCTAATATAATTTTGAACACCAGGGTATATCCCAGCAAGCTTCGGGTTTCCTCTCCTCTCATGCTGCTGTCATGCTCACATTCCTTTCAATGAGAGAAACGGGAATTGTCTAGAAGGCCCCAAACAATTCCTGGTTGTAGAAAATGTTGGGAAGAACACACATATAGGCGTTAGCTGGATGAGTGACATCTTCCTACAGGTTAGTGTCTGTTTACTTTGATAGTTATTTTAATGAATGCTCATATTTTATCTTTCAAATATGATTTTGTGTGTAGATGATGCATACGTTATTCTTCCACCATATGTCTAATATGAATAAAGTTACCATCTGTAAAAGTGTGATAAGTGCACTTTGTCTTTTAATTTATATTTCTAATTTTGTGTTTCTGCAAGAATAACTATTTTTTGAGTGATGCGCAACAAGATTCCATTACAATCCTCAGAACTTTGCATATTGTTCAATAACTTAGTAGCAGGAAAAGGGGAGTGAGAACAAACCTGTGCAATAGTCCAATTGTTTATAAAAAAAATAATAATCTTGCACCATTATTATAATTATTATTTATAAAGCGCCAACAAGTTCCGTAGCGCTGTACAACGGGTGGACTAACAGACAAGTATTTGTAACCAGACAAGTTGGACACACAGGAACAGAGGGGTTGAGGGCCCTGCTCAATGAGCTAACATGCTAGAGGGAGTGGGGTAATGTGACACAAAAGGTAAGGGTAGGGTAGAAATGTAGGTTGCTAGGATAGTGTTCATTGATTTCTTAGTGTTTTATTTTGATGACCGTTTCAGGAGAGGATTCAGGGTGCTGGGAGGGAAAGCTGTTCACAGTTTAATTGACATGCTTTCCTAAAGAAGTACGTTTTCAAAGATTTTTTGAAGGAGTGGAGATTGGGTGAAAGTCTAACAGAGAGGGGAAGGGCATTCCATAGGAATGGTGCAGCCCTAGAGAAGACTTTAAGGCGAGCATTAGAGGTAGGAGTACGAACAGAGGTTAGACGTAGGTCTCCAGCAGAGCGTAGGGGCCTGGACGGGACATATTTGTGTATAAGTGAGAATAAGTAGGTTGGAGCAGCATTTTGTAGAGATTTGTAAGCAAGTATCAGGATCTTAAATTGAGTCCTATATCTTACGGGAAGCGAATGCAGGGACTAACAAAGGGTGGAGGCATGGGAGGTGCAGGCGGACAGGAAGATTAACCTCAGTGCCGCATTCATTATAGACTGTAACGGGGCAAGTTGGGAACACGTAAGACCACTGAGAAGTAGTCAAGGCGAGAGAGGACGAGGCATGGACAAGCACCTTTGCCGTATCAGGTGTTAAATAGGGTCGGATGCGCACAATATTGAAATGGAAGTGGCAGGTTTTGGCCACTGATTGGACATGAGGGGTGAAGGAGAGGTCGGAGTCAAAGAGAACACCTAGGCAGCGAGCCTTAGAGGCTGCTTGGTGTGACACAGAGAGGGGAGTAGCAACACTTGAGGGAGGGAAGACCAGAAGTTCTGTTTTGGACAGTTTCAGTTTAAGGAAATGAGCAGCCATCCAGTTGGAAATAGCAGAGAGGCATTCAGAGACACAAGTCAAGAGGGGTGATGAGAAATCAGGGGAGGACAGATAAATTTGAGTGTCATCCGCATAGAAATGATACTGGAAACAGAAGAAGCTGATGAGTTTACCAAGGGTAGTGTAGAAACAATAGGGGACCAAGGACAGAGATGGATTGGGGAAAGGAGGCAGAGCCAGAGAAAGAAACACTGAATGAGCGCTAGGAGATTTAGGAAGGGCACCAGGAGAGAGCGGTATCTCGTAGACTGAGATTACGGAGGATGAGAAGAAGCTGTCAAAAGCAGCAGATAGGTCAAGGAAAATTAGGATAGAGTAGTGGCCATTGGATACTTTGGTCACCTCTGATAAGTGCGGAATCCAGATTGAAGCGGGTCAAGCAAAGAGTTGGATTCAAGAAAGTCTGTAAATGTTGCCTACACAACTCTCTCAAGGATCTGGGAGACAAACAGCAGTAGTGAGATAGGGCAGTAGTTGGATAGGGAATTGGGGTCAAGGTTAGGCTTTTTCAGAATCTGAGCAGAGCAGAAATCTCTTCTGCTGTAGTGGGTTCAAATGAACATAGGACAGCTGAGGGAGTGTGGTTAGGGGAAACGTTGGTAGTGGATGGAGAGAGATGAGGGATCTCTTCCCTGATTGTAGAAATCTTCTCAGTGAAGTGAGTTGCAAAATTTGTGGTGGTCAAGTTGGTAGGAGGAGGAGGAGGCACGACAGGGTACAGAAGAGAGTTAAAAGCATGAAACAGTCATTTGGGCTCATGGGAGAGTGCGGTTATGAGTGAATTGAATTAGTTTTTTGAAGTTGGAAAGAGCTAGACTGTAGGAGTGCAGCATACATTTATAGTGGAGGAAGTCAGACGCAGAGGGAGACTTTCTCCAGCAGCATTCAGCAGTTCTGGAACATTTTTGAAGGTATCGGGTCTGCTTGGTGTGCCCAGGCTGTAATTGGGAACGCTTGCTGCATTTAAGTGTAGGAGGTGCCATGATGTCTACTTGAGAAGAGGTGTTGTTCAGGGAGGTTGCAGTGTTAGGGCAGGTGAGCGTGAAAGGAGACTTTGGAGATGATCAATATTTATATATTTAGAATTTATCATTATTATATATATATATATAATTTATCAATATTGTATGCATCACTCAAGCCACATATATACAAATACCTGATACAGTTGTGCTCAAAAGTTTGCATACCCTTGGAGAATTGGTAATATATCTATCATGTTTAAAGAAAATATGAGTGAGGAGGCAGAACACATTTATTTTATTTGATATTTGATTCATATTCAACTGTAGGTTATAACAGAATGGAATAATCATAAAACAAAACATGGCAACAAAGAAAAAAAATGAAATGACCCCTGTTCAAAAGTCTACATAACTTTAGTTGTTAATACTGTGTATTGCCCCCTTTAGTACCAAGCGTGCAGTCTTTTTAATAGTTGTCTGTCAGGCCCCTAATTCTTGCAGTTGGTATAGCTGCCCATTCGTCTTGGTAAAATACCTCCAGGTCATGCAAAGTCTTTGGTCGTCTTACATGAACCATACGTTTGAGATCTCCCCATAATGGCTCATTGATGTTAAGGTCAGGAGGCCACTCCAGAACCTTCACCTTGTGCTTATGGTCATTGTCATGCTGGAAAGTTCAAGAGCATTCCATGCGAATGCAAATTGCCAGTAGCTTCTGATAACATGCTGCATTCATCTTGCAATCAATTTTTCACAATATTTCTGTGCCTTTAGAGGTCACACCCCACCAAAGTATCAGTGAGCCACCACCATGCTTCACAGTGGGGATGGTATTCTTTTCACTGTAGGCCTTGCTGACCTCTCTCCAAACATAGAGCTTATGGTTGTGACCATAAAGCTCTATTTTGGTCTTGTCACTCAAAATTACAGTGTGCCAGAAGCTGTGAGACGTGTCAAGGTGTTGTCGGGCATATTGTAATCAGGCTTGTAGCAAGGGCTTTTGTAGTAAAGGCTTCTTTCTGGTGACTTGACCATGCAGCTAATTTTTGTTCAAGTATCGTCGCATTGTGGTCCTTGAAACAACCACATTGTCTTTTTCCAGAGCAGCCTGTTCTTCTCTTGAGGTTACCTGTGGGTTTTTCTTTATATCTTGAACAATTCATCTGGCAGTTGTGGTTGTAAACTGTCGTTGCCTACCTGACCTTGGCTGGGTATCAAGAGATCCCCAAATTTAACACTTCTTAATTAGTGATTGAACAGTAATGACTGGCATTTTCAAGGCTTTGGATATCTTTTTATATCCTTTTCCATCTTTATAAAGTTCCATTACCTTGTTACGCAGGTCTTTTGACAGATCTTTTCTGCTCCCCATGGCTCAGTATCTAGCCTGCTCAGTGCATCCACGTGAGAGCTAACAAACTCATTGACTTTTTATCCACACTAATTGCAATTTAAAAAGCCACAGGTGTTGGAAATTGTGTTGGAGTTGGAAATTAACCTTTAGTTGCCATTTAACCTGTGTGTGTGTCACCTTGTGTGTCTGTAACAAGGCCAAACATTCAAGGTTATGTAAACTTTTGATCAAGGCCGTCTGGGTGATTCCTGTTACCATTCTGATTAAAAAAAGGAGCCAAACAACTTTGTGATAATCAATGGCTTCATATGACTACTATCCTTCAATACTTTTTTTTTTTTTTGCATGATCAGTCATATTTTCAAAATCAGTGCCAAAATTTCACAATTTCTGCCATGGTATGCAAACGTTTGAGCAAACTGTATTTCTCCCAAGTGATTCAGCTGCTAGAAATAGTATCTAGCAAACTGAAAATTATGCCTTTGCTTGCAGATAATGGTCTTGATTCAAAATTTTTGGATGCGGTTTTATCGAATGATAATGATTAATGATGAAATGATTAAACAGATTTAAATCATTTGAAAAATGTTTGCAAAAATATTAAATCAAGGCCAATATTAGATGGACCCATAACGTATTGGTTGGAATTGTGACTTACCTGATTGAAGATGTCGAAGCTGTGCTCATTAGAAATAAAATCAAGACCATAAAGACACCTGTTAATCCAGGAACTGAAAGAACAAACAAAGAATCAAATCTAAAAAGTCTTTAGGAATACCTGTATTAATAAACTTCACCACTTGCTATGGTTGTGTTTTACAGCAATATTTGAAAGGTTAATATGCCTAGTCAATTTTTTAAAATAATTTTTTTTTTTCTCTACGCACGTCACCAATAGCATGATTGTAACTGGTTTCTACAAATAGAGTGAACAAAAACAATATAATACAGAAATGCTGTATTGCCCAAAACATTTATACCATTGCAACAGTTTTTTTATAGATTCTCTTTGCAGGGCATGTTATTAATAAAGTAAATTAGCTGTGTATATAAAGCAAATGTGTTTTGTGCGATAGTAGGTTTTTTAAACTAAAAATAGGAATAACTGTAAACACTCAAAAATGGGAAACTATGAGTAACCAGTAGAAGAGAAAGTCACTGAAGGTGTTATAAATTATATAAAAAGCTAAATTCAACACAATATGTGACTTAGTAAAAAAGTGGCAACTTATGAAATCCATGTTTAATGGTACAGACGTTTCGAGACTTTTGTCCCTTTTTCAATGTATACAATTTAAATGTATGTATTTTTCAATGTTTAGAATTTTGCTAAATTACGTTATACATAATATGTTTATGTTCTAAACTAGGATGGCTAGTTTGTTGCAAAATTGAAAGCGGACTGGGTTTTTTGCCAACTCTTTGATCAACAGCAAAAACATGTGAGAAACGCTGAACTTGATCGATGCAAGTCTCATTTCAGCTATGTAACTATGTAACTATGTAACTATTTAAAACTAATTAATTAATGATAACCACTTTTTGTAAAGCATTATATGGCACCTTATACTGATCAGTTTATTAAATTTGGACTGTAATCTAATAAGTAGGCTATGTTGTTATGATGATAAGCCTACCGTTAAGGCTTACCCAAGTCTTATTTTCTAGGCACATCATTCTGCTACTTTACCTGCAGTGTGATTTTAATGACCCTCATTCTGATCCATTCGGGTAACTAATTCTGAGAAACCAGACATAGTGTTCACTCTAGTTGGTTGTAGATCAGTGGTAGGCAGCCTTTGGCACTCCAGACGTTGTGGACTACATCTCCCATAATGCTCTTGCAGACATAATGCTGGCACAGCATCTGGGGAACTATTGTCCAGAATATCTAGAGTGCCAAAGGTTACCCACCCCTGTTCTAAATCCACACACTATGCTCATGCTACATAGGAAAAGATTAACTAGTAAACAGCAGCTAACATTTAATTATCTGTTTAAAGGGACACTCCAGGCACCCAGACCACTTCTTCCTATTGGAGTGGTCTGGGTGCCAACTCCCACAACCCCTAACCCTGCAAGTTTAATTCATTATTTACCTTGCAGGGTAGACTGCAGGGTAGACAGTTCATAGTACACGAAAAGTGTGCAATAGCATCGCCGGACGTCCTAACACTGTGTGAGGACCTCCAGCATAGCTGAAATCCCCATAGGAAAGCATTGAAAGCATTTTTCAATGCTCTCCTATGGGGAGGTCTAATGCGCATGTGCAGCATTGCCGCGCATGCACATTAGGTCTCCCCCAGCGGCCGCACATGCTCAATAGGTCTCCCCCGCCGGATGACGTCGGTGGGGGAGGAGCGTGGGCGGACCCTGAACCCGCGCCGAGGGACATCGGCGCTGGATACAGGTAAGTCACTGAAGGGATTTTAACCCCTTCAGCAACATGGGATGGGGGTGGGAGGGAGAGGGGACCTGCAGTGCCAGAAAAACGGTTTGTTTTCCTGGCACTGTAGAGTCCCATTAATGCCAAGTATGCCCACACAGTGATATAGAGCAAACGTTATCTTCCTAGAAGCATGATTCAGGTCTGTAACTGTCATTTTTCATTAGATATTTTTAGAACTTTAAAATGACTATCTTTGCATGGCTGGCTTGGTGTTTTTAAATAAGGCTTAAATTAGAATTTGTCAATTTGAATAATGGCAATGCTGTACATATTTAAATCATTTTATGCATTTAATAAGATGTAAAAAAAAACTGTTATGTTCCCTTTGTGGTCATGATTATAATATTTAGTACTTTATTACCTTGTATCAGTAACTGTCCGGAAATATCACTGAGCTGTAACATGGCTTTCAGTCAACCTTTTATTCAACCTCAAAATATATATGCTTCACTAGATGATTCCTCAGCTATTACTCAAAATGGTTTCCAACAGAGACCTAGTGGGAGTTCTCAGAGTTACAGTTGACTCAACACCCCTCTTTTTCCCGTAAATAAATAAAACAAAACTATGAAAGGTCTAGGACAACAACGCAAAAAGAAAAAAAAAAACCAGAAACACACATAAACCAGAAAACCACACACCCAAATTTAGAAAAGTTTATATATACAGTCAACAATTAGAAGATCCATTCTGTAGTCTATATTCACATGGACATCTGAAGGGTGAAACTGGTCTCTGGAGGAGCAACCAAGAGCTGTTGATAACCAATGAGATTTTGTTGTAAAAGCAGATCATTCTGATGCTGTTCTGTATCATTTTCAGAAAACTCAGGTGGGCACCACAGTCCATGCTAGATATAAATCTGAATCCTGGGAGTTTTTTGCTTTTTTTCAATTTATGTTTTATTGAATTTTATCAGGTTGAAGAAGTCATGACATAGTTACATGGTAATGAATGATGCAATCAATTTGCAAGTCGCAGCTTGCCATAAAGTACAATGAGTAATTTGTAGGCATAACAAAGATTAACACATATTGTGGACTCGTAGTTGCAGTCGAAATTGTACGGCTTTACAATGTCATGTTATGAACCACAGAATGGAACTAAAAACAGTGAAAACATGAACCATGAAAACATGAACCGTATGACATATTGACCTGGAAGGCAGAAAATGTGTATACGAATGTATATATATATATATATATATATATACGAAGCAGCTGTATCAGGGCTTAGTGTCTGTATCTACATACTATCCTGTTGTAAAATCAAGACCCAAGTTGATCAAGTTGATTGAAATTTGATGGTCTGAGAGGGCAAGCTAAGCGACATCTTCTCATAGATGTAATATTGTTGTAGTTTATCTTTTAATTGTGTTAGTGGTGGGCAGAGTGGCTTCTTCGAGTTGGTTGCTATTATGCTTCTAGCGGCTAGTGAAACCATTGCTATTAGTTGGTGATGGAGTGGATTTATGTTAGCCTCTGGCAACAGTAACAGGCACGATCGGACTGAAGGTGTGAAAGATTTAAGCCCTAAGTTTGTTAACAGTGCATGGGCGTCTTCCCACAGTGGTCGGATACCTCTACATGACCACCAAATGTGGAGTAAAGTACCCTCTTCTACTCCGCACCTCCAGCACTTGGGGGAGACCTCTGGGTAGATGTTGTGTAATTTATGTGGCGTTAGGTACCATCGGTATAATAGTTTTTTGTGAGACTCTATGTGTGAGTAACATTTCGTCCATTTGGATAGCCCATTTAGTGCTTTAAGCCAGTTTTCTTCCAAGATATCCGTGCCTATGTCTTTTTCCCACTGGGATTTGCACACTAGTGGCTTGTCTTGTAGTGTTTCTAGCCATGCTCTGTAGCAGAGTGAGAGGGCTTTGGGTTTTGTTGGGGTTGCCCAGCATCTAAGCATGATCAAAGAGGGCGATAGCAATGTGTGGCCTGTATGAGTAATGGGTGGGGGGAGGGCATGTGCCGTCAGTATACTCCTCACCTGTAAGTATTTGAAGGTATCTTGGATTGGGATGTCCCATTGCTTTTGCAATTCAGGGAAGGATCTCACCCTACTTCCCTCTAAGAGGTGCCCAATTTGGGTTATGAGGGATATTGTCCGGTTTATGGATTTAAGTACCGTCAGTGGAGCCTTAGGATGTAGTTTGCGTCTGTAGCCTAACTGTGCTATAAAGGTGTCCCACACCGTCAGGGTTAGTTTGGTGGATGGGAGGAGGGTTTTGTTTGTATGTCGTAGGTGTTTCGGTGTCCAAAGGTAGTCTGTCGTAGACTGATTTGGGAACTGGGCTCTTTCCATGTCTACCCATTGTGTGTGGCCCTGGGGTGAGTGTGCTGCTATTCCGGCCACAAGGGCCGAAACTTTGAAGTAAAGAGGTAGGTTTGGGAGGCCAACACCTCCTGCGGTGGGAGTTTTTTGTAAGAGCGCGAGCGGTGATCCTCGCTCGTTTGCCGCCCCACACAAACGTACAGCAGATGGACTGCAGGGACTTAATAATCGAAGTAGGGACCGGTAGAGGTAGCATACGGAAGACTTAGAGGAGCTTCGGGAGGGTCATCATTTTAAATGTGTTAACTTTGCCCAGCCATGACAAGTTGGTTGATTTCCATCTCAACAGCTCTGCTTTGCACATCTGAATTAGTGGGGTATAATTATGCTTCACTATACCCGGTGTCGTGGGTGTGATTTTTACTCCCAAGTATGTGATATGAGATTCCCTCCAATCAAATTTATATGAGTCCCGTAATTCCCCAATCATTTTCTTTGGCAACCCCATAGGTAGAGCCTGCGTTTTGTCCTGGTTCAATTTGTAGTGGGACAGGTCCCCAAACCTCCGCAACAGAGCCAGCATGTTAGGTGGTGCCTGGTGTGGGTCTGAGAGTGCTATAAAAATGTCATCCGCGAAGAGGGCAAGGCGATAGTCCCTCCCGTGCATGTGAATGCCCTTTATGTGTGCATGGTCTCTTATTTTCTGTGCTAATGGCTCGAGGGAAAGAATATAGAGCAGTGGGGAGAGTGGGCAGCCCTGTCGGGTCCCGTTAGTGATGGGGAACGTGTTGGAAAGGAAACCGATGCATGATACTTTGGCCGCTGGTGTCGTATACAAAGCCATGATCCTCTCTATGAGGGATTGTGGAAAACCGAATTTGGAGAGTACTTTTTGCATATATACCCAGTTCAGCCTATCAAAGGCCTTTTCTGCGTCTAGCGCTAAGAAAAGGCCTGTGCCTCCCCCTCTCTCTAATCCCGCCAGGATATTCAATACTTTTCTGGAGTTATCTGACCCCTGTCTCCCTTTTACAAAGCCTGTTTGGTCATTATGTAAGAGTTTGGGCAGGAAGCGTGCTAGTCTGTTGTTAAGGAGCGTTGCATACATTTTTGCGTCACAGTTGAGCAGGGAGATGGGCCTGAAGTTTTTGCACTCCGTAGGGGGTTTCCCTGGTTTAGGGAGTGTAGAGATGTGGGCTGTAACAGTTCTTGTGGCAGGGTTCCCCTCTCCATGCTATGGTTGAAGAGATTAAGTAGATGTGGAGACTGGATAGAGTGGAATGTACAGTAGTATGAGTTTGGGAGACCATCTGGACCTGGGGCCTTGTGAGCTGGGAGGGAGCCGATCAGGGTGGAGATTTCTTCTAAACTGAATGGCGTTAGGAGGTAGTCCGCATCATCTTTACTGAGAGTGGGGAGGTTTAGGTCAGAGAGAAAAGTGTCTATTTCAGCAGTGGTGGGGATCAACACCTGTGGATCATTCTTCAGATTTTATAACTTGCTATAGTAGTTAACAAACTCATTTGCTATGTGTTGCGGGTCAAGTACTTTTTTCCCTTTATCACGTACAAGGTAGGCGATTTTTGGGGCTCTAGCTTTTTTTCTAAGCTGGGAGGCTAGTTTGGCCCCTGCTCTATTTCCGAAGGCAAAGAAACTGTGTTTCATCCGCCTAAACAGTAGCGTTGCTTGAGCTAGTTCAAGATCTCTGAGTTGTGCTTGTAATTGTAGGATTGTGGCATGGTGGGAGGGAGTTGGGGATAGTTTGTTTGAATGTGTTGTGTCTGTAAGTTCTCGGAGGATATCTGTGTATTTTTTGAGGCGTATCTTTTTAGCATAGCTAGCGTGTTTAATAAAGCTGCCCCGAATCACTGCTTTATGCGCCAGCCAGATTTGGCCGGGTGAGGAATCGGATGATTTGTTGTCTGAGAAGTAATTTTTTAGATCTTGGGTAATCTGTGCTACCACTATTGGGTCGGTGAATAAATGGTCATTCAACCTCCAGCTGCCTCTACCACTGGTCGTGAATTGTTCTTTTAGAGATAGGGTGATGGGTGCATGGTCTGACCATGAGATAAGTCCTATGTGTGAGCTATCCACCCTAGGAAATAGTGTTGAAGGAATTAAAAACCTATCGATTCTGGAGTAGCAGTTATACGCTGCCGTATGGCATGTGAAATCCCTTTCGCTAGGGTGTTGCAACCTCCATGGGTCTACATAGTTATGCGCTGTGAGGGTATGTCTGATACGGGAGACTTGTTTGCCTCTTGTCCTCATGGTTCGAGCTAGCAAAGGTTTATGGTGAGAGGAGTCTAAATGGTTATCTAGCAGAAAATTCGTATCTCCCCCTATTATTACATCCCCAAACTTGTACTTTGTGCTTATTGCAATTACATTTTCCACAAAATCACTGTGTTGTTCGTTAGGGCCATAAACATTAATAAATGTATATGGACAATTATTGACATAACATTGTAGCACAATATACCGCCCTTTTTTGTCCCCAATTTTCCAGACCAATGAGAAAGCCACATCTTTGCTAATTAAGATGGACACCCCCCGTTTTTTCTTTGCGTAGCATGCATGGAAGTCTATGGGGAATGCTGCTGAGTTGAACTTTGGGCACTGACCCCATTTAAAATGTGATTCTTGAAAAAACGCCACATGGGCAGCGTGAAATTTGGCCTCCTTTAGTGCCATGCGCCACTTGTTCGGGGAGTTAAGTCCTTTAGCATTAAGGGAAAAGAGATAAAGTACCATGGATTTGGGGTGGTATACCTGCTTGGTGATGGGCAGTAATGAGATGTCCCCTTAGGCTAGTGGAGGAGACTGGGCCACTACTAAGTCGCCTCTCAATGCTAACATTGGGCCGGCGGGTGGTCCAGGAGAGTTTCCCCTTCCCGTTACCTCTCCGGTACAACTAGGATCTCTCAGGGTCAAGTCTGGGCCTAGGGACACGATCAACTGGCACACAGGCCTGTATAATTCGTACTCTCTGCCTTACATGGTCATCATAATATTGTAAAGCGCTACGGAATCTGTTGGCGCTATATAAATGGCAATAATAATAATAATAATATAATAATCATACGTTAAACCAAAATGAATGAGAAAAAACATGCAAACTATGTACAAAAAAACGTTGGTCGAAGTAGCTCGACAAGGGGGTGGAAAACGGTAGATTATGTGGCCCATCTTTTGGCCACTCTAGGGGTGAGTGTCCCACAACGTGCGTAGTGGGTCTAGGAATAGATTACGTAACCTTTTGCGCATTTGCCTCCGTTATCGGTGTCTAATGCTTAAATAACCAGAGTGTAGTTATACGATAAGGAAAGAGAGCAACAACATGATACGGTGTCTGCAACAAACCACCTAACCCCCAGTAACATGTTATATGTGCTTTGTGTGCGTGCACATTACCCATCAGATGAGGTTCAGGGAGTCTTTTGTGGGCGAATGTGGACCACTTTGGACCAGTCTCTGTTGAGCTTGACTGGAGTTGCCCTTTGGTGGGGCTGGGAAGTTGATGTTTTTGGTTAGGTGAATGTCCCATTTCTGTAATAGCGTAGCGCCTTCTTCCGGAGAGAGAATGGTGGAGTCTGTTCCGTTTCTTTTAACAAGGAGTTTGGTCGGAAATCCCCATTTGTATGGAATTTTTTCTTCCCGTAGTGCCGCCGTGATTGGGGCGAAGGCTTTCCTTTTAAGCATGGTGGTGGCTGACAGGTCGATGAACAGCTTCATTTGTTCAAATTTCCCAGGAGGAGGTGGGTGGTTCTGTGAGGCCTGCATGATCCTGTCTTTGGCGGGAAAGTAATGCATTTTAGTAATGACATCTCTAGGCGTTTGCGGTCCCAGGTGCTTTGGTCTTGGTAGTCTGTGCGTGCGTTCTAATAACAGGTTGTTGTCCGAGAGTTCTGGCACATAGGCTTTGAAGATTTCTTGGACATACGACTGCAGCTCCATTGGTGCCACTGATTCGGGTATTCCCCTCAGTCTTATATTATTGCTTCTATCTCTGTCCTCGTGGTCGGCCACTTTGTCTTCTAATAACTTAATTTTATGTTCCCGTGCAGAGTAGGCTTCAGCTAGATTGTTATGGGCATCTACTATTTCATCTGCCCTCTCCTCTAGTTTAGATGTCCTTTCTCCCACCTGTTGTATATCTGACCGTATGTCAGCTGCTACCTGCAGCAAGTCAGTGTGGAAAGTAGCTTTAAGGTCAGTTAGTAAGGCTTTGAGTGTAGCGTTAGTGACTGGATGAGTGGGGTCTGACATGCTGTGGACGCTGTCACTTACATCTGAGAAGGAGGCTGGAGAGCTTGGGCCTTCGGCGCCATTTTGACCTTCTCTATCCTGTGAGTGAGCTGGTGTTTCCTGCAGTTGAAGCGTTTGCTGCTTCATTTTCTTGCAGGTTTTTGCTGCCATGCGTGTCTTCGGGTGATACCCGGTGTACTGCTGGTAATTATGCCAGTTTTGAGCCGGTCAGTCGCTGTGTGTCACGCTGTGAACACCGTGGATCGGAGGAGCTCCTATCTCACGCATCCATTCTCGTCCATTGCTAGGACACGCCCCGAGTTTTTTTTTTTTTTTTTAACCGGTGGAGATATATGTCTTATCTGTTCTCTCTGTCAGTAAACTGTAATGCCTGCTTGTAGTTGGACTTCGAACATTCTCTTGACAATGCATTTATGCTGTCCATTGTAGTTTCTAATCTGTAAGCTATCATAAATATCAAACTCTGGAACACTGGAGTTCTGGACAAACTTGATCTCAAGTATCTTAGTTTACATATGAAGTGGTAGGGCAGTTGTGGCATGTGTACTTACATAAAAAATAAGAAAGTTTATTTGAATTAAATTTTGATTTGTGAGAGACAGGTAAATGATGTTTCAAAGTTTCAACAAATTGTCCAGCCTGTCCATTAGAGGCTGGAAAATTCCTGTGTTATGATTTCTGGGCCACTGTCTGAAACCCATGTCCAAATCTTTCAAACACACTGGAAAATAAAACAATAGTTTGTTCTTTTGTAGTACTTGACATTCAAACCACCCCTGGTCATTTAGAAATAGTATCCACAGCTACTAAATACATTTGCCCATTCACAAAATCTATTGTAGCATTGTCCACGGTTTAGTTGGCCATGGACAAGTCTTAAAGGAATTTCTGGTCTCTACACATTCATTGCAAGCAATTACATAGGAGAAGATATCTGGATTCAATAGAGGCCATTAAATAAATTTCTGTGCTCTTGCTTCATTTTTACCACACCGTGATGTGAACTGTGTAGTAACTTCAGCTCTAATGTTTGCTGCAAAGTAAGTAGGAATTATTACTTATGAACCACAGAAAAGAGAGCATGAATCTTGCACAATTTTATTGCTATTTGTAAAATATGGCTGACGGACACCCATGTTGAACAAAACCCTTAATATACTGTAACCTAGAATCATAGCATGTATAAGTAGCAATCACCTTGCAATTTAGATCCAGGAAGAGTTTCCATTACTAGACAAGATGCTGCCATGTGATGTACCATTAGCAATCTTGAAAACACATCCACTGTGATCACTGTGGTGTCTATATTTTATTGAACAGTTGTAAGCTACACGCTGAAATGCATAACGCTCGAAGTTGAGCCACTGTTGTGTTACAAAATACTCCACAGAGGTTGTAAAATAGACAATAGTGGTTTATGATCCGTTATGACTAAAAGGTCTGCCATTAATATAAATGCGGAATTTCTTCAGCCTAGGTTAGTCTTGAAAGACACAGACGCTGTAAAATAGCATCAACACTTGCTTTATGAGTGGCATCGTTTTCACCAGTGATAAGCATGTCTTCTAACAAGCAGTACCTGCCATGATCTCATTCATTATTTGTTGCAACACTGCAGGAAATTCCAATTCCACTACTTCCATGGTGTGAGATCGACCATCTGTAAACCTTTGCTTGCAGCTCTGGAATTGTCTTTTGAAGACTGCAGATTTATAATTTATTATGGCATGTCAGAGTCTGTTTGTTGAAAGTGGAACATGACTTGTCTTAGTTTTATTTTTGTCTGAGGAACTTCTGCTTACTCTTTTTGTATGAGCAATCTTCTCACAACTATAGGAGGTGCTATCCTTAAACTTGCAGGTATTAGTAGTGTTGTTTCCGAGGGGTGAAGGAGAGGTTGAAGTCAAAGAGAACACCTAGGCAGCAAGTCCGCGAGGCAGAGCTGATGGTAGCACCATAGACTTGGAGGGAGACTGACACGGGGGTAGCAACACTTGAAGGAGTAAAGACGAGAAGCTCTGCTATGGACAAGTTAAGTTTAAGAAAATGAGCAGCCATCCAGTTGGAAATAGCAGAGAGGCAGTCAGAGACATGAGTCAGGAACGATGGCGAGAGATCAGAAGAGGACAGATAGATGTGCGTGTCATACGCATAGATATGATGTTAATGTGCTGTAAGCCTATAGTTGTCTATAGTTGTCAGGAAAACTACCGCTTGTTTATCAGCTCCTATCCTATTTCCTGTCAAATATAACTCAAATAGCTCAACCTATGTGTCTCATTTTTCTGTGTCTGGTGCAAACACAGGCAAGAGTCATTGTACAGTCAAATCACAGATCCTTCTTATCACCTGTTATTCCCTGCATTATAACATTATGTGATGTGTCATCGTTCTTAAGTAAGGCTTAAATAAAAAATAAAAAAATCTGTTACATTTTGTCCACTTATATAATGGTAGCATTTTTATAACATTGTTTGCAAATTCACAAAGTTAAAAAAAAAACCTCTCTAAATATATATATTTATTTTTGTATTTGATATATTTTATATAAACTGGGCAGAGGAAGCAAAAATAACTTGAGTTTCAGCTGAACTCAGGAAGTATCAGCTATAATAAAAAATTTTTTTAAAAAAAGGATCGCTTAGACACATCACATTACTGCTTGTCAATCTGAAGTTAATAATTTAATACCAGATGACAGCTTATGAAAGCCTGAAAATTACTATCCTGATTCAATAAATTGTGTGTTCAACACTTTCATTACCAAGCAGCTTGCAAACAAAAACACCCCATAATCTGAGTATTTTGGGTGTCCTGGCAAGCAACGTTTACATTTTTTTTTAAAGCACATGACATTGGAAGTGAAATTAAATTG
The DNA here is from genome assembly GCF_036172605.1 of Pelobates fuscus. Classification (NCBI taxonomy): domain Eukaryota; kingdom Metazoa; phylum Chordata; class Amphibia; order Anura; family Pelobatidae; genus Pelobates; species Pelobates fuscus. The sequence continues at coordinate 461,196,137 of NC_086317.1, read as the reverse complement.
TTGGAAATTCAAAGTGAATTCAAACAAAATTTCCCATTTACAGTCAAAGTGGCAAAGCTGGCTGGGAGAATTTATCTGGTTAGCCTTAAATTTGAAATTCAGTTTGAATCAACCAAGACACTTTCGCACATAACCCAGTATAAGAGATCTGGAGTACTATTATTATCACTGGAATGTATAAAGTGCTAAGAAAGTACTTAGATTCAGACTTTGGCCCCCTTTTTAATACTTTTGGCTAAGCTTTTCAAATGATTTAATATTTTGGATGCACTTTTAAAATGTTTTAATATTTAGAAAAATATTTAGATTTTTTTAAAATATATTTTTTATTTATGGAATATTTTTTGATATTTAAATATTTTTTAGAAATATATAATTTAAAAATTTATCCAAAAACACCAGTTAGAATGCCTACAAATTAAAGCTGTCAGATTTGAAGGACACATCTAGAAGAAATAATTTCAGATTTATGAGGATTACAGAATTTGCAAATGCTTCAGAGCTTACTACTTATCTGATTATGAACCGTTTCAAGAAATAGTCCCTGGGATCCAAACTAACCAATTGGTGATTGATAGAGCACATAGGCCCTCTAAAAACCTTCAAATAAATAACTATAGTCACAAAATACCAAAATAAGTCCCTCAGTATAAAAGAACAAGGTATATAAATTAAATTTTATCGAATAATTGACGCACGTTTTGGCGCAGAAGATTTGCCTTCGTATAGGGCTCCAAACTGAGCATCTGAAATGCTTCAGTTTAAATAGCTTAGGTGGGGTGGCCAACCCTTTGTTTATAAAAGAGATCCAAGAGTAAGGGCCACCCTGTTGTGGGTAGGAACAGAACCGCCTGGCAATTCCACCCACAAAGAGTAAGGAACACCCGCTAGGACAGTCACTATATAGAAATGGGAATGGCTAACCTACCTTTAACTCAAAATCTTGGTCTAACCCTTCACTCACGCACAGGCCCGGACTGGCCATCGCGCACAGGATTTGTGCACAGGCCCCGGCTGGTCCATGCTGGGCCTGCGCTATCCGAGCATCGGCCCTGCTGTGTTCCATGAAGGGCCAGTGGGGAGACCAAAGATCTCCCTCACCAGCCCACATGCAGTGCAGAGACAGGAGAGGACCCGGAGGAACTCTATCTTGCAGCTCCGCTGGGTTCCTACACACACACACTGCACCACCTACACACACACTACATTTCTGACATACACACTAAGGATCCCGTATGCACAAACTAGATTCCTTGTAAGCAAACACATACTACATTCCCTAAACACACACTCTCTACAACCCCTACACACACTACATCACCTATACACACACACACACTACAGCCAGTATGCACACACTCGCTACATCCTCTATACACACTATGCCCCCTATACACACACTCTCTACAATACCTAGACACACATACATTACACCACAAACACAACATGACCTAAACCAACCTATTAACAAAACCACACCACAATCATCTCACTCTTCACACATGCAATCTCATAAACAAGGCTCCAAACACATGCACAGTACTCTTTCCTGGTATTTTTGTCTCCTGGTATCCCATTTATGGAGACACCAGAGACGTTACAAGCAAACACAATGCAAGTATGTTATTAAATTTGCTTGCGCTGTGTAGAACAAATACGGGGTATTTTTTCTCATGCTAGAGCTCTTCAGCAGGGCTCTATGCATGGTCTGCCCTGGAAGAGGATTGAACAAACATGCTTATTTTGAGATGGGGCATGCTTGTCATTTGGGATGACAAAACATACCCTATCTGGCCCTGCCCCCTTTTCAGTGGGCCGCTGTGACAAAAAAATGCACGGGCCAAATTTTTTTCCTAGTCCAGCCCTGCTCATGCACATGTACCATACATTGTCCAAAGATTCTATGGTACACTTTTATACCCTCCAAAACAAGTATCAGATCCTAGAACATACACAGTACTTACTTCACTCCCTTATCAAAAAATAGAAGCAGTTGGGAAAGTTGAATGTGCCAATGTCCTGGTACTTATATTTTGGGACTCAAAAAATTGTAAATTGATCTCCATGTGCTACCAATTATTGCAACCCCTGACTCAGAAAATTAAAAAAAGCTTAGCCCAAATGTCAGAAGTAAATCTTAACAGCACAATCTCACCTGATCAATGGAACCAAGTTTTTATCTTACACAAAGGATTTACTCACTCCATATCACAGTTTGAACAACACAGAAAAATTATGTACATATGGTATAGAAGGAGGGATATGAAACATTTAAATACATAAAGGGAATCAACACAGTAAATAAGGAGACTATATTTAAAAGAAGAAAAACTACCACAACAAGAGGACATAGTCTTAAATTAGAGGGGCAAAGGTTTAAAAATAATATCAGGAAGTATTACTTACTGAGAGGGTAGTGGATGCATGGAATAGCCTTCCAGCTGAAGTGGTAGAGGTTAACACAGTAAAGGAGTTTAAGCATGCGTGGGATAGGCATAAGGCTATCCTAACTATAAGATAATGCCAGGGACTAATGAAAGTATTTAGAAAACTGGGCAGACTAGATGGGCCGAATGGTTCTTATCTGCCGTCACATTCTATGTTTCTATGGCACATGGTGCCAACTAGACTAAAGAAATATTCCCCATTTAGTCAAAAGAATGCTGGAGATGTCATAGAGACTTGGGAAATTTCACTCATATCTGGTGGTCATGCTCTATAGTACAACCTTATTGGGCACAGATACACTCTGTCTTAAGGCAAACGATAGGATAAGATGTACCCTTCAACCAAACAACTTGCTAAATACTTTTTAATCTAGAGATACTGACTAAAGCAGCAGAAAATTGCTTTAAATATCATACTTGCAGCTTAGCATTTTAGAGCGAGATGGTGGAAATCACCCTTGCCCCCTCCACTTGAAGTAGTGCTCCAAACCATTGACAGAAATGTTATGTATGAGCGTAAATTCAGCCATATACACTCCCAACAAATTGTTTCAGGAAGCTTGGGGCATGTGGGACACATGGATATCGGTCAAGGCTTAACAGCCCTAAATATGCGATACTTTGCAATATTTTACTTGATTAATTTGGGGTTTTCCCAATGTAGGTCCTTTTGCTTACCTTATCCAATGTCACGTTTACAGTAAATGATGTGGAACACAACTGCAGATTTCTTAGGACTTTGATATTTTATTAAGACACTTAGATGGAACTGAGACTTCAGTTCCAGAATAACAGGTACTGTTTCTTTAAATAATAAACGGTTTGCTTCAGTTTGCAATGACAAGGTTCAGAATTAATCAGAGTCCGTTATTCTTGTTAACAGTTCAAATTATAAGAGATTGTATACATTGGAATTATTAGTCGCAAGACAGGTGCAGCAGAACTTAAATAGTACTTGATTTGAGGGATGCTGTAGCAGGCTTGCTGGACAACTTAATAGCAAACTTTATTAAGTTGCAATAAAGACTTTCTGTAGCAAGACAGGTACAGCTGAACTTGAACAATACTTGATTTGAGGAAAGCTGTAGCAGGATTGCTGAACAACTTGATAGCAGACTTTAATAAGTTGAAATAAAGACTTTAGCATTGTTAGCTCTTATCTCAGAGACTTTAAGATACTTAGCTTCCAGAAGTAGAGAGATTGTTTCCCCAGTTCTCCTCAGAGGCGGTTGCTTCAGTGAATGGTTGAAGAGAGAGCAGGCACTAGTCGATGATGAGGAGAGATGTTGGGGACTTGAATAATCCTCCAGTCCGGTCCGGTAGCATGTGGTCGTCTCAGCGAGGTATGTGAGCCGTTGAGTTAGGCGCGGTACGCGGTTCAATAATCCAGCGTCTATCAGCTGGTGCGGTCGCATTAAATAGCAGACCGCGTCAAAGGGGGTGTGGCTAAGCTCCGTCAAACCCGGAAGCATGAGGAGACATCGGGAGGCTTAAGGCATGACAGTACCCCCACCTTAATGAGCAACCTCAGGGTGCTATTTTAACATGGTTTAGAAGGGTAGTGTTTGTGAAAAGCGGAAATTAATTTGTCAGCATGGATCCCAGAGGAGTTTTCCCAAGTATTCCCATTAATTCCATATCCCTTCCATCTAACGAGGTATTGTAAAGAGCCACGATGAATCCTTGAATTCAGAATTTTGTGAATCTCGTATTCTTCTATACCTTGGACTAGAACAGGATCAGGAGAAGTAGTTACAGCTTCCATGAAAAGGATTAGGATGATGAGTTTTAAGTAAGGATACATGGAAAACAGGATGAATTTTCAAAGTAGATGGGAGCTTCAATTCAACAACATTACAGTTGATTATCGACTTAATTGGAAAGGGACCATGAAAAAGGGAACTTAACTTCTTAGACGGCCAATTTAGGAAAATGTCTTTTGAGGAAAACCAGACAAGATCCCCAATCCCATAATCGGGGGAAGATTTTCCTTTAATATCAAAATGTTTCCTTTGAGTGGATGATGCAAAATCCAAAAGTTCATGTAAAAATTTGAATAAAGAAGACATATGAGAGATTTGATTCGAAACTGAGGAGTTAGACGAAAGACTTGTCTGAGTAGGAAACAAGGAGGGATGAAATCCATAGTTGGAGAAAAATGGAGTCATTTTGCTACTAGTATGATAGGAGTTGTTGTATACGAATTCTGCCATGGGCAACCAGGTTATCCAATCATCTTGTAAGTGAGAACAATAACATCGTAGATATTGCTCTAAGCTTTGGTTGACTCTTTCAGTTTGTCCATCAGTTTGGGGATGATATGCGGATGACAGTTTACGTTGGATATGAAGAGAAGCACATAATGCGTTCCAGAATTTGGAGGTAAACTGAGTCCCTCGGTCTGAAATGATTTCGTCAGGCAGTCCATGAAGTTTTACAATATTGTCAAGAAATAATTTTGAAAGTTCAGAGGATGAGGGTAACATCTTTAAAGGGATATAATGGGACATTTTCGTGAAGCGGTCCACTACCACAAGAATGGTGGTATACTGTTGAGAAGGGGGAAGATCCACCAAGAAGTGCATAGAAATGGATTGCCAAGGTTTTCCGAGAATCGGTAGGTTCAATAATTGACTACTTAGGTGCTGATGTCCATGTTTGGATCTTTGGCAGATTGAACAAGTTTTAACATATGATTCAACGGTTTTGTCTTGATGAGGCCACCAATAATGTCTCTTGGACAATTCAAGGGTCTTTTTTATACTTGGATGATCTGCCAGGGTAGAATCATGAATAAAATTGAGCATTTGATTTCTGAAAGCAGGAGGTACGTAAATTCGGTCCTTGAAATAGTAGAGACCGTCTTTCTTTGAAAGTTTAACTGATGTAGGAAGATTAAGAGTATCTTTACTGAGTCCTTTTATGTCATCGAGAAGGGAAGATAGAGTCCCAACGACTGTATGAGGAGAAGGTTTCAGTTTGGTGTCCGAATAACAAGAGGGTATAGCTGGTTCTTTAGTAGTCTGAACGATTGGAATATGTTGTAAGCATGTTTTCTTACAATAGTCAGAGTTAAAGGTGAGAGAAAAAGGGGACCAAGAAATTTGAGGGTTGTGGTTTCTTAACCAATTGATCCCTATTATAACTGGATAAAGTGGTGATGGAAGAACATTAAATGTAAGAAATTCAGTATGAGTATGATTGGTGGTTACTTTTAGAGGGATGGTTTCATGAAGTATTGGTCCCGATGAGATGAGGGACCCGTCAATCACTCTAACAGGAACAGAAGTTCTTTTACGAATACAAGGAATTTTATTCTTTGTTACAAAGGCTGAGTCGATGAACACTCCATTTGCACCGGAATCGATGAGAGCCTTGGTCATAATTCTTTCATTGTCCCACTGTAATATGAGAATGATAGGGGACATTTGAGTATTTGCTGTAGAGGGGAGTACACTTAGGATGGAAGAGGCATGAATCTGCCTACTGCCCTTTATCCGTTTCAATAAGGGGCAATTAGAGACCAAATGAACTTGAGAGGCACAATACATGCTAAGGTTTAATATACGTCGTCGATTTTTCTCTTCAGGAGTGAGGGGACTTCTTATTACCCCTATTTCCATAGGTTCGGTTGGTAAGGATGAGTTGTCAGAAGGCTTTGGAGGATGAAATGATTTTTTCCCAATTGAAGTTGAGAGAGCCTTTTCGGCCTTCCTTTCTCTAAGCCTTCTGTCAATGCTGATCGAAAGATGAATCAGAGCGTTCAAAGTAGTAGGGAGTTCTATTCTGGATAGTTCATCTTTTACAGCTTCAGATAAGCCGATTCGAAACTGGTTGCGCAATGCGATGTCATTCCATTGCGTTTCTACTGCCCATCTTTTAAATTCAGCAATATAATCTTCAACGGGTCTATGTTTTTGCAGCAAGGTTCTAATTGTTAATTCAGCAGTATTTTGTTTGTATGGATCTTCATAGAGAAGAGACATGGCTTTAAAGAATTCCTCCAGTGAATCTAAGATGGGGTCATCAGTGTCCAAAAAGGAATGGGCCCAGGACATAGGTTCACCTCTCAGAAATGAGATAACTGAAAAAACCTTAGATCTTTCTGTGGGATAAGATCTAGGTTTTAAAGCAATCAATAATTTGCAGGAATTAAAAAACTCCCTATATTTGGAACGATCACCATAGAATTTTTCAGGGTTACATACAGCAGGATCGCTAGTTGAGTGCAGAACAGTATGAGGAGTATGTGTTTGTAAGTCTCTGACATAAGTGAGAATTCTTTCATTTGTAACCTGCAGGTCTTGCACACCTTGGTTAAGTGAATCGACTCGTTGATTCAGTAACAATACTTTAGAATCGAAATCTGCTGGTTCCATTACAATGGCTGGATTATTCTGTCATGTTTACAGTAAATGATGTGGAACACAACTGCAGATTTCTTAGGACTTTGATATTTTATTAAGAAACTTAGATGGAACTGAGACTTCAGTTCCAGAATAACAGGTACTGTTTCTTTAAATAATAAACGGTTTGCTTCAGTTTGCAATGACAAGGTTCAGAATTAATCAGAGTCCGTTATTCTTGTTAACAGTTCAAATTATAAGAGATTGTATACATTGGAATTATTAGTCGCAAGACAGGTGCAGCAGAACTTAAATAGTACTTGATTTGAGGGATGCTGTAGCAGGCTTGCTGGACAACTTAATAGCAAACTTTAGTAAGTTGCAATAAAGACTTTCTGTAGCAAGACAGGTACAGCTGAACTTGAACAATACTTGATTTGAGGAAAGCTGTAGCAGGATTGCTGAACAACTTGATAGCAGACTTTAGTAAGTTGCAATAAAGACTTTCTGTAGCAAGACAGGTACAGCTGAACTTGAACAATACTTGATTTGAGGAAAGCTGTAGCAGGATTGCTGAACAACTTGATAGCAGACTTTAATAAGTTGAAATAAAGACTTTAGCATTGTTAGCTCTTATCTCAGAGACTTTAAGATACTTAGCTTCCAGAAGTAGAGAGATTGTTTCCCCAGTTCTCCTCAGAGGCGGTTGCTTCAGTGAATGGTTGAAGAGAGAGCAGGCACTAGTCGATGATGAGGAGAGATGTTGGGGACTTGAATAATCCTCCAGTCCGGTCCGGTAGCATGTGGTCGTCTCAGTGAGGTATGTGAGCCGTTGAGTTAGGCGCGGTACGCGGTTCAATAATCCAGCGTCTATCAGCTGGTGCGGTCGCATTAAATAGCAGACCGCGTCAAAGGGGGTGTGGCTAAGCTCCGTCAAACCCGGAAGCATGAGGAGACATCGGGAGGCTTAAGGCATGACATCCAAGGACCTAAGGTGACCTAAGCACTACCTTTTCTTTAGTGCTAAGAAGTCCACATATAAACCACCTTTTAATTCTGGAATTATGATGTACACGATTGTTGTGATTTGGTTCTAATGTGATTCTTTGTAAAACCTTTCCACTTACCTTTCCCATTTTTTCCTTTCATTCTTGTATTTGTTTTTTAACAAAACTCAATAAAAAAAGACAGGTGTATAAAATGTAAAACTGCAACATCTTTCTGGATGTGCAAAGCAAAGCTGGATTATCCATTAGGGAACCAAGACAGTCACCATTGAGCTTCTGTCTGGGCCTTGAGGTCTGGTCCTAAGTGGGGCCCCCTCAAGCCAGCAGGGAAATCATAAGATCTCTCTATCCCTTGCACTCCCTCACTTCACAGAGGGTATGTTGTACTCTACCAATATACAGACCACTTCAAGAGCACCCTTGTGCTTCTTGATAAATTCAGAATGCTGGAACTACGAGGGCATTCTTAAAGTGGTGTGTACCTGATATTGGTCAGGATCAGGAAGCTCCCCCACCAAGCCGTTACTCACAGAAACAGAACCCAGGGCTCTAAAACGGGGGCTACAATCTGGCACCGTGCTTCAGGCCCTGGGCAACCTTCATCAAGCTCTGGTGCAGAGGGTTAACTACCATGAGTATTTATTAACTTTCCAAGGTAGAGCAAGGAGTCTTTCTCTGCCATCAAGCTCAGAGAGTGGAATCAGCTTTGTTGCCATGGAAAGTGAAAAAAAAAAATCTTAATTCCAGATTCGTACTAAATACTTTTTAAAAGCTTTTTGCTGGCCTGCATATCCTGCTCTAAATCTGACAAAATAGATTATCCAGCATTGGGCAATTAGCTTTCAGACCCAGTCTACCTAAATTCTATGAGCAGTAGGATTATTGCTCTGTCACACGGAGATTTTACGTTGACCTTGGTAAAACTCGGCTTTTGCAGCTGCAGAATTTAAATAACATCAGGATTTAAGCAAGCTCTCTGTTGCTAAGATATGGCACTATGATAACATCTAGATATGGCTTTCAATATTCTTTACTAACACGAAGCAGGGGAATGCAACCAGTCACTTTCAGCCAATTTGTCCAATCCAATAGCTAACACTAGAAAATAAGTTGTGTTATTAGTTAAATTTAAAAAAAAAATCCAATGTCATTTTATTTATTGAATAGCAATTATATCAAGGTACAATGTAAGTATCACTGCAGTATTAAGACAGCCAGTTGTTATTCAGACAGCCCAAACAGTTTTTCTTTGTTATGCCAGTTGTCTAAACAACTTGACTGAGCTCTCTCTCTTTCTTAATTGCTACAAGTGTATGTAGCGTTACACAATGTTAATAGTGAATATTTGAATTATTTTTAAGGCTTTATGTTAATAAAGCATAGAACAAGGTGTTTTTTTACCCATTAATTACATTAAAGTGACAAAACCCCAGCTAAAAGGTTTACTCCATATACCATGACCACTTCAGTGTACATGCAGCATTTTGCATGAAAATGCTTTAAATACGTTAAACCCTTTGTGGCTAGATGTGTAACATCACCTCCTACACACAAAATTCTATTGAGTCACTAAGAGAGGACAACTGACGCTCTCAGCCAATGCAGAAGCCGGATGTTGTCATTGACCACTGGAAGACCCACAGTGCCTAGAAGGTAGTCAGGTAAATGGGCAAACTTTTGCTCCATTACCAGGAAACTGGGCCGGGGTACTGGTACTACCCTGCTGTAGTGTTTGGAATAACACTTTGATAATTTAGGTTTAGCCTTGCTTTCTGCTGAGTCTCAGTGTAACTGTGGTAAAAATGTACCATCTTATGAAAAAAAAAAAAAAAAAAAAGAACACAAGTTGGAGGTGATTTTCACTGTGTTCTGCAATGGTATAAATTCCAGAGAAGTGACTTGTTTCCCTTTAAATAACTTAATCTTTTCATAGATGATAGTTATACTTTAAGAAGGCCTTTTATTTCAAAACACAGTAAAACACCTTTTTGATCTATTCATGTGTTCCTTGTTCTAAAGCTGTCCAGAACAATATATTGATGTAAAAAACGAGACTCTTGTTTCTTAAAGCGACAAGCATATTTGAAAAAGTCGAGTTTTATTGTATCAGACTCTTGAAGCGTTTTACATGATCTCTTCCGGAATACTAAGCAATAAACAATTCCTGCAACATGTCTTTTATACCAGATGGTTGGTTTCTGGTTTTCCTTCTGCGTAAGAATAGAATCTTAGAGCCATCAGAGCCACTAATAATCAGTTAATAGGAAACTGTTCTGACACCTCCATTGCGGCAGCATGTGAGATATTACCCAGCGTGAGTTTTTTATCCCTGTGATTCTCTTGTTTGTCTATTTTAAGGTTTTAAATGCATGTCAGCGTCCCAGCAATAATCTGTACAAGCGACTCATTTTCTCCTTGGAGAGAACACTAAATGCGTGTTAAGTTTTTTTATACCAGTGGGTAAATGAAAATCAAAACAATATTGCAATTTCTTGACTTGTTTATGGTTGTAAAAGGATGGTTTAGTGCACCGAAGCAATTTGTTCTAACCTATTATAGAATGTTGTATCCAAATGATTGCATTTAGTAATTTTCCAAAATGCTTGTAGTTCAGAATAAGGATGAATCATACAGCACAATTCAAAGAACTCTATATTAATAAGGAACTTTATATAATGGTGTGTCACTAAAATTGCCACGATGGGTATAAAAACAAGCAGCTAATGTAGATCATAATGTCTTAAGTGTCTTAAAGGAACACTCCAGTGGAAAAATGTTATAATGTTTTACCAATTTAGTTTATATACCACCAAAGAAAACATACATGCATTTAATTATACATTTTCAATTGATGTTATTATCTGGTGGCTTTGTGGGATGCATTTGTAGGACAGCTCGCTGGCATAGGGTAGTGCGACTAAGGCTTGCTGCGGGGGGGCGGGGGGGGGGAATAAGTGGCAGCGCTCCCCTAGGCCTGTAGCCACTGTCCCTTAGGTGACCGCCTGAGGGGACTCATGGATGGGGTTTACCTATGTGTTGTCTTGTAATAATGAATAGCATGAGCACGGGCTATTGTTAATTGAAAAGAATAGTAAACAGAAAACGAAACAGTAAATTAAACCGGAACCGAATCAAGTCTCAAAGCATGCATACAGTGTGCAGTATCTGATATAGGTATAGTCCAGGAGACCAACAGTGGGGGTTCATGTGGTAACCGCCGCGTCGGTGTCTGCGCCGCGTCAGTGTCCTCCGGGACACAAATGGGGCCGTGTTAGCGGGTCACAGGTATGCGGTCTGGCCATTGTCACTGTTCCCCTGTTAGTGCGAGAGTCTTGTGGGAGACCCAGATTTTCCAAAATAGCCTCTGCTCCTTCAAGATCATGGACTGGGTAGGAGATGGCGCCCTGCTGTACCACCAGCATGTGGGATCTCTTCCATCCGTAGGAGATGTTGCAAGCTCGGAGGAGCGCTGTGAAGGGCTGCAGCATTTTTCGCCATCGAATGTGCTCCCTGATAAGTCTGCGTAAAATGTGAGAGATGAATTTTTGAAGCTGTATGGAGAATTCCCCCTGAGTGCCCATTACCGCTGTCTTGTCTTGCCCATTTTGGAAGCGTACAATCAAGTCCCTTTGAGGGTCCGCTTCTGGAACTGTCTCTGCTACCCCTCTGTTTTTAATGTTATTGCTGCGCCTGGAATCCTCCATCATTGTGAACTGCTGCTTCATGGTGACATGTTGCTTTTGGAGCGTGTTTATCTCTTGTTGCAGGTGAGTGAGTTGTTCCTTAGCATTGTGGAAGTCGTCTTCCAGGGTGCCCATGCGGACTGTCAGGCCTTGTAGGTCTTTGTGGAATGTGGCCATATCCTCGTGAACATCTCTCCAGAGGCCCGCCAGCAGCTCCTGCATGTCGGTTTTTGTTACTGGCATTGAGTCCGGTTTGGAGACAACCGGGTGCCGGTTCATCGGGCTCCAAGGTTTGGTCGTGCAAGAAGTCGGACCTCTTTTCCAAGTAGGAAGCCATCTTGGGCAGTGAGGCGCCTTGTGCCTGCTGCCACATACTGCCGATGCTCATACCCACTCTCAGCTTATCAGCCTCATGTTTTTTAGTTTTTCGGCCCATGGCAATGTGGGCTGTCCGGGGGTACAGTTAGGGTCTCTTACTTTGGGGTAGGGGTTGTTAATAGCGATGAAGATAGGCCTTGAGATACGGAGCAGTGCAGACATGCGACTGCTGGGTTCAGTAGCTTGGCTCCGCCCTTGCGGGCAATATTTTTAAGGTGGAATCAACAGGTTTTAGCACCATACTGGATATGAGTCCATCCTTGCAAGCTCATTGGTGTTATCTTTGATCCTGGCCTCACCTTTGTGCCACATATCGTATGTTGCCAAAACCTGTTGATTCCACCTTAAAAATATTGCCCGCATCAAGTACCATCAACTTGCAGGGAAAGTGAAGGAGGAGGATCAGCATTATGAGGGGGAAAAATAAAAAGCTTGATTTTAGAGATATTGAGTTTCAGAAAGCGGGAGGACATCCAGTCAGAGATTGAAGAAAGGTAAGCAGTGACACATTGCAAGACCGCGGGGGAGAGATCAGGGGAGGAGAGATATATATGGGTGTCATCGGCATGCAGATGGTAGCAGAATCCAAAGGAGTTAATGAGTTTGCCAAGAGAGGAAGTATGAAGAGAAAACAGACGTGGACCAAGAACAGATCCTTGGGGGATTCCAACTCTCTTGATATGGGCGAAGGTGAGTCTCCTATTAAAACCTGAACCGCAGTGGCTGGTGTCTCTAGGAATGTCATACTCGCTGGGAACTGGAACGGAAGGAGGCTGGGCAGCGGTTTGCCATGACCAAGATAAGTATACAATATCTCTGTCGGCGTGGCTGCTTATTTTATGTGCGGCCACGCCGGCAGAAGAACGGGGAGCCATGACAGTATCTTTGGAAACTGAACGAACGATGGGAGAGATAGGAGGAGAATCACAAGAGTACAGTGTCACAGAGACTGAGGGATTGAAGAATTTGGAGAATGAGGACATGATCAACAGTGTCAAAAGCAGCAGAGAGGTCAATAAGAATTAATATGGCATAGTGGCCTTTGGATTTAGCTGTGATTAGATAATTTATGACTTTAGTCAGAGCAGTCTCAGTAGAGTGGATAGGCGGACGCCTTGTTGAAGAGGTTTGACAAGAGAGTTGGAATTGAGTAAGCAAGCCAAACGAGTAAAGACTAATTTTTATAGAAGCTTTGATGAAAAAGGGAACAGGGATATGGGACAATACTCCTATACATGCAGCAACGGTTCAATGCTATCATGCCAGCATACAGCAGAATCTCCATGGTGTGTTTCCAGCTCCTCTTTGAATCCATGTTACAAATATTCCAGGCTGTTCTGGAGGCAAAAGAGGGTCTTTCCCATAACTCCCAAGTGTCCCTATTTAGGAGGGGCAGTCCCTATTTTGGGCCCAAATCCCTCTGTCCCTCTTTTATATCCCAATATTCCTCTTTTCTATGAGCTCCATATTGTTGGTGTGTCTGAGTGGATATCAGAGCTCCACAGCAATAATATTCACAGTAAAGTGTCTTTAAATTACAATAAATGTGTTTAGAAATCAGTCTGGGTAAATAAGTTATGTTATTGTTATAAATTGCATTTTAGCTGAATAATTTGTTATCAGTAAGTCCCAGAGTGTGTATGTGTCACATCAAGCTCAAGGGGAGCATGTCACATTATTTGCATGTGATGTTGCATAAGTATGCTCATTAAATTTCATTGCTCTTTTATGGAAATCATTTAGGGAAGCAGAGTAGGGTCAAGAGCACTCATAGACACTTCGTTGTAAACTCTCCATGCATTACTGTCCATGTAGATACCATGGCATTTCCGAGCATAGCATTCAAGAGCACTCGTAGAGACTTTAGTGGAAACTCTCCATGCATTAATGTCCATGTAGATACCATAGCATTTCTGAGCATACAATTAAAGAGCACTTGTAAAGACTTTAGTGGAAACTCTCCATGCATTACTGTCCATGTAGATACCATAGCTTTTCCGAGCATATCATTCAAGAGCACTCGTATAGACTTTAGTGGAAACTCTCCATGCATTACTGTCCATGTAGATACCATAGCATTTCCGAGCATAGCATTCAAGAGCACTCGTAGAGACTTTAGTGGAAACTCTCCATGCATTAATGTCCATGTAGATACCATAGCATTTCTGAGCATACAATTAAAGAGCACTTGTAGAGACTTTAGTGGAAACTCTCCATGCATTACTGTCCATGTAGATACCATAGCTTTTCCGAGCATAGCATTCAAGAGCACTCGTATAGACTTTAGTGGAAACTCTCCATGCATTACTGTCCATTTAGATACCATAGAATTTCCGAGCATAGCATTCAAGAGCACTCGTAGAGACTTTAGTGGAAACTCTCCATGCATTAATGTCCATGTAGATACCATAGCATTTCTGAGCATACAATTAAAGAGCACTTGTAGAGACTTTAGTGGAAACTCTCCATGCATTACTGTCCATGTAGATACCATAGCTTTTCCGAGCATAGCATTCAAGAGCACTCGTATAGACTTTAGTGGAAACTCTCCATGCATTACTGTCCATGTAGATATCATAGCATTTCTGAGCATAGCATTCAAGAGCACTCATAGAGACTTTAGTGGAAACTCTCCATGCATTACTGTCCATGTAGATATCATAGCATTTCCGAGCATAGCATTCAAGAGCACTTGTAGGGACTTCAGTGGAAACTCTCCATGCATTGATGTCCACGTAGATACCATAACATTTCTGAGCATAGCATTCAAGAGCACTCGTAGAGACTTCAGTGGAAACTCTCCATGCATTACTGTCCTTGTAGATACCATAGCCTTACCGAGCATAGCATTCAAGAGCACTCATTGAGACTTCAGTGGAAACTCTTCATGTGTTCCTGTCCATGTAGATACCATAGCATTTCTGAATACCTTCAACAGTCTATTTCCTGGTGGAATTTTCCTTTTTCTTTCTTTGTAAAAATCCTCTCTTTATTTCCTCTCTTCAAGTAGCAATAGCACATTTAGGCTTTAATATAATATTTTTGCATTTAATATTGCTAGGCTAAAATTGTAAAATGATTTAATATTATGAAAATATTGAATTCTGTAATAATTTATATTTTTTGATGTATTGATTTAATATATATTAATATTTTCTAAATAATCATGTTGAAAATGTGAAATCGTTTGAAAAGCTTATTCAACATAAAAAATCAAGGCCCCATTCCTTATAACATTTAGGCTCACCGATAGAGCTTGATTCATTGTCTAAATTGCCACAATGCTAGAAGCAGTGAAGGTTTTATTGCATCTATGTGTATAGATGTTTGTTTTTTTTGTTTTTTTTCATTCCATATTGATAATTACTCTGTACTCAAAATGTAAAACAAAATGTAAAATCATATTGGTGCTTAGCAAATAAAAATACATTTAAAAGATAATAATAAATAGCAATAATAATATGAAAAACATTAGTCTGATTGCATTTACATAAACCTTTGTGATTTGATTTCTGGTAGATAAATAAATTATCTGATATTTACTGGATTATATGGACAACACAAGTAATCAACTGCTATTGACTCCACGCTGTGCATATTTCCTTAATAAGCAAAAAAGGCCATACTAAGAGTCATATATACATTGCTTCTTCTAAGGTGATAGCAATGCTCAATGACATATCAGTTCTCCAGTTTAACAGCTAGGGGAGTCAAGGATGGTAGAATGTTTAAAAGCAAAATATACTGTAATTATCGCATAACACATGCCATTTTACATTGATCCTCAGAAGATAGAATGTACTGTATGGACTATAAATAATTACCTTTAAATTAATTAATCACTGCAGGAGGGCTAGAGTATACAATGATAAAGAGGGTCAACATGTTGAGTCAAACAGCATAGCCTCTAAAAGAGGCTTTAGAGTTGAGGAGCTATATGGGAGTCATTTACCAAAGTGTCACAGACAGCTCAATTTACTAGATCTATTTTTCCCCCTGTGCCTGGGGTACAGAACACAGCTCTCAGAGCCATTCACTGCCACTTGGAGAGGTGCCAACTGCAGAATCTCTTGAACCATAAACTACGGTTAGATAGATGAGCCATTTTTACCTCTTCCTTGGACCTCAATCTTCCTCTGAGAAAATGTGTTAATTATACTGGTTTCCAAGGCCATAATCTTGTGCTGGGAATCTTGTACTTCTGCCACACATTATATACGACTACTTTGGAACTAAATTCTGACAAAGCACATCCCTTACTGCTCTGCTGATGACCCAACTCTTCTGCCTGCAGTTCTTCCTGTTTGATATGGTACTCCTGAATTTCCTGATACAACTATTTTACCTCCACAATTTTTTAGAAAGACTAACACAGGACCAAAGCAGAGATAAGCACTGGCGAATGCCAGTCTTGCTTTCATCTCGCTAATGAATTCCTCCTTCTGGTACTGTTCGTAGAATATTGCTTGTTTTCCTGATAATGGTTATAAATTCTCTGAGAAGGCTTGTCCTCTAACAGTATCTTGTTGGCAGGCTTTAAATAGACTCATGCTTAGCAAATAGCTATTCTTTTCTCCATTTCCAACAAACCCGAGACAGAGTTTAGAGCAGCTGGGAAACATACTACATACTGATTTATTAGTCTTGTTACAGGGTTTAATACATCACACACTGTTACATAGTTACATAGCTGAAAAGAGACTTGTGTCCATTAAGTTCAGCCTTCCTCACATTCGTTTTTTTGCTGTTGATCCAAAAGGAGGCAAAAAAAAACAGTTTGAAGCACAATTTTGCAACAAGCTAGGAAAAAAATTCCTTCTTGACCCCATAATGGCAGTCAGATTTATCATTGGATCAAGCAGTTATTACCCTACATTGTTTTTGCAAGTATGCATCTAGTAGCTGTTTGAACATCTGTATGGACTCTGATAAAACCACTTCTTCAGGCTGAGAATTCCACATCCTGATTGTTCTTACTGTAAAAAAACATTTCCTTTGCCTTAGACAAAATCTTCTTTCTTGCAGTCTAAACGCATGGCCTTGTGTCCTATGTAAAGTCCGGTTTGTAAATAGATTTCCACACAATGGTTTGTATTGGCCCCGAATATATTTGTATAATGTTATCATATCCCCTCTCAGGTGACGTTTTTCTAAACTAAATAGGTTTAAATTTATTAACCTTTCTTCATAGCTGATATGTTCCATTCCTTTTATTAATTTGGTAGCCAGCCTCTGCAATTTTTCTAGTGCCATAATATCCTTCTTTAGAACAGGTGTCCAAAATTGCACAGCATATTCAATATGTGGTCTTACCAGTGATTTATGAAGAGGGCAAAATGATATTCTCGTCCAGACAATGAATGCCCTTTTTTAATGCATGACAATACCTTACTGGCCTTGGCCACTGCTGATTGACATTGCACATTGTTGCATAGTTTGTTGTCTATAACAATTCCCAAGTAGTGATGTCCCGAACTGTTCGCCGGGAACATAGCTTGTTCGTGGCGAACGCGGCGGGCGAACATATGCGATGGTCGGTCCGCCCCCTATTCGTCATGGAGTTGGGAGGGTCTGGGAGGGAGGGTCTGCTGCTGATTGGCTGGAATGTGTCTGCTGACTGTGAGGTTCAGGGTCAAAGTTTACTCAATGATGACGAATAGGGGGCGGACCGACCATCGCATATGTTCGCCCGCCGCGTTCGCCACGAACAAGCTATGTTCGCTGGCGAACAGTTCGGGACATCACTATTCCCAAGTCCTTTTCGTGTGTTGTTATCCCTAATTCGCTTCCATTAAGGGTATACGTTGCTTGTGTATTTTTTACGCCAAAGTGCATAACTTTGCATTTTTCAACATTAAATTTAATCTGCCATTTGAGTGCCCAGTCTATCTAAATCCCTCTGCAGCTAAGTAATATCTTGCTCACATTGTATTCTTTTACAAAGTTTTGTGTCATCTGCAAACACTGAAACATGACTTTCAATGCTGTCTTCAAGATCATTTATAAACATGTTAAATAGAAGGGGTCCCAGAACAGACCCCTGAGGGACACCACTTGCCACCTCTGTCCAGCTTGAAAATTTACCATTAATGACAACTCTTTGTACTCTGTTTTTAAGCCAATGTTCTACCCAAGATCAATCATTTTCATCTAGACCGATTTCCTTGAGTTTGAACACTAATCTATTGTGTGGAACTGTATCAAATGCCTTGGCAAAATCCAAATAGATCACATCCACTGCAACACCCTGATCTATACTGTTGACACAAGAGGGTCAGACAAAGAATTGTGGAGGCAGTGGTGTATTTCAAACACTAACAAAACACATAATTCGAAATTAAGGAGAGTATTCACTTGACTCACATTATCTATTTGAGTGAATAAACCCTTCTTGAAGTAATTTAAGCAGTTCATTCTTCAACCTGTTTATTATACACCCCAGGTCATGTGCAACTGTGCATCTGTCAATGTAGTCACAACATTAGCAGTCTGTGTATAAATGTGTTGTTTAGTAACTACGAGGGACTTGCTTGCTTAATTGATAACCTCTTCAGTAGACATGAGTTGCAATAATTTCTGACAGTATTATCACCTTGAGCTTTAATAAAAATGAACTCTACCCCGAGTAATTATTAAAACTCGGTACACTCTTATGTCAACTGGTACCCAAGCCAGCTCAATGTAAAATGCGTTTACAGCTACATGTACTTCTGAGCTGTGGCAATCTTGAATGGATTTAATGATATTAAGAAATTCTATGAGCTATCACCACCTCAGGTTTATTAGACATTTTCTAATGTACAAAATGTAGTGAAAATTAAAATTGATTGTTCTTGTAATATTGCAAGATGCATACAAAAAACAAATCTGCAAATATTTCTACTTACCAGAAGTGAAAATAATTTTTCTTGGATCCTGAAATAAAACGCAATTTAAAAAATTAGATTAAAATCTAAAAATTGCCTTTATATAATTATTAATTTACAAAACATTAAATAGGCACAAAGTGATCAAAGGCTCATTATGTTGTAATTTATCTTCATTTTATCAGACACATGTCCTAGATCTTTTGTCATCTTGTAGATAGAGAATGTCACAAATAATGTTCGCGCTATTCCTGATAAATGAGCATTATGAAATGGATCTATAGTGTAGCGCTTTGCTTTCATTCGATCTTAACCCCTTAATGACACAACTTCTGGAATAAAAGGGAATCATGACGGAATATATCCGTCGTCTGTCCTTAAGGGGTTAATGTCTGCTTCAAGCTTTTTTTTTTTTGCTTTTTTTTTTTTTATTAATGAGTAGACGAGCAATGGCAGAATTAATGTGTATCTAGTCATCTGGGAAAGCAATCCAGTCTTTGCATGTGACATGTCCTTCACTTGACATAAGAATATTTGCAATTAATGAATATTTTAGAAGCTAAGATATAAGAATAAGTGATTTACAGTCTTCTGCAGACGTGGTTTGCAAACTAAACAGTAGCTCATATTCATACAGATGAGCTACAGAATTGAGAATCCATACACAGAGTTTCAATTTATTTCTTTTATGTAATCTAAAGATGGCAATTTCGAAGGATACTTCAATCATCATAACCACTATAGCCCCCTGTAGTGGCTATGATGCCAGGAGTATCCTTACCTGGTACCCTGGTAATGGTTGCAAGCTGTTTAGTATTGTTTTGTCATTTAACATGGGTTCCCACTGGTCTCCAAGGCTCCTTTCCATTCTGGTGATACACTTCCATCTTTTGCCAAGCTACAGAAACCAAAAGCTGATCCAGACTCTCTGCCAATGAATGGAAAACTGTGAAAATGTGGCATTGGCCAACCTGGTACTGTTGTTCCTGAGCTGAGTAATGACACCCTAATAATGGTGGCAGAGGTGTAAACAAACTCCAAGCATCATGACCACTTCAAAATTACTGAAGTGGTCATGGTGTTTGAAGTAACCCTTTAAGGTAGTATTATCATATTATTGATAAACATTTTCTTTTATCATCCCCCAATAAACACTATTTGGGTGCCATAATTTTACTATGAAGCCACCTATAATATATTTCACATGTAATTTGCATGTAATTATTATTATTATTTTTTTTTAAATATGACTTACCTCATTTTTGTAACGAGCAACATTTAAGTCTACAAAATCGTTGATGAAGTTTGAGGAAAAGTTTATCACATTGTGAATATGAGCTCCAACATGAATGGCTACATTGTAGGGAAAAACAACAAATTAATTATGTTTCAGCAGACTGTGGATTTAGCACAATGCACACATTTTTTTTAACTAAACAGAGAGTTTTCATTAAAGGGACACTATAGTCACCTGAACAACTTTAGCTTAATGAAGCGGTTTTGGTGTATAGAACATGCCCCTGCAGCCTCACTGCTCAATCCTCTGCCATTTAGGAGTTAAATCCCTTTGTTTATGAACCCTAGTCACACCTCCCTGCATGTGACTTGCACAGCCTTCCATAAACACTTCCTGTAAAGAGAGCCCTATTTAGGCTTTCTTTATTGCAAGTTCTGTTTAATTAAGATTTTCTTATCCCCTGCTATGTTAATAGCTTGCTAGACCCTGCAAGAGCCTCCTGTATGTGATTAAAGTTCAATTTAGAGATTGAGATACAATTATTTAAGGTAAATAACATCTGTTTGAAAGTGAAACCAGTTGTTTTTCCATGCAGGCTCTGTCAATCATAGCCAGGGGAGGTGTGGCTAGGGCTGCATAAACAGAAACAAAGTGATTTAACTCCTGAATGACAGAGAATTGAGCAGTGAAATTGCAGGGGAATGATCTATACACTAAAACTGCTTTATTTAGCTAAAGTAATTTAGGTGACTATAGTGTTCCTTTAAGCTGAAAATTTAGACCATAAACGTCTCTTTTTCATAGAAAACAAAATGGCATTTAACCAGTATGCAAGATTTTTGTCAGCTCTGCTATTTTGGTTTAGATTTGGTTCTGATGTCACCAAAACTCACTATTTAGTGAAAAGATCCATATATTTGTGATAAAATCGGTGGAACTGAACACATTTGTTTGCTGAGGTGGGTGATTTGAAGTAGCCTTATAAAATTTAAAACTGTGTTTTTGTTTTTGTGTGTGCACTCTTCCTATATATGTATATTTGTTTAAATATCTTGGTCTTTGTAGCAACACAACTGCTTAGGAATATGTGTTCTGGGTGTGCCCCCAATTACCATTTTGTTAATAAAAGCACAGTCTTGCAGTCAGTGTTAATTTCAAATTTAGTTTTAGTCAGTCTTTTGACTAATAATCCGTTTTAGTTTTAGTCGTATTATAGTCATCTGAATTGCTTTAGTCTTAGTCTACTAAATCTCCAGTAGGTTTTAGTTGACACAACTAAAATCTAATGGGTTTAGTTAAAGCCTCTATCCGTCTCTTTTGTCTCTTCCACAGCCCCTCTGTGTCTCTTTGTTTGTCCGCAGCCCCTCTAGGTGTCTCTCTCCCAAGCCCTGGTCTGTCTCTTTTGGCCCTTCCACAGCCCCTCTGTGCAGTGTTAATTTTGGCGGCAAATTTCAATTTAGTTTTAGTCATAGTCTTTTGAATAAAAGTCCATTTTAGTTTTAGTCGTATTTTAGTCATCTGAATTGTTTTAGTTTTAGTCTAGTTTTAGTGGACTAAATCTCAAAAATTTTAGTCAACTAAAATCTGACTAAAATTATTAGTCTACAAAATTATCACTGCTTGCAGCTGCTGCGTTGAGCTCTCAGAAAAATAAACAACGCAGTCAATCATAATGTACACTTTACATTCCATAACACTGGCCAAATAATCTTATGCGCAGTATTTTATTGGTGCAGAAGATATTTCTGTAACTACAACTCCCAGTAACCGAAGTTATGACATCACTTACAGCAAGCATGTCAAACTCAAAGTCTGGCACGGGCCACATGAACAAGGTTTAAGTTTATGAGGGCCGCAAAAAAAAAAGAACCCTTAAATTTTCATAGAAACTTAGGTCTATTTTAAAAAGTACAGTATAAAATAAAACCCAGCATCCCCCTCTACTAAATCCCAGTCCCCCCATATACTAAATCCCAGTCCCCCCATATACTAAATTCCAGTCCTTCCCGCTCTACTAAATCCCAGTCCCCCCCATATACTAAATCCAAGTCCTCCTCTAGCCAACAAGCAGACTCCACTCACATTGCCGCTGCCAGTATACGACTCCGGAGTCTGGTATACCCCAAATGGCGCCGTCTGCACCCTGTGCCAAATCTGATCCTCCTGCTACTTCTTGAAACCCTGTGAAGGTGGAGCAGGTCGATGTCACGTCGGAATTTGATGTGGCATTGCGTGCCTCCATGCACCTCCAGGTACTCCACTGTCCAGTCGCAGCCAATGCAACACTGACCAACACACACACACACTGACAGACACCACACATTCACTGACAGACACACACACACTCACTGACAGACACACACACACTCACAGACACACACTCACTGACAGATACACACACACTGACAGACACACACTCACTCACTGACAGACACACACACACACACACATACTCACTGACACACACACACTTACACATTCTTGCACACACATCATTTTCTTTATTGCTCTCTACCTTTGGGAGTCGATGTGGGGCCTATCCCTGGGGTCCAGTGGGGATCTTCTATCTGCTCTTCACTGCTCCTTCGCATGCGGTTTAGAGATGCCGGGTGCCGGAATGTGACATCATATTCTGGCGCCAGGCTTCACTACAGACTGCGAGCAGTGAGGAGCGGGAACACTGAGCTCCCTCGCTGGCCCTCCTTCCTGGCCGGAGGTTTTAACAGAGTAGGCACCTGCAATGTGGAGAAAGCAGGTGCCTACTCTGCTGTAACACTAAGCATGTACTTGTGGCTCGCTGCCCGTAAGTTTGACATGCTTGATTCAAAGTGTTTACTGAGGAATAAGCTTCTGCAGGTCAATTGTCATTACTTTACTGTGAGCATCAGCTCATCACTCTCAGCAAATGAATGGCACACTGTGCATGAATATCTGCACAGAATTTATATTAACCAATCGTCTTGCGGGCTGGCGAATGACGCCTAAACCATGCTGCCAGGGGCGGAG
Organism: Pelobates fuscus; assembly: GCF_036172605.1. Classification (NCBI taxonomy): domain Eukaryota; kingdom Metazoa; phylum Chordata; class Amphibia; order Anura; family Pelobatidae; genus Pelobates; species Pelobates fuscus. The sequence continues at coordinate 461,173,167 of NC_086317.1, read as the reverse complement.
TTACACCTCGACCAGCAAATGAGTTAATCGCTATATTGACAGCAAAAGGGTGTTTGCCCTTTAAGTAAAAAGATTGTCAATTATTGTTAGGTATTAAGTATATGAAACAGTATCACATTTGCTGTCACAGGGATTTTTAGTATCATGTTTACATAATACTGTATTTAGCAAATATGTATTTGTGTAGTTTGAAAAATAAAATGAAATGTTGAATTTCATATATCTTTATCCTGCAACTGGGCACCTGCGTCTAAGCGCCCTGTCAGTCATTGTTATAAACCCTGTCCTTTGCACCTGGCAATCAGCATAGAGAAAGCATACAGAGAAGAGACACATTTAACAATGTTTAAATTTTTCCATTTCAATTTCATTTCATGTTTGCTGTGGCCGTGCCTGGACTGGATCATGATGTAATTTGATGCATCATGTGAATTTAAAAGAAAATGAAGCATCTCTTGATAAAAGGTTAACACACGTTATAGATGATGTTATTGAACGGTGTAAATTCCAGGAGCTGACAGTTCCCCTTTAAATTTCCCCCGATAATAGAATCTATCCCCACGTCTGTTTCTATGACAATGTCTTTTGCTGTTTAGAATTCTGCAAATACCTCTTTCCTCCAGTCAACCTCATCTTGTTTGCTGACTAACAGAATCAGCCGAGCAATAAATATAATAAGGATAACATGATACGTCTATAAGGGCTGTTTGGAGTCACCTCCAGTACTTCACAATCACAACATGTAGTTTATTTTAAAACACTTCCTAAACAAGCAATCATTTTAATATTAGCAGAACATGTGAAAGCCTGGTTCTAGCATGTTTGCATTAATACCGGACTTGTCTATAACTACTGTTGATGCAGACTAGCATGACGGTGATAGACTTTGAGTCAATGGCAAAAAAAGTAGTTGTTTTTTTTCGTTTATTGACATTTGTGATTATTTTAACCTACTCTGCATCCAGTGGCATTGAACAATTACACTAAAAAAACAAAACTAAAAATCTGTCGTTATGCCACAGACCTTTAGAAAAAAAAAGTGTAATTTATTTTTTGCTAGGTTTTTGTTTTATGCATTATCTACATAATAAATTATAAAACAGGGTAGCATTTTGAACAGACAATCCCGTTAACATTCTTTTAGGAGTAAGAGGTCCTCTAAAAAATTAACAAGGATTGTCAAACAGGAACACGCAAAATGGCGGCTATTCTCGACTCGACAGAATCCAACCGTCTGCAACCTGAAACGACGCAAACTAGCCTCACAGCGCAATCCTGGCGATGGCTGGAAGAGCTCTTAGATAAATTCTGGGCCTCCTTGGAGGCATGTCAGATGGCCACATTGTCGCAACCAAGAGAGGAGATTCGATAGAGCGAGGCCCAGATGATGGAGGTGCCTCTGGGAGGCAATCAGCTTTTCCCGGTGAAAATATGTGCGACTATTAGCCTGCTTGGGTCGAGGGCCAAACGGGGCAAAACCCGGCAGCATCACTCACGAAAACGGAGGATCTTACGCCGCCGGCGGCAAGGTACCATCAAGACCCTTTGCTTTCCTCCCATGAGGCAGTACTTGCTCCCTCTGGGCTCTCTAGTCCGTGGCAAGAAAATGCCGGCCTGTAACCCTGCCTGGGGCTGGAGCAATGCCCTTGACTGCATCCAGGGTGCCATTGCCTCTCAGACCCTATGCTTGCCTACCCTATGCTTTCTGGTTTTGAGCATAGGCTGACTGTTGACTTACTTTACAGGGCAGTTCCACCACATACATTCTGGTACTTACCCACATGCTGGTATGGATATTTGGTTCCATATAGCACTCGTGACCACTATCAGCTTGTCTAGCAGCGACCCTTCTATACCTGTTTCTATGTTTGCTGTGCCCGCAATTTTTTATTGGTTTGCTATCCATTTGTTTGATTTTGTACATAGCTTGGTGCAGTCACTTTATACTAATTCATAGTCCAGTAGTTTTCATCTCTACCGTATAATCTACACACGACCGGTTAACATTTGCTTAATGTTCCTTGATGTCTACTGTTAGCCTAGACGTGCCTGACAGATTGCATTATATATTCACTAATAAATTAGAGGATTAACAAGTTTTTGTCTTAGGTATTGCGTTTGACTGATTGCATTTTTCATGTTAGCATATCATATACACATGTACAGTCCGGGTAGCACTATTGATCCTATTAGTTTAATCTACGTAACTAAAAAATTAGACTGACGTACGCAGGAGTTTATTAAACTGTGCATGTATCTGTAATTTTGCTCTATAACCATCTGCATTAACTCTGTTTCTTTTTTCTGTTGTCTTTTCAATAAAAGACAGATTGACAAAAAAAGAAAAGAAAAGAAAGGTCAAACATTATTGTGAGATCTTTACGTTTGCTGTGAATGATTGTCAGATATTCCAAACTTTCGCTTCAATTTTGTAATTTCCATAAAATTAATCATTTGAATCCTTTTTCTAAGCCCACTATATGACTTGGAGTTTATAAAGTCGTTAAATATCTAGGTCAGTTGTGGTAAGTTACCTGAAATTATAGAACAAATTAGCATAGGTAAAAGGGAAAAATAAAATCCCCCCCTACGCAATTTATGTCTGAAACTCATATCAGATACCAGCTCACTGTTTAGTGAAAATGTCACTAAATTCCTTATTATTTACTAATCTGTTGGGAATTATCTGGGTATTTCAAATGTAAGGCACGTAAGCCAAACTAGACAAAATATTTCAAGTTGTGTTTCCTAATCAGATATTTTGGCCCACAAATGTCAAATTCCTCAGGGAATTTATGGTATGGTGGAAAACGTTGCCTGCAGCATGTATATTCACTGGTATTTACAATAGTGAGTAATACATTGAACAATATGGTAACTTCCTTTTCAATTTATATTAAAGACACATCAAACATGGTATTCAAGTTCTGACAGGCAAAGACACCCTGTATAATTAGAAACATTGTGGGAAAGTTATCAAAGTGTTCTGAAAAGTGATATGTTTGATCATCCTGTGTTTAAAAAGTGAGATAAAAAGCTTTCTTTGTTATAAAAACTGCTCTTATTCACATAAATGTCCACTAAGGAAGACCACCGAATTAGGAGTGGTGTAAGAGAGAGAAATGAAACAGAAATGGATGGATCCCTTGTCTTGTTGATATAAACGGAGTATATTTTAAAATGACGGTTAGGGAACAACAAAAAAACACAAAACAATCCAAAATTACTATTAGCATTTTCTATTACCATTTTTTAATACCACCAACACAATTTTCAGCACTTTACAATAATAGAGAGATGAAGAAGTCCTGCTCAAATTAGTTTACAATCTTTGAGGAATGTGGATTTATATTGTAAGGCATCTTGCCCAAGGACACCTACTGGTACCAGGACTCAAGTCTGGATTTCACAGTTCTGAGGCAGTGATGCTACCACTGCTCTAACCATCAGATTTATTTACTGTATTTAATTACCGTATTTCACTGCATAATAGTCGCAGATTTTATGCAGAATTTTTTTGATCAAAGGGTGCAACTATGATGCGTTGGCGATGAGTATGTGAAGCTTTATTTTTTAACAGGTTTTTTTTAACAGTTGGTGATGACATTATAATTGGTGATAACATAGTTGCCAATAGCATAACATATTTGCGGAGAACATGCATAACTCCTAATACATTACATAAACTCTGATCCCTGCCTTCCAATTGCGACTGATAATGCACGTGCGCAGAGCATTCACGGCTCGTGATTGGCAATTTGCAAGAGATACAGTAGTAAATTCGCATCCATATGCCACTGGTGTATACGTACATTGTTGCTCTGTTTATTTTAAGCTGCGTGATGAACAGGATTCTAACACGCAACAATTATGTGAAGAATTGGACTTGAACCAATTTTTTTACTGAAAAATGAGAGTGAGATGATAATGCAGTGAAATACGGTAATTATGCAAAATAAATATTTATTACATGTATGATAAGAAAACATAATATTGTAAATCGTAGGAAGTGTCAGCTCTTCTTTAACCCCTTAAGGACACATGACATGTGTGACATGTCATGATTCCCTTTTATTCCAGAAGTTTGGTCCTTAAGGGGTTAAATGAGTAGATCTCCTGTCTTGCTTTACAGCTGTCACATGTGATTGACTTTTGTTAAATCATTGTTCTGTGTTCTGTTTCCAAATACCTTAGCAAACAGGGTTTATAATAAGTGAGAAGCCAATTTTATGATTTTTGTGATGAATCACTTGACATTTGATTAAGACAATTTTCTACCAAGAATAACTGCTTTAGAACTAGGGAAAGCTTGGATATACATTACTAGAATTATTATAATGAGATTGATACTTTTAATATTGCATGCTATTTTTAAGTAGTATAAAAAATAAACTTGTAATTAGTCCATAAAAAACAAAAACATTGTTTTGGAGATTTTTTTAAAGTGTGAATAACGGGGGCCGAGCAAGTGATGAATCAGAGCTGACACACACTTTTGAGTTCTGCTATGCACAACTGTAAAAAAGTAGATAATCTTAAGAATAGTGTTCTACCTGAATGGGTATTAGAATATTTTGCCAGAATAGAGCATACTAGGCCAAAAAACAAAAACAAGGCACCCACTAGCCGAGATATCGGAGATCTTCTAAGATGCTCACAATAGGTCACATAACATAATATGGAGCCGCACGATGACAGGTCATCTTTCTCATTGGAGAACATTCCCACAGCTATGGGAGAAGGTGCTTCTTTTACCTCGACACATGGGGTTAGACTGGGAGCCGATTACTGCGGCCATACATAAAGCCTGCTGGCAGAATTGGCACCAACATTGCAGCAGATATCTCACGCTTTAAATATGTATTGATGGAGCCACCATGTGAATTGTGCTATTGGTAGCCACAACTTGTGTCCATGACTGCCAACTGGCTACGGTGGAGCAGAAGCTAGAGGAACTTCAGCAAATTCAGCAGGACACAGAGGCCTGGTCAAGATGCTGGAAGATTAACCAGAAGAGACGCTCAACCTGAATTTTAGAGGCATCCCTAATGGTATAGGCACTGAAGAATTGCCACATTAAAATTTTGGGCTTTTCACTACCTTTTTTACCACCCAAGCAAGCTACACAGTGAAATTAGATGGCATGTTCCATCTGCTGAAGCCGGCAACTGCAACTGCCCCAACCTCTGCTACTTCGGACCTTAACATCAGCTTTCAATCCACTCAGTCTAAGACTTTGTTCCTTACAGCAGTTCAGGGGCAACCCCGGTTCATTTAGAGGGCTCTTCACTATTCAATTTTTCAGACTTCACGAAAAATACTCTTACTTGGAATAGGTCACTGAAGTCACTGCTGCAGGTCCTCTCGTCCAGGGAGGTCACCTACCAGAGTGCTCATAGTGCTCAAGGCAAAACTCATTGGGCATGGAGCCCTCAGGATCAGGGTCAGTATACACAATTTGGGCCTTATGGCAAGCACAGAAGCTACAGATACACGGTTGAAAAGTTTGAATCTCTCTAAGATTCCCGAAGTTACACCTAGATCTCTCCTTGGCCACTCATTCACATTGGGGGTCAAATGACTGGCCACACCAAGTTTTAAAGGCTACTCGAGGCCTCTACTAACTGGTCTATTGTATTCAATAGTACTTAATTTTCCATTGCTGATTTGTTATACTTTTTCACTTTTTGAATTTTTGAGTTTATATGTCTAATTCAGTCTTGGATGCTCTAAACAGGTTGTCTTTTTTGACCTACACTCATATGTAGAACCACCAGCTTATTTAAGCAGGTCCACTTATACAAAATTATGATGGCATTATCTTTTATCCCCCTCTTTCCCAGATTAAATTTGTCTATTCCAGAACCACATTGGTTCTCCATGGTGTGGGTGTGGGTAATTCTTTCCTGGGGTAAGCGGTTAGCCTATAGGGAACTAATTTGTCAGTCACCTTTCAAGTTTGGCTATTGAATAACAAATCCCAAAAAACCCTCTCTGCACTTGAACAATTATGTATAATGTTCCGTTATTCCACTGTCATACGTATTGTGTTTATAATGTTGTTTTTACATGCTGTCTCACTCACTTGTGGTGAAAGATAAAAATAAATAATAAAAAAGCTGTCAATAAAAAAAGAAAAAACAGAATAGCAAAGTTATAAATATGAAGCATTCACCATAGAAACATCAGTATGAAGATGGTTTAGTCTCCATGGCGACAGTTCCACTATAGTTTGGTTGTTTACCTTGCATAAACCCCCACATCGGTAAACTAAAAAAAAATACATCTTCTGCAAACTCTTTTTTTTTCAAAATAATAAAACATAGTTGTGATACTTTATATTAACACAAAAACACCTGCACACTTTTCAGCTATACATGTCTAGGCTGTGCAGCATCTGAACTGAACGCTTGTTAAACCAATAGTGACCACCGTTTACTTATATTTCTGTAAAAACTGTACGGACTACATAATTGGTGCTGAAACCTAACTGCTGAACTACAACTCCTAGAAGCCCAAGTCATGACACCATGTACCTCCCAATTTTTGAAACCAAAGTGGAAATGCATATGAATGGGAAGGAAGGCAGAAAGTGCAGGTGTATCTGACAAAACTATGAATTTTCTTTTTAAATTAAGAAGATTAATGGAAAATAGCCACCTACCATAAATAAGTATGACCTAACGTACTCATTATACCAAACGTGAGGTGCCCTAAGGTGTGCCTTCAAGCAGAGAGTCTTAAAAGACACTTACAATGCAGTCATTTTTAGAGATACCTTGAGGGCTTGTTTAAGATTGTTTTTCTTACATGTCTAACACTATTAGAACGCCATCAATATGCCAACTGCGTTCAATTACAACATTCCCCCAGGCAAGAAAAAACCCAGTATAAATAATGTAATAGTAGGGGATAAAGGAGATTTGTGTCTTTCACACAGACCTTGTAAATGTGCATCAAACATATGCATGTAGCATGCAGAACCACCTGCAAAATGTCTTAAACTCTACAGAAAACAGCAAGATAGAATCCTACGAATCGCGGTTGAGATCAAGATTCAGACGAAATTGAAATCATAACCATTGAATTATTTTATAGACAAAAATATGATATATTAATAAAACCCCTTGCTTCTTATAAAATGTGAACTGTCAGTTACAATACTAAGACAAATGGATCATTCTAACATTTCGAAGTGTATTTTAAGTGATAAAAAAGGGAGCTGTATGGATTTTAGAATTGACTTCAAATTTGGGGCCAAAATAACTGAATTGGTCATTTTGTTCTGATTGCTTACTGTGAGGTCTCCAGAGTTCACAGCTTAGTGAATAATCATAACAGATTCTACATGTAATGTTTATATACAATATATTAAACATAACGGTCACTAAATGTGTGTTCAACTTAAACATAAAAAAAAAATTTTATCAGAAAAGATCACTTATAACATACTGAAATTATCTTCTCACCTGAAAAAATACAAATCGCAACTCCACAGGCTCCATGTAAAGTTTTGTTTTTGTCCAAAAGCCTTCTTGTTTTCCTTTTAACAAGCTGTAAAATACAGCATAAGCATTACATACATTATATACATTAGAACAGTCTTTAAATTGTGCTCATTTTGTCATCCAGATGTCTTTTAAAGCGGCACTTTGACATTGCAGGTGGGGGGCCAGGTGGCACAGGGAAAGGTGAGTTTAGTTCGTTTTCAGCTCCTGAAAGAGCGAAAGTACAGCATTGAGGCATATGGATGATCCCGCAAGACCACGGGATTCTCCATATACAGAGCCAATTCCTGCAACCGTTACTGGTGATGGTTGAGGTATTGACACTTCTAGACGCCGATAGTCCTGCCCTGGGTCATTTTCCAGGGGTGGGGGTGGGTGACAGTGTCACTTTAAACAGTTTGTATATCAACTTAGCCCATCTCGTGATAACATTTATTTATAAAAGTTTAACAAACTGGGGCACAAACACACTTAGCGTTAAAATCATTTTGGCTTCAATTCATATAAATCCATATACTCTGCTTTATCCTTCAATCATAAAATTGCCACATATGTGACCCACAAACATTTAGTGGTTTGGCACTAAAATAATTAATTGCAGGGAATAAATAAAAACAAAATGCCCAATTCAGTTAAAAACAGTTTAGCTATAGTCACAGTTTGATGAAATGTTCAATTTGGTTTTCAATTCACTCCTATTCGGTTTAGTGAATAAAACCCTTTATCATTTTGCCTTTGACCTCTTTAATACAGATCATTACCAAATTTTGAGAAGTTTTACAATGAATTGTTTCGAGACTATAATGTAAACATTTCCACTAGTTTCTCTGTAGCTCTTCAGTTGCACCAGGTGTAGTTAATATTTAGGCCCTGCCATCTTGTTCTCACTTCCATCTTTTACTTCTTTAGATATCTAAACTGGCTGTCCCCCGTACAACCCGGCCAGCTTGTATAACTGTAGGAAAAATTACCGTCCATCCCAGAATTTCACATCACTTAAAGGAACGTCATTACCACCCTCTTTGTTATTTAAATCCCTCAAACACACCCTTGCCTTTGGGTGGAAAATATCACTACGAGCTAAGCTATGTGATACTGATCTTTCCTAATACAAAAAGGGGCTTTCCCTCACACGGACTGTGACGAAACCAATCTCGCCACATTGTATTGGAGGAGCCTGGTTGCCCGCCTGCTGCCTTTGGATTATGGACCGGCAGCTAAAGGGTTAATTTTACTGTGCAGAAGGATTTATTTCTTTCTGCACAGCAGTTCGGTAGATTTCATATACCGAACAAACAGCCGTTCACCAACCTCCCCAGAGCCGTGGGAAGCCGGCCGGCGCTGTTAATTGGCCACCCAGAAGCTGGAGTGTGCCTCCAATTTACCTCCCTGAAGCTGCGGTTAACCACAGCTTAATTGCCTGTTAACTGTGTGACCGCTGTTACACTTTGCGGCCGCTAGGTGGCGGTGTTCTGGAGCTCCCCGGGCAGCCAGCGCTTTTCTGCCCGGCTTTCATGCACCAAAATCGGACACTTTTACGTGCAGGCACCGCTGAACCTCCAGCCCCTGGTTCTCATTCGTATGAATTTGGTGAATGCAGGGAAATTCGGTAGTTTATGTTTTATGTGAACTGTAGTAACCCAGATAGCCTGCCATGGAGCCTGATCGTATAATTAAAGACTTTGGCTCCATGGCAATTAAAATGTATTTGTGTGGTCTGGGTGCCATTCACCTAATAATGTGCACCCAGACCTGAGCTACCTGGGGATATGTTACATGTCTGTGTTTTATGTACAAAATGTGTCTGTATGTATTTTAAAGTGATAGTCTGTTTCTGTGTCACCATGTGCATAATGGAGTCTGGCCTTTGTCCTAGGAGATAATTGAATTACTTCATTAATTATCTCCAGGACAGAGAGGAGGAAACCAAGATGCATGGTGGGAAAGGATTGTGGCTGTGTGTACGAAAATGATACATGTCTGTCTGCTGTTTCAGTCTTCCATCTGGTCCCCTAGGGGAGTGTCCACCAGGTGGGAGACCTGCATAAATACAGGGGGAGGCAGCCCTGAATAAACAGACCACTGCTTGACCCTCAACACGGAGCCTTGTCTCGTTCTTGGGGGGATTCACTGTATGCTGATAGGGACTGACTGATAGGGACTGACGGAGCTTTTCCTGTTCGTCTGCTAGCAGCAATTCGTGAGGTTCCAGTTCGGGAGTTTGGAGTGCTATCTTATTCCCTTGTATGCAGTTCGGGAGTTTGGTGCATTCACCTATATCCAATTCGTGAGTTTTGGTGCTTTTACAGTAGCTGTGCCTTTTTGTGAAAAGGGGATTATCGCCTAAACGGACTTTTCCCTTTTTATGCTGAAACGGTCCGTAACACGGACCTGTGCCTATTACATGGCCAAAAATCTTCTCTGTCTTCACATAGGGTACAAATCCCTTTGGAGAATGAGTTGCTTGATTAACTAACTTAGCTCGGATCCCATGTTTGTTAAATGTTTTTACCCTGTCCATACATTACCTAAAACTGATTCTTCTATTGTAAAATTATAGGACATTAGGTATAATGTATAACTAGGTATTACATACAAAAGAGAATCATTAAATAAAAGTTTTGTTTGTTTTATATACCTTTTTCGATCCACGGAGCATAGCAAGCAGTATTCGGCACATTGGTAGAAGGATCAAACTGCTATTGAGGTTCAGGACTGAAGCGGACGCTCTGCTGATACACAGTCCTAACTGAACAAAAAAAGAAGTGTCAAAACACAGCAGTCCCAATGTAACATGAGCAAATCCACAATTTTAAAGATGTATTCTTTAAAATTTTATTAAATAAATTCACAATTTAGTTCAGTCCAGGCACAGTTACGGGAGAAGAAAATTAAATTAAGAATAAAAGAAACATTGTTTTTGTTTCTCCTACTGTTTTTATGCTCTCCTTGTGCTAACTACATGATGTAAAGAACATTACTTATAACAATGATAAAAGGGTTACTCTAAACACCATAACCACTGCAGCCTGGTACAATTTCCTGATAATGGTTAAAAACTGTGTAGCAACTCTTCTAATACCTTCTTCCAGAGCTGCAGAAACTGGATACAGATCCTGCTAGTCATTCATTGGATGAGAGCATCAGCTGATCGCTGTCAGCCAATAAATGACCCTCTGTGTACAGAAATATGCAGAGAACTGGAACTCTTGTTCTGGGCTGGATAAAGACATACTAAAGACCTGGATAAAGACAGATTGGAGTTACACCTCTGGCAACATCACCTAGTATTGATGTATGTTACATAGTTAAAGTTACATGGCTGAAAAGTGACATCAAGTTCACACATTCGATTTTTGCTGTTGATCCAAATGAAGGCAAAAAACCCAGTTTGAAGCGCTTTCAATTTTGCAACAAACTAGGAAAAATTCCTTCTTGACTCCAGAATGGCAGTCAGATATCTCCTTGGATGAAGAAGCTATTACCCCACTAATTATAACAAATTATAGCCTGAATATTATGTTTCTGCAAGTATTTATCCATATGTTATTTAAACATATGTATAGACTCTGATAAAACCACCTCTTAGGGCAGAGAATTCTACATCCTTATTGTTCTTACTGTAACAATCCCTTTCCTTTGCCTTAGACTAAATCTCCTTTCTTCCAGTCTAAATGTGTAACCTTTGCATCATTGCATGTGTCCTATGTATAGCCCTGTTTATGAAAAAGATTTCCAGAAAATGGTTTGTGCCGCATTCTATACTGAAATGCTACAGGCAGCATATAAGGGAAATATAAATATAGAATTCCAAATGTAGGTAAGTGACAATCCTCCTTAAAAATACATGTGTTTTAAGTGGGTGCCATTAATCATCTGTCATCTGCTCGTTAGCAAGCCTATGTAGTAAGCGCTCGTAAAGGATTTACCCCAAAAGGAAAAAGCAGCTATTCTGACATTCCTGCATCCACCAGCCTTGAAGGCGGTAGTAAGTGAATGATTCTTACTTCGTTAAATAATCTTCAAGTACAATTAAATGGAAGAAAAGCAATAACAATATTATCACTAATACTAATGAAAGGTACAACAGGAATGTGTCGTTAACACAGTAAAGGAGTTTAAGCATGTGTGGTATAGGCATAAGGCTATCCTAGACTTACGATAAGGCCAGGAACTAATTATTATTATTAATATTTATAAAGTGCCAACAGATTCCGTAGCGCTTTACAATAGGTGGACTAGCAAATATTGTAATTGTAACCAGACAAGTTTGATGCACAGGAACAGAGTGGGTTGAGGGCCCTGCTCAATGAATTTACATGCTATAGGGAGTGGGATATAGTGACACAAAAGGTAAGGGTATTATTAGGGAAGTAGATTGGTAGAATAGTATTCACTGAAGACTTGGTGTGGATTTTTTTGATTTTTTTTTAATGACAGTTGCAGGACAGGAAGCAGTTGAGAGCCATTAACAGTTTAATTGATCCGGTTTGATACGGTGAAAAAGTGAGTTTCAAATGATTTTTTGAAGGAGTGGAGACTGGGTGAGCGTCTAACGGAGAAGGGAAGGGAGTTCCACATATATGATGCAGACCTAGAGAAGTCTTGAAGGTAAGCATGAAAGTATTTAGAAAAGACATTCTATGTTTCAATTCTAGAGGGAAGTAATAAACTTTAAGACACTTGACTGAAGATCTAGACACAATACAAACATATTGCATTTATCCAAACATCTGTGAACAGGAGGAGAAGTTAATCACATACACACTGCCGGGTTATAATCTTATATGACACCTGATAACAGACATGAGATGGAGAAACACCAACAAGTAATCCTTAAAATTCTAATAACTATATATGCATGGTACACCTTTTATTTTTGCATGACTAACAAAAACCTATGAATATCTTTAAAAAAATAGCTTTTAATAAATAAACATAAACAAGTGGCTGGTGGGGAGAATTGCTTCCAGTGCAAACTATCATCCTACCTCGCTATCCAGACCAAAACAAACTGTGTCAGTACTGATGCCATGCTGAACCCAATTATTATAGAGATTCCACGGGTATGAGGTTCTTCTACCATCCCAACGTACATTAATGCATAGGTGAGACCCTGATCAGTCAGTGATCCTTTCCAATAAGGAGGATGAAGCTCGATAAGTTAGAAAAATAAGGACTAAACTAGAATTCAGATCTCAGAATCGTGGACAACAAAAAAATTCCAGAAATAGAAATGTATATATGATACTGAAATATCACCATCAGCTAAAGGTTTGTAAAGTTGCCCCTGGTTTCCCAGATATGTGATTCTAATGTCTAGCAGAGGATCATGGTAGTGGAAGTTCTACAGTATCTGGGGTTCCACAATTTGGACACCCCTGTTATTCACATTGCTAATACTCAAATAACTCTTTATTACAATCATTTTTACAGCCCTGCCAAATGTGTTGCTTTGTTTTTTTTAAGGTGTTTAGAGGACGAGGGAAGCTTTCACAATACCATGGGTCTTTTGTCACAGCTTGTAAATTAACAATGAGATTTATTGTCAAAAAAACATGATTATAAAAAATACATTACAAGCACATGGGTAAACAGAAAACAAATTACTCATCATACACTTGCTTATGAATGTTATACTTCTGCAGTCAGGAAGAATTTGAAAAATTACTTTTAAGCTTCAAGTAAACTACATTTTCTTCAACTAAGTGTAATTATGTAAAGGAATGTAGACTTGTAAAGCTGACATGTTTGGGCACGGCTGAGTCACTGAACTTTCAAAGAAATACATTTTTTTCATACAATATGGATAATTTCAACAAATCAGTGGAGGAGAAACTGCATACAGAGTGATGTCAGACTATCCTGGGACCAAACAGAACGAATGGTTGGAATATACAGTACACTTAACTCAGTGGGTTAGATTCAAGGTACTGCTACATCATAGGACTTTTGAGATCAATACATGGTGTTCCATTAAGTTGGGTAATAATAGTGTCTAGTCCCCAGGAAAAACATATTTTTTTTCCTCTTATACTGCACAGATATCCATATATTCATCTGACTGAGTAGAGACACCTTTCCTGTCATTAATCTGTAGGAAATATCCCTCACAAGTGGAGCAATTCAAACCCAGAGCCAGGGATAATAGGGCTCTGGTACATGTGAGTTCTCTCCCATTGCACAGTATTTCTATGATAGCTATATCAGAAAGTCTGCACTATATATTTTTTTATTGTTTATTTTAGATATTCTACCTACTGCAGTTTGTAGCGTGCTACGATATTTGGTATTTTTTTAGGTTACCAGCCATTGACCAAAACAAAAAGACTAAATATTGCAGAAAACCTAGCCTTGGATAGCTGTGTAATCTGAGTCTTTTGCTATATATATTTTTACGAATTGTAAAGTGTATATCTTTTCACTCATTCTGCATGTAGTCTGTCTCTGATTTATCACCTACCTATAAGCTATCTTGCATTCGACTCGCACTCCTGACACTCAAGGACATTCATAATTTAGCACTCCAACAAAGATAAGAACACATGGCCTTATTTCACGCTAAGAGCTTAAGTGACAGGATGTATCCATTTAAAAGAAAAAAAAATGCTGAATGCACTTCTTCCATCAATCAAGACGTGTTATAGAAACATAGAAACATAGAAACATAGAATGTGACGGCAGATAAGAACCATTCGGCCCATTTAGTCTGCCCAATTTTCGAAATACTTTCATTAGTCCCTGGCCTTATCTTATAGTTAGGATAGCCTTGTGCCTATCCCACGCATGCTTAAACTCCTTTACTGTGTTAACCTCTACCACTTCAGCTGGAAGGCTATTCCATGCATCCACTACCCTCTCAGTAAAATAAAACTTCCGGATATTATTTTTTAAACCTTTGCCCCTCTAATTTAAGACTATGTCCTCTTGTTGTGGTAGTTTTTCTTCTTTTAAATATAGTCTCCTCCTTTACTGTGTTGATTCCCTTGTATGTATTTAAATGTTTCTATCATATCCCTTTCCTCCAAGCTACTAGTTTGTAGTGGCTTATTTAAGGAGTATGTACATATTCTGTTTTACACAATATTTAATTTTATATGAGCCTTAGTTGTGTTTTCAATTATGTTTCTTTGTTTAGTATGACTTGGTATCCTCTGGTTCTATTACTAACATTTCATGGCCCATGAATTATCTTCTTAGCCTCCACCCTACCAGCCAGGATGTAGGCGAAGATAGAAGAGTCATACCCTGGGCCTCTCTATGGCTATGTAATAGTCTGACCCCACCACCCCTTTGAGGTTGAGGAGTTGGTTAAGGGATATTTGCTACCATGTGAAACCTTTCCATATCTTACATACCGGCTTAAGGAAGAGGAGTTGTTGGACCTCCCTGGTTAATAGTAAGGTATAAACAGCGGAGGACAGCCTATCAGTAATCCTAGCCACACTTAGAAGACATACATTAAACCATGCAGTGTTTTACATACAAAATAATATATTATCACTATGGGGTTCTACGATCTGAATTAAATACCCAACTCTTTTAACTTGTTGTTTCGCTTATCTTTCTTAGAAACTCAAACATATGATCAGAAAAGTTACTCAAGATTTTCTGGGGAGATCCGCCCCCACCATCACATGTATGTTAAAACAACCCTCTCTGTATATATTTAACAAAAATATATATATATATATTTAACTGTCTATCTCTTGTTAAATACACAAAAGGTTTGTAGTGGCTTTTTAAAAAAAAAAAAAAACTTAATTTAAGAATATCTTCAGATACTTTCACATTTTCATGCAAATTATAGGATTTATGATTGAACATGTATCAATTTTAATGGTGTATCTCCCTACAATTAAGTATAAATCAGATTTGGCGTCATGTTTTTTCCTGGTTGCGTAGTGACTGTGTTTAGAACTGGAGTCACTACCGAATTACACCAGCCGGTGAATAGAAGAATAGAGTTTTCACCAGGCCCAATTTTATCTGGTGGAGCTAATTAGTAACTCCAGCAAAACAGGTGGCAAATCATTATGCAATTGGTTGAATATACCTTTACCAGAATACCAAATTTCCCCTTTGCATTATTAATCAGAAATTACTGCAGTTCCTTTTTATATCCTGTATACTTCCTTTGTGTACTGAAATGATACCCAACGCTTTGTTATTTCTCTTATCATGCACACAAATATATATATTATTTAAATACAATTATGCAACTAAAAGTGATTTTGAGCTAAATTGAAATTTTTACCTACAGTAGGCACATTTGCAATAGTATACATTTCTTAGATTTATACTGAGAAAGTCACTAATTTCCTAGACATCAAAACAATTTCTTATACAGTAAAAAGTATAATCAATCAAATCAGAATTTTGACAACTCTGGAGAATGCTACTCGTACCAAACATAAGCATATCGTCACATGATGATAGCTGTACAAGCATTGCAAATGGCCGAATTACTCTGATTGTCTGGAAGGTGTTCCCCATTAATCAAGATAATTAAAATACTGTATAAAAGAAATATATGTGCTGTCTGTATAGTATTTTTGATTTTCTAAGTCGCATAGCCCGAACTTTTAAATTAAAAATGGCTTTTTTTCTACAACAGTCTCCAGAAATCTCATTATTTCTTCATTCAAATACCATTTCCAGACAATGCAGGCTGTCCAGATCATGTCGTGATTTATTTGATCTCCTCTGCCAAATGGTGACTTTGCTGAGATATACGTTCTACTTTTGTCTTACTTTGACAGCAATTTTTAGATATGAATTAATATTCTTTCTTTACTCACTTGGTATTTTTATAACACTTAATTTAAAGTTTCATATTTTCGTTTGTTTATTCGATGTATGTTTTATTTAATTCAAGACATTATTTTTTTCAGTGAATCTGAAGGTTTTGCTCATGTTTCAAACCGTACGACGAAATTGAATGATGATAGGACACTGCTGGTTAAAGGGATACTCCAGACTTTTAAAGCACATCAAAAAGTTTCAACAGAAATTGGCACTTTTATAAATGAACCTTGTTACACTTTCAAGCAGACAACCAGTCCTGTTACTTAGTAAGGAGTTACTTAGTAGAGCTAAACTCAACAGGCAGCAATTGCTCAGAGCACCAGCCTTGCAAAGACTTCTCTGTGAGCTGCATTGAGAAGTCTGTGATTGGACAGCCCCAGAAAGTCTGGGCGGGGTTAGAAGGGGAGGGTTTGCAAAGGCTCCAGACAAGAGTTCTGCAGGTTTTGCTAGCTCTTTTTAAATACACTACCAATGAAAAAATGCAAATTAAATACATGTATGTTTTCATTGGGAGTATATATACTAAACAATTACTTTTGTTTATTTTTTTTTCTATTTAGGCAGTGGTGTGTCCCTTTAAACTACTGTAGAGATTGTTTGAATGCAAACATTCATTAAACTTTTACAAATCATTATATAAAACAGTGTTATTATCAATAAATACATATTGTCATCAAATAGTAAAATATTCTGATGACCAATATTTATTGATATATTATATATATATTATATATATTAATATTTGATTCAAAACAGACACTCAGTACAAGGGTACAAGCAGTTTGCATACAGTAACAAAATACATTTAAGCCTTGTTTTAATTTTATAATCTGATATACATGTGCACATGTGCCTGTATGTGTAAAGTGGGGAGGACGGATATTTTCATTTTCCGTTGTATCCATTATGTAGAATAGACTTTCTTGGTGCTATAATTTATACCAGATGAGGTAATGTAAGGTCGCCAGTCTGTCACGGTCCCTTCTCATGCATATGCATTACAGCACTGAAGTTAATCTAGCACTATCCTAGGACATGGCTATTCTTATTTCTGTTAAGGATAAACCAGCAATATTTCATCAATAAAAAAAATAACGCAAGTCAGCAAGCCTATAAAACAGATTTTAAAAATGATTTGTAAAGATTTATAAATATTGAGAAGAATTTACAAAATAACACTTTCAACTTAAAAAAAACCCAAAAGAAAGAAAAGTGTGTTTTGGCTAGGCATATTAAGATTAAACTCCTAGGGATATTTTTTTTTTTTTTTTGGCAAGACTTACCAAATAGGTAATATTCCCTAAAGGACAATTATAGCTTCAGACAGTCACTGTTATTCCTAACGAAAATAGGTTAACATTGATTTTAGCTACAGGGAGATAACGTACAATGGTGAATTTTCACAGCAATTACTTGAAAGTGGTTTCTCTGCTGCAAAAAAAAAAACACTAGATTGCTTAACATTAAATGTTCAACCTTTACAATTCATTATCCATTCATTTACACGGTGTAAAAATCAGCACACCATAGGTCCATGCCACAGGTGTGCACCTCCCTTAAAAGTTACGATAAACAAAGTTAAATGCCAATGTTCCCAATACTGCATAACAAATGTATATAAAGTGAGATTTAATTGGCAAATGCCAGTATATAAACATAGCCAGCCGCAAGGTATGTTACATAGACAGTACTGCATAATGCATAAACACTGTATGGGTTACTATACCAAAGTAGCAAATGTACTCAATATCTTTTAGAAAACAACATTCTAGAACAATACAGTCTAAAAAACTAAAGTGAGAGAGGATTTTTGAAAAATGTTAATGTGATGGTATGAATGAAATGCCAAGGTAGACAATATGGCAATAGTCCACTGCTCTTTTCTAAATTAAATTCTGACAGATTTATTTTATAGTTTCTAGGTGGCATTTTGGAATTGATAAATGGTTATTCCTCATGTTGGGAGACCATGAGTGTTCCATTTGTTCTCAGGCCTTTTTATTGCACAGGTGTGCCCAGTTGTACCTGGCAGTTTATTTATATAAAAAGCCCTTTTCTAGGTCAAACTTGTACACTGAGATTTTTGGTCACCCTACCTATAACATTATATCAGCCATTTTTAATTACACTGCAGGAATGCACATGCATTAGCCAGGCCAAGTTAATGAAGCTCATGTATAAAGCATTTGTTGCAATTTGGCTGCAACACCCCCACCTCCTGTGGCTGTTTTTATTGTTGCTTCGAACTACAGTTTCAGTATACTGTGTGCATTGTTCCTAGCTGATGGAGATTGTATTATCTTATGCTCCAATTAAGAGCTGAATATTATCTGTAAATAGGTGGTGTCTGTTGGCGAAGTTGAATAGTACAGCTGATTGTGAAAATCCCTGTGGAATCCTGAATGTTACTTTATAGCAATGATCTCAGACTCTGCCTCCACCCCATGTTAATTTCCTACAAGTCCCAAAATTCTTTGAATGCAGTAGATGACAGGAGACTCATAGAAGTTTAGCAGCATCCGGGCCCAGACCTGAAAACGAGGCTGGTGCTGTTCACTGCTTTGGTGCTGTTAGTGAGGAAGGAGGTGATACACTTACTGATATAGATATGTCAGACCAGTGACTTCCTTCACATCCCTAGTAATTATATGGTTCAAGGTTCTGAGAGTACACATTCATCTAATACAGTGGTTCCTAACCCAGTCCTTAAGTACCCCCTAACATTCCTGGATTTAGGGATTACCCAGTTGTGTCTAAGGTGCTTTAAAAAAACAAAACAAATTTTAGACACAACAGGGTAATCACTATATCCTGGACGGTTGGGGGGTACTTGAGGACTGGGTTGGGAACCCCTGATCTAACAAATGTGTCTCTTGTGAAAGTGTGTGTGTGTGTGTGTGTGTGTTTGTATGGATAAAAAAAATCTCTGGCACTCCATTTGCTGAGGAATGTAATTCAACATTACAATTAACATCTTGGGATTCTGGAGGCTATGTGCCTGTCTGTCCATCTGTCTGCCTGTCTGTCTGTCTGTCTATCTATCCCCAGATATTTTCATGCCTGAAATATCTAGTTGTTTCTTCTTGTTTATCAAATGTAAATCCATGCACAATAGCACAAAATATCAGAAAGACAACAATTGTACCAGTTGTACAGTTAACATTTTGAGAATCTATTCTCTTGGAACAGATCCTGTACCAATTGTTTATTAAAATATAAAAGTTCTACAAAACCAACTATATTTCTTAACCCCTTCAGGACCGGCCTGTTTTTGCGATGTTTGTACGTTAAGGACCAGAGCAGTTTTAACACTTTTGTGGTGTTTGTGTTTAGCTGTAATTTTCCGCTCTCTCATTTACGGTTCCCATACAAGTTATATATTGTTTTTTTCAGGACAAAAGGGGCTTTCTTTACATACCATTATTTGTATTATGTCCAATATTGTATTTAAAAAAAATAATAAAATATGGTGAAAAATTTAAAAAAAAAACATGTTTTTGGACTTTTACTTGAAAAATCTTTTACTTATCTACAAAAGCTAATGAAAAAAACAGCTAAATAGATTCAAAATTTTGTACCGAGTTTAAAAACACCCAGTGTTTACATGCTTTATTGCTTTTTTTTGCAAGTTATAGGCCTATAAATACAAGTAGGAAATTGCTGTTTCAATATATATATATTTTAAATGTATCAATAGTGACCTTGTAACACCGTTATCTGTCATAAATCCCCGAAACACACCTAACATGTACATATTTTTTTTAAAGTAGACAACCCAGGGTATTCAAAATTGGGTATGTCCAGTTTTTTTTAGTAGCCACTTAGTCACAAACACTGGCCAAAGTTAGCATTTATATTTGTTTGTGTGTTAAAAATGCAAGAAACGCTAACTTTGGCCGGTGTTTGTGACTAAGTGGCTACTAAAAAAGGCTGAACATACCCCATTTGCAATACCTTGGGTTGTCTTCTTTTGCAAATGGTATGCCATCATGGGGCTAATTCTCATTCCTTGGCTACCATACGCTCTCAAAGGCAACCTAACCAATCCGACAAATTTCAATAAAAAAAAAAGTAAAATCAAGCCTTATATTTGACCCTGTAACTTTCACAAACACTATAAAACCTCTACATGTGGGGTACTGTTATACTCAGGAGACTTCGCTGAACACAAATATTAGTGTATCAGAACAGTAAAATGTATCACAGCAATAATATCCTCAGTGAAAGTGCTGTTTGTGTGTGAAAAATGCAAAAAAATTCACTTTCACTGACAATATCATCGCTGTGATATGTTTTACTGTTTTGAAACACTAATATTTGTGTTCAGCGAAGTCTCCCGAGTAAAACAGTACCCCCATGTACAGGTTTTAGGGTGTCATAGAAAGTTACAGGGTTAAACACAGTGCTAGCAAATTAAATTATCTGGACTTTCGGCCTGGGTTGGCAGGCAGGTCCCTCAAATTGCAATCATTAAAATTACTTAATTAGGTAAAAATATTACATAAATACACATGTAGAATTTTAATATATATACATATTTATATATTTGACGTCTACGTGTATATTTATGAAATTATTTATGTAATTATGTATATGGACATATGTATATTTCGTATTGTTTTTATTTATTTATTTATACATAGATATATATATCATTACATTCTAAGTATATTTTGATATAAATATATATATATATATATATCAAAATACTGTTAGAATAAAATTGCATATATAAATATTTTTTTATAATTATTAAAAATTATTTTTATTTTTTGTTATTTATTTTTATTAACATATTATTTGTATTTTATAATAATATATATATACCATATATATAGCAATTATATATATATTGTATATATTCGTGTGTAATTTAAATATAAGTGTATTTTTATATTAATATACGTATATATAAATATAAAAATACACTTAATATGACATTATATATATATATGATACATATACATATATTATATATAGATATAATACATGTATATATATCATATATATATACACATATTATTTATTTATTTTTACACTGATTTTACACTGGTTTTTTTTTTACTTTATTTTTTGGATTTTTTACTTGCAGGGAGACTGCCTGTCAGCACAGACAGTCCCCCTGCAGGCAGATACAAAGACCCCTATTGCGGTCATGTGATCGAGTGATCACATGGCCGTGGGGTCCTGATCTGCCGAGGGGGGACTGCCCGGGCAGACAGGCAGTCCCCCTGGACCGGGTGGAGCACTGATCGCCGCCGTGGGACCGACGGCGATCAGGTAAGTAGCCCCAGACCGTTATGACGGTTCAGGACCGTCAGCGGTCCAAACGCACGTTTTACCGCTGACGGTCCTGAACCGTCAGCGGTCCTGAAGGGGTTAAAACTGAGAATGCAAATGCACAGGATCAAAGGAAGAAGACACAATGTTATTCATTATAACGGAGGAATGCAGGTGTGCTAATTATTAAAATTGCAACATCTGTCTGGATGTGCAAAAAGTTGAATACTATGATTTACTAACTTTACATGGTAGAGCGAGGAGTCACTTTCTTCCAACTGTCTGTCTATCTAGTGATCTGCCAACATTTTAAATATATATTACAATAGCATTATTTCCCCATAACACACACCTCGTTGTTAGATATCCTGTAGATATATGTGTACTTTATGAAATTTTTAGAGTTAGTATAAGGAAGAAACCAAGAAAACCCAGAATATACAGGTGATACTCTAAAAATCAGAATATCGTGCAAAAATTCATTTATTTCAGTAATGCAACGTAAAAGGGGAAATAAATAAATGAGATAGACGCATTACATGCAAAGCAAGATAGTTCAAGCTGTGATTTGTCATAAGTGCGATGATTATGGATTATGGATCAGTAAATCAGAATATTACATGCAATCAATAACACAAGGAGTGTACCTAGAACAATATCGGACCTCTGAAAAGTATAAGCATGCATATGGACTCAGTACTTGGTTTGGGCCCCTTTTGCAGCAATTACTGCCTCAATGCGGCGTGGCATGGAAGCTATCAGTCTGTGGCACTGCTGAGGTGTTATGGAAGACCAGGATGCTTCAATAGCGGCCTTCAGCTCTTCTGCATTGTTCAGTCTCATGTCTCTCATCTTTCTCTTGGCAATGCCCCATAGATTCTCTATGGGGTTCAGGTCAGGCGAGTTTGCTGGCCAATCAAGCACAGCAATCCCACGGTCATTGAACCAGGCTTTGGTGCTTTTGGCAGTGTGGGTAGGTGCCAAGTCCTGCAGGAAAATGAAGTCAGCATCCCCATAAAGCTTGTCTGCGGAAGGAAGCATAAAGTGCTCCAAAATCTCCATGTAGACGGCTGCGTTGGAAACTTCACACTGGACTTCAAGCATCTTGCAGTGTGTGCCTCTCCATTCTTCCTCCAGACTCTCGGTCCTTGGTTTCCAAATGAGATGCAAAAGTTGCTCTCATCAGAAAAGAGGACTTTGGACCACTGAGCAACAGACCAGGTCTGTTTTTCTTTAGCCCAGGTAAGACGCTTCTGACGTTGTTTGTTGTTCAGGAGCGGCTTGACAAGAGGAATACGACATCTGAAGCCCATGTCCAGGATCCGTCTGTGTGTGGTGGCTCTTGATGCACTGACTCCAGCCTCACTCCACTCCTTGTGAAAGTCCCCAACACCTTTGAATGGCCTTTTCCTGACAATCCTCTCCAGGCTGCGGTCATCCCTGCTGCTTGTGCACCTTTTTCTTCCACACTTTTCCCTTCCACATAACTTTCTATTAATGTGCTTTGATACAGCACTTTGGGAACATCCAAATTCCTTCAGAATTACCTTTTGAGGCTTTCCCTCCTTATGAAGGATGTCAATGATGGTTTACTGCACAACTGTCATGTCAGCAGTCTTCCCCATGATTGTGATTCCTACTGAACCAGACTGAGAGACCTTTTAAAGGCTCAGAAATCCTTTGCAGGTGTTATGGCTTACTTAGCTGATTAGAGTGGGACACTGTGAGCCTAGAATATTGCACCTTTTCACAATATTCTAATTTACTGAGATTGTGGATTTGGGGTTTTCATGAGCTGTAAGCCATAATCACCGCACTTATGACAAATCACGGCCTGAACTATCTTGCTTTGCATGTAATGTGTCTATCTCATATAATAGTTTCCCCTTTTACGTTGCATTACTAAAATAAATTAACTTTTGCACGATATTCTAATTTTTCGAGTATCACCTGTATAAACTAGGTTTATTTGCAAATAATAAAGAAAGTCATCAAATAAGCTGCTGGGCATTATTATAGTCCCTGTTTAACTGATGGAATTTGAGACTTTGTAGAAATTGAAGCAAGACGCTCTTTTAAAACAATTCACGCATGGGATGCCTTTGCAATTAAAAAAGGATGACAAAGGTTTGGTGACTGCGATACCGTAATGGCTAACTGTGGAGAACGAGATTGGAAATTTCAGAAAATTAAGGTCACCACTTCAGGCAAACATTTACTTAATCTTTTAATGAAATCATTAACAGAAAGCTTAAAAAAACACAAAAATCTTGATTTCTAACTTTCCTCATCACTAATGCCGTATTCATTCCAAATATTCTGTTCTGTGGGATCCAATCAGCATAATTAATCCTTGTGATCTTAATCCTATGAAATGTCAAAATACTTTAGGACAAGCTATATCTTAAGCCACTCTTTTCTGATGAGGAAGATGACTTGTAATATTTATGAATGTACGCATGTTTTCCCAGACTAACGGAGAGGTAGCCTACCACAGCGCCATGTTCCTTTACAGATAATGCACAGGCTAAGAGAATAAGTCAATTTTTTTACTCAATTAAGGATATAATTTTGCATTTTTGTTATGGTTTTAGCAGCTTTTATATTTTTCTCCTTTAAACAGAATGGTCCATCAATAATTATTATTTATATTTTTCTTCACACAGCAGAATTGCTTATCAACTACTACACAGGAACAAGGGGAGCAAGAGGAGTGTGTGGTCAGCCATTACAATACCTCACTCACAACTCCAGAGCATGTCAGAATTACATATGCTTAAAGGATCACTATAGTGTCAGGAAAAGGAATGCGCATTCTAGCAGTCCATAGGAAAGCATTTCTCAATACTTTCCTATTGAAGTTCTGCACGCTGGATGCGAATTTCGCATCCAGCATCGCAGAAGCGCCTCTAACAGCTGTCAGGAAGACAGACACTACAGGTTGGATTAACCCTGCTATGTGAACATAGCAGTTTCTCTGAAACTGCTATGTTTTCTCTGAAACTGCTTTGTTTACATGTGAAGGGTTAAAACCTGAGGGACCTGGCACCTAGACCACTTAATTGAGCTGAAGTGGTCTGGGTGACTATAGTGTCCCTTTAACTTATTATGTCTGCATTCAGCTATCTAATTAATTAACCAGTCATGGTTAAATAACAAAATTTTCATCAGAAGCTCACATGTCCAGATATTGTATATTTGAAGCTGTGCCCAAATAAATCAGAAATGAGGCGTGATCTAACAATCGTTTAGGTTGTTAAATTGTAGAAGATTTAAGATGACAAGGCACTAGACCCCACCCAGGAAACTGTGACTCCATTCCCTCTCTCTGGAAACCCCGCCTCCTGATCTGCTGGATGCATATGAAATATCAAAATGGCTGTCAACATGAAAGAAAATAGATTTGTATTTCTTTAGTTCTGTTGTTTAAAACTCTGAGTGTCAAAGATATGACCAAAAGATTGTAAAGCAATGAGTTGGACACATTAGGGATGTGCATGGGCAAAAAATGTGGTTCGATTTGGCACTTCCGAAATTCAGGACTGCGGCAATTCGGGACTTCGGCAATTCGGCACTTCAGTTCGGTTTGGCACTTCTGAAATTCAGGACTTTGGCACTTTGGTTCGGCACTTCCGAAATTTGGGACTTCAGCGATTCGGCACTTCGGGAATTCGGGACTTCGGCAGTTCCCTAACCCTACCTCTAACCTTAACCCTACCCCGAACCCCTTTACATTCAAACCAAAATGAATTGCATGTCTAGGACACATGTCTGCAACTGAAGGGCTAAATGCCTATTGCAAATTACTTACAGGCTTATTTACTACAATGAGACTGCAAAGTGAATTTCACATTCAAGGCCATAGTAGATGAATGTAAAGTGTAGCTGATTTAGACATTTTTCCAGTTCAGTTATTATGAACATAAACTTGAAATTCACTTTGAATTCACCTTGAAATTTCACGTTAGAGAATTACTCTGTAAGTATGAGAGCAATTAGTCTAATAAGTTACACTATTTTTTTCTCTGATACTAAAATTGTACGAAAAAAGGAAACTATAACACTTCTGAAAACAGAAATTTGAGGTTTCATGTGTGTGGCTGCAGGACCTCACACTCGCATGGCAATCATCACTGCCATGCCCATTTTGAGACCTTACGTTCTCTTCGCATCAATATTGACACTGTCCGTCATTGGTGTCATTTAGGACGCTGCATGACCATTTTATAATATTCTTAAGTGTTATTATTTTGATGCGTAGCGCTCTGTGTCATTTCTTTGATGAGTCACATGCAAGTTTTGGACACACAGAAATGAAATAGAGCAAAATTACCTATATATATCCCAGTCCATTTGTGGCTCATTTCCCTGCTGTCACTTTCTGTTTGGTTCCAATAAGGTATCTCTGTATCTCAATTACTCTGGTTTTTGACTCAGCTTCTCCTGACTATTCTGTTTTCTGGCATCCTTGACACTGCTTTGTTTTTATGTTTACCTGACCTCTGACTCCCTTTGACCTTTACTTGTCTGTCTTTGACCTTCCTGTTACCATTCGTGTCTATTCATGTTAAATCTGGCCACCCTATGGACTGGTAAATGTCTCTGTTTTTTTCTATCTACTTTTGAGGGTTTCATACACTTTGTGTTGGAATATATATACTGATCAACAACAACATTAAAACCACTGACAGATAAAGTGAATAACATTGAATATGTCATTACAATGCCATCTGTCAAGGGAAGCGATATATTAAGTAGCAACTAAACAGTCAGTTTTTCAATTTCATTTGTTGGAACGAAAATATCTGAGTGACCTTGACAAGGGGAAAATAGTGATGGCTAGATGACTAGGTCAGAGCATCTCATAAACAACAAGTCTTTAGCATGCTCCAGGTATGCAGTGGTTAGTTAACCACAAACAACACAAAGCTTCGGGATACGGCTGGAAATGAGTCTAAAAGGAACATAAAAATATACAAAATAGTGAAGTACAATTAACACATTTATATGCGCTGAATACAAATGCACTCACAGAATTGAGTAGAATATATCGCTCATGGGGTTCCTCCCCTGATTGAAATGGGGGGCTGGTAGTCCCTTGGCTCCTTGTAGGATTCCTTAATGATGCTCAGGACTCCAAACGGGCAATGGTAGAAAGAAGTGCTTTTATTGATAAAAAGTGAATAATCACCATCAATATAAAGTATAATTAAAAGAAAAAAGTGGTGCAAGGAAGGGTCATAAACTGGTATCAGAGACATGAGTGCCCAAGGTTCATTGAAGCATGTGTGGAGTGAAGACTAGCCCATCTGATCTGATCACAAAGAAAAGCTACTGTAGCTCGAATTTCTGAAAAAATTTGCCATAATAGAAAGACCGGTCAGAGTGCATATGATGACCCCTGAACTCTGCCAAAAGCATTTCCCATAGGAATGTGAGCATCAAAACTGGACCATGGAAGAATGTTGCCTGGTCTGATTAATCACGTTTTGGTGGATGTCCGGGTGCATGTGTCATTTATGTGGGGAAGAGATGGCAGCAGGATGTACTATGGAAAGAAGACGTGCTGGCATAGGCAGTGTTATGCTATGGGAAATCTTTTGATGGAAAACCTTCAGTCCTGGCATTCATGTGGATGTTACCACCTACATAGAGATTGTTTTCTGATGGTAGTGGCCTCTTTATGCAGGATAACGCACCTTGGCACTCTGTAAAAATTGTTCAGGAATGGTTTGAGGAATATGATAAAGTGTTTAAAGTATTGCCTTGTCCTCCAAATTCCTCAGATCTCATTCGGATTGAGCATCTGTGAAGCATGGTGGTTCACTGATGTTATGGGTGTGTGAGCTCTAAAGGCACGGGAAATCTTTTGAAAATGAATGGCAAGATAAATGGTCATGTTATCAGAAAACATTGGCAGGCAATTTACAGATTTTACTATTAACATGACGTAAAGTCATGATTTTATTAATGACACGGAGGCGAGTATTATGCTGCACTCTTTCTTTATTTACCTCAGCAGCAAAGAAAAATAACATTAAATCAGTATAAAAGAAACCAGTAAATAACATGAGGTCTATCTTCCTAGCAACAGGAACAGCCAATCAGCATCCTCTTTGTAGCATAATAGGCAGTGTCCAGTATACAACTTCCTCTTTCTTGCGATCCCGAACAAGGACAACAAATCCAAATAAAAAGTGGGCTCCAATTAGAGGGTATACGAGCCTTAAACTGGATCTCGAAGTCAAGATGGAAGAGAAAGGAGAATATGGTAATATCCAAGTATGAAACTGGATTTATGCATAAATTCGCATTACATGGAATATCATATATATATACATAACATGAAATTCAGTTTAGTCAAACCTTAAGCTCTTGACTGTCATTAACAAGGATAAAACCCAGTAATCAAAAAAGACTTACCGTGAAGTCAACTTACCCAGAGAAGACCAAACCTCCAGGGATGGGAGGGAGGGATAATACTCGCCTCCGTGTCATTAATAAAATCATGACTTTACGTCATGTTAATAGTAAAATCTGTAAATTTTATTAAGACACGGAGGCTCCTATTATGCTAGTTCAAAGCTGTGAAATGATGTCTCCAGTGAAGTGTTGAATAGGTCTAAAGTAGAAATCATGGCATGCAGACTCCGAAGACCAGCCGCTTTCATAATATCCTCCAAGCGACAACCAATCGAGGAAGCCTTAGAAGCCATTGCCCATCGAACCGAATGAGGCACAGACACATAGGTATCAATACCTGCTAGAGACATAATGTATTTGACCCACCAGGCTAGAGTAGACACCGGAAGATGCGACTTTTGGAAGGAGATGAAGAGTTCCTGTTTCAAAGGATTCCGTAACGTAGTGGAACGATGTTCACACACCCATTAGTTTGCAACAGGGCAAAGGAGAGGATCTATTAGGGAAAAACTGGGTAAAATTGATTTTAGAGGAGGTTTTTGTCCTCCGTGAAATGTCAAAGAGGACACCTTCTGGAGTAAAGGAACGAGCAACCACCTCAAGAGTTCGTACGTCAGAAAAACCTCCTGCAAAAAAAAAAAAATTCAAGACAATAGAGACGTCCCACAAGACAGAGTATCGTGGTAAGGGTGGATGAGCAAACCATATTCCTCTGAGAAGTCAATATATGACAGGATGTCAACCGACAGGCGTCCAATTGAAACTTTGATGGCCAACAGAAGTGGACGATCGGTAAGGTCCACAGTGCGATAGGCTTTACCTTCATCATAGAAGTCAGAAAAATGGAGGACAGACATAAAAGGAGCCGATATGGGATTTAAATTTAATTTCATGCACCAACTATGCCATCTGCTCCAAGCAGAATTATAAGCCTGTCTTGTGTTGGGTGCACCCTTGATAAGTTGGGGAGTTGATTGCGAAACTCCCTTGACCGTTCAAGGTTCCCTGAAATAGACTACACTATGAGATGCAAGAGACCTTGGAGAAAAAGGGGATGAGGTACACCGTCTGTATCCTGAAGAAGGCACTTGAGAGATGGAAGGTCGATAACCCTCTTCGTAACTATGGTTGGGACGGCGATAGAGGAGCCACGATCACCAGGTGTCGGACTGGTGATATCGATGGAAAGGCAACAGGGAATCAGTGCAAAGGACAAAAAAATCATAATTCCTTGGAGAAAACATTCATAGCCAGTGTTATCGGATCTGGTCTCCAACTGAAAAAACGGAAAGTTGAGCATTCAAACGAGAAGCGAAAAGATCTATTTGCAATAGACCACATAGGTTCCAGATGTCTTGGAAGACCATGGAATCCAAGTGCCAGTCGCTGGAATCTCTGAGTTGGCGTGAATACCAGTTCGCCGTAGTGTTGGAGAGACCTTGAATATATTCTGCCGTGACTGAAATGCTGTGTCTCAGGCAAAATTGCCAGCAATCACGAGGCATGTAGGTCAGAATTTTGTATTTTGGGCCTCCAAGTGATTGATGTAGCGGACTGCTGACACGTTGTCCATCTTCAGAATGATAGCGCATTGGGCTTGAGTTGGGGAGAAACTGTGGACTGCAAAGGAACCGGCCAGATGTTCCAAACAATTGATGTGGAGTGTCGATTCCAGGTTTGATTATCTGCCCTTGGTGGAAATTTTTCTGCATTGAGCACCCTAACCGTGCAAATTGATTATCAAATCTGGACCTGTTCAAAATATGGTGCGCTTATTCCAAGCTTCTATGTGAAGAAGCCACCATTGGTGTTCACCCTCCGCTTCTGAGTCCAGAGTTACCATATCTGTGTATGATGCGCTGCCCTTGAGATAAAGTTTGTAATCGTTTTAGGGCTCGATAGCCAAGAAGACCTGGAAAAATGGCCTGTATAGATGCCGGTAGAAGGCCTAACATTCTCAACAGTTGTTTGAGAGAGAGTTGAGAGGTTGCTAGTGTTCGCCTATCTCCTTCTCGATATTGGCTAATTTTGTCACCGGAAGGTGTAGAGTTTGAAGGGTAGAATCTACAATAATCCAATATAACCCAGAAATTTGATTTGTTGCGTGATGTTGTACTGGGATAGGCACTGTGAGATATGCATCCTGCAGATCCAATTTGGCCTTTGAATCTGCTGGTTGGAGAAGATCCCGTAAACAATGCCCTTCTTCCATCTTTTAAGTGCTGATATGCTCATAACTATTGAGCTGTCTCAAATTTATCACTGGACGGATACCTTTGCCTTTTTTGGGAAACAAGAAAAGGTTGCTTACATAACCCAGGGTATGTGCCGGAATCTCTACGATTGATTGTCCACTGAGACAATTTCCCTTGATGGGGAACATTGAACAGGTAGAGAAAGGAAGTCTATGCAATACCCTTTCACAGTGTGAAGAACCTAAGCATCTGATGAAATGAGGGATCATACATGGGAAAAATGTGTGAGCCTGCCCCCCACTATCAGTAAGGAAGAATGGAAATTGTGAAGACTTCTTAGGAGCACCTCTTAGGCCACTAACAACCCAGGGTCTACCACTTTGTGGGAAGGAGGTTGGTATAGTGCATTGTTCAAAGAAATCGGCTCGGCAAGTATAAGAGCCTTGGTTCTGTCTAAAATAACTTCTGTTTGTTTAGCCGGACAAAGGAGCCCAATTCTTTTACAAAGTTGTCCCCAAAGAGAAAAACCTTTTGCCTGTGTTATCTGGCTTGTTCAGAGCCATAGTTAAACGTTTGGGCTCAATCTTGAGCAAGATCGATTTGTGGCGTTCTGTGACAACCGCATTGTTGGCGTTGCCAACTTAAATCACTCTGGATCTAACCACTTAAGATGGCGCAATCTAATTCTAGATCATCCTCTACTGCTTCAAAGATCTTGGCTGCTGAGCCCAAGATGCCCTGGATTTTATCCCGACCGTTTTGCAATGAGAATCTAAGCCTTTAGATGACTTCCATCCTGTCTTACTCAGGATTTGAATGATCTTAGGATCGACTGATAGCGTTTTACATGAGTCATCAGGGACTGTTCGGCATGGCCATTCAGCCCGCCATTTATTTCACTTTGCCTTCTCAAAAGGCTTGCGTACTCTGGATGCAATATACTTGGCTACATGGTCTGAGGAGACCAATGGGTGACATAGGTCGTCAGGTTCGAATAGGGGTTCACATTGAGTGTCCAAGATCCTATTGGTGTCCCTGAGTCCACATAATCTACCTAAATCTTGGTAGGTTTAACAGGACATGTATCCCAAACGGGATTAGCATCCTCTTCATCAGTAATTTCATAATCAGGATCAGAAATATCCTCTGAATCCTCCATATAGGACTCAGGGAACTCATCCTAAATATCACTGAGCTCAGATTCAGAGTTTAGTTGGGCTTTTTCCTTTTTCCAAAGTCTAGTCGATTTTGCCCGACTAGTAGCTCTTTTGCGCGGTGGTAAATTAATCGCGCCATCCGTGACAGGTATGGTACTGTCCATCTCTATTGTTTTGGAGGAGTGTTTAGCCTTATATGAGGCCTTGCGGGCAGGCTGAAGCAGAGCCAGTGTGAGTACAGATACACCTCCATATAGTACTCAGGAAACTCCTCCTCAATATCCCATAGCTCAGATTTAGAGTTCAATTGGGCTTTTGCCCTTTTCCAAAGTCTAGTCGATTTTGCCCGACTAGTAGCTCTTTTGCGCGGTGGTAAATTAATCGCGCCATCCGTGACAGGTATGGTACTGTCCATCTCTATTGTTTTGGAGGAGTGTTTAGCCTTATATGAGGCCTTGCGGCCAGGCTGAAGCAGAGCAGGTGTGAGTACAGGTACACCTCAATACAGAACGTGGGGAACTCCTCCTCAATATCACTGAGGTTGGATTCAGAGTTCAATTGGGCTTTTGCCCTTTTCCAAAGTCTAGTCGATTTTGCCCTACTAGTAGCTCTTTTGCGCGGTGGTAAATTAATCGCGCCATCCGTGACAGGTATGGTACTGTCCATCTCTATTGTTTTGGAGGAGTGTTTAGCCTTATATGAGGCCTTGCGGCCAGGCTGAAGCAGAGCAGGTGTGAGTATAGGTACACCTCAATACAGAACGTGGGGAACTCCTCCTCAATATCACTGAGCTTGGATTCAGAGTTCAATTGGGCTTTTGCCCTTTTCCAAAGTCTAGTCGATTTTGCCCGACTAGTAGCTCTTTTGCGCGGTGGTAAATTAATCGCGCCATCCGTGACAGGTATGGTACTGTCCATCTCTATTGTTTTGGATGAGTGTTTAGCCTTATATGAGGCCTTGCGGCCAGGCTGAAGCAGAGCAGGTGTGAGTACAGGTACACCTCAATACAGAACGTGGGGAACTCCTCCTCAATATCACTGAGCTTGGATTCAGAGTTCAATTGGGCTTTTGCCCTTTTCCAAAGTCTAGTCGATTTTGCCCGACTAGTAGCTCTTTTGCGCGGTGGTAAATTAATTGCGCCATCTGTGACAGGTATGGTACTGTCCATCTCTATTGTTTTGGAGGAGTGTTTAGCCTTATATGAGGCATTGCAGCCTGACACCAGAGCCTAGTCATGGCTTTTGCCATGGAAGTGTCAATTAAAGCCTGCATGTCAGCAGGATCAGTAAATCAGAAATTCAGCCTCATCTCCAGAGATACCTGGAGAGGCTTCTACATTAATCTGCATGTTTGCTGTAGACCCAGAAAGATCCTGTCAGACTGCATCATAAATATACAAACAAACCTAAGGGGATGAATAAAGCAAAATAATACCAAAAGGAAAGGGTTGAGTAACCCTCAAGTAAAAAATAAATAACTAAACAGGATAAAGAAATGAAAGTACTCACAATAGTGAAAAAAAAAATAGCAATTGTAATATAAAAACACAGGAGCTGCCACTATACCTATACCCCAACTTGGATTTCTGGCAGTTGGTGGCAGAGCAGCAGCCAGACAGATAAATGAAAGGGGAAAAAAAAACAGCTCAATAGCACTTTACAGGGGATAAATATCCTCAAAGACGCCCCTGAGCCCCAATTGATGGTAATTTTGGGGCCAGGGCGGTCAGAGGGGAAAGAAATTATCAATAATTATACAATACAATTATACAATAAAGCATATAACTGAAGCAAATTAAGTAAATACATCAAATTAAGTTAAAATGAAGTAACTAAATATATTTATAAACATGAAAATATTATAATTAAAATGTAATAACTATATTAACCACAGTAATGATAAGAATAAAGTAAAAGATCCCACAGTTAAGAACCATGGGACCCAGTGTCACTTAACTGAGGGAGCAGCAAAGAAAGAGGAAGTAGTATACTGGACACTGCCTATTATGCTACAAAGAGGATGCTGATTGGCTGTTCCTGTTGCTAGGAAGATAGACCTCATGTTATTTACTGGTTTCTTTTATACTGATTTAATGTTATTTTTCTTTGCTGCTGAGGTAAATAAAGAAAGAGTGCAGCATAATAGGAGCCTCCATGTCTTAATAAAATTTGCATTATTATGCATGAAGGCTGCGAATGGGGCGCTATTGGACTTTTCAGCATGACAATGACCCTAAGCACAAGGCCAAGTTGACCTTCCAGTGGTTATAGCAGGAAAGTGTGAAGGTTCTGGAGTGGCCATCACAGTCTCCTGACCTTTATATCATCGAGCCACTCTGGGGAGATCTCAAACTTGCAGTTCATTTAAGACGACCAAAGACTTTGCATGACCTGGAGGCATTTTGCCAAGATGAATGGGCAGTTATACCACCTGCAAGAATTAGGGGCCTCATAGATAACAATTACAAAAGACTGCACGCTGTCATTGATGCTAAAGAAGGCAATACACAGTATTAAGAACTAATGCACTTGCAGACTTTTGAACAGGGGTCATTTCATTTTTTTCTTTGTGGCCATGTTTTGTTTTATGATTGTGCCATTCTGTTAAAACCTACAGTTGAATATGAATCCCATAAGAAATAAAAGAAATGTGTTTTGCCTGCTCACTCATGTTTTATTTAAAAATGTTACATATAGTGCCAATTCTGCAAGGATATGCAAACCTTTGAGCACAACTGGAACTATATTTCTGTAATAGTATGAATCTACTTGGTCAAGTTTGAGCTTTTGCACTGCATGAGTTACAACAAAGTGGTGAAGCATTCTGCTTTCTGTTTTATTTTCATCATGGCAGCTGGGGTTAATTACTAAAACAATTAAATTTTTTAAGATTATTTTTGTGAAATCAGACAACAAACATTAAACATGATAGATTCCTTGTGCGGTGTAGATATTACTATACATGGTCCAACCCAACACATATGTAAGTAATGTTTACTCAACTCAGTGAAATTAGTGGAATTTGTCCAAGTTTCAATAAGAGCATTCATAAAATATATTACGATATTAGACATATCTGTATATGCTATTGCAATATAAATCTGTCAAAAATAATGCTAGATTGTTGACCATACACAACTTAAACAAAAAAAAAAGTACATAACGATATAAACAGGGTTTATACTATTTAAGTGATTGAATATCTGATATATCACAGTTCTGCAGAGCTAACATAGTTGAGGTTTTGTATATTGTATTCCTTGTACCTTTGAGAATCGAGTAGACAATTCAGGACTAGATTAGGTGGCTACTATCCAGCTAAACCGTGTGTTTCTCAATTATTTGCTCTCAAAAGGTTAATTGTTTTTGACGTTGTCAGTTTAAATTCAACTTCCTAACATCTGGTATAGAATTTAATGAACTAGCAAATACAATCCTGAGTCATGCCAGTCGCCCTTGCTCAAGTCCATGTTCACATCCTGGTTTGGAAGAAACAAAAGACCCTTGGATTTATAAATGGAAATGTAGTCAAAATGCAAACAAATGTAGTAGAAAAAAAAGAAACAAAACCAAGAGGTTTACTGACGGGACATTCCAAACACACATTTTAATATAAAATAGATTAGGGATTTGTATGTCCTACTGTAGTCTGTACTGGCTCTATCTAAGCTTGAGCTAGAAATTAAAGTGCTGGAGAAAGATTGACCTGATCGATATACACGATTAAGAATCAAACATGCAATTTAATGCAAAAATCTGTAGAAAAGACAACAAACAGTGTGATGTTGCTCAGATCAAACGAAACTATATTCTTCCATACCAAGACGTGCTTATATGGATTTGAAAGCCCAGAAACCTATTTTTATTGGTGGTGACAGTGCCCCAAGGTAATTCAATTTCAAGGTAATGCAGAAACATATATTCTCCGTTCTCTCCGACCAATCTTCATTTCTTAGCACGACTAGACAACTCCACCAAGTAATATGAAGCCTCCTTGAAAATGGCCAAATGCATTTTCATGTCTGCTCCTCTGTGCATAGCTGGAAGCTGGAGAGGCCGGAAGCTCATTCGCCAAAGTACTTAATAAAATGTACTATGTTGACACTGTGACTAAGCCCCAGGTGTATCTTTCTTAGATCAATATGTACCTTGACCACACTACTTCCTCAATGGCTTCTTCTTGACATTGTGTCTTCCTTTGATCTTACCCTTCTTTTTAACCCTATAATTCCTTGCCTAGTCATTTATAAATATATATCAGTATTGTGGTGTCCTCTCCACCCATGTTGGTACCTTTTGGTTTTATAATGTGCATACATATTATACAGCCTGTACTATTATACATTATTTTTTGTCTTTGAGGTTTGAATTATTGTGGAAATCTATTTGCTGCTAGGCATTAATACGACATTAATACTTTATATTCACAATTTGATGATATCACTTTTCGAGGTGAAGTTGAAAATTACTGACACTTTATAAAAGTTTGTTGTGACTTGCACTTCAAAGAATTACTTGTGTACACTTTCTGAAGGATTGTGAATAGAGCAAACACTTGTCACAGGAAGAATATTTTTGTATGTATTTAAATTGTTGGGTTTTGCACATTATTGCTGATTAACACACTGGCCGCACTAAGCACTTTATCAGAAAAGGTTATTTTGAAGCGCTACACTACAATATGATTAGATTTGTGCTATGTTTGGTGTCATGTTGCTAATTAAATTAAATTTGGTTTTATTTAATTTTCATTATATATTATATAATTTTCAAAATATAACCATACTGCTATTCTTAATAATCCTTTTTTCTATTCAATTCTGTTCACACCACTACCAGAATAAGCACACACCTCAAACTGGAAAACAAATTATCATACATCATGGCCTGCTCTGTTCCTGTAACCTATCTGCTGAGTGCTGGTGGAGAGTTCTAAAAAATAGCCCTCCTACCCCCACCTCGCAAAATTATAAAGTATCCCATTCACTATATGCCCAAACAAAAATGATGTCCAAATTCCTATTCCTTATGTTACTTGCTCTTGCAAATGATGTGAAGTCTAACCCTGGTCCCTCAGCTAATTCTAGTCCTAATCTCCCCACTAAAAAAGGCCTCTCTTTTGTGCACTGCAACATCCGTAGTTTACTCCCTAAACTGGATGCACTGCAAGCCTGGTGTTCCCATTACAAACCAAAAATCATTGTGCTCTCAGAATCTTGGTTAACGACTAAAATACCAGACACCGCCATTGCAATACAGGGGTATTCATGTTTTAGAAATGACAGAGCAAAGAGAGGAGGAGGCATTGTTATTTATGTTGACAATTCCATAAAGTTTACCCCTTTACAAAACCTTAGTCCTCCTGCCACCTTTGATTTCCTTTCTGGCACAATTGAGATCCCGTGCAGTAAATCAATCATTGTTGCAGGAATCTACCGCCCACCTAGCTCCCCTGTGCATTCCCTTTCTGACATAGCCCATCTCCTTAGTGAAACCATTGCTCAAAACCCTAAAAGTGAACTGTTGATCTTTGGAGATTTTAATATTGATTGGCTGAATCCTAAAAATAATAGTTCTTGCACGCTTTTTAAGACTTTGCAGCTAACGCAATTAATCTCCTCCCCAACTCGCATAAACATTAAAAGCCATAACCATACCCTGCTAGATTGGATTCTCTCCACTTCTCCTGATAGAATCCAGGAGGCCGGTGTTCTCCCAAACACTTTCAGTGATCACTGTTTAGTGTACTGTGTGCGCAAAATAAAGGCTATTAAATCCTCTCCCAAGGTTAAAATAACTAGGTCCTTCAAAAAATTTAATCTTGAATCCTTTCTAAAGGACATCAAGAACCTCCCATGGCACAGATTAAACATTATCCCAGATCTAGACTGTGCTGTTGAATTCTTTCAGTCTGAACTCCTACAAATTTGGAATCTGCATGCCCCGCTGCGTAAGTTGAGGGTAAAAGGAGCACATATGAACTGGATCACTGCTGACCTCATCCAAATGTACCAGTTTCGGGATTCTTTGTGGTCAAAGTTTAAGCGTACTGGCTCTATGAATGATCACTGTGCGTATAGACAATGGCGAAATATATGCACAAAACAAACAAAATTGGCCAAGGCCCAATATTTCTATGACAATGTGAACAATAACATCTCAAACCCTAGAAACTTTTGGAAAGTCATAAATAAACTACAAACTCCCCCAATCCACTCCCAACCCTCCACTGTCAAAGTGGATAACCAAACCCTGCAACTTCCATTAGATGTAGCAAATGCCTTTAACAATTATTTTGTCGGATGCTCTACTGCCCTGATTGCCAAGCTAATAAATGGCACACATCCTGAAACTACAAATGTGGATCAGGTCTCACTAAATTTGCAAACGCCCAATATAGACAAGTTCATTTTTAGACCTGTACCTGTTAGTGTCATTGAAAAACATCTTAATAATCTAAAAATGAAAAACCAGTCCGGACTTGACCAAATCCCAGCAATGCTGTTGAAGCTCAGTGCGCCGGCAATTGCTAAACCCGTCACAACTCTAATTAATGAATCCTTGGTGTCTGGATACTTACCCAAACTTTGGAAGACTGCAAGAGTAGTGCCTATCCATAAAAGTGGTGACACTACTTTGGTTTCTAACTATCGCCCTATATCATTGCTCCCGGTATTGTCAAAAATCTTAGAAAAATGTGTCCATACGCAACTATGTGAGTATTACCAACAATCAAACTATCTGACCCCTGATCAATCAGGCTTTCGCCAGAATCACTCCACTACAACTGCTCTCTTAAAAGTTTGCAATGACATCCAAACTGGCATGGAACAAGGAGACCTAACTGGAGCTATTTTCCTTGATTTTGCAAAGGCCTTTGACACAGTAGACCACGACATTCTACTGCACAAACTCAAAAAGTCAGGTATTGGTGATCATGCGCTAAACTGGTTTCGATCGTATGTATCGGAACGCTCACAATATGTGTCAATTTCTGACAGCGACTCCCTCCCTCTCCCAGTCACGTGTGGTGTTCCCCAAGGTTCCATTCTCAGCCCCCTACTATTTACATTATTTATAAATGATCTGCCAAATGTCTGCAAATCCTCAAACATACACATGTACGCAGATGACACGGTAATCTATGCAAACAATTCCGATCTACCGCAGCTTGAGGCTGTGCTCCAAGACCAGTTTACAGAGGTAGAAAAGTGGATCGCAAAAAACAAACTCTTCCTGAACACTGACAAAACTGTCACAATGATCTTTGGAACAG
Organism: Pelobates fuscus; assembly: GCF_036172605.1. Lineage (NCBI taxonomy): Eukaryota > Metazoa > Chordata > Amphibia > Anura > Pelobatidae > Pelobates > Pelobates fuscus. The sequence goes on along the minus strand of NC_086317.1, from coordinate 461,134,521 downwards.
TACCTAAATTACACAAATTACACAATTCCCACCTATCCATCAAAACCATTTCAAATGGCACACTGACCGCAGTCCACTCTTTCAAATACTTGGGTATGATGTTAGACCCCAATCTATCTTTTGGCCTGCACATAGAAAAGCTTGCATCTAAACTTTATCCAAAACTAGGTGCCCTGTACAGAAACAAATCCTGCCTAAGCCCTACAGTAAAGGAAAAGATTGTACAGCAAATGCTGATGCCAATCATTGATTATGGGGATGTAGTATATGCATCTGCATCGCAATCCCACATTAATAAACTCAACACATTGTATAACTCGTTCTGCCGATTTGTGCTACAATGTAATTACAGGACCCACCATTGTGACATGCTAAAAGAACTAAACTGGCTGTCGCTGGAATCCAGACGCACCCTTCATCTTTCCAGCCTTGTGTTTAAGAGCTTTTCGGGGAAACTCCCACCCTACCTGAACGCAATGCTTTCCCCGGCTGTTCCCACTTCCTATAACCTCCGATCCAGTACCAACACTTTACTTAGTCTACCTCAATATAAAAAGAAAGCAGCCCGATCCTCCTTCTCCTACAGAGCACCGCATTTGTGGAACGACCTCCCGCACAAATTAAAATCTTCCCTAAGCTTAAAGTCCTTTAAGAGATCCCTCTCTACATACTTGAAAACAGAATGTACCTGTCATTGTTGATTATATATTTCCTACCTGTTCTATGTTAAATTTTGTATATATTGTATATTAATATTGTATTTGTATTTTATTGTACTCTAACTGTAACAATGCAATGATTTGTGGACCCAGGACATACTTGAAAACGAGAGAAATCTCAATGTATCTTTCCTGGTAAAATATTTTATAAATAAATAAATAAATAAATAAAATAAATTATGGATTACTACTGCATGAATAAAAGCACAATAATGTACAATAGATACTCGATTATGACCCGTGTAAGCTATTTTGTCTCTTTATGCAATATATATTCTATATCATGTATTATAAAAATGTATCAATAAAAACTATTTTAAAATATATTGTGTGTCCTATACAACAAAGTATTATGTGTTGATGCCTTATGCTTACTTTTTTATTATAATAATAATAAGAAGAAGAAGATTAATAAGAATAATAATAATAATATGTAATGGGAAAGAGTTTTCTAAATTTAACATCCCCAAAAAATAAAATGCACAGAAATTCAGGCAAACAACAAGATTTTACTGAGGGATATGCTTAGTGAGCTTGTCTGTAGTGAGCATGTGTCTGTAGTGAGCATGTGTTAGTGAGCTTGTCTGTAGTGAGCTTGTGTGTGTATCAGTGAGCTTGTCTGTAGTGAGCTTATGTGTGTATCAGTGAGCTTGTCTGTAGTGAGCTTGTGTGTTTGTAAGTGAGCTTGTTCACTCCCTTCGGCGGCCAGCTTCAATGTTTCCTGCACAGCTTAGCAAAGGGCTGTCAAATCCCAGGCCCCAGGGCAAAATGTCTAGTCTCCATGGAGATTTGTCACGCAGTTTGTATATGTATGTGTGTATATATATATAGTGTTCAAGTAGAGATTGTCCAATAAAAAAGGTATTACAAGATACAAATGTTATCTGTTTTTGCACACACACACACACACACACACACACTATATATATATATATACACGTTTTATAACTGCACCCCTACTTTGGTGCCTGGCCCTATGTGCCCTCTCTAAAAATGAATCCTAGAGATGCTACTGGCTTAGAGACATATATGGTTAAGCTTTTTGGGAAGCCCGAGCTGTGAGTCAGCTATTTGCAGTTCGATATACACATTAGAGAATGCTATATTATATAGTGAAAAGAAAGACAAAATAAATATATATATATATATATTCACAAATACCATAAGGTCCTGAAATGTTGCCTGGTCCACTTTTTGATGAAATAGAATTGTCATTCTAAATGTCATACGCACACTGTGATATATACTGTATATACATTAGGTTATAATTATATAATTAGTTATGTAATTGAAATATGAATGGCAAAAGCTGATCTGGAGACTTTTTCCAAATCAATTATTTATACCTACATTTTGTCAGTCAGATTTCCATTTACTACATTTCACTTTTAGAAATGTAGTAAATGGTTTTGATAGTATAAGCATAGTTTTGTAGGATGAAGTACTTTAGTGATTTAAACCTGAACAAACCTGTCTCCAATAAAATAATCTTATTGTACAATTGACCTTTTCGTAGAGAGGTCCCATGTACAATCTCAATACCAGGTCATCTGTGAGATAACCGATCTCGACAGACTATCTGCATGTATGGTGGTACTGCCTCGTTCCTCTCACTCTGAAAACGAGCTGGCTCATGTAAAATGAAAGTCTGGTGTGTAGTCTGTTGACCAGGCTGGTGCCTTGGTGTTCCTCCCATTATCTTGGGTGAACAGCAATTTGCAGCTAATGAATGCTGTAGACTGTTTTTTCTTGTAATGCAAGGCCATCTCAATGCTATGGACCAGTGCTCCTCAACCCTTTCCTCAAGGCACACCTAACAGTCCATGATTTAAGGGAACACCTTAGACACACCCAGGTAATCCCTACATCCTGGACTGTTAGGTGTGCCTTGAGGAGAGGCTTGAGGAGCACTGCTATGGACAACCATATGCAGAAGGTATAAGTCTTAAAAATGATTTTATATCATTGCTCTTGATTTTAATTTGGCAGCAATTTTAAGCATTTGCGTCCATGTAGAGGTACGTTTACTCCCCTATTGGTATTTGCAGAAGTGGTTATGGTACTAGGGATGTTCCTTTAAAGGTAATCACATTTATTCCCAATTAAAAAAAAATGCACATAACAATTATTTTTATCAAAATAGTAACTTAATAAGAAGCGTTACTGTACGAAGTTTTATTACATCCGTATCTTCCAATTTCACAATTTACAAAAATCGCACTGTGGGCTTTCACTCACACCATTCCTCTTGCGTGGAAATTCCAGAATCCTGACGTGTACAGTTTATAGAACCTCTTTATATGTAACTCCTCTTTATGAATTCCTTATTGGCTCTTATGCATTGGACCTCCTGTTCATTAAGCTGGAGATAACGGTCGCCTGATCTTTACTAATGTAGTTTCAATCTGTAATATCACTGATATACATTCCCACTCCGAGATCATCATGTATTAACATTAATGTCCACCTACATATAACGCTCTTACCACGGCCTAACAAGAAGTGTTCACTCTCCTAATATGATACAATCCTTTTCAAAGTAGTACAGCAAAGTAAACATCTGGGGAAAAATAAACTAGGGAAAGCTGTATGGAAGGAAAAGAAAAGGGGAAAACGAGATACGCTAAATTCATATCTGATAAACAACATCTGTTTTTATAAATATTTTGTAATTTTTTTACGTCTTCAACCTGACGCTGTTCCCTGCCTCAATTCGGGAAGTTAGAGTTATAAGCCATGCAGTCAGCTGATCGCTCTAAGCCAATGAGCTAAGCCCTGCACTGCCAGTCTTAGCTTAGTGAAAAGAACCTCTGGCTGTGAGGAGGCAGGGTGGACCCCACGTAGTAAGTCAAACCATTAGAAAACACTTTGATGTTGTGGTTATGGTACTTGGAGTGTTCAGTTAAAGGAATTTCAAGGCAAACTGTTTAAAAAAAGACAGAATATACTGCATAAACAAAGATTTCAAGATAAATTCATATATTTCTTACATAATCTTTTCAACCTGCTCGTAGGCTAATTGTGTGCACCTCCCTCCTTCCTGCTTCTACATTCCAGTGCAGAAGGCTTTGAGGATCATGCGGCTATAGAATGGAGGTGGGAACCCGCAATCTGTCACTTCATTCAAACCCAGCCAGAAGAACAAACTAAGCAAACTGCAGCCTTTGTTCACAGCTTGTCAGCTTTTCCATTATAACAATAGAGAACAAGACCGTGCTGAACATTGATGGAACATTGATCACTCTCATATAAACATCTGTTTCATGTGTAGAAACGTTTCTCCTACTGAGGGACAAACTACCAGAGAAAGGAGGGCAGACAATATGGGATCTCTGTCCTTGGTCTGGACTACCATGTCCACGTTTGGTGTCCACTGCTAGTGTGGATTACACAGATTTATCACAAAGCCATTGGTTGTTGGTAACCATAAAGGTCACCTAAGCCATATAAAGAAAAAAAGACAAAACAGACAAAAATCAAACAATATTAACAACCATATTAACTATTCATGTCCTGGCACATTTTTCCTTTTTTTTTCTTTCTTATAGTATCTATATATGCAGTAGAACGGAGTCACAGTTAATTATTTCATTTATGTCCTGTGTTGCCTACAGCCTTGTCTCTGAAACTCTCCCAAACAGTTAACCCAATGAGCACTTACCCCTAGCATTTGGTGTAAGTAATAGTACTGTGGACCTCTATAGTACAATACGAATGTCTTGTAAAACAGCCATGTGTTGACAGCAAGCCAGGATAACTAAAGGAAAAAGAAAAAAAATTAAAAAGGTGTATAATCTGAGATTTTAGATTTCTGTAAGACATATGGGACAGCATATACAATAGTAAGTCATGTGTTGTTCTAGACAGAAACCCCTACACTTTACTAGAGCATCATATATAATGTAAATATTCTGTTCGAAACTTGGGATTCATTTCGGGCCGAACTGCAATTCAGTCTAATTTGGTCCAATTAGGTGAACGGACGAATTCCCAATCTCTGAGCTGAATTATAACTGAACACAGATCAACCAAGCCACACAATGGTGAACATGTTAGGTACGGCGTCATGATTAGGAATTCCGCCAAATAAAGAGATGATTGATGGGAAAAAAAAGATTATTGATGAGTAGGGGACAATCACCAAATGTTAATTTTAGTCACAGATTAAGTGAGAAGCGACCAAGAGAGGACAAAAACGGCACAGATTCCGTAAGCATCTTTCCTTCTGCTGTCTACTGGATTTGAATGAAATAAAGCTATGATCTTTTATTCCAACTAGGCTGGACGTTTGTCCTTATGTTTGGAACCTGGTGTTGCTACAGTACTATTGGGTATCCTATTGGGTATCCTGTGAGTGGAACTTTCTTTTATATATCCTTATATATTCTACATATCCTTTGGTCACATTCCCATCACCATCTCTAACTTACAGAAGATCTTAATGGTTACCTGATGTTATATTCTAAAACCATATTTCACTACCTTACTCTGCATCTACCATCAGATATATGCCATATCCAGATATTATCCACTTGGGATATATGTGACTTTATCACTATAGTAACTGACTTCCCAATTCCACTACTTCATAGGTCTTATAAACCTGCAGCATACCGCCTGCTTTGGGACTTCAACTCCCATAACACTCAGCCATAACCACAGGCTAGCAGAAACTACTGGGGATTGTAGTTCAGCACAGGATAGATACGTTTTGTGCTTAGGAAACACAAAACTGATGAAAAAAAAAAAATTATAGATGCCAAAATACCAGAGTATTGCAGTATGCAATGATACATTTTTATTGGACTAACATAATATTTCAAAGGCAAGCTTTCAACAGTTTTCCTCTCTTCCTCAGGTCTGAAGCAAATACATACATATTTGTATGAATTGTAAATACATATACAATTTATAAAACTAAAATGTAATTCAGAACAAGAACAATGTATCTTATTTACACAGACTGATTTCTAAACACATTTATTGTAGTTTAAAGACACATTGCCATGAGTTTTATTGATGTGGGGCTCGGTTATACTCAGACACACCAACAATTTGGAGCTGCTAGAAAAGAGGGACATTAGGATAAAAAAGAGGGGCAGAGGGATTTTGGCCCAAAAATAGAGATTGTCCCTCCTAAATAGGGACTGTTGGGGAGTTTGATGAAGGGAAGTTCAGTTACAAAGCTCTCAGACTAACCAGTCACATCATGCGCATGATGTTAACTAATATACAGTGCCTATACCAGGCATAGGCAACCTTCTTTTGGACTACACCTCCCATGATGATTTGCCAACTTAATAGGTGTCAGAACTTTATGGGGGATGTAGTTCACAACATCTGGAGTGCCGAAGGTTGCCTACCCCTGGCCTATACAGTGTACAATAACATTGAAATTACATGCAAACATTTTTCAGTTTCCATATAGTGTGGTGTATTTTAACTAAAGTGTTTATTGTTGTGAACTTATAATACAATATTTAGATTAAAATAGACAAATTAGGAAAATGTCTATTTTTTTCCCTATCTTGGCCTAAATTCAACTGTCAGTTCCCCCAAGTTACTGTTTAGTAAATACCCTTAGCTTACCTGTGACACAGAGATACGACTCCCGCAGCTGTTAAGCATTGGAGAGATCTCCTTCTAGACAATGATTTATATTGTGTCTAGAGAGTTACAGTAATGGAAGCCATATCTATAATGATAAACATTGTATGTCTGCCATGAAAATACTGTACAAATATGTCAATTAGATATAAATAACAGTTTTCCACATGTACCTTTTCAGATTCCAGGTTCACAATGATACAATATTAATACAATAATGAATAAAAGAAAGGGGGATGAAAACACTAAGTTATACGGGTGTATAGCTTAAGCTCAGTTCACAAATCACTGCATGACGAGCTTAATTTATCATTGCTAGAAAAAGTTGCTACAGCCCTGCTGAGACAATTGTATAGTTCCCTGACAAGTGAAGGGTTAACTATTAGTATATGGTACATCCCACTGGCAAGGGAAGGGTTAATGAATAGCGTACTGTGCAGCCCATTTCCAAGGTAAGGGTTACATACTAGAGTACTAAAATTGATCAGCCCATTGGCAAAGAAAGGGTTAATCATTAGTGTACTGTGCAGTCCCATGGCAAGGGAAGGGTTAACGGCTAGTGCTTTGAAAGTGAACAGCCCATTGGAGCAGGAAGGGTTAATAAGCAGAATACTGTGCAACTTCCTGGCAGGGAAAGGGTAAATTGCCAGTGTATTGAAAGCGAACAACCCATTGGAGAAGGAAGGGTTAATAAGCAGTCTATCGTGCAGCTTCCTGGCAGGGAGAGGGCTGATAGCTTGTGTATTGAAAGCGAACCGCTCATTGGAGATGGAAGGGTTAATAATTAGTGTAAAGTGCAGCCACGTGGCAAGGAAAGGGTTAATAGCTCGTGTATTGAAATTGAACAGACCATTGGCAAAAGGAAGGGTTAATAACTAGTGTACTGTGCAGCCCCTTGGCAATGGAAGGGTTAATGGCTAGTGTATATAAAGTGAACAGACCATTGGCAAAAGGAAGGGTTAATAATGAGTGTAATGTACAGCCCCTTGGCAATGGAAGGGTTAATAATTAGTGTAAAGTGCAGCCATGTGGCAAGGAAAGGGTTAATGGCTAGTGTATATAAAGTGAGCAGACCATTGGCAAAAGGAAAGGTTAATAATTAGTGTAATGTACAGCCCCTTGGCAATGGAAGGGTTAATAATTAGTGTACTGTGCAGACCCCTGGCAAGGAAAGGGTTAAAGTGCCCTTAAGACTTGGGAATCAGTATATATTATAAAGTTTTAGGTAAAGATGAATCCTACCAGTAAGAGGTGCTTGGAGCCTTCATTGTACAGCCAACTGCTGCAGTGCAGAGCCATCCTCACTTCATCCAGCTATGGGAACTTCACAATGGTCAGAAGTTTACCCCCGGCAAAATGTGCTTCCTGCTTTCTCCCCTGTGACCTACATGTCTAAATATTCTCACCACAATGTCTGATTAGCTCAGCCTTTCCATATATCTCTGTGGTTAGTGATGTGGGACAGTCAGACATGGGATTCCTGATGATGACCAGCTTGGGGAAGAGCAGCACACTGTAGGAATTGTACATGAGCCAAATTCCAACCTAATACAGGAACTCACAGAGCTGCAGCCTGTCACAGGGGATTTTCCTTTGTTCCCCTGATTTGTAGTTTCTAACTGCCAGTAACAATGTATACCTTCTACAAACAGAGTTTTAAATGTACCAAATAAAGTCTGGTTTATTGAATGATCTGCCTGCAACTGTAACACTGCTACAATGAAACAATGAAAAAACAGATCATTTCCTAACATAGGGCTCTGTGAATGACTTTTCCATTGAGATATTGCTGAACAAAGAGGAGGGATTAGGGCAGAGGGTCTGCAAAGTACAGTAAGCCTGGAGGTACAATTCTATCATGAATAATTTGCTTTTTGTGACAGCTCAATCATATTACCAAAACCCTAAATATTAGCCATTTCAGTGCCAAAAGGTTTAAAGCACTACTTTCCTTAAATTAAAGGTAGTTGGTGTGTAGATTAGAGTATATATAGACTTAAAAGGTTAATATATAAATTAGTTGTATTAGTTTTATATACATATATATATATATATATACTAACTTATTTATGACCTATTCTGCCTATTATTTTAATTGCCGCCATGTTTTCATATCCTGTATCAAACAGTGTGATGCAACATTTAGAATTGTGGGACATTAATCTTTGTGCAGCACCAGAACATACATGTCCCATTATGTCCATGCTGCAGCTTTCGTTCATGGCCTGGTATTTATTTCTGTCCCTCTTGCCTTACTGATATCCTGGGCAAGGCGATGGGGCTCGAACTCCAATAGTCCCTATGTTAATCTGGCATTGTTAAAGATGCAAAATGATTGACATCCTGAATTCTATTAGGAATGGTGAGATGTTAATGCTGATACTTATCAAACTCTTATGTGATAATGTCTACCACACATCATGAACTTTTGAAACCAACACCCTTTCTTGCTAATGATTACAAATTATTTATTAATTCAGAAATAAAACGGGTTGACAGATGGCCAACATTATTTGTGAAATGTAAAATGTAAACCAAACCTCCAAGATTCAACATTCTCTTCCAATGTTGTGGACAATATTGTGTGGGTCAACCGTCTTGTGAAGAACCTGGAGCTTCCAACTGGCATGGTACCACCATGGACTCTCAGATATGAGCTGGATGTGAGTCTACACCTGAGAGCAGAAGGCTTCTTCATACAACTTTCATTCTTTTCTCTGTCACATTTTGATGCTCAAGCTCTTCCAGTGGCTTGCATTTCACATGATTCTCCTAACCAGAAATAGTTGGGTTTTGATCATGGAATTACAAGTTAAAAATAGCCAAAATTGCAAAATAGGCTCAGAATTTCCAAAAAAAAATCTAGAATGTTTCTAATTTGTCAAACTTCTGGTCATTTCAGAAAATATCCCTTTTTACTGATTAACTATGCTAATTATAAGCCAAAAATAAAAGCAAGAAAATAGTCAGTCTGGGAAAAAAAAGTTATTTTTATAATAGATGTAGAAGATGGACACGTTTGTCAATTATGAGTCGAAAATGAAACCGTAGTCACCTGCAGCTATGGATTGATATATTCTATTGGGATGCCTACCTTGATGGAACTTTGAACTAACCGTAATCAATAGACTTGTGCATTGTGAAAAAGTTTGGTCTGGCCAAATCGATTCATCAGGAAAAAAAATGTTCTGTCGGTTAGTTTGAAATTTGTCCATGTTGATTTTTGGTGGAGACAAATTTCAACCATGCAATCTTTTCAGGGAAAAATATTGGGATGCAACAAAAAGGTGTAAAAATGGGCCAGTTAACTGTAGAAATTACACATAATATAAATAATATGTTTATATTTTGCAGTACACTGATATGCAGTGATATCCCCCCATTCGGTTAACAGATCAAGCAAAAATAAATAACCAAATGGGGGAAAAAGTAGGAGCAGTAAAAAAAAATATATATTTTTTATTTCATATATTTTTTAAATATATATATATATATATATATATATATATATATATATATATATATATATATATATATATATATTTAAAAAATATATGAAATAAAAAATATATATTTTTTTTTACTGCTCCTACTTTTTCCCCCATTTGGTTATTTATTTTTGCTTGATCTGTTAACCGAATGGGGGGATATCACTGCATATCAGTGTACTGCAAAATATAAACATATTAAAATATAAACACATAAAATATAAACATATTAAAATATAAACACATAAAATATAAACATTTTATTCACAAATTACATGAGAAGTGACCAACAGATTGAAAAAGTAGGAACAGTGAAAAATATTTTTATTATATATATTGTTAATTTAATCAGTGACAGCAATTTGTTTGTGCTGTTTTTTTTTAATAGGGATAGCTATTAAATGTTAATTTTATTCACAAATTACATGAGAAGTGACCAACAGATTGAAAAAGTAGGAACAGTGAAAAATATTTTTATTATATATATATATATATATATATATATATATATATATATATATATATATATATATATATATATATATATAATAAAAATATTTTTCACTGTTCCTACTTTTTCAATCTGTTGGTCACTTCTCATGTAATTTGTGAATAAAATTAACATTTAATAGCTATCCCTATTAAAAAAAAACAGCACAAACAAATTGCTGTCACTGATTAAATTAACAATAGGTGTATTAATAAGTAAAAATAAATCCACATATTACTGTGATTTAATTACAAATATTTCTGTTACGGTACCACCTTCCGAGCTCCATACACCGTCTTTAGTCACTTGTAATCCCGGTTCCCCCAATAACGAGACCAAGCTCCATTATGAGGGTAAAACATGAACTGAGGACTGGATCAGCCAGCCTGCCTTTTATTTGCATTTCACACACACAGGCCACACCCAAGGGGAGGCATAAAATAACCACTGGCATCGATGGTACATCCCACACATTCCCTCCCCTTGGTGTGACACATAATCCTATTATACATACAGTTTGAAATATACTTTTATACAACTTTCATAACTTCAAATCCATCCATCATATTCACATAAGAGGCACATATTCAGATTCAGCATACTTAAAACATAAACATTCTCAAAAATCACACCAATCCCTTCAGTGAATAAAAAGTTACTCGAAAGTCTGTTTATGACCGACCGCAGGTACCTTTTCGTGCCCAAAATAGTTCCCTGGATTCGGGCTGTGCGGTCGGTCACTTGTTGGCCTAAAAATGGCTAAGTCCCGTTCGAAGTGGGTCGGTACTTCGACTTTCGTTGAACTGTCGAAGTATCGTCGATAGCACGGGTCGGCGGGTTCGAAGTTAAGATGGCCGCCGCCACGTGGTCCTTTGTCCGATGTCGGCCACCTCGAGGACTTTGGTAGCTTTGGCGCTTCGTTAGTTTCCGCTGTATTCGAAATGTCATTTGTACAAAGTCACAACCCTCCGCATGATCTCTCAGGGACCATAAGTACTGGGCAAATCAGACGGACCCAACAGTCTTTAGTCCAGATGGATGGGTCTGTCACATGGCTCCCTCCTTGTGGAACACTCCGGCAGACCCGGCTTGACCCTGTGGCGGGTCAACTTGGGGATGACCGGACTTAGGGAGAATAGGGACGTCTATTTGCCGGGATAACCCATCCGCATTCCCATTCTGCTTACCGGGCCGGTAGCTGATAGTGAAATTATAAGGCTGCAAGGCCAAACTCCACCTCAGCAGTCTGCCATTGTCCCCAGAGACCCGGTTAAGCCAGACGAGGGGGTTGTGGTCTGTTACGAGGGAAAATTCTTGTCCGTACAGGTAGGGGCTCAGTTTCTTCAGTGCCCAGACCAGGGCTAAACACTCTTTCTCTACTGCCGCATAACTCACTTCTCGAGGTAGTAACTTTCTGCTGAGATATGCGACAGGGTGCTCTCCTCCATCCTCCCCGACCTGGCTCAGCACAGCCCCCAGTCCATACATGGAAGCGTCTGTGTGGACAAGAAAACGTTTGTTAGGGACTGGGGCAGCCAGGACAGGGGCCTTCACAAGAGCCTGCTTCAGGGCTTGAAACGCGGCTTCACAAGCTGGAGACCACAGGACCTGCCTAGGTAAGTTCTTTTTAGTCAGATCAGTCAGGGGCTTGGCAATCGTGCTGTAGTCGGGGACAAAACGTCGATAATAACCCGCTGTCCCTAGGAAGGCAAGCACTTGGGTCTTGGTGATAGGTGTGGGCCAGTTAGCTACCGCTTCCACCTTGGCCGGTTCGGGTCTCTGGCTCCCACAACCCACCCGGTGACCCAAGTACTGCACTTCTGCCATGCCTAAATGGCACTTGTCTGGTTTCAGAGTCAGGCCGGCGGCCCGAATCTTGTCCAGCACTACCCCTACGTGTACTAGGTGGTCTTCCCAAGACTCACTGTAGACCGTGATGTCGTCCAGGTATGCACATGCAAATCCCTGGAAGCCATCTAGGAGCCTATCCACCATACGCTGGAAGGTAGCCGGAGCATTCTTCATCCCGAATGGCATGACCCTAAACTGGTACAGGCCAAACGGGGTGACGAATGCCGACTTGGGGATAGCATCCTCGGCCAGGGGGATCTGCCAGTACCCTTTACATAGGTCAATGGTGGTCAGATAGCGCCCCCTGGCAATGCGGTCTAATAACTCGTCTATCCGGGGCATCGGGTAGGCGTCAGTGGTAGTCCGCTCGTTGAGCCGCCTGTAATCCACACAGAACCGGGTGGTCCCATCTTTCTTGGGTACTAGGACTACGGGTGACGCCCACGGACTATCTGAGTGCTCAATAACCCCCAGCCGGGTCATCTCCTGTATCTCCTTCCGCATTCCTTCTCGGACTGCTTCCGGGATACGGTATGGGGGTTTTCGTAGGGGGTTCTGTCCGGGTGTCTCGACCTTGTGTATAGCTAGGTTGGTGTACCCGGGTTCTTGGGAGAACGTCGCCTGCTTCTCCCACAGAAGCTGTCTTGCCTGGGTTTTCTCGGCCAGGCTTAGTCGGTCACCTAGCTGTATGAGGCTAGTAAGGTCGGTCTGGGGATCCCTTTCTAGCAGGTCAGGTAAAGGTAAGTTCTCTGGGTCGTCGGTGGCTGGGGCACAAACTGCTGCAACATCCTCGGGTCGTTCCTGATACTCCTTGAGCATGTTCACATGAAAGGATCGTTGTACCCTTTCATCCGAACAGCTGGCTATAAGATAGGTAGTATCGCATACCTGAGCTAACACCTTGTACGGGCCCTGCCAAGATGCTTGCATCTTGTTTGCCTTCACAGGTTTGAGCACCAGAACCTTCTGCCCAACCTGGAAAACCCGCTGTCGAGCACCCCGATCGTACCATCGCTTCTGTTTCCCCTGGGCCGCTCGGAGATTTTCCCTTACCATCAGGGACAGTTTCTCCATGCGGTCCCGGAGTTCCAGAACATATGGCACTATGGGGGTCCCTTCTTGCTCCGTCTCCCCCTCCCAGTGTCCTCTAATGAGATCTAGGGGTCCACGAACCCTTCTCCCATAGAGTAACTCAAAGGGGGAGAACCCAGTCGATTCCTGGGGCACCTCTCTGTATGCAAATAGCAGATGAGGCAGGAATCGCTCCCAGTCTCTGCAAGTGTCAGTAAAGGTCCTCAGCATCTGTTTGAGGGTGCCATTAAATCGCTCGCAGAGACCGTTAGTCTGTGGGTGGTATGGTGAACTAAGTAGCGGGTTGATGCCGCACACCTTCCACAGCTGCTGGGTGAGCACAGCGGTAAATTGGGTTCCCTGATCAGAGAGGATCTCCTGAGGGAACCCGACCCTAGTAAAGACTTTAACCAGGGCATCAGCAACCGTCTCTGCCTCTATATTAGACAGCACTACTGCCTCTGGGTAACGGGTGGCGTAGTCTACCACAGTAAGAATATATTTCTTACCGGATGGACTAGCCCTGGCCAGTGGACCCACAATGTCAACGGCTATGCGGGAAAAGGGCTCTCCAATGATAGGCATCGGTTGTAGCCTAGCTTTTGGATGATCTCCTCGCTTACCTACCCGTTGACAAGTGTCGCACGTGCTACAATACATCCGCACATCTCGGTTAAAATTGGGCCAGAAAAAGTTTTGGGTGATTCTATGAGCGGTGCGGTGGGAACCTAGATGACCTGCCAACGGCACGTCATGCCCAATCCGCAGAATCTCCTGCCGATACTTTGCAGGTACTACTAGTTGTCGTTTCTGCGGAGGGGCATTCGGTTTCGGGGAAGGTTTCGGGATCCTGTACAGCCTATCCCCCACCCACTCGTAGTGTTCCCCACCTACTCCTTCTTCCCCAGCGTCGGCCCTGGCTCTGTACTTGGCTAACGTCGGGTCCTCTCTAGTTTCCTTCCCGTACATCTCTGGGGTATCCCAGCCTAACGGGGCCTGGTCTAAGGTACAAGTCGGGGTAGAGAGTCTTACCTGGGTCTCAGCAGCAGGTGGGCCGGCCTCAGCGGCACGGGTCTGGGCACGGGTCGTGACAGCGTCCACTGCAGCGGGGCCCATGGGAGCAAAGGCCGAAACAAGGGGGGCCAAGTCGTTGCCAAGGAGGACATCAGCGGGTAGATCCTTAATGACCCCCACATTCACGTGTCTAGCGCCCACTCCCCAATCCAAATGTACCCGGGCTACGGGTAGGCGAAATACTGCACCCCCGGCTACTCGTACTGCCACGGTATCCCCGGTATGTTGAGCTTCGGACACTAGGTGCTTTTGGAGCAAAGTCAGGGTTGCACCAGTGTCTCGTAGCCCACTGACTTCCCTTCCGTTGACCTTTACACTCTGTCGGTGGTGTTGTCGATTGTCCTGGTGGGCAGCCTGAACAGGGTCCGCCTCATGCAAGATGCCCCAGCATTCCTCTTCCTCTACACAGTGGGCTGCTGGAAGAGGTGCTCGGGAAGGGTTTCCTTGGGTTTCCGTGGGTTTCCTCCAGGACTGGTTCCTGTTGGCACGGTTCATCGGGCACTCCTGTCGCCTGTGCCCTAGCTGATTGCACAGGTAGCACCGAAGGGGTTCAGAGTACTCTTGGGCGTTAAACCGGGGTGGACGTTGGTACTGGGCAGACGGAGGGGGTGCGGATGGTCTGTTTATGGGAGGCTGATAAGTGGCAGCGGCTGGTGGGTACTCCGCTCTGGCTGTGGCCTTGGTGATGGAATTGTCCAGTCTGCGAGCGTCGGTGTACTCATCGGCCAAGCGAGCCGCCTCGTGTAGAGTGGAGGGCTTACGGTCTCTTACCCACTCTCTGACCCCTGTTGGCAATTTGTCGAAACAATGTTCCAATAAAAACATCTGCAGCACCTCTTCTCCTGACACCGCCTGGCACCCTGCCATCCAGTGGGCGGCTGTGCGATGTACCTTGCAGGCCCATTCAACGTATGAGTCCCCAGTTGTTTTTGCAGTGTCTCGGAACCTCCTCCGGTATGCCTCGGGTGTAACGGCATACCGGGCAAGTAAAGCTTCCCTGACGGTCACATAATCCCCGATCTCCTCATCCGGAATGGCCCGAAAAGCGTCGTTGGCCCGGCCGGATAACTTGCCGGACAGTATAGCAACCCAGTCTTCCGGGGGTACCTTGTGCAGGGCACATTGCCGCTCAAAATCCGCAAGGTACCCGTCAATCTCTCCTTCTGTCTGTCAGGATCGGGTCAGGGATCCAACACGCAGAGTACAAAGAGTAGCAGATACGTATACCGGTCCTTAGAATGGCCGGACTTAACGTATAACTACAATAGAATGGTCAGAGACAAGCCGAGGTCGAGGAAACGAGAGGACAGGTAAGCGAGAGACAAGCCGGGTCAAGGATAACAGAAAGGCAGGAGAATAAATAACAAAGCCGGGTCAGAACCAAAAGACAAGTGAATAACAAAGCACTGTGTGACTAGGCGGACTAGAACCACGACAGGGCAATGAGTGAATGAGAGAACCACCGTTAAGTATCCTGGCTAGGGAGAGAGGACACGCCTCCGGCGAGTCCTGATTCGTCTCCCGAGATTTGAGTGGCAGGATGTTTCGGGTTGGCGTCATGACGTCTACCTCCGGTCCTCCTGTTATAAAAGGAAGTGACTCCCTCGCGGCCGGCGTTAGCAAGACCGAGTGAACCGCGGGAGACCGGGGAGACATGGCGTCCGGACGGATAAACTTCTAAGTCTCTACCTCTCTCAAAGGTAGAGACTCCAGGTACCCTGACAGTACCCCCCCCCTCAGATACGCCCACCGGGCGGAAGGAGCCGGGGCGAGATGGAAAGCGGGAGTGAAATGCCCTGCGAAGACGAGGAGCATGAACATCCTCTTGTGGTACCCAACTCCTCTCCTCAGGACCATATCCCTTCCAGTCAACTAAATATTGTACTCGTCCCCGGGAGACACGAGAATCAATAATGGAGTTAACCTCATATTCCTCCTGACCCTCCACCTGAACAGGGCGCGGAGGGGCGATAGTGGAGGAGAATCTGTTACAGATTAGAGGTTTCAACAATGACACGTGAAAGGAGTTCGGGATGCGTAAAGTAGCTGGAAGAGCTAGACGATATGCCACCGGGTTAATTCGAGTCAAGATCCTGTAGGGACCAATATAACGAGGGGCGAATTTCATGGAAGGAACTTTAAGACGAATATTCCTAGTGCTCAACCACACTCTATCGCCCGGAACAAAATTCGGAGCCGCCCTTCTACGTTTGTCAGCATGTTTCTTTACCAGTACAGAATTGTGTAGAAGAATCTGTCGAGTCTGATCCCACAACTTCCTCAAATTGGCCACATGGACATCAACCGACGGCACTCCTTGGGAAGGAAAAACCGGGGGAAGAATGGATGGATGAAAGCCATAGTTCATGAAGAAGGGACTTGAATGCGTGGAGTCACAAACGAGATTGTTGTGCGCAAACTCTGCCCAAGGAATCAAACCGACCCAATCGTCCTGGTGTTCGGAAACAAAACAACGTAAGTATTGCTCAATCTTCTGGTTAGTTCGTTCAGCAGCTCCGTTAGACTGAGGATGATAGGCGGACGAAAAATTCAATTTGATGCCTAATTGAGAACAGAACGACCTCCAAAAACGTGAAACAAATTGGGAGCCTCTATCAGAAGTGATCTCCGAAGGAATCCCATGCAAACGAAAAATCTCTTTAGCAAAGACTTCCGCCAATTCAGGAGAAGTCGGGAGTTTAGGCAAAGGTACGAAATGTGCCATCTTGGTAAACCTATCGACTACGGTGAGGATAACAGTGTGCTTTTTAGAAACAGGCAGATCCACAATAAAGTCCATTGCCACACAGGACCAAGGTTTGTCAGGAATTTCCAGCGGTTGTAGAAGACCACAAGGAAGCGTATGCGGTAGTTTGGTTTTAGTACAGACCACACAAACCCCGATAAAATCCTTAATATCCTTCCGTAACGACGGCCACCAGAAATCCTTGGAGATCAAAGAATACGTCTTGCGAACACCCGGATGACCAGCCACCTTACTCTCGTGAAGACACTGTAAGAGCTCCAATTGAAGTTCAGGAGGAACGAAAAGTCTGGAAGCCGGAGTCAGTCTAGGTGCCAGATGCTGCAAGTTCCTTATCTGATCAAGTAGCGGGGAATGAACTTTGAGAGTAGTGTTAGCGATAATGTTACACTTGGGTACTATAGAGGACAAAACCGGCTCAGATACGGCAGCAGGTTCATATTGGCGAGATAAGGCGTCGGCTTTAGAATTCTTAGAACCTGGCCTATATGTGAGTACGTAGTTGAAGTGAGTGAGAAATATGGACCAACGAACCTGTCTAGATGATAGTCGTTTAGCCTCCCCAATATAGGATAAGTTTTTATGATCTGTCAAAATAGTAACAGGATGCAAAGTACCCTCCAATAAATGTCTCCACTCCTTCAAGGCCATTATAACCACTAGTAGTTCCCTGTCACCAATGTCATATCTGCTTTCAGTACCGGACAATTTTTTGGAAAAGTATCCACAAGGATGTAATGGTTTATCTACACCCAACCTTTGGGACAGAACAGCACCTATACCTGTCTCAGAAGCGTCAACTTCGAGTAGGAAAGGTAGAGTAGTATCAGGGTGAACTAAAATTGGTGCGGAAGCAAACAGCTCTTTGAGTGTCTTAAAAGCCAGAAGTGCTTCAGTAGACCAATTCTTAGTCTCAGCCCCTTGTTTGGTCATGTTGGTGATGGGAGCAATGATAGAGGAGTATCCCTTAATGAAACGTCTGTAGTAATTAGAGAAACCAATGAATCTCTGGATAGCCTTGAGACCCTGAGGTAAAGGCCACTCTAATATGGATTGGAGCTTCTCCGGATCCATTTCAAACCCTTCCCCAGAAATCACATAACCAAGAAAAGTAGTTTGGGATTGGTCAAAGCTGCATTTCTCTAGTTTGCAGTACAAGCCATGCTGAAGAAGTTTGTGTAAAACCCTTCTGACTTGTCTGTGGTGAGTCTCAATATCCCTGGAATGTATAAGAATATCATCAAGGTATACAATTACACAGTCATCTTGAAACTCCCTAAGAACCTCATTAATAAGGTCCTGAAATACTGCCGGAGCATTGCAGAGACCAAAAGGCATTACAGTATACTCATAGTGCCCATATCGAGTATTGAATGCAGTTTTCCACTCGTCACCGTCGTGGATTCTCACCAAATTATAAGCACCTCTAAGGTCTAACTTAGTGAAAATTTTAGAATTTTTTAATCGATCAAAAAGCTCGGTGATCAAGGGAATCGGATAAACATTTCTGATGGTTATCTTGTTAAGGCCTCGGTAGTCAATGCAAGGTCTTAAAGAACCATCCTTCTTTTTAACAAAAAAGAATCCAGCCCCAGCAGGAGAGGAGGATCTTCTAATGAACCCCTTGTCTAGGTTTTCACGAATATACTCTTCTAGAACTAAGTTTTCATTCGTGGACAAAGGGTATACATGACCCCTGGGGGGCATGGTACCAGAAAGTAAATTAATTTTGCAATCAAAAGGCCTATGTGGCGGTAAGGTATCAGCCTTTCTTTTGTCAAATACTGCCTTTAAATCTTGATACAAGGACGGTATCTGTACTTTGGTAGAGTCAGTAGCGTTATTAAGTGAGTTGACACTACAAAGAGGTGACACTTTCTTTAAACAATTCACTTGACAATTCTGGCCCCATAAAACTATTTCCCCTGATTTCCAATCTATAACGGGGTTATGTCTCTTAAGCCAGGAGTATCCCAGGACTATGGGAACAGAAGGAGATGAAATGAGTAGTAGGGATATTTCCTCCTTGTGTAGAATACCAGTAGTTAAGTAAAGAGGTGTGGTCTCCCGGAAAATCACAGGCTCAACTAAAGGTCTACCATCAATGGCTTCAACAGCCAAGGGTGTCTTCCTTAACTGGGATGGGATAGTGTGTTTGGTGAGAAACTTTTGGTCGATAAAATTCTCAGCAGCGCCGGAGTCTATCAATGCCATAGTTTCTAAAGTTCCCTTCTCCCAAGTTAAAGAGACCGGTAATAGGAGTCTATGTTCTTGGTAGTTATGAGTAGAGGACAAAATCGAAACACCCAAGGTCTGTCCTCTAGAGAAACTTAGGTGCGAGCGTTTCCCGGACGGCTGGGACAGCTCAAACGTACATGACCTCTAGACCCACAATACATACACAGTCCCTCTCTTCTCCTGTACTGTCTCTCCTCCTCTGAGAGACGAGTAAGGCCTAACTGCATAGGTTCTGAAACCTGTGGATCTTTGGTTTCAGAAATTTGAAACGATGGTGCTAATCTAGGGGAAGATTTAGCGGTTCTATCTCGAGTATTCTGTCTCTCCCTTAGACGTTCGTCAATACGAGAGATAAAGGAAATTAAATCCTCCAGGTTCTCGGGAAGCTCTCTTGTCGCTACCTCATCAAGTATTACATCAGATAAACCATTTAAGAATACGTCTATATAGGCCTGTTCATTCCATTTTACCTCTGCCGCCAAAGACCTGAACTCTAGTGCATAATCCACAAGTGTTTGGTTGTCTTGTCTAAGGCGCAACAGTAATCTGGCTGCATTGGCCTTCCTGCCAGGAGGGTCAAAAGTTCTTTTAAAAGCAGCTACAAAGGAATTATAGTTATAGACTAATGGATTATCATTCTCCCACAACGGATTAGCCCATCTCAGAGCTTTCTCAATGAGTAAGGTAATAATAAATCCCACCTTTGCCCTATCAGTAGGGTATGAACGAGGCTGTAGCTCGAAATGAATACTGATCTGGTTCAAAAAGCCACGACACCTCTCAGGAGTACCAGCATAACGTACAGGTGGGGTAACTCGGGAAGAATCACCTACAGTAGCTACCTCTAACCCCGAACCCACAGAAGAAGCAGAAGTATTACGCCTCTCCTCAGGTGGATTAATAGGGCGAGACAGCAGCGCCTGTAGTGCTAGAGCCATCTGATCCATCCTATGATCCATGGCGTCAAACCTAGGATCAGGAGAACCAAGCTGACAATTTGTACCTGCAGGATCCATGGCCCTGTCGTAATGTCAGGATCGGGTCAGGGATCCAACACGCAGAGTACAAAGAGTAGCAGATACGTATACCGGTCCTTAGAATGGCCGGACTTAACGTATAACTACAATAGAATGGTCAGAGACAAGCCGAGGTCGAGGAAACGAGAGGACAGGTAAGCGAGAGACAAGCCGGGTCAAGGATAACAGAAAGGCAGGAGAATAAATAACAAAGCCGGGTCAGAACCAAAAGACAAGTGAATAACAAAGCACTGTGTGACTAGGCGGACTAGAACCACGACAGGGCAATGAGTGAATGAGAGAACCACCGTTAAGTATCCTGGCTAGGGAGAGAGGACACGCCTCCGGCGAGTCCTGATTCGTCTCCCGAGATTTGAGTGGCAGGATGTTTCGGGTTGGCGTCATGACGTCTACCTCCGGTCCTCCTGTTATAAAAGGAAGTGACTCCCTCGCGGCCGGCGTTAGCAAGACCGAGTGAACCGCGGGAGACCGGGGAGACATGGCGTCCGGACGGATAAACTTCTAAGTCTCTACCTCTCTCAAAGGTAGAGACTCCAGGTACCCTGACACTGTCTCACTGAAGGCTTTGAAGGCCGCAAATGGCACTTTCTGTTTGTCCCCCGGGTTTGCTGTGACTGGGGCTGCTGCAGCACCGTTTTGGCGTAGCAGGCTGGCCTCCACAGCGGCTTGAACCTGGGTGATGATCTCCGCGGAGGGGTTGGGGCCATAATGGGCCAGCCTAATTCTTACCGCCCGGTCAAATCTTGCCTCCTCGGGGGTTCTGTCGTCTGGGCTGGGTCCATTGGTTCCCTCTGCCGCTGGTACTCCATCCATTTCCAGCAATAAAGCAATAATGTCCCTCTTCTTGAGGTTACTGGCCTGTCCGCCCCTTTGTTCCAATAAGTCTTTTAGGGTGGCTCTTCTCAGGTTTTGGTATTGTAGTTCCATTTATTCCTGGTCGTAGTGGTCTCTTTGGGCGTTGAGGATCATCCCGTCGCTTGCCACCAGTTGTTACGGTACCACCTTCCGAGCTCCATACACCGTCTTTAGTCACTTGTAATCCCGGTTCCCCCAATAACGAGACCAAGCTCCATTATGAGGGTAAAACATGAACTGAGGAATGGATCAGCCAGCCTGCCTTTTATTTGCATTTCACACACACAGGCCACACCCAAGGGGAGGCATAAAATAACCACTGGCATCGATGGTACATCCCACACATTCCCTCCCCTTGGTGTGACACATAATCCTATTATACATACAGTTTGAAATATACTTTTATACAACTTTCATAACTTCAAATCCATCCATCATATTCACATAAGAGGCACATATTCAGATTCAGCATACTTAAAACATAAACATTCTCAAAAATCACACCAATCCCTTCAGTGAATAAAAAGTTACTCGAAAGTCTGTTTATGACCGACCGCAGGTACCTTTTCGTGCCCAAAATAGTTCCCTGGATTCGGGCTGTGCGGTCGGTCACTTGTTGGCCTAAAAATGGCTAAGTCCCGTTCGAAGTGGGTCGGTACTTCGACTTTCGTTGAACTGTCGAAGTATCGTCGATAGCACGGGTCGGCGGGTTCGAAGTTAAGATGGCCGCCGCCACGTGGTCCTTTGTCCGATGTCGGCCACCTCGAGGACTTTGGTAGCTTTGGCGCTTCGTTAGTTTCCGCTGTATTCGAAATGTCATTTGTACAAAGTCACAACCCTCCGCATGATCTCTCAGGGACCATAAGTACTGGGCAAATCAGACGGACCCAACAGTCTTTAGTCCAGATGGATGGGTCTGTCACAATTTCTATTTTTGAGGAGGAATTTGCAAGGCATCTCTGCCAGTGGCGATACCAATTAATACATCACAGATTATGGTTAGGAATGCTTTCCAAAGCAGCTTTCTCAATGTCCGTGTAATTTACAAGCATTTCCTTAGAAGTAACTTTGTCCACAGCAGGACTTTTCACATATTCAACGTTCCCGTAGGCCTGCCATCACTGACAGATCTTTGTTACATAATTTAATCTCTCGCCTCCTCCCCTAACTGACCTATTCTTAACAGTGGAGTGTGACTATTGTCTTATGTTTACATTTTGTAAAAAGTGAAGAGGACAGGGTGTCAGGATAAATAAGTTGTACCTTACAGGAAAAATCAAGGCACCTGGGTAAAGTGACCAGTTCATTTTGGGAGGAAAACAAAACCATTATCTTGCGCAAATGCACACTGAAATTACTGCAAATAGCTACCATCTTCCATTCACTTGTTTGAGCAGTCGTCATTATTTATTTCTGCTTCTATTTAGTGTGAACCATTCAGAATTGGAGTGATCTCTGCTATAAACAGCAACATCACAGGATTTATTTGGAGACTGTATTGAACATTAGAATTTGAAACATCATCTGAGAGAGAATGCCAGCTAAATGTCTAATGGAATACAATGTAAGGTGACGAATGGTTGAATGTTCTCATCTAGTTCCTAATTTGAGTAAGAAACGCAGGAGGTATATCAGATTCGTTACAAAGGACCTGTGATTATTTTTCTTGTAAATGAAGACGTTTTAATTGTTGTGTGAATTAATTCTTTAAAATGGAAGGTAATCCCAGCTTGTCAGACATCTATTTGTCCAGTGTGGTAAATCTTTGCACACAGTTAAGCCATGTTTATCATTAATTTACTGTGTTAACTGCCTTTAGTTTTGATGCCTCAAGCAAATGTAGGTTAAGTTACAAAATATGAAGATTGGTTGCAACTGGAACAATATAAGGGCCTTCTAGTCACAATATTATGTAAGCAATAGAAAAATGTTAAGCTTGCAGAAATCCAGACACCAATTTTGAGCTAGATTCTAGCTAGATTCTAGTCCCATTCCTTTCTCCTTGTTCTATAGATATATAAAGTCCTTCAAGGGACATGCACCATATCTTGTGTAGGTCCCTCTTCGTGCTGCCAAAACATCTCTGATGCATCGAGGCATCAGTCTAGAACCAAGACATTAGAATCAGATCCTTTAAGTTCTGGAAGTTGTGAGGTGGATCAAAGTTGCTGTTTTAATACATCCCATAGATGCTCAGTCCAATTGAGATGTGGAGAATAGACATGTGCAATTTGTTTCATTCCAAATGTATATTGGGACGAATTTCGTGCAATTCGGACATTCGGATGCTTCGGAAGTTCGAATTGCCGAACCGAATTGCCAAAGTTCCGAAGTGCTTCGGGTTTCTGAAAAGTGACAAAACAAGTGGTTAGGATTAGGGTTTAGGGATAGGGTTGGGGTTAGGCGTTATTGTTAGGGTTTAGGGTTAGGGTTAGTTTCCGAATTCCCAAATTTCCGATTTGCCGAAGTGTCGAACCGAACCGAATACCATTGGTCCGAATTGTAGAAGCAGAAAAAAAAATTTATTGCCCAAATTTCCAAACCGAACCAAATTTTTTGCCCAGGCACATCCCTAGTGGAGAATTTAGAGGCCAAGACAACACTTCAAAAATCTTTATCATGTTGCTCAAACCATCCCTGAACAAGTGGGGCAGGGGGCATTATCATGCATAAAAAGGTCACTGCCTTTAGGAAAAACCATTACAATGAAGAGGTGTCAACAATCTCTAGGTAGGTGGTACGTGTCAAAGTAATATCCATATGCATGCAGGGACCCAAGGTTTCCCACCAGAACATTGTCTTGAGCATAATACTGCCTGAGCCGGACTGCCTTCTTTCCATAGTGCATCCTGCTGTCATCTCTTTCCAAGGAATATGACACACACCTGGCCATGCACCTGATCTAAAAGAAAATGTGATTAATCAGACCAGGCAACCTAATTCCATTGCTCCAAGGTCCAGTTCTGATGCTTTTGGCAGTGAACAGGGGTCATCATGGGCACTCTGACCAGTCTGCAGCTTCACATCATCAAAAAGTGATGCACTATTGTTACGGTTGCCCCAGGCTAGCTGAGGGTTGGACCGCCTGGATGTCCTTGTCTCTGAGCTGGGAGAGTGACAAAGAGTCCCACTTCAGCAACTACTGATAGCCCTGGAAGTGTAGGTTCTTGTAGCTCTGAGCAGAGCTGGTGATTAGCATTTCCCTACAACACGAGTCGAGGCTGCAAGTTGAGGGTAAGAAGACTGGTTTTAATGGGTATAGGCATCAGCTTTATACAAGTTTTTTCAGGCCAGGGAACACCCACTGGACCTGGTGGGGCACTGAAACACAGGTAACATGAACCAATCACAACAAAGTGCATTTTTCTAAACCCTCCCCTCTATCCTGGAGATAATTGGCTTAAGTGGCTGTAGTAACTTAAAAATCACCAGGTACAGAAAATATCTTAAATATCTTAAGTTAAGACTGTAACAAAACCACATTAAAATACATAACTCATATTACACATAATTCACCCCCCGTGTTCAACATATCCCCAGATAGCTTGGATCTGAGTGCTTAATATATCCGAAAAGCGCTCAGATCTCACGAATACAGTTGGATTGTGTCAGGGTACCTGAAGCCTCTACCTCTAAGAGAGGTAGAGACTTAGAAGTTTATCCGTCCGGACGGCATGTCTCCTCGGTTCCTCGCGGTTCACCCGGTCTTGCAAACGCCGGCCGCGAGGGATCCACTTCCTTTTATAGCAGGAGGCTCAGAGGCCGACGTCATGACGCCAACCCGGAACACCCTGTCACTCAAATCAGTGGAGACGAATCAGGACTCGCCGGAGGCGTGTCTTCTCTCCCTAACCAGCATACTTAACAGTGGCTATCTCATTCACTCATTGCCCTGTCGTGGTTCTAGTCCGCCTAGTCACACAGTGCTTTGTTATTCTCTTGTCTTTTGGTTCCGACCCGGCTTTGATATTTACTCTCCTGTCTTTCTGTTATCCTTGACCCGGCTTGTCTCTCGCTTACCTGTCTTCTCGTTCCCTCGACCTCGGTTTGTCTCTGACCATTCTATCGTAGTTATACGTTAAGTCCGGCCATTCTAAGGACCGGTATACGTATCTGCTACTCTTTGTACTCTGCGTGTTGGATCCCTGACCCGATCCTGACATTACGACAGGGCCATGGATCCTGCAGGTACAAATTGTCAGCTTGGTTCTCCTGATCCTAGGTTTGACGCCATGGATCATAGGATGGATCAGATGGCTCTAGCACTACAGGCGCTGCTGTCTCGTCCTATTAATCCACCTGAAGAGATGCGTAATATGTCTGCTTCTTCTGTGGGTTCAGGGCTAGAGGTAGCTACTGTAGGTGCTTCTTCCCGAGTTACCCCACCTGTACGTTATACTGGTTCCCCTGAAAGGTGTCGTGGCTTTTTGAACCAGATTAGTATTCATTTCGAACTACAGCCTCGTTCATACCCTACTGATAGGGCAAAAGTGGGATTTATTATTACCTTACTCATTGAGAAAGCTCTGAGATGGGCTAATCCGTTGTGGGAGAATGATAATCCATTAGTCTATAACTATAATGCCTTTGTAGCTGCTTTTAAAAGAACTTTTGATCCCCCTGGCAGGAGGGTCAATGCAGCCAGATTACTGTTGCGCCTTAGACAAGACAACCAAACACTTGTGGATTACGCACTAGAGTTCAGGTCTTTGGCGGCAGAGGTAAAATGGAATGAACAGGCCTATATAGACGTATTCTTAAATGGATTATCTGATGTAATACTTGATGAGGTAGCGACAAGAGAGCTTCCCGAGAATCTGGAGGACTTAATTTCCTTTATCTCTCGTATTGACGAACGTCTAAGGGAGAGACAAAATACTCGAGATAGAACCGGTAAATCTTCCTTTACACTAGCACCATCATTTCAAATTTCTGAGACCAAAAATCCACAGGTTTCAGAACCTATGCAGTTAGGCCTTACTCGTCTATCAGAGGAGGAGAGACAGTACAGGAGAAGGGAGGGACTGTGTATGTATTGTGGGGCCAGAAGTCATGTACGTTTGAGCTGTCCCAGTCGTCCGGGAAACGCTCGCACCTAAGTTTCTCTAGAGGACAGACCTTGGGTGTTTCGATTTTGTCCTCTACTCATAACTACAAAGAACATAGACTCCTATTACCGGTCTCTTTAACTTGGGAGAAGGGAACTTTAGAGACTATGGCATTGATAGACTCCGGCGCTGCTGAGAGTTTTATCGACCAAGAGTTTCTCACTAAACACACTATCCCATCCCAGTTAAGGAAGACACCCTTGGCTGTTGAAGCCATTGATGGTAGACCTTTAGTTGAGCCTGTGATTTTCCGGGAGACCATACCTCTTTACTTAACTACTGGTATTCTACACAAGGAGGAAATATCCCTACTACTCATTTCATCTCCTTCTGTTCCCATAGTCCTGGGATACTCCTGGCTTAAGAGACATAACCCCGTTATAGATTGGAGATCAGGGGAGATAGTTTCGTGGGGTCAGGATTGTCAAGAGAATTGTTTAAAGAAAGTGTCACCTCTTTGTAGTGTCAACTCACTTAATAACGCTACCGACTCTGCCAAAGTACAGATACCGTTCCTGTATCAAGATTTAAAGGCAGTATTTGACAAAGGAAAGGCTGATACCTTACCACCACATAGGCCTTTTGATTGCAAAATTAATTTACTTTCTGGTACCATGCCCCCCAGGGGTCATGTATATCCGATTCCCTTGATCACCGAGCTGTTTGATCGATTAAAAAGTTCTAAAATTTTCACTAAGTTAGACCTTAGAGGTGCTTATAATTTGGTGAGAATTCATGACGGTGACGAGTGGAAAACGGCATTCAATACTCGATATGGGCACTATGAGTATACTGTAATGCCTTTTGGTCTCTGCAATGCCCCGGCGGTATTTCAGGACCTTATTAATGAGGTTCTAAGGGAGTTTCAAGATGACTGTGTGATTGTATACCTTGATGATATACTTATACATTCCAGGGATATTGAGACTCACCACGGACAAGTCAGAAGGGTTTTACACAAACTCCTCCAGCATGGCTTATACTGCAAACTAGAGAAATGCAGCTTTGACCAATCACAAACTACCTTTCTTGGTTATGTGATTTCTGGGGAAGGGTTTGAAATGGACCCGGAGAAGCTCCAATCCATATTAGATTGGCCTTTACCTAAGGGTCTCAAGGCTGTCCAGAGATTTATTGGTTTCTCCAATTACTACAGACGTTTCATTAAGGGATACTCCTCTATCATTGCTCCCATCACCAATATGACCAAACAAGGGGCCGACACTAAGAATTGGTCTACTGAAGCACTTCTGGCTTTTAAGACACTCAAGGAGCTGTTTGCTTCCGCACCAATTTTAGTTCACCCTGATACTACACTACCTTTCCTACTCGAAGTTGACGCTTCTGAGACAGGTATAGGTGCTGTTCTGTCCCAAAGGTTGGGTGTAGATAAACCATTACATCCTTGTGGATACTTTTCCAAAAAGTTGTCAGGTACTGAAAGCAGATATGACATTGGTGACAGGGAACTACTAGCGGTTATAATGGCCTTGAAGGAGTGGAGACATTTATTGGAGGGTACTTTGCATCCTGTTACTATTTTGACAGATCATAAAAACTTATCCTATATTGGAGAGGCTAAACGACTATCATCTAGACAGGCTCGTTGGTCCATATTTCTCACTCACTTCAACTACGTACTCACATATAGGCCAGGTTCTAAGAATTCTAAAGCCGACGCCTTATCTCGCCAGTATGAACCTGCTGCCGTATCTGAGCCGATTTTGTCCTCTATAGTACCCAAGTGTAACATTATTGCTAACACTACTCTCAAAGTCCATTCTCCGCTACTTGATCAGATAAGGAGCTTGCAGCATCTGGCACCTAGACTGACTCCGGCTTCCAGACTTTTCGTTCCTCCTGATCTCCAATTGGAGCTCTTACAGTGTCTTCACGAGAGTAAGGTGGCCGGTCATCCGGGTGTTCGCAAGACGTATTCTTTGATCTCCAAAGATTTCTGGTGGCCTTCGCTACGGAAGGATATTAAGGATTTTATCGGAGTCTGTGTGGTCTGTACTAAAACTAAATTACCGCATTCGCTTCCTTGTGGTCTCCTGCAGCCTCTGGAAATTCCTGGCAAACCTTGGTCCTGTGTGGCAATGGACTTTATTGTGGATCTGCCTGTTTCTAAAAAGCACACTGTTATCCTCACCGTGGTCGATAGGTTTACCAAGATGGCACATTTCGTACCGTTGCCTAAACTCCCGACTTCTCCTGAATTGGCGGAAATCTTTGCTAAAGAAATTTTTCGCTTGCATGGGATTCCCTCGGAGATCACTTCTGATAGAGGTTCCCAATTTGTTTCACGCTTCTGGAGATCATTCTGTTCTCAATTAGGCATCAAATTGAATTTTTCCTCCGCCTATCATCCTCAGTCTAACGGAGCTGCCGAGCGTACCAACCAGAAGATTGAGCAATACCTACGTTGTTTTGTTTCCGAACACCAGGACGATTGGGTCGGTTTGATTCCTTGGGCGGAGTTTGCGCACAACAATCTCGTTTGTGACTCTACGCATTCAAGCCCCTTCTTCATGAACTATGGCTTTCACCCATCTATTCTTCCCTCGGTTTCTCCTTCCCAAGGAGTGCCGTCGGTTGATGTCCATGTGGCCAATTTGAGGAGGTTGTGGGATCAGACTCGACAGATTCTTCTACACAATTCTATGCTGGTTAAGAGACATGCTGACAAACGTAGAAGGGCGGCTCCGAATTTTGTTCCAGGCTATAGAGTTTGGTTGAGTACTAGGAATATTCGCCTTAAAGTTCCTTCCATGAAATTCGCTCCTCGTTATATTGGCCCCTACAGGATCTTGACTCGAATTAATCCAGTGGCGTATCGTCTAGCTCTCCCAGCCGCTTTACGCATCCCAAACTCCTTTCACGTGTCATTGCTGAAACCTCTAATCTGTAACAGATTCTCCTCCACAATCGCCCCTCCGCGCCCTGTTCAGGTGGAGGGTCAGGAGGAGTATGAGGTTAACTCCATTATTGATTCTCGTGTCTCCCGGGG
This sequence comes from Pelobates fuscus, assembly GCF_036172605.1. NCBI lineage: Eukaryota > Metazoa > Chordata > Amphibia > Anura > Pelobatidae > Pelobates > Pelobates fuscus. Next base: position 461,105,209 of record NC_086317.1, on the reverse strand, counting down.
GAGAGTGCAATATTTGGTTAACTGGAGGGGTTATGGTCCTGAGGAGAGGAGTTGGGTACCACAAGAGGATGTTCATGCTCCTCACCTTCGCAGGGCATTTCACTCTCGCTTTCCATCTCGCCCCGGCTCCTTCCGCCCGGTGGGCGTATCTGAGAGGGGGGGTACTGTCAGGGTACCTGAAGCCTCTACCTCTAAGAGAGGTAGAGACTTAGAAGTTTATCCGTCCGGACGGCATGTCTCCTCGGTTCCTCGCGGTTCACCCGGTCTTGCAAACGCCGGCCGCGAGGGATCCACTTCCTTTTATAGCAGGAGGCTCAGAGGCCGACGTCATGACGCCAACCCGGAACACCCTGTCACTCAAATCAGTGGAGACGAATCAGGACTCGCCGGAGGCGTGTCTTCTCTCCCTAACCAGCATACTTAACAGTGGCTATCTCATTCACTCATTGCCCTGTCGTGGTTCTAGTCCGCCTAGTCACACAGTGCTTTGTTATTCTCTTGTCTTTTGGTTCCGACCCGGCTTTGATATTTACTCTCCTGTCTTTCTGTTATCCTTGACCCGGCTTGTCTCTCGCTTACCTGTCTTCTCGTTCCCTCGACCTCGGTTTGTCTCTGACCATTCTATCGTAGTTATACGTTAAGTCCGGCCATTCTAAGGACCGGTATACGTATCTGCTACTCTTTGTACTCTGCGTGTTGGATCCCTGACCCGATCCTGACATTACGACAGGGCCATGGATCCTGCAGGTACAAATTGTCAGCTTGGTTCTCCTGATCCTAGGTTTGACGCCATGGATCATAGGATGGATCAGATGGCTCTAGCACTACAGGCGCTGCTGTCTCGTCCTATTAATCCACCTGAAGAGATGCGTAATATGTCTGCTTCTTCTGTGGGTTCAGGGCTAGAGGTAGCTACTGTAGGTGCTTCTTCCCGAGTTACCCCACCTGTACGTTATGCTGGTTCCCCTGAAAGGTGTCGTGGCTTTTTGAACCAGATTAGTATTCATTTCGAACTACAGCCTCGTTCATACCCTACTGATAGGGCAAAAGTGGGATTTATTATTACCTTACTCATTGAGAAAGCTCTGAGATGGGCTAATCCGTTGTGGGAGAATGATAATCCATTAGTCTATAACTATAATGCCTTTGTAGCTGCTTTTAAAAGAACTTTTGATCCCCCTGGCAGGAGGGTCAATGCAGCCAGATTACTGTTGCGCCTTAGACAAGACAACCAAACACTTGTGGATTACGCACTAGAGTTCAGGTCTTTGGCGGCAGAGGTAAAATGGAATGAACAGGCCTATATAGACGTATTCTTAAATGGATTATCTGATGTAATACTTGATGAGGTAGCGACAAGAGAGCTTCCCGAGAATCTGGAGGACTTAATTTCCTTTATCTCTCGTATTGACGAACGTCTAAGGGAGAGACAAAATACTCGAGATAGAACCGGTAAATCTTCCTTTACACTAGCACCATCATTTCAAATTTCTGAGACCAAAAATCCACAGGTTTCAGAACCTATGCAGTTAGGCCTTACTCGTCTATCAGAGGAGGAGAGACAGTACAGGAGAAGGGAGGGACTGTGTATGTATTGTGGGGCCAGAAGTCATGTACGTTTGAGCTGTCCCAGTCGTCCGGGAAACGCTCGCACCTAAGTTTCTCTAGAGGACAGACCTTGGGTGTTTCGATTTTGTCCTCTACTCATAACTACAAAGAACATAGACTCCTATTACCGGTCTCTTTAACTTGGGAGAAGGGAACTTTAGAGACTATGGCATTGATAGACTCCGGCGCTGCTGAGAGTTTTATCGACCAAGAGTTTCTCACTAAACACACTATCCCATCCCAGTTAAGGAAGACACCCTTGGCTGTTGAAGCCATTGATGGTAGACCTTTAGTTGAGCCTGTGATTTTCCGGGAGACCATACCTCTTTACTTAACTACTGGTATTCTACACAAGGAGGAAATATCCCTACTACTCATTTCATCTCCTTCTGTTCCCATAGTCCTGGGATACTCCTGGCTTAAGAGACATAACCCCGTTATAGATTGGAGATCAGGGGAGATAGTTTCGTGGGGTCAGGATTGTCAAGAGAATTGTTTAAAGAAAGTGTCACCTCTTTGTAGTGTCAACTCACTTAATAACGCTACCGACTCTGCCAAAGTACAGATACCGTTCCTGTATCAAGATTTAAAGGCAGTATTTGACAAAGGAAAGGCTGATACCTTACCACCACATAGGCCTTTTGATTGCAAAATTAATTTACTTTCTGGTACCATGCCCCCCAGGGGTCATGTATATCCGATTCCCTTGATCACCGAGCTGTTTGATCGATTAAAAAGTTCTAAAATTTTCACTAAGTTAGACCTTAGAGGTGCTTATAATTTGGTGAGAATTCATGACGGTGACGAGTGGAAAACGGCATTCAATACTCGATATGGGCACTATGAGTATACTGTAATGCCTTTTGGTCTCTGCAATGCCCCGGCGGTATTTCAGGACCTTATTAATGAGGTTCTAAGGGAGTTTCAAGATGACTGTGTGATTGTATACCTTGATGATATACTTATACATTCCAGGGATATTGAGACTCACCACGGACAAGTCAGAAGGGTTTTACACAAACTCCTCCAGCATGGCTTATACTGCAAACTAGAGAAATGCAGCTTTGACCAATCACAAACTACCTTTCTTGGTTATGTGATTTCTGGGGAAGGGTTTGAAATGGACCCGGAGAAGCTCCAATCCATATTAGATTGGCCTTTACCTAAGGGTCTCAAGGCTGTCCAGAGATTTATTGGTTTCTCCAATTACTACAGACGTTTCATTAAGGGATACTCCTCTATCATTGCTCCCATCACCAATATGACCAAACAAGGGGCCGACACTAAGAATTGGTCTACTGAAGCACTTCTGGCTTTTAAGACACTCAAGGAGCTGTTTGCTTCCGCACCAATTTTAGTTCACCCTGATACTACACTACCTTTCCTACTCGAAGTTGACGCTTCTGAGACAGGTATAGGTGCTGTTCTGTCCCAAAGGTTGGGTGTAGATAAACCATTACATCCTTGTGGATACTTTTCCAAAAAGTTGTCAGGTACTGAAAGCAGATATGACATTGGTGACAGGGAACTACTAGCGGTTATAATGGCCTTGAAGGAGTGGAGACATTTATTGGAGGGTACTTTGCATCCTGTTACTATTTTGACAGATCATAAAAACTTATCCTATATTGGAGAGGCTAAACGACTATCATCTAGACAGGCTCGTTGGTCCATATTTCTCACTCACTTCAACTACGTACTCACATATAGGCCAGGTTCTAAGAATTCTAAAGCCGACGCCTTATCTCGCCAGTATGAACCTGCTGCCGTATCTGAGCCGATTTTGTCCTCTATAGTACCCAAGTGTAACATTATTGCTAACACTACTCTCAAAGTCCATTCTCCGCTACTTGATCAGATAAGGAGCTTGCAGCATCTGGCACCTAGACTGACTCCGGCTTCCAGACTTTTCGTTCCTCCTGATCTCCAATTGGAGCTCTTACAGTGTCTTCACGAGAGTAAGGTGGCCGGTCATCCGGGTGTTCGCAAGACGTATTCTTTGATCTCCAAAGATTTCTGGTGGCCTTCGCTACGGAAGGATATTAAGGATTTTATCGGAGTCTGTGTGGTCTGTACTAAAACTAAATTACCGCATTCGCTTCCTTGTGGTCTCCTGCAGCCTCTGGAAATTCCTGGCAAACCTTGGTCCTGTGTGGCAATGGACTTTATTGTGGATCTGCCTGTTTCTAAAAAGCACACTGTTATCCTCACCGTGGTCGATAGGTTTACCAAGATGGCACATTTCGTACCGTTGCCTAAACTCCCGACTTCTCCTGAATTGGCGGAAATCTTTGCTAAAGAAATTTTTCGCTTGCATGGGATTCCCTCGGAGATCACTTCTGATAGAGGTTCCCAATTTGTTTCACGCTTCTGGAGATCATTCTGTTCTCAATTAGGCATCAAATTGAATTTTTCCTCCGCCTATCATCCTCAGTCTAACGGAGCTGCCGAGCGTACCAACCAGAAGATTGAGCAATACCTACGTTGTTTTGTTTCCGAACACCAGGACGATTGGGTCGGTTTGATTCCTTGGGCGGAGTTTGCGCACAACAATCTCGTTTGTGACTCTACGCATTCAAGCCCCTTCTTCATGAACTATGGCTTTCACCCATCTATTCTTCCCTCGGTTTCTCCTTCCCAAGGAGTGCCGTCGGTTGATGTCCATGTGGCCAATTTGAGGAGGTTGTGGGATCAGACTCGACAGATTCTTCTACACAATTCTATGCTGGTTAAGAGACATGCTGACAAACGTAGAAGGGCGGCTCCGAATTTTGTTCCAGGCTATAGAGTTTGGTTGAGTACTAGGAATATTCGCCTTAAAGTTCCTTCCATGAAATTCGCTCCTCGTTATATTGGCCCCTACAGGATCTTGACTCGAATTAATCCAGTGGCGTATCGTCTAGCTCTCCCAGCCGCTTTACGCATCCCAAACTCCTTTCACGTGTCATTGCTGAAACCTCTAATCTGTAACAGATTCTCCTCCACAATCGCCCCTCCGCGCCCTGTTCAGGTGGAGGGTCAGGAGGAGTATGAGGTTAACTCCATTATTGATTCTCGTGTCTCCCGGGGGAGAGTGCAATATTTGGTTAACTGGAGGGGTTATGGTCCTGAGGAGAGGAGTTGGGTACCACAAGAGGATGTTCATGCTCCTCACCTTCGCAGGGCATTTCACTCTCGCTTTCCATCTCGCCCCGGCTCCTTCCGCCCGGTGGGCGTATCTGAGAGGGGGGGTACTGTCAGGGTACCTGAAGCCTCTACCTCTAAGAGAGGTAGAGACTTAGAAGTTTATCCGTCCGGACGGCATGTCTCCTCGGTTCCTCGCGGTTCACCCGGTCTTGCAAACGCCGGCCGCGAGGGATCCACTTCCTTTTATAGCAGGAGGCTCAGAGGCCGACGTCATGACGCCAACCCGGAACACCCTGTCACTCAAATCAGTGGAGACGAATCAGGACTCGCCGGAGGCGTGTCTTCTCTCCCTAACCAGCATACTTAACAGTGGCTATCTCATTCACTCATTGCCCTGTCGTGGTTCTAGTCCGCCTAGTCACACAGTGCTTTGTTATTCTCTTGTCTTTTGGTTCCGACCCGGCTTTGATATTTACTCTCCTGTCTTTCTTTTATCCTTGACCCGGCTTGTCTCTTGCTTACCTGTCTTCTCGTTCCCTCGACCTCGGTTTGTCTCTGACCATTCTATCGTAGTTATACGTTAAGTCCGGCCATTCTAAGGACCGGTATACGTATCTGCTACTCTTTGTACTCTGCGTGTTGGATCCCTGACCCGATCCTGACAGATTGCCACAGATGAGCATAACTCAGTCCAGGACTAGTTCCATAATTTTTAGTCATCAGGGTCAGTCTAGTTCGTGAGTATGAATGTACCGACCAATGTATGAGTGTAAACGAACGGATTAAAGTCTGGAGGTCCCAGCGGTGTTTGTGTAAAACAGTGACAGAAAACAGTTCCACGCGGTCGATGACAAACACCACTGAGCGTTCGCAGTTTAAGATGGCCACCGCCACATGTTTGTTCATACGAAGGATGACCACCCAGCTGTTCGTCAATTAAGCTGCGGTTAACCGCATTATAAGTAGATGACTATTTCCTTGTTTCACCAATCACCTTCAAAGATGAAAAAAGAGGTATGAGAGGTAAAATCAAGGGGATATGGTCAGATGGTGGTTCCAGCTCCACCAAGGGCTTGTACCCAGATAAGCTAATAAACTGAAAAAAGAAAAAATCTCCTATTAAGGAGATCTAAAGCTGGCAAGGAAAAAGATTAGACAACAGTTGTACAGTAATACCTACCGTTGCTTGTGCCCTTTGTAAAGATAAATTAAATAGTTGACATATGTCTTTATTGAATCCTTTACTAAATAACAAAGGGTCACTATACTAACTCCCCCATAATGGCTAATAATATAATGATGGTAATGCAATTACCTTTGAATCATAATGCCAAGGGCAGAGAAATTCCCTCCAGATCTATGGGTATAGGCAGAGAGTAAAAAACAGGAGTAAGGCTGTGATATAATGTGTCAATAAGGTGATATAAAGTTATATATGTATCACAGACAGACAGCCACCCCTTCTCATAGCTTGTATCCAGAAGTTGTGGACTAGTAAATTGGCTATAATAGCTCAGAAAGATCTTTAAAGAGAATCCTCTAGCCTGGCCCCTAGTCTCCTGAAACACCTTCAAGGGTGTTCTAAGCTAGAACTAAATCTAAGCGATTAAGTCAACTGCCTAATCTCCCATCACCATAGCTAGCTAGGAACAGCACAGTGCGAGGTAGAGAGTGGGTCTACGTACCCATAGTGGAATAAAGTGTCCCTTGGTGAAACAGTGAAGTGACAAAAAAAAAAGGAAACAAGCTAACGCCCGACGCGCGTTTCGGTGTATGGAAACACCTTCGTCAGGGAATGAAAATTGCCGTCTGAAAAAGCTGGGACTTTTAAATGTCTGATAACCAATCGGATACGGGGTCCCCCTATCGTCATCAGTGACGTATCGGAATGATCCCACGTCACCTGTGACGTGCCATCCCACGTGACCGTGGGTGGAGGAATGGGAGGGATTCATCTAGGAACGTCATCTGATTGACAGCATGCCTGTCAGTGTTAGCCGTTTACAGGCTGATAGGAGTATGACGAACCCTTAGATTACTCCTTGTGTGAAGTTTATTAATAGATTCTAAACTGAGGATCATAGTAAACAATATAAGTAATATTTCGGAGCACCAATATCTTAGCTAAGTTTCTCAACCCTGTATGTTATGTAATCCCCCCAGTGATTACAAGTACAATAGTCAGTCTGTGTGTATATGATGTCTGTACTGGCTTTCTTAACCGCAGCTTCTGGGAGGCTAATAAGTGGCACACTCCACATGCAGGGTGGTAGGTCGTTTGGCATTTTGTTCGGTGGTTTAGTAGTGAACGAGGTTAACAAGGCTTAATGGGTCACAGATGACTGTTCTGGGGAGTCTTATAGTTCTCAGGACAAAGCTTGAAGGGGCGAAACGTTTTGCCTACGTACTTCAAACCACAGAACATAACAGGAGGTACACTAGCCCTTCAGATTTTGCTAACATTTCCTCACTTTCACTGCTGTCTGTGAAAGACTTGGTCTGTTTAGCAATATGGGGACATGCATTACAGTGGCCACACTTGTATGTACCCCTTGGTAGATATTGTTTGAGGGGTTTATTTAAGGGGGCCAAATAGCTAGGGACTAGCATGTCTTTCAAATTTCTGCCCCTTTAAGCTTCGTATAAGAGAACATGTTAATTCTGTAAGGAAGAGACACCAATTTCACGACATCTAAAAACTCACCATTCCAATTCTGCTACTAGAATTAGATTCATGGGTATTGATTCAGTCCCCCAACCTCCACGTAAAGGAAACTGGGACGAAAACTACGGCAGAGAGAATCTTATTGGATTTACAAACTAAATACGTTATCCAGAGCAGGGTTAAATGAGGGATTCTCTTTTTCAGCTTTTTTGTAATACTCTCTCTATTAAGGGGACTTAAACACTGAGGAACTCTTCCTTTTTAAGCTCCCTACCATACTATTTGTAAATTTGTAGATATGTAAATATGACAGTTTTTATATGAACATGAACGGCCACTTTATTTTCACCTTGTTCATTTTGCCATTCGAGCCAAGATACTGTCTGCCTTATTGTATACATCCTGATTGGGGTTTACTTCCCCTGATTGGATGTTTATTTCTATATGTTTATCGGCATTATTCAATCCATAAGACAGGTCCCTTTACTGTACATTTAATGTACCCTGACCTGACTGGCATATGTGAGATCTTGTGTGGCAATTTTTTGACTTGTGTGGCAATTTTTTGACAATGGGACAGCCTATGTAATACATGTCCATACCGGATGGGAATCAATGCAGCTCTCACAATGTTGTGAGCACTGCCAAGATGCTATTCCCTGCACACTTCCAGTCAGTTCCACTTCATAATACAGTGGATGTTCCAGTCACACTATGAAGTGCGCTTTGGGAATACTTAAAGCCCACCTCACATATTCAGCCATCACGTCCAAATTATGCCCCACCTGACTCCACTCTATAGGTCAGGACAGGGGTTAAAAGAATAATAATAACATGTTCTTATGTGGCACCTTTCCTGTAGTGTGACTCAGGACATTCTTCAGCTCTCGGAGCTGACCAGTAGTATATGTTAATGTTGCCCCATTGATGGAGCTTGTTTTGCTGACCTTGGACAGATGGGGTGTTGGGTTGGCCCTGCCGGGATTTGCCAGCTTAGCAATGTCATTGGCAGGGTGTGTCTTCACTTTGTTTTTGAGATGTAGAATATGTGATGGCATGCCACACCCCTGGTAGACTGCAGAATAGAGTTTAGATACACCGCCCCTCAGGAACTCCCACATTGAACAGCTGATGGTCATGTTTCATCAGCAATAGGTATTTAAATGGAACAACAAGCTGCTCATGTTCACAGGTTCCTGACGACGGCGTTTTGAACACGCCGAAACGCGCGTTGAGCTTTTTCTTTAATCTTTGCACTTGGTAGCCCTTTTTTATTTTTGGTACCACTATGGTTATTGATTTTTAGGTGTTTATTTATTTATTTATAACTTTAGTAGGGAGAGTTGGTTCAGGTAGACACTAGTGGTTAGACCACGGTGTCGAGGTAACTTTTAGGGTGAATTGAGAGATGAATTTTTTTTTTTTTTTTTTTTTTTGTGTGAGGCTTTTCATCTGCGTTTAGACCTGATTACCCGGTCCCTTGTTCTCTGGGGACCCTGTGCCTCTTCTCTCTCCCTAAACTCGTTTACACTACCTTCCTGTCAGTCGGACACTAGGGGAACTGGAACTTAGATGCTAGCTAGTACTCCAGACAATTGATCCCCTGGGAACCGTTTAGTAGATCTCCCTTTTTTTTCAAGTTATACTTTTTGTTTGCATATCCATTTTATCCATAGATTGATTAAAGGTAGGGCCTCCCTTCCTCATTTCTTATACAGTGGAGCTCTCCTGATGTTGGTTTCCCCTTGTGGGACTCTACACATCACCTAATCCTATTACCTACATATTTTGGAGGGTTACCCCCTCATTGGAGCTCCCTATCAGGTGCCCTTGACTTGTATCCAGACTCCTGACCTGCACTCTGTTTACTTTATTTCCCCATTTTGTAAGTGGTGACACAAGCTATCCTTTAGCTGAATGGATGGTGTAAAAGTGGAGTAAATTATGACATACTGTGTTGGGTAATGTAAATGTATAATGATTACTGTATGGTAACATCAGGAGGTGAAGCCATCACAAGAGAGGGAACCAAGACCACTAGTGATGTACCGAACGGTTCGCTGAATAGTGAATAGTTCCTTGCGAACATAGCGTCTTCGCGTTCGCCACGGCGGGCGAACATATGCGCGGTTCGATCCGCCCCCTATTCGTCATCATTGAGTAAACTTTGACCCTGTGCCTCACAGTCAGCAGACACATTCCAGCCAATCAGCAGCAGACCCTCCCTTCCAGACCCTCCCACCTCCTGTACAGCATCCATTTTAGATTCATTGTGAAGCTGCATTCTTAGTGAGAGGAGGGACAGTGTAGCTGCTGCTGATTTGATGGAGAAATTGATAGCCTGGCTAGTGTATTCAGTGTCCACTACAGTCCTGAAGGACTCATCTGATCTCTGCTGTAAGGACAGCACCCCAAAAAGCCCTTTTTAGGGCTAGAACATCAGTCTGCTTTTTTTCCTGTGTAATCTAATTGCAGTTGCCTGCCTGCCTGCCAGCTTCTGTGTCAGGCTCACAGTGGATACTGTGCCCACTTGCCCAGTGCCACCACTCATATCTGGTGTCACAATAGCTTGCATTTAAAAAAAATACATTTTTTTTCACTGTAATAGATTGAATAGCAGTTAGTTGTCTGCAAGCGTCTGTGTGTCAGGCCTACAGCGTCTACTCTGCCAACCTCTGTCAGTGCACATTGCCACTCTTATCTGGTGTCACAAAAGCATGCATTAAAAAAACAAAAAACCTTTTTGACTGTAATATAATAGCAGTCAGTGTCCTTCATAAGTGTGTGTCAGGCCTACAGCGTGTACTCTGCCAACCTCTGCCAGTGCACAGTGCCATTCTTATCTGGTGTTGCAATAGATTGCATTTAAAAACCCAAAAACTTTTTTCACTGTTATAGATTGAATAGCAGTTAGTTGTCTACAAGTGGGTGTCAGGCCTACAGCGTGTACTCTGCCAACCTCTGCAAGTGCACAGTGCCACTCATATCTGGTGTCACAATAGCTTGCATTTAAAAAGAAAAAAAGTTTTTGACTGTAATCTAATAGCAGTCAGTGTCCTTCAAGCGGATGTCAGGCCTACAGCGTGTGCTCTGCCAACCTCTGCCAGTGCACAGTGCCACTCATATCTGGTGTCACAATAGCGTGCATTTAAAAACCCAAAAACTTTTTCACTGTTATAGATTGGATAGCAGTTAGTTGTCTTCAAGCGGGTGTCAGGCCTACAGCGTGTACTCTGCCAACCTCTGCCACTGCACATTGCCACTCATATCTGGTGTCACAATAGCGTGCATTTAAAACCCAAATTTTTTTTACACTGTTATAGATTGAATAGCAGTTAGTTGTCTTCAAGCGTGTTTGTCAGGCCTACAGCGTGTACTCTGCCAACCTCTGTCAATGCACAGTGCCACTCATAGCTGGTCTCACAATAGCGTGCATTTAAAAACAAAAAAAACTTTTTTCACTGTTATAGGTTGAATAGCAGTTAGTTGTCTTCAAGCGGGTGTGTCAGGCCTACAGCGTCTACTCTGCCAACCTCTGCCAGTGCACAGTGCCACTCATATCTGGTGTCAAAAAAGCGTGCATTTAAAAACCCAAAACATTTTTCACTGTTATAGATTGAATAGCAGTTAGTTGTCTTCAAGCGGGTGTGTCAGGCCTACAGCGTGTACTCTGCCAACCTCTGCCACTGCACAGTGCCACTCATATCTGGTCTCACAGTAGCTTGCACACATAGTACCACTAATTAAAAAAAAAAATGACAGGCAGAGGCAGGCCACCCCGCAGGGGCCGTCGTGGTCATGGTGCTGTGATTCCCTTTTGCCCTAGAATAATGCCCAGTTTTCAGAGCCACGTACCCTGAACTTGAAAAGTTCTCAGGACATAGTTAACTGGCTAACACAGGACACCCAATCTTCTATAGCTTTCGCTCGGAACCTTGACGCACCATCCTCCTCCAGCTTAGCTTTGGGCACCTCTCAAGATACCACTCACCCGCCTGCCGCCACCACCAACACTAGCACCACAGCCGCTTCACTTTATCTGTCAGAGGAGTTATTTACACATCCGTTTGAAGAAATGAGTGATGCGCAACCATTATTGCCAGAGGATGTAGATAACAGGGATATGTCTCAGTCAGGCAGCATTACACACATGGACGTACGGTATGATGATGATGATGATGTTGTATCCGCTGCTGCTTCCTTTGCTGAGTTGTCAGATACAAGTGAAGTGGTTGATGATGACGATGCGTCCATGGATGTCACGTGGGTGCCCGCTCGGCAAGAAGAAGAACAGGGCGAAAGTTCAGATGGGGAGACAGAGAGGAGGAGGAGACGAGTTGGAAGCAGGGGGAGGTCGCCGCAAGGAGCTAGTGGCACAGTCAGAGAGCATGCATCGGCACCCGGGGTCAGCCCGACAGCACGCCAATCAATGCATGCTGTGTCCACCACCAGAATGCCGTCATTGCAGAGCTCAGCAGTGTGGAATCTTTTTGTGTGTCTGCCTCTGACAACAGCGATGCCATTTGCAACCTGTGCCAATAGAAACTGAGTTGTGGGAAGTCCAACACCCACCTAGGTATAACTGCTTTGCGTAGGCACATGACGCACATCACAAACGCCTATGGGATTAACACATGAGTACAAGCAGCACACAAACTCAAAGCCGCCATCCTCCTCCTTGTCCAGCATCTTCAGCCACATCAACCACTGCTGTCCTCCTTGCCCCCTCTCAACCATCCGCCACTCCGTCTCTCGCCTTGAGCAGTTCCCGCTCATCTACCCACAGTCAGGTGTCTGTCAAGGACATGTTTGAGCATAAGAAGCCAATGTCAGAAAGTCACCCCCTTGCCCGGCGTCTGACAGCTGGCTTGTCTGAACTATTGGCCCGCCAGCTTTTACCATACAAGCTGGTGGAGTCTGAGGCGTTCAAAAAATTTGTAGCTATTGGGACACCACAGTGGAAGGTACCCGGACGAAATTTATTTTCACAAAAGGCAATCCCCAACCTGTACTCGATTGTGCAAAAGGAAGTAATGGCATGTCTGGCACACAGTCCATCTGACCACTGATACCTGGTCTGCAAAGCATGGTCAGGGCAGGTATATCACCTACACTGTGCATTGGGTAAACCTGCTGACAGCTGCCAAGCATGGAATGCGTGACTCTGCAGAGGAGTTGGTGACACCGCCACGACTTGCTGGCAGGCCTGCTGCCACCTCCTCTACTCCTTCTACTCCATCCTCTTCCATAACCTCCTCGGCTGAGTCCTCGTCTGCTGCTGCGTCTTGCTCCACATCAACGGCACCCAACCCATCTCCCCAGGTACTATTCCACATCCCGGATACGGCAGTGTCACGCCGTCTTGGGTTTGACTTGCTTGAAAGCAGAGAGTCACACCGGACAAGCACTCCTGTCCGCCCTGAACGCACAGGTGGAAAAGTGGCTGACTCTGCAGCAACTGGAGATCGGCAAAGTGGTTTGTGACAATGGAACAAATTTGTTGGCGGCAAGTTGACACATGTGCCGTGCATGGCACATGTGTGTTATCTGATCGTACAACGCTTTGTGCATATGTACACAGGCTTACAGGACGTCCTGAAGCAGGCCAGGAAGGTGTGTGGCCATTTCAGGCATTCCTACACGGCCATGGCGCACCCAGCAGATATCCAGCGGCGAAACAACATGCCAGTGAGGCGCTTGATTTGCGACAGCCCGACACGTTGGGATTCAACACTCCTAATGTTCGACCGCCTGCTCCAACAAGAAAAAGCCGTTAATAAATATTTGGATGACCGGGGTGCTAGGACAGCCTCTGGGGAGCTGGGAATTTTTTTGCCACATTACTGGACGCTCATGCGCAATGCCTGTAGGCTCATGCATCCTTTTAAGGAGGTGACAAACCTAGTCAGTCGCACTGAAGGCACCATCAGCGACATCATACCATTTGTTTTCTTCCTGGAGCGTGCCCTGCGAAGAGTGCTGGATCAGGCCATAGATGAGCGTGAAGAGGAAGAGGAAGAGTTGTGGTCACCATCACCACCAGAAACAGCCTTATCAGCATCGCTTGCTGGACCTGCGGCAACGCAGGATTGTGAGGAAGAGGAGTCAGAGGAGGAACGTGGCTTTGAGGAGAAGGAGGAAGACCAACCACAACAGTCATCCCAGGGTGCTCGTTGTCACCTATCTGGTACCCGGGGTGGGGGCCGGGGGGAGGACAGTAGGTCCCCCCCCCTTATCCTTATTTACTGAATATTCCCCTGTATAACAATGTTTGCCATTTAGTGAATATTCCCTATTCTGCTCTGTGTCAGTGTGTATCAGGGTCTCTGAGGACAGGTGTAAATCCATATCTGCCAAGTGACCCTATGTAGGAGGAACAGTCCCTATTCTGCTCTGTGTCAGTGTGTATCAGGGTCTCTGAGGACAGGTGTCAATCCATATGTCAAGGTGTCAATATGTCATATGTCAGGTGTCAATCCATATCCATTGTGATTTACTAATGTTAGGTGATTTATGCCCTTTATGGATTAATCCAGACTTTGCATCAACTGTGTAATTTTCCATGGGAGTTTTGCCATGGATCCCCCTCCGGCATGCCACAGTCCAGGTGTTAGTCCCCTTGAAACAACTTTTCCATCACTATTGTGGCCAGAAAGAGTCCCTGTGGGTTTTAAAATTCGCCTGCCCATTGAAGTCTATGGTGGTTCGCCCGGTTCGCCGGTTCGCGAACATTTGCGGAAGTTCGCGTTCGCCGTTCGCGAACCGAAAATGTTATGTTCGCGACATCACTAAAGACCACATATAAGACCGTAAACAGATAAATGTATCATATGTAATAGAGTTTTGTAAAACAAAGATTGCTTTGAAGATTGTGCCATGTGGTGAACACGGCACTGTATAACTGGGCAACATTGTTTTCAAGCTGTGTGATAACTACATTAACCCTGAGTGAGCTGTTCTGTTAACGTGTTGGGATCTGTTTGCTAGATACATATAGTGTGAGTTACCAGTGGCTTACTACAAACTGTGTGTCCATCTGTGGTTGCCATTTGCTGTTTACAAACTGTGTGCTCAAGCTGCTGATTAGCAATGAACATTTCCATCTGTTATCACTATTTGCTGTCACTCATCTCTCTGCATCTACCTTTTGAACTGATAACTACTGGAGGTAGAGGGGCCTTCAATCTCATGGTACCATTAATGATATAGCTGGTTTTCCAAGTGTCATAATTGGTGGACTTTGAGTGTGTCATACATGGTTCTCTTCCAACTTGACAACGTATTTTCCTTGCAAACATACATTAAAAGTTGTCATGCCTGGTCTATGGACCTTTTACATAATATAATGATATTCCTATGACAGCAGTCGTATCATTCTGTATGGTCAATCAAGACATGGTAAAGATGCTGCCATCTCATCTCTTTTGTAAGTAAGAAAATAATAATGCAATTGCAATCCCAAGTAGTTGCTTATGAAGTTTATAATTCCACCAAACGTGGAGGTGGCAATGTTTTGATCTTTGTCAAGCCTGAGTACCATGCATGTGATCCAATTTAAATTCCTACATAATAACAACAATGAATGTTTGAACCACCCCAAGGTGCAGCCAACTACCTACATGATAACCTTAACCCCTAATGTGCAGGGACACCATATCATTGCAATAACTTAGAATACATAGATACATATACCAAAATATGTGAATCTTATAGTCAATGTGAAAATAAGGTCAATGTGAAAA
Source organism: Pelobates fuscus (assembly GCF_036172605.1). Classification (NCBI taxonomy): domain Eukaryota; kingdom Metazoa; phylum Chordata; class Amphibia; order Anura; family Pelobatidae; genus Pelobates; species Pelobates fuscus. Next base: position 461,090,068 of record NC_086317.1, on the reverse strand, counting down.
TATTTGAATCAAGATAGAACAATATATCTATATAAGTGCAAATAAAAGAAATCTAAATTGTAATTACGGTACTTACTCTTGAAGCAATCTATAGCGTCCCAATTGGACAAAAGATGCAAAAGTTCTCCATATCATATAAAACAAAAAAGAAACAAAATGTATCACAACGGAGTAGCTTCAATAATAAAAATAGCGCATATAAATAATAAATATGCGCATATAAAGCAGGGAACCAGCAGCAATCCATTTGACATTACAACCTAAAGAAAAGAGAAACCTTTCATAATGTTCTGGATTCTTTTTCCAATGGCATCCAATTTACATTTGCTCTATGATCAATGGGGTATCAATTTTTTGACACCATGGCTTACGAAAAAGACTCTGCTGTCATTGCATTTTTACTGCTAAATTATCTGCTATCAAAATGTTTTGACATGCACACTTACCTGTTACACTTCAGGATAGCTTAGCTCATTCTTTGTTTTTCTCCTAATTCTTCTTATTCTCTATAGTAGAGAATTTTTTTCCCCAAAAACAAACAAACAAAAAAACACATTTTACACCTACCACACTCTCAACCAATGCGTGCTGGGAGAAGATGCACAAAACGGATATAGTATAAAGTAGAATAAGAAATTATATTTTAGCTGTATTGGGAAGACCATAAGGACTGTAGGTGCCTGAGGGGACCCATGGAAGTGACAAACTGACAAAAAAAACAGGAGACTGTTGATAAAATAAACACTAGTAGCTGTGGATTGTAGAGTCCCCTTTAAGTGACAATGTAAACTGGGTAAAAATCTTTAAACTGAGTCATTCATTTGTGTAACAGTTACAGTTACAGTTATATTATTTAGTTAATTTAGTGGACATAAAAAGCACGTTAAATGCCATTGTGATGGAAAAAACACAAAGCTAATTATCCAGGTGTTGTGGGAATGTTTGGAGGATTTAAATACAGCCCTCCAGCTCTAGAGAAGCAGTTGTGCATGTTAATATTGAGATCCAAACCTCCAAACCTTTTTTTATTTTTTTATTTATTCTGCTTTTTAGTATACATTTCTTTCACAAATCTCCATTTGAATTACCCATGGCAGCTCCCTTTCAGCATATTGGGTATCTTAAATTTCAGCGGAACCTGTTCTATTCTCTAATGTTGCAGTCTCATCTTCCCCATCCATTATTGTCTCCTGTAAACCACTACCACAAAAAAATCTTAACTTTTATTAGCAAAATATAAAATGCCCAGATATATTTTGTGTCAGGCCCACCGCATGTTAACTGCATTTTTCACCTGCCGTGCTTACTGTAATTCATTCCCAATATTTTAGGTGTTAATGAGAGGAGAAAGGTACAGAGAATCACACTGTCTCCCCAGATTCTCACCCAGTCCATCAATGGAGGCAGAGAGACTGAATTAAGGACAGTAGCTGGAGAGTGTGGCTCTTACCAACTTTGGGCAGGCAGGGTCAAGTATGCCTGGTGCTACCCTAAAAGTAGGGTCTCCTTGTGGCACAGTTTCAGTCACCTCCTGAATTATGGATTCTAATGCACTGTGTGACATCACCCACTATGCAATATTGGATATGAAATCACCAATAAAACTAGGTAACTAGCTAATCAGTAGGCAAGAGTGAATCAAAAATGGAAAATATAAATAGTACCAAGTGCAGAACACAGACAATACACTATTCCATATGTAGATTACAGGCAGGAAGAAAAAAAACTGTTATTTGGTAAAGTGTAAACTTTCATGAATTCAGAAATAATTTAATTAAATTTGAAAATTTAGGCAACAGTAGCCAAACTTAAAGGGACACTATAGCCGCCAAAACAATTACAGCTTAATGTAGTTGTTCTGGTGTGTATAGTCAGCCACTGCAGGATTTTTAATGTAAACACTAACTTTTTAGAGACAAGGCAGTGTTTACATTACTGCCTAGTAACACCTCTAACGGCAATCACACAGACGGACTCTAGAGGTGCTACCTGGGTCAGTGCTGAAAGCTCCCATAGAGATGTATTGATGCAATGCATCTCTATGAGAAGATGCTAATTGCATTTTGCCACACAAGCACATTTCCTATGAGAAAGCATTAGATTGTGTGAGTTCATCAAGGCTGATGATCTCAGCCAAGGAGGCAGAGCTGGGCAGGACCAGCCATGGCAAGACCAGTGCAGCGCTGGAAGAAAAGTAAATAAAATCACCTTTTTAAATGCAGGCCATTCAAGGTGGGCCGAACTCCTAAACTGTGTTTTTAAAACAATAGTGTCAAGAATACACGTTGGAAATATTGACACTATGGTGTTCCTTTAAAACACAGCTGATGTGGACAATTTTTCCAATTCATCTCTTTCTAATACCATTAAGATAGATACTAATAACTTCTAAAGCCCAGGGCATGCTTGGTAACTAGGGAAATTTTAAACATACATATCCTGATTAACAGATGTTCTATTTGATTTGCCTTGCAGAACTTCATTGAGGTGTTTTAACAAGTAGCTTTAACCATACGTGACGAAACTTGTTTCATGCAGATTATACATAGTAAGGTATTATTATCGCACTCTGCTCTGTTAGAAGAGATACATTCCTCAGTAAGCTGGGTGGGTGCTGCTATTAAATTCTTCCCTGCATTCTGCATGACGGAATGTTACCACAAGGCTGACAAATTGGTATCTTCTATCAGTTGATTCTCATCTTTCAAATTAAATAATGGAAATTAGGTGCAGTTTCACTGCTCACAAAAAAATACCTCTGCGTGATTATGGTTTACCTACTGGATAAAAAAGACAGAGTCTGCTCAATGGAATGTTTCATTCCTGCTCATTTCAATGAAAGACAATTAAGGACATTAAAATGTACTGCAAATTGAGCAAGGGGGATTCTGCAAAACAAAACCACTATTGTCCAAAAATGTAATTATAAAAATAGGTCTGTGTCACATTTCTCACATTGAAGTTTTTTGGTTTTTTTTTCCAATTTGTACTAAATGTTAATAAGGACTGCTTTAGACTACATAGGAAAAGTGAAAGAATGTAAAGATGTCTGTGGATAAAACGAAAGGAGAAATATTGTCTGGAAAAGATAATAAATAAAAATATTATATATATATATATATATATATATATATATATATATTTCTAAAAATAAATAAACACATAGTATATAGTGATGTCGCGAACATTAAATTTTCGGTTCGCGAACGGCGAACTGCGAACTTCCGCAAATGTTCGCGAACCGGGCGAACCGCCATAGACTTCAATGGGCAGGCGAATTTTAAAACCCACAGGGACTCTTTCTGGCCACAATAGTGATGGAAAAGTTGTTTCAAGGGGACTAACACCTGGACTGTGGCATGCCAGAGGGGGATCCATGGCAAAACTCCCATGGAAAATTGCACAGTTGATGCAGAGTCTGGTTTTAATCCATAAAGGGCATAAATCACCTAACATTCCTAAATCACAATGGATATGGATTGACACCTGACATATGACATATTGAAACCTTGACATATGGATTGACACCTGTCCTCAGAGACCCTGATACACACTGACACAGAGCAGAATAGGGACTGTTACCCCTACATAGGGTCACTTGGCAGATATGGATTGACACCTGTCCTCAGGGACCCTGATACACACTGACACAGAGCAGAATAGGGACTGTTCCCCCCAAATAGGGTCACTTGGCAGATATGTATTGACACCTGTCCTCAGGGACCCTGATACACACTGACACAGAGCAGAATAGGGACTCTTCCTCCTACATAGGGTCACTTGGCAGATTTGGATTGACACTGGTCCTCAGAGACCCTGATACACACTGACACAGAGCAGAATAGGGAATATTCACTAAATGCCAAACATTGTTATACAGGGGAATATTCAGTAAATAAGGATAAGGGGGGGACCTACTGTCCTCCCCCCCAGCACCCACCCCTGCATGGTGGGTGAGGGCCATAAATCACAATGGGGGGGACCTACTGTTCTCCCGCCCGCCCCCACCCGTGAGCGGTGGGTGGGGGCCATAAAAATAATGAGGGGGGGGGACCTACTGTATGATTTTGTATCGATCAGGTAGTGTAAGGGTTACGCCCGCTTCACAGTGACAGACCAAACTCCCCGTTTAACGCACCGCAAACAACCGCAAACAGTCCATTTGCACAACCGCAAACTCCCCATTTGCACAAGGTTGGATACCAAGCTAGCCATGTCCCGTTCCTTGTCCTCACTGATGTCATTGTCTCTTCCTCCACCCAGCCACGTACAATACCAAGGGTCCCCAAAAGGTGACAACAAGCCCCCTGGGACGCCTGCTGTGTTTGGTCTTCCACCTCCTCAAAGCCACCTTCCTCCTCTGACTCCTCTTCTTCAGACTCCTCTCTCTGCGTTGCCTCTCTCTGCGTTATTATAAGGTGTGTTAAGTAGTACTATTCTTATCAGTTTAATCCCTGTTACGAGTAGAGGACTATTTCCTTGTTTCGCCAAACCCCTTCAAAGATGGAAAAAGCGGTATGAGTGGAAGAAACGAGGAAATGTTGTCAGGTGGTGGTGCCAGCCCCACCGAGGGCTTGTACCCAGGTATGCTAATAAACTGAAAAAAGAAAAAATCTCCCAAGAAGGAGATCTAAAACTGGCATAGGAAAAGGTAAACAACTATAATAAAGTGATACCTGCAAATCCTAGTGAGCATAGGTGTATAATAGAGGGAGAAAGGGAAAGCAGAGTAATGCTTCCTAATACCGTGGTTAGTACCCTTTGTTAAAGTAAATTGAGTAATGGACAAACGTCTTTATTGTATCATTTATATATAACAAAGGGATACTATACTCATTCCCCTATAGTGGCTAATTGTGTAATAATGGTAATACTATTACCTATTATATAATATTGCCAGGGGCAAGGAAATTCCTTCTAAATAGATGGGTATAGGCAGAGAGTATGGAGACCGGAGTGATGCTGTCATAAAACGTGTCAATAAGGTGATATAAAGTTAAATGTATCACAGACACACAGCCACCCTTTCTCTTAGCTAGTTTCCAGAAATGCTGGATAGGTAGAAGGGCTATAAAGACTCAGAGAGGTCTAAGAAGAATCCTCTAAACTAGCCCTAATCTCCTTAAACACCTTCAAGGGTGTTCTAAGCTAAAGCTCAATCTAAACGTTTAGATGACTGCCTGATTTCCCATCACAGATGCTGGCTAGGAATAACAGTGTGCAAGACAAAGAATGGATCTAAGTGCCCATAGTGCAGTAAAGTGTCCCTAGTGAAGTGAAAAAGAGAATAACGAGCTGGCGCCCAAGAGAATAACGAGCTGGCGCCCTTTCAGGGGACGTGTATATGGCATCGATTTTAGGAACCGGGAGATGGAAAAAGATGCTTGGTCGGTCCTCCTACTTCAAATTTGGGGCACTGCGCGTGCAATCTAATGTGCCACCAGATAGGAGTGGTGTGTTAAGTAGTACTATTCCTATCAGTTTAATCCCTGTTATGTGCCTTTTTTTTTGGTTTGGTTTTTGAAGCCACAGTGCAGCACCAGAGGCCCGAAAAATTAGGCATGTACACATGCCTGAAAAATTAGGCATCGTTGCAGCCGCTGCTGTAGCAGCGGCCAGAAAAATTGATATTTGTTTCCCAGGCAGAAAGTGCCCTAAAACATTGCGGCTTGAACCCTAGTTGGTGGCAGATAAGTCACGCAAGTCAACACATTCAGAGCTAAAATACAGCAGCGTGTGGACCGTTTTTAGCCCAAGGCAGCTCATCTCATCAGGCCTTTTTTAGTCTAATGTATCGCCCACTGTCAGTCCCTTCGGGATCCATCCCTCATTCATCTTAATAAAGGTGAGGTAAGCTAGACTTTTTTGACCTAGGCGACTTCTCTTCTCAGTGACAATACCTCCTGCTGCACTGAAGGTCCTTTCTGACAGGACACTTGAAGCGGGGCAGGCCAGAAGTTCTATCGCAAATTGGGATAGCTCAGGCCACAGGTCAAGCCTGCACACCCAGTAGTGAAGGGGTTCATCGCTCCTCAGAGTGTCGATATCTGCAGTAAAGGTGAGGTAGTCTGCTACCTGTCGGTCGAGTCGTTCTCTGAGGGTGGATCCCGAAGGGCTGTGGCGATGCGTAGGAATTAAAAAGATTGTTTATGCTTTATCATTTTATATCTGTCTCTGATCTCCACTATAATGAAACTAGTCATAATTTTGTACCCTTATTTATAAGCCACTTGTGGATTCTTAACAATAATTTTATTTAAAAATACCCACTCAATTTAATCTGTACCAAACTTTTTATTGTACAAATTTTGTACAAATCTTTTAACTAAAGCTTAGACTTTTTAGATTACTTATGCCTTATTATTCCAAATTTGTCCCTTATTTTCATTATAATGAAATAAGCCTGTTTTTTAACAACAATCTTTTTCTCATGCAATATGTGGATTTTGAATTATACTATTTTATTTATAAACATCCACTTTATACAGCAGAATATATGAACTTTAATGTTTTTTTCTTTTTTTAACAAATATCCGGATGGAAGATATTTGGAACGCATGTGCGTTCCATAGAAATAGAGAGCCCATTGGCTGATGAGCAGATTCGGAGCGCGCATGCGTTCCGACAGATGAAACTAGAGGCTCATAAAGATGACGTCGGACACGGATCACGATTGGAGCGCACGTGCGTTCCACTTCGGCTAAACACGGAAGTGAGCGCCGACATGTGGGGCACGAGTGCGCTCAGTCCCAACGAAACCCGGAAGTACAACATCGATGTCTGGAACGCATGTTGCGTTCCAACATACGGAAATACCGGAAGTAAACGCCCGATTGGAGGAAAAAACCCGGCGGGAACTTTAAAAGAAGAAAAGAGAGCCGAGTTTATTTTATCCAACTGAGGAAGCCTGAGCAATAGGCGAAACGCGTTTTGGACATTATTCGAATCAAGGACATTTTAAGAGACTTTTATTTTGATTAGTCTTCTGTTTTTGCACTTTTAACCAGTTGTTTCTGGTACAAGAAACATATATATTTATATATATATATATATATATATATATATATATCTTTTTGTATATGAATAAAATCATTTTCTAAAGGACCATTTGGATATCCCACAGCTTTATTTTGGAATACCAAATAAGAGCATAAAGAGGAAAATACCAAAATCCTGGCTACAAAAGGGTCTGGACAACCCCTGAATGGTCCAAAGAAGCATACTAAGAGAGTCATATGATGGTATGACTCCAACTTTGTGAGTGAAACTACTATTTTCTTTTCATATTGTATACTATTGAATAGACATACTACGCTATTTTGTATATACCATTGTGTTTTACAGATTATTCAAGGTTTAAGCGGCTCCACCTATTGCTTTGTATGTAATATAATAGCAGTCAGTTTCCTTCACGAGTGTGCGTTTCAGGGCCTGCCAGGGCACAGTGTCACACCAGTGCCACTCATATCTGATATCACAGTAGCTTGCATGCATAGTACCACTAATCGAAAAAAAAATGACAGGCAGAGGCAGGCCACCCCGCAGGGGCCGTCGTGGTCGTGGTGCTGTGATTCCCTTTGGCCCTAGAATAATGCACAGTGTTCAGAGGCCACGTACCCTTAACTTGAAAAGTTCTGAGGACATAGTTGACTGGCTAACACAGGACACCCAATCTTCTACAGCTTCCGCTCAGAACCTCGATGCACCATCCTCCTCCAGCTTAGCTTCGGGCACCTCTCAAGTTACCACTCGCCCGCCTGCCGGCACCACCAACACTAGCACCACAGATGCTTCACTTGGTCTGTCAGAGGAGTTATTTACACATCAGTTGGAAGAAATGAATGATGCGCAACCATTGTTGCCAGAGGATTTAGATAACATGGATATGTCTCAGTCAGGCAGCAATACACACGTATAGTGTGATGATGATGTTGTACCCACTGCTGCTTCCTTTGCTGAGTTGTCAGATACAAGTGAAGCGGTTGATGATGACGATGCGTCCGTGGATGTCACGTGGGTGCCCGCTAGAAGAGAAGAAGAACAGGGGGAAAGTTCAGATGGGGAGACAGAGAGGAAGAGGAGGAGACGAGTTGGAAGCAGGGGGAGGTCGTCGCAAGGAGCTAGTGGCACAGTCAGACAGCATGCATCGGCACCCGGGGTCAGCCAGAGAGCACGCCAATCAACGCATGCTGTTGCCACCACCAGAATGCCGTCATTGCAGAGCTCAGCAGTGTAGCATTTTTTTGTGTGTCTGCCTCTGACAACAGCGATGCCATTTGCAACCTGTGCCAAAAGAAACTGAGTCGTGGGAAGTCCAACACCCACCTAGGTACAACTGCTTTGCGAAGGCACATGATCGCACATCACAAACGCCTATGGGATCAACACATGAGTACAAGCAGCACACAAACTCAAAGCCGCCATCCTCCTCCTGGTCCAGCATCTTCAGCCACGTTAACCACTGCTGTCCTCCTTGCCCCCTCTCAACCATCCGCCACTCCGTCTCTCGCCTTGAGAAGTTGATGCTCATCTGCCCACAGTCAGGTGTCTGTCAAGGACATGTTTGAGCATAAGAAGCCAATGTCACAAAGTCACCCCCTTGCCTGGCGTCTGACAGCTGGCTTGATTGAACTCTTAGCCCACCAGCTTTTACCATACAAGCTGGTGGAGTCTGAGGCGTTCAAAAACTTTTCCGATTTCCAGCGGCGAAACAACATGCCAGTGAGGCGCTTGATTTGCGACAGTCCGACACGTTGGAATTCAACACTCCTAATGTTCGACCGCCTGCTCCAACAAGAAAAAGCCGTTAGCGAGTATTTGTATGACCAGGGTGCTAGGACAGCCTCTGCGGAGCTGGGAATTTTTTTTGCCACGTTACTGGACACTCATGCGCAATGCCTGTAGGCTCATGCGTCCTTTTGAGGAGGTGACAAACCTAGTCAGTTGCACCGAAGGCACCATCAGCGACATCATACCATTTGTTTTCTTCCTGGAGCGTGCCCTGCAAAGAGTGCTGGATCAGGCCGTAGATGAGCGTGAAGAGGAAGAGGAAGAGTTGTGGTCACCATCACCACCAGAAACAGCCTTATCAGCATCGCTTGCTGGACCTGCGGCAACGCTGGAAGAGGATTGTGAGGAAGAGGAGTCAGAGGAGGAATGTGGCTTTGAGGAGGAGGAGGAAGACCAACCACAACAGGCATCCCAGGGTGCTCGTTCTCACCTATCTGGTACCCGTGGTGTTGTACGTGACTGGGGGGAAGAACATACCTTCAGAGAAATCACTGAGGACAAGGAACAGGACATGAGCAGCTCGGCATCCAACCTTGTGCAAATAGGGTCTTTCATGCTGCCGTGCCTGTTGAGGGACCCTCGTATAAAAAGGCTGAAAGAGAACGACCTGTACTGGGTGTCCACGCTACTAGACCCCCGGTATAAGCAGAAAGTGCCTGATATGTTACCGAATTACGGCAAGTCGGAAAGGATGCAGCAGTTCCAAAATAAATTAAAAAGTATGCTTTACACAGCGTATAAGGGTGATGTCACAGCACAACGGGAATCTAACAGGGGAAGAGGTGAAATTAATCCTCCTCCTCCCACGACCACGCCGTCAAGGACAGGACGCTTTACAGACGTGTTGTTGATGGAGGACATGTGGAGCTTTTTAAGTCCTACGCATCGCCACAGCCCTTCGGGGTCCACCCTCAGAGAACGACTCGACCAACAGGTAGCAGACTACCTCACCTTAACTGCAGATATCGACACTCTGAGGAGCGATGAACCCCTTGCACCCCATGTGCAGGCTTGACCTGTGGCCTGAGCTATCCCAATTTGCGATAGAACTTCTGGCCTGCCCCGCTTCAAGTGTCCTGTCAGAAAGGACCTTCAGTGCAGCAGGAGGTATTGTCACTGAGAAGAGAAGTCGCCTAGGTCAAAAAAGTCTAGATTACCTCACCTTTATTAAGATGAATGAGGGATGGATCCCGAAGGGACTGACAGTGGGCGATACATTTGACTAAAAAAGGCCTGATGAGGGGGACTACTAAACACACCACTCCTATCTGGTGGCACATTAGATTGCACGCCCCAAATTTGAAGTAGGAGGACCGACCAAGCATCTTTTTCCATCTCCTGCTTCCTAAAATCGATGCCTTATATACACGTCCCCTGATAGGGGACATAACAGGGATTAAACTGATAAGAATAGTACTACTTAACACACCACTCCTATCTGGTGGCACATTAGATTGCACGTGCAGTGCCCCAAATTTGAAGTAGGAGGACCGACCAAGCATCTTTTTCCATCTCCCGCTTCCTGGGTGGAGGAAGAGAGACCTTCAATGACATCAGTGAGGACAAGGAACCTTGTGCAAATGGGGAGTTTGCGGTTGTGCAAATGGACTGTTTGCGGTTGTTTGCGGTGCGTTAAACGGGGAGTTTGGTCTGTCACTGTGAAGCGGGCGTAACCCTTACACTACCTGATCGATACAACATCATACCTGATGTTTTAAAGCACGTTATTCCAAGCAATTTAGGAATGTTAGGTGATTTATGCCCTTTATGGATTAAAACCAGACTCTGCATCAACTATGTCATTTTCCATGGGAGTTTTGCCATGGATCCCCCTCCGGCATGCCACAGTCCAGGTGTTAGTCCCCTTGAAACAACGTTTCCATCACTATTGTGGCTAGAAAGAGTACCTGTGGGTTTTAAAATTCGCCTGCCCATTGAAGTCTATGGCGGTTCGCCCGGTTCGCCCGTTCGTGAACATTTGCGCAAGTTCACGTTCGCAAACCGAAAATGTTATGTTTGCGACATCACTAGTGGTTTTATCAGAGTCCATACAGATGTTCAAACAGCTACTAGATGCATACTTGCAAAAACAGAATATTCAAGGATATCCTCTTTCAATGTAGGGTAATAACTGCTTGATCCAAGGATAAATCTGACTGCCATTCTGGGGTCAAGAAGGAATTTGTTTCCTAGCTTGTTGCAAAATTGTGCTTCAAACTGTTTTTTTTTTTTGCCTTCTTTTGGATCAACAGCAAAAAAACAAATGTGAGGAAGGCTGAACTTGATGGACGCAAGTCTATATTCAGCTATGTAACTTTGTAACCTTAACCCACATCATTATATATTTAATACATTTTTCCCACACCTCTCTACCACTTATCCTACTTCCTTAAATCCATATCCACATTACCTGGCACATAGAAATATTATATTGCATGTGTATGTATGTATGTATGTATGTATGTATTTATGTATGTATGTATCTGTTTTGCTCATTCCAATCTGATTAAGTTACATATAAAACGCAGGATAACAGCACTCATGAGCTTAGCTATGAAGATTTTTAATTACAGACGAAAAGAGTGATCCATATCAATATTAATATATCTGTAACATCTAAAAACAAGACAGTAGGGGCAAGTAAGGATTACGAAGGGAGATATTCCCTGTAATGTAGGAGGTGATGAAATTATAAAAAGATTAAAGATGTTGCTATTTGCTTTAAGTTAATATTTTCGATGGAGGTTTGGCTGTAATTGAGACTCAGCTGTCAAAGTTGTTCCCAACTCTGAAATTGGTTAAAGCATTTAAATCAAGCAACATATTCAATTGCGTTTGAGCTTAATGAAGACTACGATACATTTCTGAAATGTTTCGAAGTGTTTCCTTTTCAGTTGCTCGTCATTTGATATTTGGCTTCATAGATACTTTGCAACTACTAGTTTACTTTAAACATATCAGCATAGTTTATATGTCTTAAATTTTGATTATGATTTATTTTTATAGATAACCAGCTGATTCTGCAGGGCTCAACAATATAACAAGGTTTTGGACAAACAGATGTTTGACAGACTTTAGATTAAAGCCTACATAACATACATACACACCAGAACAAAAAAATAGTTTTTTAGCAAAACCATTGGCTTATTTAAGGGTGCTGTTATGTTATTATTATTATTATTATTTATAAAGAACCAACATTTTCTGCAGCGTGTTATAGGCTTGCTGCCTAGGTGTTCTCTTGACTCCGACCTCTCCTTCAAGCCTCATGTTCAATCTATCGCCGAATCCTGTAATTTCCATCTCAAAAACATTGTGCGCATCCGCCCCTACTTAACGCCTGATGCAACTAAGGTGTTGGTCCATTCCATTGTCCTTTCTCGCCTTGACTACTGTAATCCGCTTCTCAGTGGTCTTACGTGCTCCCAACTTGCGCCGTTACAGTCCATAATTTATGCACCTCCCATGCCTCACCCTTCTGTCAGTCAATACATTGGCTTCATATAAAATATAGAGCTCAATTTAAAATTCTGGTTCTTGCTTTCAAATCTCTACATAATGCTGCTCCCACCTATCTATCCTCCCTTATACACAAGTATGTCCCGTCTAGGCCCTTACAATCTGCTGAAGACTTACGTCTATTTTCTGTCCATACTCCCACCTCTGATGCCTGCCTTTAAGATTTCTCGAGGGCTGCACCGTTTCTGTGAAACTCGCTTCCCTCCTCCGTTAGATGCTCACCCAGTCTCCACTCCTTTAAAAAAAATTTTAAAACCCACTTCTTCATAAAAGCGTATCAATTAAACTGTTAATTGGATATTGAACCGAGGGACCTTAGCCGCAATTACAATACCCTTGTGCAGAAAATGATACCAATCCACAAATAGATATTCCCCTCGTTATAATTACAGGGTGGTACGGAAGGTTAGTGAATAGCGGAATACACCGCCAGGGTAGGACCGAATAATAGCCCAATTAAGGATATGGTAATGGTCAAGCGGTATAATAACTTAATTGCCATGATGCTTCTTGAGACCGAGATAGTGTCTTAATGTCTCGGAATATTAGGCAGTTAGTATAACCATATATCCAAATAACACCGTACCAAATGTATATGTGGAAATAAAAGTATCCAAATGTCAAAGCCTTGTATGGATAAACATCCTAAAACATTGTTGGAGATTTTGGGGAAGGGTCCCTAAATAGAGGTTGCAAGGCTGAAAGTAGATACTGAGTTAATTTTTTTTGAAAAATCCGATGGTCCTAACATAAAATCATCATCTGCAATGGCCCAACGCACGTTTCGGCGATACCTTTCGCCTTTATCAAGAGCTAGATCTGTATCATTGGAGTAATAAATAGGGTGTAAAGGCTGAGGCTATATATATATATATATATATATATATATATATATATATATATATATAATTTCATTCAAAGTTGTGATCGGTTATTCACACCATCCACTCACAAAGCAGGTAGCTGCGTGAAAAACTACATTAATTACAGCACAGTGGGAGGGTATAGATAAACACATAGTTTAATGACTGACCAGCACCGTCAGAGGTGGGTAATAGAGATATCACAGAGCATGAATAGGGAACAAGACTAATGAACACTGAAAGGCTAGTATTAAAAACAAAGGATTTTTTTATATACATTTTGTTTATAGGTAGAGACAGACACTTCCAAGCAACATGTGTAGAAAATAAGTGTCCATAAGTTTGGCATTTTTCTCATTCACAAGGAGTAATCAATAACAAAATAGGACATCTTCTATAGGAACCAGAGCCCCACACATTGAAAAATAATAACATTTAAAAAAAAAATACAAAAAGATTATGATCCCACCATAGGTTTTGTAGTTGAGTGTGCATGGTTCCACTAAAGTGTTTGTAGTTTTGTGTAGACATTTAGAGTTAGGAACCCTCCAGGAAACTGTTGCACCTCCAGTGGCTGAGTGCCGGGCTACCTCTTTTTATGTATAAAGAACAAAGCATATAAACAAATCAAGATTGTTTTAGGTTACGTGCCTTCTATATCTCCCTGTAAGCAATTTATCTAATGAGAAAACCTCAGTGTTCCTTTAACTGGGTTTATAAGGAAATCATTGCAAATGTGTCCTTTAAATCAGGCCAATGTACCAATCCAATTTCTCAGCTTTTCCTGGCTAAGATTTATGGGAGTTAGAAATTCACAGTATTCCTAAGGCAGGCTCCTAAACTTCCCTAAACACTTAGCCCCAGTGCTAAACTACCCTTAAATGGACACTCCAGGCACCCAGACCACTTCTGCCCATTGGAGTGGTCTGGGTACCAACTCCCACTACCCTTAACCCTGCAAGTGTAATTATTGCAGTTTTCATGAACTGCAATATTTACCCTGAAGGGTTAAGTCCTCCTCTAGTGGCTGTCTACTAGACAGCCACTAGAGGACACTTCCGTGTTCATATAACATGAAAAGTGTGCTATAACGTCGCTGGACCTCCTCACGCTATGTGAGGACCTCCAGCGTCGTTGAAATCCCCATAGGAAAGCATTGAAAGCATTATTCAATGCTTTCCTATGGGGAGGTCTAAAGCGCGTGCGCGGCATTGCCTCTCCCCCACCGCCGGCCGTGCATGCTCAACAGGTCTCCCCCACCAGATGACGTCGGCGGGGGATGAGCGTGGGCGGACCCTGACCCAGCGCCGAGGGACAACTTGGGATGGGGGGTGTGGCGGGAGAGGGGACCTGCCGTGCCAAGAAAACGGTTTGTTTTCCTGGCACTGGAGAGTCCCATTAACTCTGTCCATACTCTCTAAACCTAACAATACATATCCCTAACCATAATCGTAGCTTCAGTAGCATTATTTAACATGGCACCATTTGTAATGTTATACCAATTTTAAAGCAGCATTATTTCAGCAGAAATCAAACAATGTAGGACATTTAAATCTCTACATTTCAAAAGCAATCTTTTAAATAAATACCAGTTTTATCAATAAGCTGACTAACTGCACATATAAATGTCATTTTTTAGCTTTAGTGCCAAAAGGGAAAAGAATGCATGTATTCTAAAGTTGCCCTGGAGAGTTCTGTCATCACATTAGATTAGAAGTGTGTTAATCTAACACAGAACACAGTTATTTAATATTTTTAATACTGGGACTTATCTGTGCTTTTTCTGTGTTCTATTGTTTTAATTAAGTTTTTCAATACTTGTTATTTAATGAACCTAGAGGATATTTGCTATTTTATTTTTCCAAGCAGAATATATACACATATATACTCTGAGGTCCATGTTAAAGGGACAATTTTGGCACTATAACCATTTTATCTCCATAAATAGGTCAGGGGTAGGAAACCTTTTGGCACTCCAGATTTGTGGACTATGTCTCCTTTGATGCTTTGCCAGCATTATGGTTGTAAGAACATTATGGGAGATGTAATCCACAACATCTGGAGTGCCAAAGGTTATATACCCCTGGAATAGGTTTTAGGGGGATGAGTCATCTGGTGCTGGCCCAACATTTAGTGTTCAGACATTTTCTTTTAGTTTAACAGCAAATAAGTGTTCTTGGCCACCCACAGCTCAGCCCTTAATGGGGGATGACTTGGGCAGAGATTACACACTTCCTTCTAGTCATACCAATTTATACCAGCAATGTCAATGCCAATCATAGCCACCAATTACTGCTTCCTCATTAACCCAAGCAGCAGAGAAGGGACGCTTGCTGTTGTCTAAAAGGACACTTTAGTTACCAGAATCACTAAGCTTAATGTAGTGGATCTGGTGTCCATAGAGAAAAGGCAGTGCTTACATTTTTGGCTCATTACACCTCTAGTGGCAGTCTCTCAGATGGCCACTAGAGGTGCTTTGTATTTCAGGAATTCAACATCTCCATGCTCTGCTTGAAGGCACTGAAGTTCCCCATAGGGATGCATTGATTCATGCGTGTGCGCATTGTGCCACACATGCACAGTACCCTCCCAATGCTTTTCTATGGGAAAGCACTGTATTGGCCGAGATCATCAATACTGATGATCTCAGCCACGGGGGCAGGACTAGGCGGGGCCAGCTCTGGCGAGATCGGCATGACATGGCAGTGGAGAATGCAGAATCCAGAATTATCGTGATCTGATAACATTTTGACCCCACTGTTTTGTAAAGTTGAATATGCCCCTCTGATACAATTATAATTTGGGTATAATTTATTTATACTCATATTTTTATCATATTTTTTTTCCCTTTTGCGATTTTCTTGTAATTTATAGGACCGTTAATTTATACCCTAAATTATTGTGTTTTACAGTAAAAGACTCTAGACTCGGCATCCTGCAAGTGTGCTAAAGATGAATGCTGTCTAGGGTTCCACAATTTGAATAAGTGTATAAAAAACCCTGTGTGTTAGCTCATATCTGGCTACATATTCATCCCTTCAGTGTAATTTTCTCCTTGTCTATAATGACAGGAAGCAGACATGAGATTTTGTCAGAATTGTTAATTGCAGCACAGCTGTGCATCCTAGAATCAAACTGCACCAACGCTGGCTTCATAAATGGGGGCATAATTAGCACGCATTCGTCAAAATGTGTTAAAGTATGTCCATCCCTTTTCCTTATAAATCTCTTTGACTAACTGCTGTCTTGAAAGAAACACTTGCATTTTGTCACTTTCTTATCAACCAAAAATGTCTAGAATGTCATAAAATATTGAAACCTTAAACACGAACTACCACGTCCTTGATTTTCGCACACCCGAATAGTTATCTAAAAGTTACGAATTGGTTGTGCTACTTTTTTTTTTTTTTTTTTAATCTCTATAGTTTCATTTACTTGTATTTGCCTTCACTCCTGTATATGAAGCACTGCTGGATAAATTGCAGAGCGTTCACAAGCTTGTTTACAATTTTTCAGTTGATGCCACGAGTACACGAGTACACTAGACATTAGACAAGACATTAGAAAAAGATCTTTTAAATTGTAAGGTGGGGCCTCCATAGATTGGATTTGTTGTTCCAATACATCACACAGCTGAATTTGGGGGGGGCAAGGTAGCACCTTGAACTCTTTGTCATGTTCCTCAAACCATTCATGAACATTTTTTGCAGTGACCAGGGTACATTATCCTGCTGGAAGAGGCCACTGCCATTGCCATTAAGTGGTGTTCAAAGTCTGAAACAATCTCTAGGTAGGTGGTAATTATTATTATTATTGGCATTTATATAGCAACAACGTATTCCTCAATGCTTAAAATTAACATCTAGATGAATTCCAGGACCCAAGGTTTCCCAGCAGAACATTGTCCAGAGCATAACACTGCCTCCCATAGTGCACTGAATTCTGCTGCCATCTCTTCTCAAGGTAAATGACACACACACCTAACCATCCACATGATCTAAAGGAAAATGTGATTTATTAGGCAACTTCCTTCCATTGCTCCATGGTCCAAATCTGTCACAGTGAAGGCGCTTTCGGCGGTGGACAGAGTTCATCATGGGCACTTTGACCAGTCTGCAGTTACGCAGCCCCATATACTGCAAACTGTGATGCACTTTGTGTTCTGAAACCTTAATATCATGGCTAGTATTACGTTTTTCAGCAATTTGAGCTCTAGTAGCTTTTCTTTGTAATAGCCTTCACTCTCCCCATGCACTGATAAGCCTTGGATGCCAATGAACCTGACACCAGGTTCCTTGCACCACATTTGGTAGGTACTAACCACTGTATACTGGGAACACCCCACAAGACTTGTCATTTTGGAGATGCTCTGATCCAGTCGTCTAGCCATCACTAAATCTGTTCAGAAATGCTTATAGACTCCCAGAGTAACTTATCTATACTAATCCAAATCTGTCTCTTGCTCTCCTAAAGAGCTACACTCCACTCTCACCTCCAGTTCTGCTACTTTTCAAATTTTTTTTTGGTGGCTGTCACCCTTGCTGCCCTGTTGCATTTTTGTACCCCACCTACTCTAGCTCGTTTGAGCAGGTTCCTCATCTACCTGTGTCACTGTGTAATTGTCTCATTTATTGTAAAATTTTCCCCCGTTCATAATATTGAAAAGTGCTGCGGAATCAGTTTGCGCTATATAAATAACAATAATAATAATAATAATAATGATTTGGCCCTTGTCAAAGTCACTCAGATCTTTTCACTTGCATATCTTACCTGCTTCCAACACTTGAAATTCAAGAACTGACTGTTCACTTGCTACCTAATATATCCCACCCTTTGACAGGTGCCATTGTAACAATATAATCAATGTTATTCACTTAGCCTGCCAGTCATTTTAATGTTGTGGATGATCAGTGTATATGTATGTATGAACATTTAATTCAGTGGGTGTGTAATTTAAAGTTTTTTTTCTTTTACTGTGCGTGGGCTTTTTGTTCTCGTATACCTGGCTGCAAGGGATCATGTCTAAATTTAGCTGTGTCCTATTTCACAGGTAATATTCCCAGCAGACCTCAAACTAAAATATATTGAACACAGCTGCTTCATTCCCACTATATCTATTCTTTAACTTCGAAAAAAATGGCTCTAACTGAAAGGATACAATTTACTAATTTATCATAATCACTATATTTCGTATATTGTTTGTCAAATGTATGATATTGTTTGTTTTTTTTGTTTTTTTTAAAGCTATAATTGTTGAAAGTAATCGTGCCATTTGATTGAGTGTCTGATAGCAGAATTAGGTAAAATGGAGGTAAAGGTAAGATGTATTTCATGTAATGTAAAACAAGATTGCATGAAGAGTTTAAAATGAAGGCTTACTTTTTTTTTAGATGACACGGGTGCAGGAGAGAAGGTGGGATAGTGTAGTATGGGAAGGGAAAACTGTTAAAGGGACACTCCAGGCACCCAGACCACTTCTGCCCGTTGGAGGGGTCTGGGTGCCAACTCCCACTACTTCTAACCCTGCAACTGTAATTATTGCAGTTTTTTATAAACTGCAATAATTACATTGCAGGGTTAACTCCACCTCTAGTGGCTGTCTACTAGACAGCCACTAGAGGTCACTTCCTGATTTCTAGCAAGGATTTTCCTTGCTAGAGTGTCGCTCATTTCCCCATAGGAAAGCAGTGAAATTCGTTTTCAATGCTTTCCTATGGGGAGACCTAATGCGCATGTGCGGCATTGCCGCACATCCGCATTAGGTCTCCTCGGCCGGTGGGTGGGATCAGTCTCGCCACCGGCCAACGGAATCAGTAGGAAGAGCGGCGCGGAGGAGGAGACAGCGACGAGGGACATCGTCGCTGCCTCAGGTAAGTGACTGAAGGGGTTTTCACCCCTTCAGTAACCAGGGATTGGGGGGTGGGAGGGAGAGGGTACCTCCAGTGCCAGGAAAACGGATTGTTTTCCTGGCACTGGAGTTTCCCTTTAATAATTTCATTGATATGCCTTTTTGAAGAAGGGAGTTTTCAGTGATTTTTTGAATGAATGTTGAAATGTCAAGTAATATGACCCCTATAATGAAATAATGAGGTTTTTAACCTGTGTTATGCCCTCACTCGCCATGCCCAAGGAAGGGGCATATCTATTAAAGAGTGACTAGTCAGTGGCTGCTCACTGTTACAATAAACTAGTGGCTGTGCATGCCCGGGTGATGGGCCTGCAAAATAATGGGGGGCCGTCTAAGCTCCTCCCCCCTCCCCCCCCCCCACCCCGATGCCTAGACCCAATTAAATCAGATTACTGTCCACTCTTCTGCCCCTACCCATGGATTTGAATAAAAGAAATAGTGTCAGTAGCTTGAAAAAAATATAGTGGGGACCTAATGTCACCACCATCCCCCACCAATTGGCAACAGGTGGGGGCTATTAATTTTATAAATGGGTGGCAGGTATGGTCTACTGATAAAATATAGAAGGGAGTGGACAGAAATTCTGTCCAATGTCCATCCCCCAAACCGTAGCCCCCCCCCCCCCAATAAAAATCCTATCTCCACCCCACTCTAATAATAAGGAGGGGGCTCAATAAAATCTAATACCTGTAAAAATAAATTTTCATTTACCATCAAATGTCTCCATTATTTTTTAAATCATCTTTTCCTCAGGCAACAAAAAAAAGGCCAGAAAGATTAAAACCAAGACGTAACAAAAATAAATCTATTTGAGCCCCGAAAAGGCTTCATGCAGAATCAGCTTTCAAGTCAGGAACATCTTTATAAAAACTTTATCCACACTGAATTCTCAGTAGAATGCTCTGACTGGTTGGTTTGTAAGTGTCACACACAGACGTCCTAACTCACAAACAGTGAGGCAAGTAGAACCCTATATACAATAAAGTTGTGTTACTGGGCCTTAGAGTGGCTGAGCTAACATATCTAAATGTGAGGTATAGGTAGAGAATAGTCAGATACAGGTCTAGGTCAGAGTTCTAGACAGACATATACATGTGTATAACATAGTCAAGGGTCAGAATATAGAATAAACAATTAAACAAAG
Organism: Pelobates fuscus; assembly: GCF_036172605.1. Classification (NCBI taxonomy): domain Eukaryota; kingdom Metazoa; phylum Chordata; class Amphibia; order Anura; family Pelobatidae; genus Pelobates; species Pelobates fuscus. The sequence goes on along the minus strand of NC_086317.1, from coordinate 461,069,844 downwards.
CAAAGTCAGACACCAGAAATAATAAGGATAAAGGAACACAGTGAAAAGAGGTCTCAATTATTTCATATAGGCCTCTGTAGCCCCTGATAGGTTGGTTTTAGGTGTTATGCTAAAATAAGTGCATGTGAATCACCTGATCTAGGGAGAGAGCCCGCAGGACCATCGGGGGATGTCTGGCACGCAGAGCAGGTAAGCCAACCAATCAGAGCACTCTAACAGGCAAGTCTCAATTTTCTCGAGATTTTCCTTGGAATATTGCCTGGTGCCATTCAGACTTTAGTTAATAACTCTTTGTTGTGCGTTTCTTGGTTCACACTTACATTTAATGCAAAATGAAAACAAAAGATCTCACAAATTACTAAGAGCAAAGTTGTGTAGAATTTTGTTGACTTGAGATGTGTTGATTGGCCTTGTTAAGAGTGATTGATTGTATTTTTTTTTTATTTTTTTTAAAGACAACAATATGTGGTATGTTTTATCCCCGTCATCTTGTGCAAGGAGAATTTTATAGTTCCTTTTGCTATTGTGATCTCTGATACGAGACCAATGATCAGTTTCCAAACAATTTCAACTTCACAACAATTTCCACTTGATTGCACTTGGTTATCTTCCGTATTTAATTTTCTGCTCTTCTTTGCGATGTTCCTGTTATGTTCCTGAAAATGTTCTTGTCTGTCAAACCTATCTTCAAAAACTTATCTTACATAACAGAGTTATCAGTTATATAATGTAATGTACATTTTACATCTTTACTAAAAAGAAGAAAAAAAAATCTTTTAAAAAAAGATCATGATTGAGTGCAAGATGAGCAAAGATATAGTTTGCGTTTTCATTTGTGTATCAGATGGATGCTTCTGTCAGGCATCTACAAGGTAAAAACAGAATATTTAATAAGAAAAGTAAAATAGATGTAGCAGAGTTTATTTTAATCAAGGCCAAAACTGAGCACTACATTGAACAAGAAAAAAGCACAACAATATTTGTCTTCTTCCTACTCACATTTTAGCTCAACTCTCACATAACAAATAAAACCTTTACTTGTTTTGCATTTTACACTGGTATAACCCACATGTACAGTTAACACGTGCCAAGCAGGTTCCAAATGAATATTGTATATAATAACACTAGGTAGTGATTTCGGTAGTCCATAAGACTAATCAATTGAACAAACACTCATTGGCAACATTGTAATTTCTAAAGGGTAATCCAGATATCGACCCAATTTTATAGTCCCAAGATAGATGTAAACTGAATGGCACTAATAAGGCCTTCTGAGAGGTTGGAACTAGTGTGTAGAGTTGTTGTACCTGTCGATCTGTCATTTGGTTATAGATTGTCCTCATTGGTAGGTCTCATATGCTCAAGGTGTAGGTTTCAGGTGAACTAAAACTATAACTGTAAGGCCTAAAAAGAGAGCAGTGAGCCATTAATGTTGCATTTGTTCCTAGTCCCTGTCTTTTACTCCTTTTTTTTATACTGAACCAATGCAGCTCTTGGTAACCACACTCCATATTATACACATTATGAACTTTATTTCAGTAAATGTAAGCATAACTCTATAATTCTAAAAGTATAGGTTTAAATGGACACTATAGTCATCAGAACAACTTCAGCTTAATGTAATTGTTCTGGTGAGTATCGTCTGTCCCTGCAGCCTTTTTTGCAGTAAACACTGTCTTTTCAGGGAAAAGGCAGTGTTTAAATTACAGCTTAGGGATACCTCCATTGGCCACTCCTCAGATGGCTACTAGAGGTGCTTCCTGGGGCAGTGCTGCAGAGTGTTTAGCACTGACATTCAGTGTCTCCACCCTCAGCATGGAGACACTAAACTTTGGCTCTGCCCCCAGTCCCTCTCTTTGGCTGATATTATCAAAATTGACACTCTCAGCCAATCCAATTATTTCCTTTGGGAAAGTATTTTGATTGGTGGAGATTATCACTTCTAAAAATGTCAACCAAGGAGGCAAATCAGGGATGGAGCCAGTACCAGCAGGCTACAATAAAGGTAAGAATTTACTATATTTAGGGGGCAATATAGTGTTTCTAACACTATTGTCAGGCTTACTAGTTGATCCAGTATGCAGAATTATATCACACCTAGGACTAAGGATAACGTTTAACCTGACCTTAGAATGGCCGGACTTAACGTATACAAGAATAGCCAGAAAACCTGCCGAGGTCAGGAATACAGAATGAGACACAATGATGAGGGAAAGCCAAAAGTCAAGGATACCAGAAATCAGGGAAGTCAAAACGAAGATAAAGTGAAAAACGAGAATAATATAATCAGGAACACACTCTCCCTTTGCTCGGATAACCAGCAAAGGGAAACCATGACAGGGCACTGATCAAAAGGCAATCTGGGTTTAAATAACCCTCCTAAAGCTGTAATTGGCTGTATGTGGCCTCTGATCCCAAAACGTGCATGCAAATCTATGACATGACGCTGCACGCATGTAAGCGCCATCTTTAATGTGGGCAAAGGCTATATCCCCATTAAAACCGGAACCGCAGCGGCCGGCGTCTCTAGGAACACCGCACACGCTGGGGACTGGGACAGAAGGAGGTCGGGCAGTGATCTAGGTAAGTATTTATTATTTCTGTCGGCATGACCGCTGTGTTTCTGTGTGGCCACGCCAACGGAATCCCACAGCACCGTGACAACTATAGGGTCAGGAATGTTTGTGTTCCTGATCATAAAGTGTTTCTTTAAGGAAATTCACAAAATATTAACTATGGCTGATGAAACCAAAAGGCCAAAAGGTTTGTGTTTGGGATCAATGCCTATCTGGAAATTGTATTCAGATGCTTAGGAGAAAAGAGAATCCAGAAGCTCTGCTCTTCTTATATGATTACTGTATCTGGGTAGGTTCCCAAACACTCAATGACTGGATTAACAATATGTCAACCTTGGGACTTTCAGAATGCAAAGTTGACATGTGAAATTTCTACTTGAGTCTCTTGATTGCATTATAATTGACTTGATTTTCAGGATAAGTTTTGGGGGGAGTTTTAGTTAGTGAGGAGAGTGAGTGAGTATGTAATAGCCCTCTTCAAAGCGTATTGATAATTTGCCTTAAATTCCTCAAGTATGAACAAGTGCTTTGCTTCCCATTTTCTTTTAAGGTTAATTAATGCTTCCACCATACCAGATACAAGAGAGGAGTCCACCAAGGTTATCTTAAATGTCATATAAATACTCTATGCAACAACCAAGTGGTCAGAAATCTTGAGGTGTTTCACAATTATGACTACTGAAACCATGTTCCCAGGCCAATGCATTAGAGCTTGAGAGAAAGGTCTGTCTCATTTCGGCTATGACACGTGATGCTTGTTCCTTAGGATACAATGAAAAAATACATTCCCTTTTTATTTAGAACACCTAATTTCAAAGCAACAGAATAAGAAGATATTGAAAGGTGTTTTATGGGCAAAATGTTTTTTCTCTCAGTAATTTAATTGAACCATAAATCTGAAAGACTTCCCCATTATGTTATTTTATCAGGAGCTCTAAGAAAATATATAACAATGTTTTTCCATTTTATCTCAGCTTATTGAAAATTTACATTTTTTTTCTTTAATTTACTATTTTCTGGAGTGCTTGAGTGATCTATGAACTATTGTCTCCAGACATAATTTTCTCCAGTTTTACATTATGTTTAATTAAATCATAGAATATTCTTTCTAAATGCCCAAAATAGCCGTATGACAAGAAAGGATAAAGTGACTAATAACTATGACTCGGTACCTTAATAATTTAGCAGACCTCACTGACTAAAGACCTTCAGATAGGGGAAGCACACAATTCATCAACTAACTCTCAACCTTTTATTCTGTTATTAGTATTCCAGAAGCCAGGGGATATAATAAACTATGCAAACCGAACACCCGTTTTGTCTTGATATTAAAATGTATATATTTCTTAATTCTTACTAGGTCATCTCCAACATAATTTAGCAACAAATAGACTATCTAGAAATTAAAAAAAAAACTGTGAAACTTCAAAAAGACAGAGACACAGATCTACTACATTTGGATAATATGGTGGCGATGTTATTGTGATGAACCAGCAAATAGCTTGGCAATATGCAGGTGTATTAATTAATTTTAGGGATTTTTCTGAATATGCAGTTTCTATAGTATTGTATAGAAGACAATTCTGACGTTATGCAATCACAATCTGGATTAGGGGTAGACAACCTTATGGCATTCCAGATGTTGTTCTGATTCATTGGCAGCATTATGACTGTAAGAGCAATATGGGATATGTAGTCCACATCATCTGTAGTGCCAAAGGTTGCCTACCCTGGATCTAGATAATAATATCAGTCAATTTCACGGGGAAAAGTACTAATTTTGAAAGACCTATTTGACCATGACCTGGGTTCAAAAATGTAAAAGATTCCATAAGTCATTTTTTTCTTAGTCTCTGGTTCCTAACCCAATCCTCAAGGCACCACACAAGTCCGACATTTAGACATTTCCCACTTAATTTCCTTTGTGGATAATGGCACCATAAGAATACTCCAGTGCACCAAGTGAAGTGCAAACAAATAATTTGTTAAGCTTTATAGGCAAAAATGTGACCAGTTTTAGACAGTCATGCCCTCAACTCCATTAAACACATTTGAGAAATACTGAAATGCCTAGTGTATGCTAAGCTTAATTGCCTATTTGGATTAATGAGGTCTGAACATGGCTCTATTGCAGGTGATATATTTAAGTCTAGCAATGTAGCATTAAGAGGGAATAATTCTTTTCAACCAACACATTTAGGTATTGTCCTCCTACATTTACTTTTCAGTTGTTGCCTTTTATTTTAGCAATAGCTTGGTTTGAGAGCTACTTTTTACTACTAAGTTTTTGTTTAATAGAGTATATTTACTTGGAGATATAAACTTAGATTGGTCACTCCTAATTTCCCATTCTTTTTGGGGTCATTGTAGAACATTTAGCATTATTCCATGTCTTTAATTTTTCTAGATATAGTTATGAAATATTTACATTTGTAAATGTAGGAAGTCAGCTAAAACGGATTTATTCCGATATGCAGCCTTTTTGTTTATTTGTCTATCCCAAATATCTATGAACAGGTTCTGCCTTGGGGACGTGCGAGCTGAGCGGCCGTACAGGGCTCCACGGAGCAGGGGGGCCATGCGGACAACACAGCTCACACATGGCGGGTGACAGCTGTGCAGGGGAGCTAACGCAGATACCTGGGTGGAGGATGTCATTATTCTCCACTCGGGTCGATGAAAAAAATAACAAGGCAGTGTAGGCAGGGCTTACCAAGCAGCAGGAGGGCTTATTGTAAGGCAGAGGCAGGGCTAAAATGGCAGCAGAAGGCGGGGCTAAAACCTACCAGAAGCCCCTGATAAGGATGCACAGGAAGGGGGAGGCAGGAAGGAGTCCCTGCTTTCCCAACAACTAATCTCCAGGAGCTGCACTACCTTCACTCCCCCCCCCCCTCCAGCCATAATGGCAAGAGATAAGTGTGACTGTCAGTCTGTGTTTGTCTGCCTGTGTGACTGTCTGTGTGTGTTAGACTGTTTGCCTGTGTGTGTGTGTGACTGTCTGTCTGTCTGTGTGTGCATGTGTGTGTGTGTCTGACTGTCTGTCTGTCTGTGTGCGCGTGCATGTGTGTGTGTGTCTGACTATCTGCCTGTGTGTGACTTTAACTGTGTTTGACTTTAACTGTGTGTGTGACTGTACTGTTTGTGTGACTCTAACTGTGTGTGTATGACTGCTTGTGTGTGACTGTAACTGTGAGTGTGACTGCCTTTGTGCGACTGTACTGTGTGTGTGTGTGTGTGTGTGTGTGTGTGTGTGTGTGTGTGTGTGTGTGACTTTCTGCCTGTGTGTGACTGTAACTGCATGTGACTGTACTGTGTGTGTGTCTGTAACTGTGCCTTTATGTGTGCCTATGTGTGTGGCTTTGCCCGTGTAAGTGACTGTTTACCTGTACCTGTGGTTGTGTGAATGTCTGCCTGTACCTGTGTGTGTGTGTGTGCCTGTCTGCCTGTGCCTGTGTGCGTGAGTGTCTGCTTGTAACTGTGTGTGTGTAACTGTCTGACTGTAACTGTGTGTGTGACAATGTGCGATTGTCTGCTTTTAACTGAGTGTGTGTGACTGCTTGTAACTGAATGTGTGTGACTGCCTGGCACTGGCAGATCCAGGGGGGATCTCCCTCTTCGGTCCGCAGGCACTGTTTGCTGGCCGCTGGCAGAGGAGGGAGAGAGAGAGGACCCGGGGGAGCTCAGTCTGCAGCTCCTCCAGGTCCTTCTCTCGCGAGCACGGGGCTCCGGATCTCGCGAGAGTGAACTCTAGCCATCGGGACCGGGGCTAGAGTTCACTCTCACCACATGGACCACCAGGGATTCCCCACCGGACCACCAGGGATCAAGAAATGTCCCCCCTCCTCCCTAAACAAAGGTAAGAAGGGAGGGGGGACATTATGTATATTTTAAATGAAAAAAATGTAATCATTTTATCAAATTAAAAAAAACATTAAAAAAAGCCCCCCATCCTTATCACACACATACACTGCCCCCACATACATAGACTGCCCCCATACACACACTGCCCCCACATACATACACTGCCCCCACATACACACACATTGCCCCCATACACACACACTGCCCCCACATACATACACTTCCCCCATACATACATGGCCCCCATACACACACTGCCCCCATACACACACACTGCCCCCACATACACACACTGCCCCTATACACACACACTGCCCCCATACACACACACTGCCCCACATACATACACTGCCCCCACATACATACACTACCCCATACACACACATTGCCCCCACATACCTACATTTCCCCCACATACATGCACTTCCCCCATACACATACACTGCCCCATACACACACACACTGCCCCCACATACATACACTGCCCCCATACACACACACTGCCCCATACACACATTGCCCACCATGCACATACACTACTGCTCCCACACACATACACTGCCCCCATACACACACATTTCCCACATACACTGCCCCAATACACACACACACCCTACACACACATTGGCCCCCCACACACAAACTACCCCCCATACACACATTGCCCCCCACTCACACTGCAACGCACACACACTGCCCCCCTAACACACACTGCCGTCCTCACGTACACACTGCAACTTTCTCACACACACACACACACACACACTGCTCACACAGTCCTTCTTACACAAACACACACACACACTGCACCCCTGCTCCTATGCCCTACTACAGCCCCATTTCCAAGCAGACCTCAGGTAAGTTGTCAAACTGTTCTTAAACGGTTTGACTACTTACTCTGGGAGGGGGTCCCGGCAGGGCCGGATTAACATAGGGGCTGATGGAGCTGCAGCTCCAGGCCCAGGCCCATGGAATAGGCCCATTGGTTTTAAAAAAAAAAAAAAAAAAAAATTATTTTTTTTTACATTTTTTTTTTTTTTTTACACACTACTCTTAGGGTTGCCAGGTATTTCTCATGTATTTCTTAGGGTTGCCAGGTATTTCTCAGAAGTATTTATCAGGTATTTGAGGCTGCCTAGCCGGTGCCGGTATTGCAGTAATACCGGCAATACAAATGTCTGTCTCAGTATAAACATAGTTTATTCTGCAATACCAGCGCCGGCCAGTAGGGGTCGCTGTTTGTGTGGAGAGAGGCAGTGATAGGAAGTTACGGCATCTCCCTCCCTGCATCTCTCTACTCACTGATCCGCGGGGACCAGTTCTGCACAGAGAGTCCAGACAGCAGCTCCGAGACATGGGGACGCTGAGACATTGGGACACTGGGTAACATGGGGACCCTGAGCATGGACGTCCGCAGGAATTTTTCCGGGGGGGAGGGGGGACATAATTGTAATGACATCCATGCTTGGCCCCTTTTTGACAGTGTCACGAAAGGGAAGGAGCATAGTCATTTTCACATAAAGCCAGGGTGAATAGCGTTTTCACAACTATGGTGTCAGGAATATATGTTTGTATTCCTTACACTATAGTGTTCCTTTCATCAAATTACAGGAACATTCTGGTCACCATAACAACTTTATCTAAATGAAAATGATGTGATGCAAGGAGGCCCCTGGGTGCTCTTTCTTTGAAGGGGTTAAACCGCTCTCAAATGGTTTACCCCCAAAGGCTTCCTTCAGCTCCAGATCTCCAGGTCGCTCAGTGGTATTCAACTTCTGAAACAGAGTGTCAGGAAGTGCAGATTGACGTCAGGCATGGGTGCTGCAGATTGGCTAGAGTGGTCAGCTGACCCTCTAAGCCAATCGCTAGTTCCCGATTCATAAAAATGTTTTACGTTTTTATGAATGGGGAGCTACTGATTGGCTTAGAGTGCTAGCTGACCCATCTAGCCAATCAGCGGCACCCCTACCCAGCGGCCCTCTGTGTTTCCTGACACTCAGTAAATAAAAGTGAACACATTAACACTGATATTGTTTGTTTTTACCTGGGGAGATGAGAAGGTCCAAAGTTTCCCTGCCAGGCCCAGGTACCAACGCCTAATGATGTGGTGTCCAGAATGAAGTGCTCCAATCTCATTTTCTTCTCCTTCATTTGACACAGTCTTCTTTGCCTTCTGAGGCTCCTTCTGCTCCTTTACCTTTCTGCTACTTTCTGCTTATTTTGCGCCCTTCTGCTCTCTTTCTGATCCCTTTCTGCTCCTTGATGGCCCTTCCTGCTTCTTGATGGCCCTTCCTGCTTCTTGCATACCCTTCCTGCTTCTTACTGCCCTTCCTGCTTCTTTCTGCCCCTTCCAGCTTCTTGCAGCCCCTTGCTGATCCTTTCTGTTCCTTCTGATTCTTCCTGCCCCTTCCTGCTCCTTGCTGCCCCTTCCTGCTCCTTGCAGACCCTCCCTGCTCCCTCTTCCTACTCCTTGCTGCCTCTTCCTACTCCTTGCTGCCCCTTCCTACTCCTTGCTGCCCCTTCCTGCTCCTTGCTGCCCCTTCCTGCTCCTTGCTGTCCCTTCCTGCTCCTTGCTGTCCCTTCCTGCTCCTTGCTGCCCCTTCCTGCTCCTTGCTGCCCCTTCCTGCTCCTTGCTGCCTCTTCCTACTCCTTGCTGCCTCTTCCTACTCCTTGCTGACCCCTCTTGCTCCTTGCAGACCCTTCCTACTCCTTGCAGACCGTCCCTACCCCTTCCTGCTGCCCCTTCCTATTCCTTGCTGACCCCTCCTGCCTCTTGCAGACCCTTTCTGCTCCTTGCTGACCCCTCCTGCTCCTTGCTGTTCCTTCTACTTTACCCTCCTGTTCCTTGAAAACCTTTCGACCCCTTCCTGCTTCTTGCTGCCCCTTTCTATTCCTTGCTGGCCCCTCCTGCCCCTTGCAGAACCTTTCTGCTCCTTCTACTTTACCTTCCTCTATGCGGTCTCCCCCACCCCCCATCCCTCACTTACCTGCTCTGTAGGCTGCCTCTGTGCTGCTCCCCTGCGGTTTCAGTCATGAGAGAGAGGCAGGGATAAGCTGTAGCTTCCTGCCTTTCTCCATTCACAGCGCCACCTACTGGCCAGCGCTGGTATTGCACTGTATTCTCACACTAAAACGAAAAATAGCAGCACAAGCTGAAAAATCCGGGGGGGCCAAGTACCCCCTTTACCCCCCCATTCGGATGCCCATGACCCTGAGACACTAGGGACACAGTGGCCCCATGTCTCCCAGTGGCCCCTAGTCTGTGTCCCCATGTCTCCCAGCCACTGTCCCTAGTGTCTCAGTGTCCCCATGTCTCCCAGTGTCCCCATGTCTCTAAGTGTCCCCTAGTGTCCTAGTGACATCAGGACACATGGAGACATGAGGACACAGACTCAAAGGGACACTGGGAGACATGGGGATACAAACACTAGGGGACACTGGGCGACATGGGGACACTGAGAGGCATGGAGACACAGGGAGACATGGGGACACTGGGCGACTGAGACATAGGAGACATGGCAGTGTTCCCATGTCTCCCAGCCAGTGTCCCTAGTATCTCAGTATCGCCATGTGTCCCTGGTGTCTCTCAGTGTCTGTAGTGTGCCAGTGTCCCTAGTGTCTCAGTGTTCCCTAGACTCCCAAAGTCCCCTAGTCTCCCAATGTCTCTGTGTCCCCATGTCTCCTAGTGTCTCAGTGTCCCCTAGTATAAAAGAAAAAATCTCAGGCACTCAATGTGATAGATTTAGGCAGGTTTATTGGACACCGCAACGTTTCGACCTGTACCCAGGTCTTTATCAAGTCTCCAATGTCCGCTATGTATCAGTGTCCCCTATGTATCAGTGTCTCAGTGCCCCATGTCTCTCAGTGCCCATAGTGTCTCTGTGCCCGTAGTGTCTCTGTGCCCGTAGTGTCTCAGTGTCCCCTAGTATAAAAGAAAAAAATCTCAGGCACTCACTGTGATAGCTTTAAGCAGGTTTATTGGACACCACAACATTTTGACCTGTACCCAGGTTTTTATCAAGTCTCCAGTGTCCCCTTTATATCACAGTATTTCAGTGCCCCATGTCTCCCTGTGTCCCCTCGTGTCTGTCACCCAGTGTCCCCAAGAGTCTCAGATTTCCAAGGTCTCCCAGTGTTCCCTAGTATCTGTGTCCCCATGTCTCCCAGTGTCCCAATGTCTCTCAATGTCCCCTAGTGACATGGGGACACTGGGAGACATGAGGACACAAACACTAAGGGACTGGGAGACATAGGGACACAGACATCCCCCCTTTTTGTGTATGTTCGCCCTTTCGGACGTTCTGGTTATGTGATTTGTGTCAGTAGCCCACCCTTTTACCGCATCCATAGACTTCCTGCTTTACTGGACACTGCTGTTAGGGGGTATGGGTTTACTTGAAAGATGAAAGCATGAGATTAGCAAAGGGTATGTGTTTTCTCATAGTTGCATCCTATGAGTTTCCCTACAGCATCATCTCCATCAGATACATGACGCTTAGGAGGTAGGACTGTTTTAGTGTTTTTGGTCAATAAGATTTTGTAATTAGGCCCATCATAATTATCAGCACCAGGCCCACTGGGCTCTTAATCCGGCCCTGGGTCCCGGCACTACTGGGACCATAACCACTACACTGAGCTGTAGTGGGTATTGTGTCTGGATTATTTCTCTAAATAATCTGCAAGTGCCCCTCCCGAGGTCAGGCTCTGGATCCGCCACTGCTGCCTGGCTGTATCTGTGTGTAGCTGTCTGCCTGTCTGTGTGACTGTCTGCCTGTAACTGCATGTGGAACTGTATGCCTGCATCTAAGTGTGTGTGACTTTCTCTGTGTGTGTGTGTGTGTGTGTGTGTGTCTGCCTGTAACTGTGCATCACAGTATTATGTGACATATTTAGTCTGCCACGTTGTAATGCATGGGAGGCAGTCTGATACCTCTGTCCTGCACTTCCATTGGCTGTAGACCATGAGTAACTGTCTTCCGAGCTCCAGCCAATCAGTGCTTTGCTGTGGTTTACAAGTTGAAAGCCTTGACACTGTAAATGCCTGAGCTAACGAGACAGTTACTCATAGTCTACACCTGGTGAAGGATGCAGACCAGATTCCCAGCACAGTGGAACACCAGAGATCATCATTCCCCTCTCACTGCAAGGTAACCGGGAAGGGGGAATCAATATTTGTTTTTAAATCATTTTTTATTGAATAAACTCACTATAAAAACACTACACCTCTATACACACGCACATACATGAATGAAGGTATATGACTGGACGTGTGGGGCGCTATGAAGATATTTCGCACAGGGCGCCTAATGGCCTTAGGCTGGCCTTGTCTATGTACAACCACTGTGTGAGAGGACAAGTTGATGCATTGCTAGGAAATGATATATTCTAATGTTTAATTTTCTGCCCTTGCTATTATCTACCCCGAACCCCCTTAAGGAAGTGGAGACAGCAGACTTTCATTATGTTATAAGATTTTCCTGGAGATCTGGACTTTTAAAAAAATAATTATGTAGTAACATTAATTATCTTTATTGATATTAAACTGAAATCATTAAAACTATCATTTTATTTTGTTTTTTACTATATATTGGGGCTGATGTGTACTGTAGTCATTGCTGCCGGCCCATTAGTAATGGGAGTGAGCGCAGGACTTCTCTTTTTGTATTTGTATTTACTTTGTATCACACAGCCTTGTTACAATGCTGCCGCCCATCCCATGTGTTCCCTATTAAGGGTTAATAAGTATATAGGGGTGTATATAAAAATACCCCTCTCTATCTCATTAGATATATCTTTGCCAGAAGCTCAAGGAAGCAGGCTGAAGGGTCAGTGTTAGGACCCGCTTAGGGGGTTCTGCCTTGACGTTGGCAGGCGGGCATTCCCTTCAATGGCCATTGGAGCAACTAAATTACCTCAATTTGTCTAAATATACATAGGGATTAAGGAGAGAGCGCAGGTAACTTTTTCTTTTCTTTGGTTTTTACTATATATTGGGGCTGATGTGTACTGTAGTCATTGCTGCCGGCCCAGTAGTAATGGGGGTGAGCGCAGGACTTCTCTTTTTGTATTTGTATTCACTTTTTGTATCACACAGCCTTGTTACAATGCTGCCGCCCATCCCATGTGTTCCATATTAAGGGTTAATAATTATATAGGGGTGTATATAAAAAATACCCCTCTCTGTCTCATTAGAGATATATTTGCCAGAAGCTCAAGGAAGCAGGCTGAAGGGTCAGTGTTAGGACCCGCTTAGGGGGGGTCTGCCTTGACGTTGGCAGGCGGGCATTCCCTCCAATGGCCATTGGAGCAACTAAATGACCTCCATTTGTCTAAATATACATAGGGATTAAGGAGAGAGCGCAGGTTACTGTTTTTCTTTTCTTTGATATTTTGTGATTTGCTTATTAGGTTTGATAGGTATGCAGGCAGTTTGTTTACAATTCAGCTGTTGGTCCCCAAATGTACCTAATTTGCATTATCTGTTCATATTTTACCAACTATGGCACCTTTTTCAGGCCAAAAGGTCAAGTTGACAACTGGGGGGTTGTTAAATATGCTTGTTGACCTTAAAAGACCTTTGTTGTAACTTTAATGTTGTTATAACTTGTATTTCCAAGCCAGTGGCGTACCTACCACAGTCGCGGGACTCACCACTGTGACTGGGCCTGTTACTCCAGGGGTCCTGGCCGCAGCGGCGACCCCTGCCACCGTGGGTCATCTGCATAGCTTCTGGGCTGGTGCCCAGCCAAACCAACCCAGGCCCACGCTTCCTGGGTATCTGGCAGGAGGAGAGAGCTGTGCTGTGCTGCTCCCCTCCTGCCTGTGTGTAGCATGGTCGAGCAGTCTGACAGGAAGTGATCACTGAGAGATCACTTCCTGTCAGACCAGGAACTGTGCCTTTGACCAGGTACAAGAGAGGATGGGGGAGAGAGGGAGCAATGGGACACATGGAGGGGAGGGAGGAGAGAGGGAGAAATGGAACAATATGATCAATATGATTCTGTAGTACACTTAATTCTCTTAAGGAGAGCTGATTGCAAATCCACTAAAGATAGAAGTTGCATTATTCTGCATATTATAATATCACACTTTATTATTTGCATTAAAAAGGAAAAAGTCACTTACACTGCCTATCACAGATGTGGAGAGGTATTCTGATTTGTCAGTCTTTGTTAGTGCATCTTTATTTATTTATTTAGCAAAAAAATATATTTTTTGTCTAAAATGCAGAAATCTATGGTTCATTAATCAATAACCTTGGAAGAAGACAGTGTTACCATGGATACCACATTATATATAGTATTTACACAAAGAATGGCCTTTTTTATTTGTTTGAATAAAAAAATATATATCTCTTTATAATTTTATATACAGTATATGTCAAAGGAGATGCAGTTGTTGAAGACTACTAGACAATACATTAAAATATCTAAATACTAGATATAACAAAAGCAGTTATTTTTCATCATAAATGCACATTTCAGTCTCAAAGGCTCTGATGACTCAACTATGTTCTAAGTGTCAGTTTGACAGATAGATAAAAATAAAGGCAATTATCTTGTCATTAATGCTGCTAAAGGCCATGGACGTAATAGCAGCTACAATGAGTCGAGATGGGAAAAGGTAAAAGACACATTATAGAAATGTATACCACAATATTATATTATTTCGGGAGAATAAACATCATTGATTATGGTAGTCCAACAAAAAGAATTAAATTACTTTTATTTGACAAGGAAATTATGAAGGTGGGTATTATACTTAGGTCTTTAATAAAAATCAAAACTGTCTACATACAAAGCCCAAAATATAGCTCCAACTTTCTTATTTGCAGTTGAAATTCAGTTCCTGGCAAGGTCAACTCCTTTCACTCTCCTGACCTTCCGTGAGTAACATTCCGATGGACCTGAAATTCAGTTCCTGGCAAGGTCAACTCCTTTCACTCTCCTGACCTTCCGTGAGTAACATTCCGATGGACCTGAAATTCAGTTCCTGACAAGGTCAACTCCTTTCACTCTCCTGACCTTTAGTGAGTAACATTCAGATCGACCTGAAATTCAGTTCCTGGCAAGGTCAACTCCTTTCACTCTCCTGACCTTCTGTGAGTAACATTCAGATGGACCTCTTGGGCATTTATTAGCAAATGTTATTAGATAACAGCAAGAACAATGTAGGTCTATTGGGCTTTTTTATTTATATCAATGAATATGAAATAATTTAGTGAATAATTCAACAAATGAAGAATTTGGAATTTAGATGAAAAAAGACCTCATTAGAATTAAATAAATGTTTTTTTTTCTCCCTTTCATAAAAATATGTAAAATACATATACACAAGTGAATGCTTAAGTGTAAAAGCATAAAATACAAAAAATAATTATTTACCACATGTCAGTTCAATGACACTAATTCTTATGAACAGACTCCAAGGGATGCCAAAGACTGCTACGACAGGATTGCAAAACGAAAACTAGACAGAGAAAATTAATTGAGATGGTTCAGCCAAGATCTGAAGAAGTTCCTTTATGAGAGCCATCAAAAATGCCAATACGCTATAAAATTCATAATTATTCATCAATTGTCTAAGCTAAAGAGGGTCTTCTGGATCCAACTAACTCATTTAAGATGTTCTTACTTATGTTAATGACACCCCAGGTGTTATTAAATGTCTAGTAACCTTGATACTGTTGCATCATATATCTAGGTCACTGCAATTGCATACCTCCCAACATTTCAAACCGACACTTTTATTTGAGATATCTGTGGGGTGCTGGCCAGGCACAGGGCAGTTACTAATAACAATTTAGGCAACTAAAATGTAATTTAGAACAAGAACAATGTACTTATTTATACAAACTGAATTCTAAACACATTAATTGTACTTTAAAGACACATTACTGTGACATCATTGCTGGGAAGCTCTGTTATACACTCAGACACACCAGCAATATGGAGCTCATTATAAAGCGACATTAGGAACGGAAATAGGAAACACGGGAAAAGGGTTTAAAATAGGGCCTGTCCCTCCTGAGTAGAGACACTTGGGAGGTATGCCAGTAATGTGAACAGTTTGTATACTCCAATACCTCACCACGGAGCTATTGATGCTATCCTGAGAATTTCAGAAAAAACTGAGCCTCAAAATGTGCCTTACAGCATGTGTACATTGATATTGTTACCAATGCAAAGGAAGCATTCAGAGATTGGAAACTGAAGCAGGATCATTACAAATACAGCTGACATCTGCTTGGTGGTGTTCTGGCAAGAGAAATATAATAATATGTTTCAGAATGAAATGGAAACTGGGCAGCGTTTCAAGGAGGAACTGGCGCTTGTCAAGCCCTATTATACTATATAATATATATACAATACAATAGGCTTCAATGGTGAAAATTCTATGAATACTAAACAGAAAGAAGGCACACATCAACATTGGATAAATCCCAAAGCTAACAAAATGAGACGTAATAACAATGGAATATATATACACATTTAGAAACAGACGTCTGCAGTGATGGTGGCTGTGGCAATAACCGGTGACTAGAACATCAAGAAGAAGGAATATAAGAAGGTGAATAAATGCCAAGGACTGAAAGAGGATCTAGAGAGGTGGAACGTGAAGGCAGTAGCAGTCGTAGTGGTGATAGGAGGACATGGGGCTTTAAAGTTAGCAGAATGGCCTCATCAGATCCTTGATGAGACATCCAGCATTTCTGTCCAGAATAGTGCAGTCCACAGCTATAATACTGCGCAGAACCATCTGAAGAAGAATGACAGAGAATCTGGAAACGAGGAATACACAAAACTACCACCCAAAGGGAGAGAACATTTTTGAACCTGTATTCCCAACAATATAGTGCCTTAGTCCTTATTTAGATTAGAGCCCTCCCAACTGCAACTGAAAAAGGTTTTACTTACTTTTTTCCAGTGTCAAGACTCCCTTGATGCTGCTGCCCACTAAACCTCCTGTGACATCATCCTAGAGGTGATGCACTCTTGTTGATGATCCAATACAGTGCTCTTCACAGAGGAGCGAGGACCTGATAATATTCTGTGAATTGCATTTGATAATGTTTGACATCTGTGGCGAAACCAACTTCGCCACTGTGAACTGGAGAAGCCTGGTTGCTAGCCTCCTGCCCTGCGACTACGGCCCCTGGACATATTGCTCTATAAACACTATATTTGGGCATGTAATAATTTATATTGCTGCTACTGGCCTTTTAAAATCAGCGATGGACATATTGGGACTTTTGGGACTAATGTCCCTTTAAGACTTGGTAACATATCACAGTAATACTGTCTTAAATATTATGTAGGTATTTATGTGTTCAGTTAAACTGGGGATATGTAGAAATGTGTGTTTTATGTGTTAAATGTATCAGTATGTAATTTTATGTCTTTTACTGTCTTTTTGCAACCATGTGGTTAATGGAGTCTGACTCTAGTCCTAGATAATTGGATTACTTCTCCAATTATCTCCAGGGCAGAAGGGAGGAAGCCGGGATGCATTGTGGGGGATGTTTTACTTCTGTTTGAGCCAGATTGTGCCATGCTGCAAGCCAGGGCCCAAAAGATACTTTTAGTAACTTTTGAACCCCTGGTCGGATTCATGCCATTTTTTAATATGTTGTTCCCCTGAATGGATTGATTGTGGATATGTATTTTTATGCGAATGTGATGTATGGTTTTAAAGTTATGAAAGTTGTGTAAAAGTATATTTGACTCTGTATGCATAATGGGATTATGTGTCACACTAAGGGGAGGGGATGTGTGGGAGGTAACATCTATGTCATTGGTTCTTTTATGCCTCCCCCTGGGTGTGGCCTGTATGTGTGAGTTGGAAATAAAAGCCAGGCTGGATGAGCCAGTCCTGAGTTCCTGTTTAACCCTCAAAATGAAGTGTCGTCTCGTTCTTGGGGGGAATTGGATTGTAAGCTGACTGCCAGGAGTGTAAGCGGATTGTATGCTTTTCTTGTTCAGCTGTTCCAGTTCGGAGTGTTATCTTGTATCCAGTTCGGGAGTTTGGTGTTCTGCAGTAGCTGTGCCTGTCTCTAGAAAAGGGGATTATCGCCTAAACTGGGTTTTATCATCTTGTAAGTGAAACGGTCCGTTACAATTGGTGGCAAGCGGCGGGATCGTTCCTACAACCAGAGGGACAGCTACAGACAACATCCATCCCTGGATTACAAAGTGAGGGCAACGCCAGTACCCGTACAGCGCCCCTATCTACGAAGGATTTTGGGAAAATGGGCAACACGCACACCTGGGCAACACACACACCTGAGGAAGAGAGTGAATTAGAATGGAGATATAATGCCCGGATAAGATTATGGTATGATGCCCGGGAAGAAGTCCAGTATCAACGGCAGCAGCGCTTTCCTGGTACCGCATACCTGTTGGAGGAACAAATGGCCTGGCGGATGCCGCTTCTGGGGGACCAACCCGGTGGGGAGCGGGTAAGACAACTTGAGTACCTCGTGGAAAGGGAACTGAGCCTGGACGTCTCATACCGGGCACTGTGGTGGTACACTGTCCAGCCAGAGACGTGGAGGGCAGAGGGCATCCAGCCGGAGGGGGATCACTACACTAGCCCTGGCCTGTTGTGGAAGGCCCTAACAGAAGACGTCGACTTCGGCAGTCCAGCAGAGTCACGGTACTGGGCTATCATGCATTACCGGAGTGAGATGTTACAGGGCCCGAGATCTATTGGACTGGGACAAGACCTCCGCCGTTTCGCTGCCATGGAACAAGGGCTGGAGATGGACTATGTAGAACTATTAAATTCCGGCCCAGAACCCCAACGGCAGTGTGTGTCCCAGGGAGCAGAAGGTGTCGTCCTTCCTCCCCAGCGGCAGTGTGTACCCCAGGGAGCTGATGGTGTCGTCCATCCTCCCCAGCGGCAGTGTGTACCCCAGGGAGCTGATGGTGTCGTCCATCCTCCCCAGCGGCAGTGTGTGCCCCAGGGAGCAGAAGGTGCAGTCCTTCCTCCCCAGCGGCAGTGTGTACCCCAGGGAGCTGATGGTGTGGTCCATCCTCCCCAGCGGCAGTGTGTACCCCAGGGAGCTGATGGTGTCGTCCATCCTCCCCAGCGGCAGTGTGTGTCCCAGGGAGCAGAAGGTGCCGTCCTTCCTCCCCAGCGGCAGGCTGTGTTACAGGGGGCAGAGGTAGTTGTTCCTGCCCCCCAGCAGCAAAGTGATATGCCAAGAAGGCAGTGTGAAGTGAAGGGAGAGGAGAGCAGCGTCCTCCCTCCCCAGCGGCAGTGTGTACCCCAGGGAGCTGATGGTGTCGTCCATCCTCCCCAGCGGCCGTGTGTAACCCAGGGAGCCGAATGTGCCGTCCTTCCTCCCCAGCGGCAGGCTGAGTTACAGGGGGCAGAGGTAGTTGTTCCTGCCCCCCAGCAGCAAAGTGATATGCCAAGAAGGCAGTGTGAAGTGAAGGGAGAGGAGAGCAGCGTCCTCCCTCCCCAGCGGCAGTGTGTACCCCAAGGAGCTAATGGTGTCGTCCACCCTCCCCAGCGGCCGGGTGTGTCCCAGGGAGCCAAAGGTGCAGTCCTTCCTCCCCAGCGGCAGGCTGAGTTACAGGGGGCAGAGGTAGTTGTTCCTGCCCCCCAGCAGCAAAGTGATATGCCAAGAAGGCAGTGTGAAGTGAAGGGAGAGGAGAGCAGCGTCCTCCCTCCCCAGCGGCAGTGTGTACCCCAGGGAGCTGATGGTGTCGTCCATCCTCCCCAGCGGCGGTGTGTAACCCAGGGAGCCGAAGGTGCCGTCCTTCCTCCCCAACGGCAGGCTGAGTTACAGGGGGCAGAGGTAGTTGTTCCTGCCCCCCAGCAGCAAAGTGATATGCCAAGAAGGCAGTGTGAAGTGAAGGGAGAGGAGAGCAGCGTCCTCCCTCCCCAGCGGCAGTGTGTACCCCAGGGAGCTGATGGTGTCGTCCATCCTCCCCAGCGGCAGTGTGTAACCCAGGGAGCAGAAGGTATCGTCCTTCCTCCCCAGCGGCAGTGTGTACTCCAGGGAGCTGATGGTGTCGTCCATCCTCCCCAGCGGCAGTGTGTCCTGCAGGGAGCAGAGACAGTCAGTCTCGCACCCCAGCAGCTGGACAAGAGAATGAAAGGGGAGACAGCTGGTCCCCCTTCCCACCAGCAGAGAGAGTGGCAGGGAGAGGAGCCTGCTAACCCCTCTCCCCAGCGGCAGTTTACCATCCAGAGAGAGGAGCTTGTGACACCCTCTCTCCAGCGGCAGCCTAACCCACCAAGGGGAGATGTTAAGCCCCACATCTGTGCAGATGGGACCGTAGTCTCTGCACTTGCAGCACCAGGGGTAGGGACGGTCGGTCCTGTTCCCCAGCCACAGAGCCATATATCCAAAGGGGAGACAATCGGTCTCCAGCAACCAGGCTCCAACCAGACTAACCCTGTGGTAGTGCTGGCAACAGGACAGAGTACCGCTGGTCTCTGCCCCCTCAGCAACCCACCAAGGCAGCCTATCAGTCCCCCACACAGCCGTGGTGAGGCACCTGAACCTGGACAAAATTCTCCCTCACCCAGGTGTAGTAACTGTTTATTGTGGGTGGGCTGCCCTGCTGTTTCTGTTTTGTGGGTGGGTTGCTGGACTAACCAGGGCACTGACCGGCAGGAGGTCAGATACCCTGTTAGTCTAATTGGTAAAGGGGAGAATTGTGCGAAACCAACTTCGCCACTGTGAACTGGAGAAGCCTGGTTGCTAGCCTCCTGCCCTGCGACTACGGCCCCTGGACATATTGCTCTATAAACACTATAATTGGGCATGTAATAATTTATATTGCTGCTACTGGCCTTTTAAAATCAGCGATGGACATATTGGGACTTTTGGGACTAATGTCCCTTTAAGACTTGGTAACATATCACAGTAATACTGTCTTAAATATTATGTAGGTATTTATGTGTTCAGTTAAACTGGGGATATGTAGAAATGTGTGTTTTATGTGTTAAATGTATCAGTATGTAATTTTATGTCTTTTACTGTCTTTTTGCAACCATGTGGTTAATGGAGTCTGACTCTAGTCCTAGATAATTGGATTACTTCTCCAATTATCTCCAGGGCAGAAGGGAGGAAGCCGGGATGCATTGTGGGGGATGTTTTACTTCTGTTTGAGCCAGATTGTGCCATGCTGCAAGCCAGGGCCCAAAAGATACTTTTAGTAACTTTTGAACCCCTGGTCGGATTCATGCCATTTTTTAATATGTTGTTCCCCTGAATGGATTGATTGTGGATATGTATTTTTATGCGAATGTGATGTATGGTTTTAAAGTTATGAAAGTTGTGTAAAAGTATATTTTACTCTGTATGCATAATGGGATTATGTGTCACACTAAGGGGAGGGGATGTGTGGGAGGTAACATCTATGTCATTGGTTCTTTTATGCCTCCCCCTGGGTGTGGCCTGTATGTGTGAGTTGGAAATAAAAGCCAGGCTGGATGAGCCAGTCCTGAGTTCCTGTTTAACCCTCAAAATGAAGTGTCGTCTCGTTCTTGGGGGGAATTGGATTGTAAGCTGACTGCCAGGAGTGTAAGCGGATTGTATGCTTTTCTTGTTCAGCTGTTCCAGTTCGGAGTGTTATCTTGTATCCAGTTCGGGAGTTTGGTGTTCTGCAGTAGCTGTGCCTGTCTCTAGAAAAGGGGATTATCGCCTAAACTGGGTTTTATCATCTTGTAAGTGAAACGGTCCGTTACAACATCATTGTGGACCTCGAACATCACATGACTGAGTTTCACTCAGTTGTTGCAGCAGATGTGCCTCTCGTAGTTGTCAGTATGACAGCCACTAGAGGTGTGTTTAACCATTTAAGATAAACATTGTTGATAGTACAAAAAAGCAATGTTTTACATTTAAGGGTTAAAACTACAGGACAACTGCACCTACACCACTTCACTGAGATGACGTGGTCTTGGTGCATTTAGGGTCTATTAAACATCATTAGCAAATATGCTGGAGAATAGATAGCCATCTTTGATGCTTCCCTATCAAAATATATGAGTGGGGTGTCTACTGGATCTGGGTGACTGGGACATCTTAATTACCATAATGTACTGTGCATCCACCAGTGGAGGAGTTGAGGTGACTGAATTGTACTGTCTCCACAGATCCTTTACCAACATATTTTAATACCATGAAAATCTTATCTTTCACTGTCAGTCAAACCAAGAGAGACAATTCATAACGATGAAGTGTAAATAGTATGGGACAATACAGCCATTGATTTATTCTAGAGACATGATACACTAACAGACCAAACAACAAGACTTACGCACAAAGAATTACTCACAAATACTTGCTTTCTTTATAGTGCAGCCCAGGATAGAAATTTGACAGGCCTCCTGTGAATGATGGGACTAAGATATCGATTGACATGATCCGTGGTGCCTTGGATTATAACGCCCATCAAAATCATACAAATCAGGCAGGTAATTCCTGGTGCTGCACTGAAGATTGCACTAACAATTTTTGTTCATCTACACCCTAGATCAGGGTCAGGGAACCTTCGGCACTCCCGTTGACTACATTTCTACTGATGCTTTTCTGCCATTATGGCTATAAGATTATTCTGGGAATTGTAGTCACAAAATCTGGAGCGCCAGAAGGTTGCCTACTCCTGCCCTAGATGAAAGTTGTTGTTTTTTTAATTCATAGGTAGTGTAGGAGTTAAATAACCATCATTCACAGCAATCTCTCCAAATACATACTGAAGCAAGAATGAAGAATACGTGTCATTATATAGAATGGTCCTTATTTGATAGAAGAATAAAAAGATAAGAAGCACTTTATAATGTTCTATGACAAGTTACTTCTTTATAATTTTCTTAGAATCCCTAAGTGTACAGTATGTGGGTGTTTAATAATTCTATCCTTGAATTCTTTTGTGTATGAAGAAGAAAGTATTTTCTTTTTTCCATACAAGATTATGCGATTATATTTTGTTTACATTAAATCGGCTTAACATTCTATCTAAGTGACTTGCGTTTGGTGTCCGATCAGATCTAAAATGTGACAAAAAGATAGAAATGTATTACAAAGACAATAATGGGTTACACCAAATGGTTAATTCACTAGCAATAGAGCCTATAGTGAATTGAAAATACAAATGCAAACTTAGGCCAGAATGGGTGCTTTACAAGAAATGTTCTGAGCTATACTCCGTGCTTGGCTATGTTAGTCTGATAGGTTTATTGACAAAGTATGAATCGTGGAAAATTCTAAGTGAATTCAAACTGAATTTCAAATTTTAGGTCAAAATAGCATAGTTCAGTTAGATAATTTTTCCAATTCAACTTTTGTGGCCTACAATTTGAAATACACTATTCACTACAATTTGATTATTTATTGAATAATAACAAAAAGGCAACATTTAGATGTTTTGAAAATCTGGAAAATATATTTAGCTCTAGGGATGTGCATGGGCAAAAATGTTGGTTCGATTCAGGACTTCCGAAATTCTGGACTTCGTCAATTCGGCAATTCTGGACTTCGGCAATTCTCTAGCCCTACCCCTACCCACCACAACCACTTACACATCTAGGGTAAGGGGTAGGGTTAGATTCCTGTCATCATTCCCATAATTTTCGCTCCCTCTCTTGTTTTGCTACTTTTCAGAAATTCAGCACTTTGGCAATTTGTTTCGGTTCGGCACTTCGAAAATTCAGCAATTCGGACATGCGGAAGCTGTAGCGGTACTTACCTTATCCGGGGGCCGGCCGCGGTCCTCTCTTCAAGCCGCGCGCGGTCCTGCGGCTGCACGAGCCGTGAGCGGCTCATCCGACTCTCCTAACAGGAAGACGGGCAGTGACCGCGAGATGCGGTCACGTGTCCCGCCTGCAGCTAAGAGCACGCCGCGAGTCTCGGGCGCGCTCTTAAAGAGACAGTGGGAGCCTAAATTGCAAAAAGGCTCCCATTGGCTCCTGTCGTGCCAATCACCCCATACACTTACCTGTTGGGGGTGTGGAAGTGACAGGAGCCAATCACATTAGTTTGAAGGCTACTTATACTCACCCTTTTCCCTTAGTTCCTTGCCCTATCGTGGTTTCTGCTACAGTTCCCTTTAGTGCTTGTTGTGTTCAGTTGTGTTTCTCCGTATTTGACCTTGGCTTTGTATTCTGACTTCGTTTTCGCTTTATCCTTGTCTGTACTGTTTGCCGGCTTGCTGATTCCTGTGTACCAGACCCCGGCTAGTTCTCGTTTACGCTGTCTCTTTGTGCCCTTGACCTCGGATCGTTCCTGACTCTGTACTTCTCCTATTACGTCGAGTCCGGCCACTCTAAGGTCCGGTAGACGTATCTCTCCTCTGTGCTGTCTTCTGTTTGGCTGGATCCTGCGTGTAGGGGTATATACTCGTTACATTACGATAGGGCCATGGACCCCGCAGATTTAGCTCAACAGATGGCGTCCCATGAGGCTAGATTTGTAGAGCAGGATCACTGTATGGATCAGATAGCTCAGGCTCTCCAGACGCTCTTAGCTAGAACCATTCCAGCAACCGCACCTAACCCTCCTACACCCCTGTGTGACGAAACCAACCTCGCCACTGAGAACTGGAGAAGCCTGGTTGCCCGCCTGCTGCCTTTGGACTATGGCCCTGGGAGATTGGGCCCTTTACAAACAGTATTCGGCCCTAACAGAGTGCATGTCACTCATTCTGGCCCTTTAAATACAGTGGGGCCATTCGGTACTTGCCCTGTGTGAGCAGTGATACCCCCCAGATAGCTATGCCATGGAGCCTATTCATATAATGAAAGACTATGGGAAAGACTTTGGCTCCATGGCAATTAAACTGTATTTGTGTGGTCTGCGTGCCATTCACCTAATAATGTGCACGCAGACCTGAGCTATCTGGGGATATGTTAAATGTCTGTGTTTAATGTATAAAAAGTGACTTTATGTATTTTAAAGAGTTTTATGTTGTTTTGCAACCATGTGGTTAATGGAGTCTGCCTCTAGTCCTGGATAATTAGATTTCCTCTCCAATTATCTCCAGGGCAGAAGGGAGGAAGCCAGGATGCATTGTGGGGATGTTTTACTTTTACTGTTTGAGCCAGAAGGAACAAAAGATACTTTTAGTAACTTTTTAACCCCTGGTCGGATTCATGCCATTTTTTAATATGTTGTTCCCCTGAATGGATTGATTGTGGATATGTATTTTTATGTGAATGTGATGTATGGTTGTAAAGTTATGAAAGTTGTGTAAAAGTATATTTTGAACTGTACACATAATGGGATTAAGTGTCACACTAAGGGGAGGGGATGTGTGGGAGGTAACATCTATGTTATTGGTTATTTTATGCCTCCCCCTGGGTGTGGCCTGTATGTGTACTCATGTAATAAAAACCAGGCTGGGTGCCCAGCACCTCAGACCACTGCTTGACCTTCAACACGGAGCCTTGTCTCGTTCTTGGGGGGGATTCACTGTATGCTGTTGGAGATTTGACTGCTAGGAGTGTAAGCTGATGTCTGCTTTTCCTATTCATCTGCTAGCAGCTATTTGTGAGGTTCCAGCTGGAGTGCTACCTTATTCACCTATATCCAGTTCGTGAGTTCTGATGTTCTGCAGTAGCTGTGCCTTTCTGAGGAAAGGGGATTATCGCCTAAACTGGGTTTTATCCTCTTGTATGCTGAAACGGTCCGTTACAATTGGTGGCAAGCGGCGGGATCGTTCCTACAGCCAGAAGGACAGCTACAGAACACCATTTCTTTGGATTTACAATTTGAGGGCAACGCATGTCTGAGTACAGCGACCCTGACAGCACCAGGATGGAACCAGCAGTGGAGTACAATAAGGGTGACATGGATGACCGGGATGCAATAAGGAAAGGCATCTGGTACCAGGCCCTGGATAATGTACAATACCAGCGGGGTGAGAGTCTCCCCAGTGAAGAGCAGCGGTTGCAGAAGCAAGTGGCCCTGCGGATGCCCTTCCTGGGAGAGCAGCCCCTGGAGGAATGGGTGAAGGAACTAGAGCACCGGGTATGGCAGGAGCTATGGCTGGAGGATGCCTACCAGGCGCTCTGGTGGTATATGGCACAGTATATACCCTGGACAGCCGAACATGACAAGCCAGAGGGAGAGGAGTTTGATGGTCCTGGCTTGTTATGGGAGTCCTTTGCAGAGCCTGGCTTCGGGAGCCCTGCGCAAACCAGACTGCAGGACATTTTCTATGAGAGGGAGGCTAGGCATGAGTGGGATGACCCCCATGAGGTAGAGCAAGACCTGGCTCACCTAGCAGCCCTGGAGTGGGAACTGGAGCAAAACTACCAAGATCTCTTCCGCTTCATTGGGAAGGCTCAGCAGGACAGTAAGGTGACAGACCCAGATCCAGACCCCTTCCGCTGGGAAGATATTGTAGAGATTTACTGGGAAGAACCCCAGGTGGCCTGTAGAGATGGGACCGAGGTCTCTCCACCGGCCCTGCAGGGAATTGGGAGCCCAGTCTCCATTCCCCAGCGGCAGGCTGAGTTACAGGGGGCAGAGGTAGTTGGTCCCACCCCCCAGCAGCAGAGTGATATGCCGGGAAGGCAGTGTGAAGTGCAGGGAGAGGAGAGCAGCGTCCTCCCTCCCCAGCGGCAGGCTGAGTTACAGGGGGCAGAGGTAGTTGGTCCTACCCCCCAGCAGCAGAGTGATATGCCGGGAAGGCAGTGTGAAATGCAGGGAGAGGAGAGCAGCGTCCTCCCTCCCCAGCGGCAGGCTGGGTTACAGGGGGCAGAGGTAGTTGGTCCTACCCCCCAGCAGCAGCATGATTTTTTGGGATTTGGGAGCCCAGTCTCCATTCCCCAGCGGCAGTGTGAAGTAGAGGGAGAGGAGAGCAGCGTCCTCCCTCCCCAGCGGCAGGCTGAGTTACAGGGGGCAGAGGTAGTTGGTCCTACCCCCCAGCAGCAGCGTGACTTTTTGGGAATTGGGAGCCCAGTCTCCTTTCCCCAACAGCAGGACACTGTATTAGGAGAAGAGACAGTCGGTCTCCCTCCGCAGATGATGGAAGTATGCATGGGAGAGGAGCTTATTACCACCTCTCCCCAGCGGCGGATTATTAATGGGCAGAGTGTTCTATCGGGAGAGGAGCTTGTTACCCCCTCTCCCCAGCGGCAGTTTAATGTACCAGGGGGAGACTGTAAGCCCCCCACCGGTGCAGATGGGACCGTGGTCTCTGCACTTACCACACAGGGGGTAGGGATGGTCGGTCCTACCCCCCCACGACAGAACTATGTATCCAAGGGGGAGACAACCGGTCTCCCCATTCAGCAGCAGAGCTATGCAACGAAGGGGGAGACAATCCGTCTCCAGCAACCAGGCTCCAACCAGACTACTCCGGTGGTAGTGCTGGCATCAGGACAGAGTACCGCTGGTCTCTGCCCACTCAGCAACCCACCAAGGCAGCCTACCAGTCCCCTGCACAGCCGGGGTGAGGCACCTGGACATGGACAACTTTCTCCTCTACCCAGGTGTAGTAACCATTTATTGTGGGTGGGCTGTACTGATGTTTCTGCTTTGTGGGTGGGTTGCTGGACTAACAAGGGCACTGACCGGCAGGAGGTCAGGTACCCTGTTAGTCTTTTTGGAAAGGGGGAGAGATGTGACGAAACCAACCTCGCCACTGAGAACTGGAGAAGCCTGGTTGCCCGCCTGCTGCCTTTGGACTATGGCCCTGGGAGATTGGGCCCTTTACAAACAGTATTCGGCCCTAACAGAGTGCATGTCACTCATTCTGGCCCTTTAAATACAGTGGGGCCATTCGGTACTTGCCCTGTGTGAGCAGTGATACCCCCCAGATAGCTATGCCATGGAGCCTATTCATATAATGAAAGACTATGGGAAAGACTTTGGCTCCATGGCAATTAAACTGTATTTGTGTGGTCTGCGTGCCATTCACCTAATAATGTGCACGCAGACCTGAGCTATCTGGGGATATGTTAAATGTCTGTGTTTAATGTATAAAAAGTGACTTTATGTATTTTAAAGAGTTTTATGTTGTTTTGCAACCATGTGGTTAATGGAGTCTGCCTCTAGTCCTGGATAATTAGATTTCCTCTCCAATTATCTCCAGGGCAGAAGGGAGGAAGCCAGGATGCATTGTGGGGATGTTTTACTTTTACTGTTTGAGCCAGAAGGAACAAAAGATACTTTTAGTAACTTTTTAACCCCTGGTCGGATTCATGCCATTTTTTAATATGTTGTTCCCCTGAATGGATTGATTGTGGATATGTATTTTTATGTGAATGTGATGTATGGTTGTAAAGTTATGAAAGTTGTGTAAAAGTATATTTTGAACTGTACACATAATGGGATTAAGTGTCACACTAAGGGGAGGGGATGTGTGGGAGGTAACATCTATGTTATTGGTTATTTTATGCCTCCCCCTGGGTGTGGCCTGTATGTGTACTCATGTAATAAAAACCAGGCTGGGTGCCCAGCACCTCAGACCACTGCTTGACCTTCAACACGGAGCCTTGTCTCGTTCTTGGGGGGGATTCACTGTATGCTGTTGGAGATTTGACTGCTAGGAGTGTAAGCTGATGTCTGCTTTTCCTATTCATCTGCTAGCAGCTATTTGTGAGGTTCCAGCTGGAGTGCTACCTTATTCACCTATATCCAGTTCGTGAGTTCTGATGTTCTGCAGTAGCTGTGCCTTTCTGAGGAAAGGGGATTATCGCCTAAACTGGGTTTTATCCTCTTGTATGCTGAAACGGTCCGTTACACCCTGCTTCCTGAAGTATCGAAGGTGTCTAATGCTACGGCCCATTTAACGCCTCCTCCTAGGTATGGAGGGGATTCTAAGACATGCAGAGGGTTCATTAACCAAATAGAGTTTCATTTTGAGATGTATCCACGTTCATTTCCCACAGAGAGGTCTAAAGTTGGGTTCTTTATGCACCAACTTACCGACAAAGCACTTGAATGGGCAAACCCTATTTGGGAGGCTAATGGACCTATGGTGCATGACTTTCACAGGTTCCTTACAGCTTTTCGCAGAACTTTTGACACTATGAAAAGGTCTAAGAATGCCGCGAGAGCATTAATGAGGGTTAAACAGGGTTCTAGGTCTGTGGCTGATTACGCTATACAGTTTCGTACCCTTGCCTCACAGGTAGATTCGACCAACAATGGGTTAACTACTGCCTTCATGGAAGGCTTATCAGACTCTATATTGGATGAGGTAGCAGCTAAGGAGCTTCCTGTTGCCTTAGAGGACCTTATTGACTACCTCATCGATATAGATAATAGGATTCGTGACAGGCTCTATACCAAGAACAGGAATAGACGTTTTGTTACACCTATTCACCCCAGAGTTAATACACCGGAGAGTGTAAAAGTATTTGATGAGGAACCCATGCAATTAGGGGTTGCCAAACTCTCTGATAATGAAAAATTACATAGGAGAAGGGAGGGACTCTGCCTATATTGTGGTAGGAGAGACCATATGGTAAAGGAGTGTCCTTTGCTCCCGGAAAACTCTCGCACCTAAGACCTTATAGGGGACTGGCCTTGGGTGTGATTTCTAAGTCTCCTACATTGCCTCCTAACAGACTGCTTCTCCCTGTTTCTTTACATAGTTGTATAGTTGAAAATATATACGCCCTGGTTGACTCTGGGGCAGCTGAGAATTTTATAGACTCTGGTTTTGTAAAGAAAAACAATATTCCCATCAGGGAGAAGGAGATACCCTTGGCCGTTGAGGCCATAGATGGTAGACCATTGATATCTCCAGTTGTTACTCACGAGACTGCACCGCTACACATGTACACAGGGGTTCTACACTATGAAACCATTCGGTTCCAGGTCATCACCTCTCCCTCTTCACAGTTGGTGTTAGGGTATCCATGGTTACGTGCCCACAATCCCATTTTTGACTGGGAGACAGGGCAGATAAAATCATGGAGTGAAGCCTGCCATGAGTCATGTACTATTGAAGTCATTAATAACAGAATTGTTTGACAGGCTCAAACATGCTACGGTATTCACCAAATTAGATCTTAGAGGAGCATACAATTTGATACGTATAAAAAAGGACCACGAATGGAAGGCAGCCTTTAACACTAGGTCAGGTCATTATGAGTATACCGTCATGCCATTTGGGCTTTGCAATGCCCCAGCAGTATTCCAAGAATTTATTAATGATGTCTTAAGGGACTTTATTCACTCATTTGTTATTGTGTACTTGGATGACATTTTAATATATTCTACAGACTTACACACTCATCACAGACATGTTACGACAGTTCTGAAGACCCTTCTTGCTAATGGTCTTTATTGCAAACTAGAAAAATGTCTATTCGACCAATCCGAGGTCCAGTTTTTAGGGTATTTGATTTCCGCTAAGGGTTTTCGGATGGATCCCCAGAAGCTCACTGCGGTCATAGAATGGCCTCTGCCGCAAGGTCTGAAAGCCATCCAGCGTTTTCTGGGTTTCTCTAATTATTATAGACGTTTTATCAAAGGTTTTTCGTCTATCGTAGCACCTATTACTTGTATGACTAAAAAGGATGGCAATACACGTGCCTGGTCTACCGAGGCACTTCAGGCTTTTGACTTTCTTAAGACTACGTTCGCCTCTGCACCTATTTTACAGCATCCTGTCCCCTCATTGCCATATATACTTGAGGTTGATGCTTCCGATATAGGGGTAGGGGCTGTCTTATCCCAAAGAGAGTCTCCTGACAAGCCATTGCATCCTTGTGGCTTCTTTTCTAAACAAATGTCCAAAGCAGAAAGGAATTATGATGTGGGTAATCGCGAACTCCTTGCTATCATTTTAGCACTCAAAGAATGGAGACATTTGTTAGAGGGCACTAAGGATCCTATCCTCATATTTACGGATCATAAGAACCTATCCTACCTTAGCGAAGCTAAAAGATTGTCTTCAAGGCAGGCTAGGTGGTCACTGTTCTTGTCTCATTTTAATTATATAATCACCTATAGGCCAGGTGATCGGAACACTAAAGCGGACGCTCTGTCCAGACAGTTCGAGACTATTGACAAACAGGAGATTGATGTCACTCCTGTCATTCCCCCAGACAGGATAATAGCAACTACTATATTGTCTATTTCCTCGTCCCTCTTGCAGGCCATACAAGCGAAACAAAGCATGGCACCTAGCGAGAGGCCTAATGATAAATTGTTCGTTGACGTTCCCGAGAGACGGGATATTCTGTCACTGTATCATGATACTAAGACCGCTGGACATCCTGGTATTTCCAAAACGGTGTCAGACGTTTCTCGGTATTTCTGGTGGGATACCTTACGTAAGGACGTTACTGACTATATAAGTGCTTGTACTACTTGTGCATGTATGAAATCCTCTCGTAGAGTTCCTTGTGGGCTGTTGCATCCGTTACCTGTTCCCGAGAGACCTTGGTCTAATCTATCAATGGATTTTATTGTTGAATTACCCCCTTCGAATGGTAACACAGTCATCCTAATGATAGTAGATCGGTTTTCCAAAATGGCTCACTTTGTGTCTCTTCGCAAGTTGCCCACTTCCAAGGAACTGGCTCTTATCTTCGCTAGAGAAGTGTTTCGATTACATGGTATTCCCTTATCTATTGTATCCGATAGGGGTAGCCAATTTATTTCCAGGTTCTGGAAAGCCTTTTGTTCGGAGATGGGTATTTCTCTCTCATTTTCTTCCGCTTATCATCCCCAGTCTAATGGAGCTGCTGAACGTGCCAACCAGTCTCTGGAACAGTACCTCCGTTGTTTTGTGTCTCACCATCAGGACAAATGGTCTGACCTGCTTCCTTGGGCTGAATTTGCTCGGAATAACGCCACTCATGATTCTTCCGGCAATAGCCCTTTTTACGTTGTCTATGGCCAGCATCCCGTGGTTCTTCCTGCTGCATTCTCCTCACAGGGCATGCCAGTTCTGGATGAGCATTTGGCTGGTTTGCGTAATACTTGGGAGCAGGTTCAGTGTTCTTTGGTGGACTCTGCTGCCCGCCAGAAGGCTCAGGCTGACAAGCATCGCAGAGCGGCTCCTTCCTATGTTGTGGGGGACAGGGTTTTGCTTTCCACACGGAATATTCGCCTCCGGGTGCCTTCTATGAAATTGGCTCCCCGCTTCATTGGTCCTTATCGCATTATACATAAGGTTAATCCCGTTTCTTATGCCTTGGGTCTGCCTAAGAATCTGCGTATACCTAATGTATTTCACACCTCGTTGTTGAAGCCTTACGTACGCAACCGCTATACCCGGCATACTCCCCCTCCCCCTCCTGTCTCTGTGGAGGGTCATGAGGAGTTCGAAGTGTCTGCTGTTATTGACTCTCGTTTCCTTAGGGGTCAGCTTCAGTACTTGGTACATTGGAAGGGTTATGGGCCTGAGGAGCGCAGTTGGATTTCTGCGGATGCTGTTCATGCTCCCCGCCTTGTACGTTCTTTCCATTCGCGTTTTCCTGCCAGGCCTGGTCCTGCCCGCCCGGAGGGCGTGTCCTCAGGGGGGTTACTGTAGCGGTACTTATCTTATCCGGGGGCCGGCCGCGGTCCTCTCTTCAAGCCGCACGCGGTCCTGCGGCTGCACGAGCCGCGAGCGGCTCATCCGACTCTCCTAACAGGAAGACGGGCAGTGACCGCGAGATGCGGTCACGTGTCCCGCCTGCAGCTAAGAGCGCGCCGCGAGTCTCGGGCGCGCGCTTAAAGAGACAGTGGGAGCCTAAATTGCAAAAAGGCTCCCATTGGCTCCTGTCATGCCAATCACCCCATACACTTACCTGTTGGGGGTGTGGAAGTGACAGGAGCCAATCACATTAGTTTGAAGGCTACTTATACTCACCCTTTTCCCTTAGTTCCTTGCCCTATCGTGGTTTCTGCTACAGTTCCCTTTAGTGCTTGTTGTGTTCAGTTGTGTTTCTCCGTATTTGACCTTGGCTTTGTATTCTGACTTCGTTTTCGCTTTATTCTGGTCTGTACTGTTTGCCGGCTTGCTGATTCCTGTGTACCAGACCCCGGCTAGTTCTCGTTTACGCTGTCTCTTGTGCCCTTGACCTCGGATCGTTCCTGACTCTGTACTTCTCCTATTACGTCGAGTCCGGCCACTCTAAGGTCCAGTAGACGTATCTCTCCTCTGTGCTGTCTTCTGTTTGGCTGGATCCTGCGTGTAGGGGTATATACTCGTTACAGAAGCATCCGAATGTCCGAATTGCCGAAATTCGTCTGAATTTACATTCGGAACTAAACGAATTGCACATGTCTATTCAGCTCAGCTATTCTAGTTTCAGTGTTACAATTTGAATGTCCAGATTTGAATTCACTTCAATACACTGTTTATGGAATGCACTCTTACGAGAATGGTGCAAGTCGCACCAAAAATCTGATGGCAGTTAAGATTAATTGAAATCTGGGTTTTATAGTGTTTATTTCTTCAGGGATGTGTTGTGCATATTATATATGTATATAGATGTATAGTATGTTGGAGCTATATGAATGATTGTAATTGTGATTATTAATAAAAGTTGACTTTCCCAGCTGGTTGGTTATTTAGGGCACATGGTACACTTTTTGACTACTTCTAACTCGTTCTCAGTATTCCAACATCAGTTCATAGTTGTGTGTTCCAGTAAATGTCTTCCTGTTAAAAATCTCCTAACTTGGAAACACCCTAAGACGTTGCAAACACTTCTGCTATTCTGAGGCTTTCTTACATTGATAAAACTTAAGGCTTTTAATTGTTCTATTGCACTTAGTCAACTTAACAAGTTTTCTTTGAATTTAATTTGTAGCGTCTCTATTTGTTGTCTTTAATTTTATTTCATTTTCTTTTTTCACTTTTGCACTTTAGAAAAGAGAATGCCCATTTTAATGATTGTACATTATAAATATTATTATAATTTGTATTCATTTGTATTATTATTATTATTATTATTAATAACTTAATTAAAGTAGCTTTTTTTCATCAAATATCGTCTATATATATATATATATATATATTTTTTTTTATGAACATTCATGGCTTTTTTCCAACTTTTAATTATATAACATAAAAGGTGATGAGCAGAGATTAGTGCATCAAGGATACTGGTTTCTATGCAACTGCTTACGTAAGATTTAAATTATTTTTCTACTGAATAATGTACAGTGATTGACTAATATCTAACAATAAATCGCAATGTCAAGGTAACGCATTGTCAATACATACAATGCGTCTTGGAAATTTTCCCGGTGGGTATATCCATTGATTTTAGAATTTTTGTCTCGTTGCTCTATAATAAAGATGATTAATTTGTTCATGTTCAGATGCAGGGTGCAAAGGTTATACATAGCTAATATTTTTTTTTAACTACTTAGCGGTGTATTTACTTTCAGATCAAGTAAAAAAAAAAAAAAACACAAAAGACACAGGTCACAGTAATGAATTTAATGATTAAAAAACTGTACAGAAAATCAAAAACAGGATTGAGGTTTGAATATGCTCACCATACAAATAAACCAGCTTGAATCCTGGTTGAACCAGCTTGAATCCTGATTCCTCTCCGCAGACAAGTCTCTTGTTGGTAGCTTCAAGGATTTTCACATATCTGTATAAAATCTAAAAAATGGTCGTATGATTGTATAACTCAGTCACTCCCTGTATACAAAAGGTGGGTGACAGGTTCATAGGTGGGTGACAGGTTCACTTAGCAGAGACGTCACAAGGCTCAGATAGCTTTCTGTCTGGCTCAATGTGCCACTGAAGTCTGATGTCAGTTCTGTGTCCTAACTTGTGTTTTAAGGGAAGCTAAAATAGACACCAGATATTATCACCATACCAATTATCAGAGGATGGTGACGTTATTCTGGAAGAAATGGATAGTTCATAATTCCTGGAACACAAGTTTCCTATGTGTGCCACTCAGGGCCGGATTAACATAGGGGCTGATGGAGCTGCAGCTCCAGGCCCAGGTCCATGGAATAGGCCCATTTAAAAAAAAAATAATTTTTTTTTTGTTTTTTTTTACCCACGCTACTCTTAGGTTTGCCACCTGACCGGTATTTGAGGCTGCCTGGCCGTGCCAGTATTGCAGTAATAACGGCAATACAAATGCAGATATTTTTCTCAGGATAAATGGAGATTACTCTGCAATACCAGCACCGGCCAGTAGGGGTCGCTGTGTGTGGAGAGAGGCAGGGATAGGAAGTTACAGCATATCCCTGCCGCTCTCTACTACTTACTGATCCGTGAGGGAGCAGCAACACAGCACAGAGTCCAGACTACAGCTCAGGTAAGAGAGGTATGGGGGAAAGGCAGCAGGGACACATGGGGACACTGAGACACTATGGGACACTGAGACACTAGGGGACATATATGGACACAGACACTAGGGGGCACAGACACAAGGGGACAAATGGGGACACAGACACTAGGGGACACTGAGACACTAGGACACATGGGGACACAGACACTGGGAGACCTGGAAACACTGAGACACTTGGGGACACTGGAAAACATGGGGACACTGACACTAGGGGACACATGGGGATGCTGTGAGACATAGGGACATTGGGAGACACTGAGACATTGGGACACGGAGACACTATGTCCCCATTTCTCCCAGTGTCCCCATGTCCCCCACCCAGTGTCCCATGTCTCTCAGTCTATGTCCACAACTGTCCCCATGTCTCCCAGTGTCCCCAAGTGTCTGTCTCCCAGCTAGTGTCCCCAGTGTCCCCTAGTCTCCCAGTGTCTGTTCCCATGTCTCTGTGTCCCTAGTGTCTTAGTGTCCCCATGTCTCCCAGTGTCTGTGTCCCTAGTGTCTCAGTGTCCCCATTTCTCCCAGTTTCCCTAAATGTTTCAGTGTCCCCATGTCATTCAGTGTCCCCAGTATCCTAGTGACATGGGGACACACTGAGACATTGGGACACTGGGAGAAATGGGGACACTGAGAGACTAGGGGACTGGGCGACATGGGGACACTGACACTGTTATACATAGGGACACTGGGTGACTTGCGAGACTGAGACACTGGGAGCAATCCATCTATACAGCAGAATCAAACTGTGAGTAGTTTGTTGGTGATTTTACAGAATTTTCTCTGATGTAACTCCTTGTGATTAAACAAATGATTAGCATCATTGATTTTCTTATTATTACAATATAGAAATATCCCTTATAACTATTATACAGTTTTTTACATCTAGATCTCTAGGTGAAGTTCCTGCCCATACAAGCTGTATACTTTATTTATCCTGTATTTTATGATATGATTTTTAATATTTTTGTATCAATGTAGCCTTAATATAAGGACACATCCATATATGACACTCTGTATAAGTAATTATGTGCAATAATAGGTTGGATACTAGCCCTTTAACGTTGATTACCTGATTGAAAATTACACATGTATGAGTAAGCTGGACTTTAGATTTAAAATCCATTAGATGTATAATACCAGCCTTTCCGAGGAAACCACGCCCCCGGACCAATGAAATAACAGAGGGGGAGGAGTGAGACACTTAAAAGACAGGGCTAGACACCAGTGACGTTGTCAGAGGAAGCCTGTGGAGGCGGGCGAAACGCGTCACACATACGTCACGAGAGAGGCGGACCCGGAAGTGATCACGTGATCGGGACGGACGAAACCAGGAAGTGATTCTGTATTTGCTGTTTACATGCTTTTATGTGGGTAGCTATGTTAGCATAACCCACCACTCGCAAAGTAAGAGTTTTTAACCATTTATTTTTAATAAATTGTCTTTGATACTATTCAATTGGAGGTCCTGCCTCTCTCTGTCCTATATTGCACAGCTTTATCGGTTTCCAGTGAGCTTGGAGCTTAATCAGTGTGGGAATCTTCCCTCTCAAGTGGAGCATTGCAAACCCAGAGCCTGGGGTGATAGGGCTCTGGTAAATGTGAGTTCTTTCCCCACATCCCCCTTTACATATTTGGATCCTATTTAGATGGTCTGCACTATTTGTTGTTATTTTCTATTTACAGATCAGTTTAGCGCGCTTTTTTGGTAAATATTTGTTAAACAAATTATTAAGACTGGTATTTTTTTCCAAGAAAGGTGGCAACCCTAACTACTCTTCACATACTCTTGCTTAAAGGAGCACGATAGGGTCAGGAACACAATCATGTATTTCTGACCCTATTATGTTAAAACCACCACCTTGGCCCCTTCTTGCCTCCTTAAGTATAGTGAAATATAACGTAATAATGTATTCAAGTCTGCATCTGCTGGCTCTGCCTCTGAACTGACTGTCTGCTGACATCATCAGAAGTGGTGGTCTGAGCAAATTACAATACTTCCCCATAGGATTGGCTGAGACTGTCAACTAGGCAGATCAAGGGCAGAGCCAGCACAATTCCAATCAGCATCTCCTCATAAAGATACATTGAATCAATGCATCTGTATGAGGAAAGTTCAGTGTCTGTATGCAGAGGGTGGAGACACTGAATGGCAGTGCTGCACACTAGGCAGTACTGCCCCAGGAAGCACCTCTAGCAGCCATCTAAGGAGTGGCCAGTGGAGTTATTTTCTCTGAAAAGACACTGTTTACTGCAAAAGGCCTGAATGGAATGATTCTACTTACCAGAACAAATACAATAAGATGTAGTTGTTATGGTGACTATAGTGTTCCTTTAAGTTTGAAAGCTTAAGAGGGATATATGGGAACAAAACTTGTGTGGACTGGCTGACAATAAAATTAGTTTAGGTAATTCAGACACTGGTCTCTCTAACACTGGGGCATGTCCCCTTTCTTCTACACTCACTACAAACACCTTTTCTCTGTTTCAGACTATATACCAGGAACTTCTGCCTGCTAGTAGGAAGGTAAAGAGACAAGTGGACATGTGAGTGCTAGGGGACAGTCCTTAAAAAGCATGGAGTGAGCGCAACATTAGATGCATTTATGTCAAGCTTAGGGTGCTGCCTGCATAGTATGCCCTTAGTTGGACAGCCTGCATGATTGGCGGGCAGCCTGACATGCATTCATGCCAGGCTGTCTTTCAAATTCTTTGGACAGACATGCCCCCCTTTTGGGCATGTTCTCTCCTTTTGGCAGGTCTTGTCACGTGATTCGCACCAGTGGCCCACCTTTTACCCCACCCATTGACTTCCTGCTTCACTGGACACTGCTGTTAGGGGTTATGGATTTACTTGAAAGATGAAAGCAAAAATTAGAGAGAGATTAGAATAGAGTATGTGTTTTCTTATAGCCGCATCCTATGAGTTTCCTCCAGCACCATCTCTATCAGATACATGACGCTTGGGAGGTATGACTGTTTTAGTGTTTTTGGTCAATAAGATTCCGTAATTAGGCCCATCATAATTGTCAGCACCAGGCCCAGTGTGCTCTTAATCCGGCCCTGGTGCCACTATGGCTTAAACAAACAAACATGATACAGTGGCAGCTGGTGAAGTTTTAAGACGGTTGGGTGCTAGGCTTAACCTATAAAATTTGACTCAACCCCCTTTCTCTGAAAACCACATCTCCTGATCTGTAAGTCCCATATGAAATATCAAAATGACTGTCATAATAATAATAATACAAATTTTAAAAAAATCTTTATTTCATTTGTTAACTGTGGGAATGCCAAAAATATGATGAGCACAGGACTAAAAGGATTAAATATTGCAAATTATGAATGAGTAAACGTGCACAAAACCGTTTAGCTTTATGAGTAACACTATCCTTGCTTTAATACAATAAATATCTATGAAATTATTAAAATTGTCAGCATACAAAAATCCAATATAAAAGAAAATAAATTAAAAGTACCGTACATGATACAGAACAAGACAATAATGGAACCGTATGTGGGAATTTGGGTTAGGCTAGTAGTATATATCAACAGACACACACAGTCTGGGACTGGGGGGAACACTGTTAGCAGACACACTGTGCTTGGACTGGGGGGGGACACACTGTTAGCAGACACACTGTGCTGGGACTGGGGGACATTGTTAGCAGACACACTGTGCTGGGACTGGGGGACACACTGTTAACAGACACACATAGTGCTAGGACTTGGGGAAACACAGTCAGCAGACACACAGTGGTGGTACTGGGACACACACGGTCAGCAGACACACAGTGGTGGGACTGGGGGGACACTGTCACCAGACACACAGTGGTGGGACTGGGGGGACACTGTCAGCAGACACATAGTTCTATTATTGGGGACACACATTTTGCAGAAACACAGGATGAAGGGAGGAGTTATCATTAGAAAAAGAATCACTGAATGAGATGAGAGGAAAACCACGAGAGAACACATAGTTCTTGTGACGGACCACCTGGCACCCCGACCGGGTACCTCCATCATTTGCTGCTTCCTAGTACTGATGAGTACCATAAGCACTGCGCTTGAGCACCATCGCCACTGCAAACCCCACGAACCAATGCAACTTGGTTGGAGTCTCGCCGTCTCCTACCCACCCTGAACCTACAACAAGGCTCCAGGTTCCAGTTGGTGAACCTCTCTTGTTCCAGAGAGTCAAGTAGGAACAAGCTCTTACAAGAGCTTAGTGATTATACTCAGGGGAGTATAGTGATTATAGCAATCCCCC
Organism: Pelobates fuscus; assembly: GCF_036172605.1. Lineage (NCBI taxonomy): Eukaryota > Metazoa > Chordata > Amphibia > Anura > Pelobatidae > Pelobates > Pelobates fuscus. The sequence goes on along the minus strand of NC_086317.1, from coordinate 461,030,907 downwards.
AGAGTCTAGTTCTCAAATCCCCCAAACATGAGCTGAAACTTCATGAAGGTGCAAAATGATCTAATCTTTAATGGTTCAGGTTGGCTTTTATACCATTCTCCAGGCCAGAGGAACACAAAGGACATAAACAAGAACAAACATACAGTATGTGACACGCCCATGTACAGCACACAATCCCTCCCCTCTGCTTGAGAGATAATCGACTAAGTCCTATAAGTAACTCAATTATCTCCAGGCAGAAAAAACACATTTTCACAAAGTTCAGAAAGTACCTCAAAACATAACATACCCCCGGATAGCCCTGATCTGGGTGAACAACATATCCAAAAATCACCCAGATCAGAGCAGCGGTTCAAAAGTTTAATGGAAGTCTCTTTTTGACCATCCGCAAGCATGGTTTCATGCCCAAAACAGTTACAGAGAATCAGGGTTTGCGGCCGGTCTAGTTCGGTAGTTTGCTAACGAGCAAACTACCGAATACAGTCAATAGTCTTACCCTGGAGCTTGTACCCTTCATCTAGACCAGTGGTAGTCAACCTTTTTTTACCTACCGCCCACTAATGCATCTTTTTGGTTGAAAAAATTTCCTTACCGCCCACCAGTTTTCGCGCAAATGCGGAATATTTTTTAGAAAGGAGGGTGTTTAAAAAAAAATGTAAAAAAATATGTACGTACATTTATCTTTTTATGTCTACTTAATGCAGGTTTATAAGGTTTAACTTTATAAAGTTTAATGAGAAAACAATAAAGTAAATTGAAATTACCTTTACTAGTAATTAATGAGATCCTTGAGGTTGATGCTGCGAGACTAAATATTTGATATCTGGTTCGATTTTCGTAAGGAACAAACGAAGGTCTCTTTCAGTGATATTCAGACGACTTCTCTGTTTGCGCATAATATGATTTCTCATTTGTGCGTCAGCTCATCTCCCTCCTCAATTCCCCTCCCCACATTTTTTTTCCCTTTTTTCTATTTTTAAACCTTCCTTGTAGCAATGCCCAGTAGGAAGGCTGAGCTAGGTAGCCCACTATAACAGACAGGCACACATACAGACACACACACACACATGACACACACACATACAGGCACACACACACACACACGACACACATACATACATACACGCACACACACACACACGACACATACATACACACACGGCACATACATACACACACGACACATACATACACACTCGACACACATACATACAAGACACATATACATACATGCACACACAAGACATACATAGACACCCACACATGCAGACACACAAGACACACATATATACAGACACACACACATACAAAGACACACACACATTATATTTAAGTCACCCTCCTGTTTCCTACCTTTAAGGTGCAGGAGGGTGTTGCGGTCACCGGCCCGCCGAGCCTCACGGTCGTGCCCGACCGGCACGACTGCTCCGACTACACGAGCTTACCTGCTCGTCTGCGAGCCGGGAACCTCGCACGTAGTTCTTCCGGGCATCGCGCCCAGATCCAAGATGGCGCCGACCGCGTGGTCGCGTCTATTGCTAGCCCCGCCCCCGAGAATTATACCAACGTGTGCGTGACGTCACGACGTCAACGCACACGCACGTTTTGGGGTCAGAGGTCGCCCTCTGACCAATCATAGCCTAGAGAGGGGTATTTAAACCCCTAGCTTTCCCCATTACTTTGCCATGTCGTGGTTTCAGTTTCCTGGTTTCCTGAAAGTGTTATTCTCGTGTTTCTGATTTCCTGGTATCCTGATCCTTGGCGTTTCCCTGGTTATTCTGATCTCTGGTTTCCCTGACTTGGCTTGTTTAATCGGTATTGAGTATTTTCTGGCTTCCTTGACCTCGGCTTTCCCTTTGACCATTCTCTGTCTCTAGCGTATTAGTCCGGCCATTCTAAGGTCCGGTTTACGCTCTATCCTATTATTTTCCTTTTCTTACTTATGTATATGTTTACATAGTTTCTGCGTGCTGGACCACATTACTAGTCGTGACATTACGACATGGCCATGGATCCTGCAGAACTATGCAAGCATATGATCGCATGTGAGAGTAGGGTGGAGGATATGGACCACAGGTTAGACCAATTTGCCCAGGCATTTCAGACCTTGCTCCAGAGGACTGCCTATTTAGAGGTCCCTCCGGTACCACCTGTGGTTCCGCCACCTGTAGTGGTTCCCGTACCACATAAACCACCGTCCATAACCTTGTCACCGCCCCCTCGCTATGGAGGTGATTCTAAGGAATTCAGAGGTTTTTTAAACCAAATTGAATACCACTTTGAGGCCTCCCCAGGTTCATTCCCAACAGATAGATCAAAAATAGGCTATCTGATGAACCAATTAACTGGAAAAGCTTTGACCTGGGCTAACCCCTTATGGGAAAGTGGTGACGCAGTAGCCCGTGATTACAATACTTTTCTTACGGCCTTTAAAGCTACATTTGAACCTAAAGGCAGGGAGAAGAACGCTGCCAAAGCCCTTATGCGAATCAAGCAAGGCAGTCGTTCTGTAGCCGATTATGCTATAGAGTTCAGGACATTAGCGTCTGAGGTTGATTGGACCAATAGCGGTCTGGTGGCTGCTTTCTCTGAAGGTTTAGCTGAGAATATACAAGATGAGACTGCAGCTAGAGACCTTCCGGTTAATCTTAACGAGTTTATTGCCTACATGATAGACATTGACAACCGGCTCAGAGAGAGAGAGAAAAACAAACAACGTAACAGACGCTCTAATTTGTCCATAGCTCCTCGTTTCTCTAACCCAGTGGTGAGTAGCCAAACGCCTCTTCCAGAACCTGAACCCATGCAATTGGGTAGTGCTAAACTCACTGAGGCAGAGAGACAACACAGACGTAACGAGGGGTTATGTATGTATTGTGGCAAGAAGGGGCATCTAAGGTCATCATGCCCGGTTCGGCCGGAAAACTTGCACACCTAAGGCACGTACGGGGACCGACCTTAGGTGTGATGTATATGTCCCCTAAATTGACTAAGAACCGTTTCCTTATCAAAGTAACCTTATCTTTCGAGAACACTACTGTTCAATGTGAGGCTATGATTGACTCTGGGGCAGCGGAGAATTTCCTAGACAAAGAATTCTCTGCAAAACATCTCCTGCCCTTAAGACATAAAGAGAAACCTATAGCAGTCGAGGCCATTGATGGAAGGCCTCTTACCCAGCCTTTCATCACACACGAAACTCTGCCAATCACTGTTTCAGTGGGTATTCTCCATTCTGAAGAAATGACCTTTCAAATTATATCTTCACCTACAGTTCCGATAATACTCGGTTTCCCTTGGCTCCTGAAACACAATCCACGTTTGGATTGGATTGAAGGAGAGATTGTGAGTTGGGGTGAGAGATGCAAAGGTGTCTGCTTTAAGCAAATCCCACAACCTATTGGCACCATTAATGTTCCTGTTACACCTCCCTTGACCACACAAATTCCACAGCAGTATATGGATTTGAAAGAGGTATTTAACAAGGTCCAGTCAGAAGGGTTACCTCCTCATAGACCTTATGACTGTACTATAAACTTATTACCAGGGACTATGCCTCCCAAGGGAGGAATCTATGCCTTGTCCCCCCAGGAAAATCTTTGTTTAGAGGAATACATTAAGGAGGCTCTCAGAAAGGGTCATATCCGTAGGTCCTCCTCACCAGCCGGGGCTGGATTCTTCTTTGTCTCTAAAAAAGAAGGAGACCTACGCCCTTGTATTGATTATAGGGGTTTGAATAGGATTACCATTAAAAACGCCTACCCTATTCCCCTTATATCAGAGCTATTTGACAGATTGAAGGGAGCTCGAGTCTTTACCAAGCTCGATCTCCGAAGTGCATACAATCTAGTCAGGATTAAGGACGGTCACGAATGGAAGACCGCATTTAACACCAGAATGGGACATTACGAATACCTGGTTATGCCGTTTGGATTATGTAACGCTCCAGCGGTATTCCAGGATTTTATTAACGATGTCCTAAGAGAGTACCTTCACATGTTCGTTCTAGTGTATTTGGACGACATTCTCATCTATTCCCCAGACCTAGAGACACATCACGAACATGTGAGAATTGTACTGAAAACCCTGTTACAAAACGGCCTTTACTGTAAACTGGAGAAATGCCAGTTTGACCAAACGGAGATACAATTCCTTGGATACGTTATATCTCCGTCTGGTTTCCAGATGGATCCTCGCAAACTGGAGGCAGTCTTACAGTGGCCATTACCCAAGGGCCTTAAAGCTACTCAACGCTTTATAGGTTTTGCAAATTACTACCGCAAATTCATAAGGGGATTTTCCTCCGTGATTTCCCCTATAACCAATTTAACAAAAAAAGGAACAAATTGTATATCTTGGCCCAAAGAAGCAAGAGAGGCATTTGAACAATTAAAATTTTTATTTTCCTCAGCACCTGTCCTGACCCATCCTGATCCATCCAAACCATTTATCCTAGAGGTGGATGCATCAGAGACAGGAGTTGGAGCCATTCTGTCTCAAAGAGAAAGTCCTGATACGCCTTTACATCCCTGTGGATTTTACTCTCGCAAACTCACACCTGCAGAGAGGAATTACGACATAGGGAATAGGGAACTTTTGGCCATTGTACTTGCCCTTAAGGAATGGAGGCATCTCTTGGAAGGTTCCAAATAGCCACTTTTGATCTTTACTGTTCATAAGAATTTGGCTTATATTGGGGACGCTAAGAGACTGTCCTCTCGTCAGGCTAGGTGGTCATTGTTCCTCTCCCGATTCAATTTCGTAATTACGTACAGGCCTGGTACTAAAAACACCAAGGCAGATGCACTTTCTCGGCAGTTTGAGACAGATGAAGTACCAGAACAGGTGATATATCCTATTGTACCTCCTGAATGCCTCATTGCCACTACTGTTTCCGAAGTGTCTTCTCCACTCTTCTGTGCCATAATAGCAGATCAAACTCAGGCACCTGTGGGAAAACCTCCGGACAAACTGTATGTGTCACCTCAGTTTCGAAAGAAGGTACTAGATTTGTTCCATGACAACCTCACAGCGGGCCATCCTGGAGTCCATAAAACTCTCTCAGCCGTCTCCAGGAGATTTTGGTGGCCTGCTCTTAGAAACGATATCAAAGATTATGTTGGGGCATGTCAAATATGTGCCGTTTCTAAAGTTCCTCCTAGGTCACCTCCTGGACTGTTACAACCACTGCCCATACCTAGTGCTCCATGGACCCACTTGGCCATGGATTTCATTGTGGATCTACCCAGTTCAAACGGGTTTAATACAGTCCTTATGGTTATTGATAGATTCACGAAGATGGCACATTTCGTCCCACTTAAAAAATTACCATCTGCTCAAGATCTTGTTCAAATATTCTTGAGAGAGATCTTTCGGTTGCACGGTGTACCCAAAAACATAGTATCTGACAGAGGTACCCAGTTTGTTTCTAGGTTTTGGCGTTCCTTTTGCAAACAATTGGGCGTCGAACTCTCCTTTTCGTCAGCATATCACCCTCAAACAAATGGAGCAGCAGAGAGGGCGAATCAGTCTTTAGAAGCCTATTTACGTTGCTTTATAAATGCCAATCAATCTAACTGGTATGAGCTCTTACCCATGGCTGAGTTCGCCAGAAACAACGCCACTCATGAATCTTCTAATCACAGTCCATTCTTTGTTAATCAGGGTTATCACCCCGCTGTTTTACCTTCTGCATTCTCAGACACAGAAATCCCCGCTTTGAACACCCGTTTAGAATCGATTCATGATACCTGGGATTCCGTCCATTCAGCTCTGCAAAAAGCCTCATTCCGAGCAAAGGTCCAAGCTGACAAGAAACGGGGCGCTAATCCTGTCTATCTTCCAGGTGACAGGGTGTGGCTCTCCACAAAACATATCAAGCTTAAGGTCCCATCCATGAAATTTGCCCCTCGGTACATTGGTCCCTTTCGAGTTACCCAACGTATTAATCCAGTGACCTATTCTTTGGCACTACCGGCTCATATGAGAATAGCGAATACTTTCCATGTGTCTCTGCTCAAGCCCCTTACTTGCAATCGCTACACCAGGGTATCCACTCCTCCTCCGCCCTTGGTAGTGGGTGATCAAGAAGAATACGAAGTCCATTCTATCATGGACTCCAAATTATCCAGAGGTGTCTTGTCCTATCTCGTTGACTGGAAGGGTTATGGTCCCGAGGAACGTTGTTGGGTTCCTGCTGACCGGGTCCATGCGCCCCGTCTTATCCGGTCATTTCACAACCGCTTTCCTCTTAAGCCGGGTCCTTCCCGCCCGGTGCGCGGTCTTCGAGTGGGGGGTACTGTTGCGGTCACCGGCCCGCCGAGCCTCACGGTCGTGCCCGACCAGCACGACCGCTCCGACTACACGAGCTTACCTGCTCGTCGGCGAGCCGGGAACCGCGCACGTAGTTCTTCCGGGCATCGCGCCCAGATCCAAGATGGCGCCGACCGCGTGGTCGCGTCTATTGCTAGCCCCGCCCCCGAGAATTATACCAACGTGTGCGTGACGTCACGACGTCAACGCACACGCACGTTTTGGGGTCAGAGGTCGCCCTCTGACCAATCATAGCCTAGAGAGGGGTATTTAAACCCCTAGCTTTCCCCATTACTTTGCCATGTCGTGGTTTCAGTTTCCTGGTTTCCTGAAAGTGTTATTCTCGTGTTTCTGATTTCCTGGTATCCTGATCCTTGGCGTTTCCCTGGTTATTCTGATCTCTGGTTTCCCTGACTTGGCTTGTTTAATCGGTATTGAGTATTTTCTGGCTTCCTTGACCTCGGCTTTCCCTTTGACCATTCTCTGTCTCTAGCGTATTAGTCCGGCCATTCTAAGGTCCGGTTTACGCTCTATCCTATTATTTTCCTTTTCTTACTTATGTATATGTTTACATAGTTTCTGCGTGCTGGACCACATTACTAGTCGTGACAGAGGGTGACTTATTTTTATTATTTCACTTTTGATAGGCTGTGTATTGCGTCATCGAAAGATAGCACTCCTCTGGTCATTTTTATTTTCAATGACTGTGTTTTTGTATGTCTTTTAAGGCTTCTGGTTATTATCTGTCCCAAAGTGCAGGCGGGCTTTTACTGCAGATGGAGGCACAGAGGTTATCTATGACAAATAAATGTGCTAAGATGTAATTTCTAGCAAAGCAGACATATCCAAGAGGTTTATATCAGAATGGCGTTGACAATATGGCTGGAATAATTCACATTTTTAGCTTGTGAAAACTTCTAGACGAGGCATGCGTTTGTGATTATTTCAAATGGAAATTCATTGGAATTTCTTAATTTAAAACACAAACAGACATACACACATACGACACACACACAGACATACAAGACACACACACACAAGACACACATACAGACACATACAGACACACAGACAGGCACACATACACACATACATACACACAAAGACACAGACAGGCACACATACATACACACAAAGACACCGACAGGCACACATACACACACACACACACACACACACAAGACACATACATACAAACAGGCACACATACAAACAGACACACACAGACATGCACACATATATACAGACAGACACACACACACACACAAGACATACATACAAAGACACATACAGACAGACACACACACAAGACATACAAAGACACACACACACAAGACATACCTACAAAGACACACACACACATTAGATTTAAGTCACCCTCCTGTTTCCTACCTTTAAGGTGCAGGAGGGTGACTTTCCCTGGGGTCCAGTGGTGGCTCAGGTGGATGGGAGTCAGAGTTCCCACTCTGACTCCCTCTGCTTCCTCCTGCGCGGCTCTCAGTTTTAGCTGGGAGGAGTGACCGGGGAATCACTTCCTCCCAGCTCTGTGATGTCATCACAGGGGGCCCGGTTGCGCTGTTAAAGCGCCCAGCGCTGACCGGGCCCCCTCACAATCCACATCCATCGGGTGGCCCTGACAGCATGGGCCACCCGATGGACCCCTCCATATGCGGCCCCGGCGGTTTGCCGCGCGGGCCGGGGCCGCAAATGGTCACGGCGGTACCCAGTCGCAGGAGTACCGCCGGCTCGCACCCGCCCGCCCGGTCGTCAAAACCTGGAAATCCCTACCGCCCACCTGGAATCCTAAAACGCCCACTAGTGGGCGGTAGGGACCAGGTTGACGACCCATGATCTAGACGAATGATCTCACCGAACAGTGCCCTTCTAAGCTGAATAGAAACGAACGCAGTTGATAATGGAAGTTCAGCGATGTTTGGGAGTTTAAGAGGAAAACCACTAGAGACAGAGTGATTGAAGAATTTGAAGAAGGAGAGCATGATCAACAGTGTCAAAGGCAGCATAGAGGTCAAGAAGAATTAGTATGAAGAATGGGACTTTTGATTAAGCTGTGATTAGGTCGTTAGTAACTTTGATAAGAGCAATCTCATTAGTGGAGGAGGCAGAAGCCAGATTGAAGAGGGTCAAGGAGAGAGTTGAAATTTTGAAGGTGAGACATACTAGTAAAGACAAGTCTTTCCAGAAGCTTTGAGGAAAAAGGTAGCAGGGATATGGGACGATGGTTAGAAGGGGAGGACGGGTCAAGAGATATTTTTTCAGGATGGGTACTACAGTGGCATGTTGAAGGTCAACAGGGACAATGCCAGAAGAGAGAGAACAGTTGAAGATGTGTGTTAAGGAAGGGACGAGACAAGGGGAGACAGATCTGATAAGGTACGATGGGACAGGATCAAGCGGGCAAGTGGGGGGCGAGAGGAAAGGAGATACACAGTGCTGTGACTGCAGGACACACTGTTAGCAGACACACATAGTGCTAGGACTGAGGGACACACTGTTAGTAGACACACATAGTGCTGGGACTGGGGGGGACACTGTTAGTAGACACACATAGCGCTGGGACTGGGGGGACACTGTGAGTAGACACACATAGTGCTGCGACTAGGGGACAAACTGTTAGACACATGTTGTGCTATCTTTAAGGGAAACACGTTTTGCAGACACATTGTGCAGGGACTGGGAGACACACTGTCAGCAGACACACAGAAAGTGGTGGGACTGGGACACACACTGTCAGCAGACACGCAGTGGTGGGACTGGGGGACACACTGTTAGCAGACACACTGTGGTGGGACTGGAGGACACACTGTGGTGGGACTTGGGGACACACTCAGCAGACACATAGTGCTATTCTTGGGACACACGTTTTGCAGAAACACATAGTGCTGGAACTGGGGGACACACTGTTAGCAGACACATAGTGCTATTATTGGGACACATGTTTTGCAGAAACACATAGTGCTGGAACTGGGGTACACACTGTTAGCAGAAACACTGTGGAGGCAGGGCCAGATTAAGAGCCCAGTGGGCCTGGTGCTGACAATTATGATGGGCCTAATTACAGAATCTTATCGACCAAAAACACTAAAACAGTCCCAAGCGTCATGTATCTTATGGAGATGGTGTTGGAGGGAAACTCAACGGATGCAGCTATACGAAAACACATACTCTATGCTAATCTCTCTCTAATTTATGCTTTCATATTTCAAGTAAATCCATACCCCCTAAAAGCAGTGTCCAGTGAAGCAGGAAGTCAATGGGCGGGGTAAAAGTGTGAGCCACTGACGCGAATCATGTGACCACAACTGCCAAAAGGGGCGAACAAAAGGGGCAAAAAATTGGAAGGCAAGCCTGGCATCAGTGTCCCTATGTATCACAGTGTCAGTGTCCCCATGTCGCCCAGTCCCCTAGTGTCTCAGTGTCCTCATTTCTCCCCATGTCTCAGTGTTTCCCGTGTCACTACGATACTAGGGGACACTGTGAGACATGGGGACACAGACACAAGGGACACAGAGACATGGGGACACAGAGACTAGGAGACATGGGGACACAGAGACTGGGTGACTAGGGGACACTGGGAGACATGGGAAAACTGAGACACTAGGGACACTGACTGGGAGGCATGGGGACACAGACACTAGGGACACTGGCTGGGAGGCATGGGGACACAGATACTTGGGGACACTGGGAGACATGGGGCACTTGTGGACATAGACATGGGGGCACTGGGAGACATGGAGACACTGAGACACTAGGGACACTGGCTGGGAGACATGTGGACACCTGGAGACAGATATTTGCGGACATTGGGAGACATGGGAACACTGAGACACTAGGGACACTGAGAGACATGGGGACACTGGGAGCCGTGGGGACACCGAGACACTAGGGACATTGGCTGGGAGACATTGAGACACTGAGACACTAGGGAAACTGGGAGACATAGGGGCACAGGCACTAGGGACACTGTCTGGGAGACATGTGGACACTGGGATACAGATATTTGGGGACACTGGGAGACATTGGGACACTGGGAGACAGATATTTGGGGACACAGACACATGGGGACAAAGAACTGTGAGACAAGGGAACACTGGGAGCCATGGGGACACTGAGGCACTAGGGACATGGGGACACTGGGAGACATGGAGATACTGTGTCCCTAGTGTCTCCATGTCCCAATGTGTCTCCCAATTTCCCTATGTCTCACAGCGTCCCCATGCCTCAGCATCCCCATGTCTCACAGTGTTCCCAAGTGTCTCAGTGTCCCCTGGTGTCTCATTGTCCCCATGTGTCCCCTAGTGTCTCAGTGTCCCCATATTCCCCTGCTGCCTTCCCCCCACCCCCATCCTTCACTTCCCTGAGCTGTAGTCTGTCTCTACAGACTGGGAGCTGCTGTCTGAACTCTCTGTGATGTGTAGCTGCTCCCCCGCAGATCAGTGAGCAGAGAGAGGCAGGGAGGGATATGCGGTAACTTCCTATCCCTGCCTCTCTCCACACACAGTGACCCCTACTGGCCGGTGCTGGTATTGCAGATTAATTTCCGTTTATACTGAGAAAAATATCTGCATTTGTATTGCCGGTATTACTGCAATACCGGCACAGCCAGGCAGCCTCAAATACCGGCTGTGCTGGTAAAATACCAGTCAGGTGGCAAACCCAAAAAGTAGTGTGTAAAAAAAAGAAAAAAAATATATATATATTTTTTTTAATGGGCCTATTCCATGGGCCTGGGCCTGGGCCTGGAGCTGCAGCTCCATCAGCCCCTATGTTAATCCGGCCCTGTGTGGTGGGACTGGGGGAAACATTGTCAGCAGACACATGGTGATATTATTGAGACACACATTTCTCAGAAACACATAGTGCTGGAACTGGGAGACACACTGTTAGCAGACACACATAATGCTTTGACTGGAGGACACACTATTAGCAGACACATGCAGCGCTGGGACTGGAGGACACACTGTTAACAGACACACATAGTCCTTGGACTAGGGGGCACACTGTTGCTTGTCACACACAGTGCAGTGACTGCAGGACACACTGTTAGCAGACAAACATAGTGCTAAGACTGATGGACACACTGTTAGTAGACACACATAGTGCTAGGACTGAGAAACACACTGTTAGCAGACAAGCATAGTGTTAGGACTGAGGGACACACTGTTAGCAGACAAGCATAGTGTTAGGACTGAGGGACACACTATTAGCAGACACACAGTGCTAGGACTGAGGGACACACTGTTAGCAGACAAGCATAGTGTTAGGACTGAGGGACACACTGTTAGCAGACACACAGTGTTAGGACTGAGGGACACACTGTTAGCAGACACACAGTGCTGGGAGTGGGGAAAACAATGTTAATAATCACAAACAGTGCTGGGACTGGGGGACATACTGTTAGCAGACACACATAGTGCTGCGACTGTGGGGTGCTGTAAAGTTTCAAGTGACAAAAGCAATGGTGTCTCAGAGGACTGTTAAAGGACCACTATAGTGCCAGGAAAACAAACTCGTTTTCCTGGCACTATAAGGTCCTTAGGTCCCACCCATCCTCATGGCCCCTCTCCCGCTGGAATGAAGGGGTTAAAACCCCTTCAGCCACTTACCATTCTCCAGCGCTGGGCTCCCTCTGCACTGGGGATCTCTCCTCCCTCTGCTGACATCAGCTTTGATTGTGCATGTGCAGCAAGAGCCGCGCTCGCATTCATACCGCCCATAGGAAAGCATTACTCAATGCTTTTCTATGGACATCCAGCATCTTCTCACTGTGATTTTCACAGTGAGAATCGAGAAAGCGCCTCCAGAGGCTGGATTAACCCTCAGTGAAACATAGCAGTTTCTCTGAAACTACTATGTTTTCAGCTGCAGGGTTAAAACTGGAGGGACCTGGCACCCAGACCACTTCATTGAGCTGAAGTGGTCTGGGTGCCTATAGTGGTCCTTTAAGTAAAGGTAAATGGTTTGATCTTCATAATGCATATGTAATATGACTTGAACTACAGCATAATGCATTTGTTGCATATATTTAATAGTGTACTCTATTATACTTTTAACTAACAAAATAAAACAAATTCATTATTTGGGCATGCAGTAATTCTAGATATCAATAAACTAATGATAAAATCCAAAAGATTTGTATACTAGACAGGGTCAGGCCCGGACTGGCCATCGGGCAAACCGGGCAAATGCCCGGTGGGCCGCGATGGCCATGGGCCGAGGCCGGCAGGAAAGATCAAGAGATCTCTCCTGCCGGCCCATGCAGGGCAGCACCGGCCCCAAGGTGGAGTCCTGTCTCCCATCATGGGCCGGAGGGGAGAACGCCAAGCAGCTTCCTTCTCATCCTCTCGCGAGCTCCGAGATTATCAGAGCGTTGCCATGGTAACCCGTGGCAACGCTCTGAAAAAACAGCGCTCGCGAGAGGGAGAGAAACATGGTCTGTACCCTGCGGGGTACAGACTGAATTACCTGCCGCTGGACCACCTGGGATCGGTGCTTTGCGTGTGTGTCCCCCTCACTGGACCACCAGGTATGTAAATGCTTCCTCTCTCCCCTGCCAAGTTAAAAGTGTGTGTGTGGGGCGGGGGGGGGGGGGGGGGGGGTGAATGGTATTATCATTTTTTTTTTAATTACTTTTTGTGTTTAATTCTTAAATTCATAATGTATGGCCATATCATCCACTATATACACCCCCCTCACATACACACACTACACACACACACACACACACACTGCACCCCCTGCACTAACACACAAACACTACACTAACACACAAATACACTGCACCCCCTGCACTAACACACAAACACACTACACAAACTGCACAAACACACTGCACCCCCTGCACTAACAAACACACTGCAGCCACCTGCACAAACACACTACACAAACACACTGCACAAACACACTGCACACACACACGCACAAACACACTGCACAAACACACTGCACAAACACACAAACTTCACTAACTCACTGCACAAACACACTGCACCCCTTGCACTAACAAACACACTGCAGCCACCTGCACTAACACACAAACACACTACACACTACACTGCAGCCCCTGCACTAACACACAAACACTACACACTGCACTAACACGCAAACACACTGCACCCCCTGCACTAACACACAAACACAATACACACACTGCACTAACACACAAACATACTGCCCCTGCACTAACACACAAACATACTGCACCCCCTGCACTAGCACACACACTACACACACTGCACTCACACAAACATACTGCTCAACTGCACTAACACACTACACACACAGCATCCCCTGAACTAACACACAAACACACAGCACCCCCTGCACTAACACACAAACACACTAAACACACTCTACCCCCCTATATACACACTACAGCCCCTGCATTAACACACAGCACACACTCTATAGCCCTATATCCACACTACACCTGCACTTACACACAAACACACTTCACACACTCTCTATACCCCTTATATACACACTATACCCCCGGCACTCACATACACACTCTATACCCCCTAAACATACATTACACTCCCTGCACTTTCATGCGTTATGACCCTTTAAACACACTCACAAACACAGTACAGCTCTTTACATGCACACACTACATCCACTAGGCCCACACACTCCACAGGCCCTATATAAATACACACACACATACTTTACAACCCAGAAACACAGACTGCAGTACGCCACAAACAGACCCCTTTACACACAATACAACACAAAAAGTCTGTTCTACACACATGCAACCTCCAAACATATACAACACCACAGGGAACATCCCCACACATGCACAACACTTTAACAGCCCTGTTCCTGTTTTGATCTCTGGTATCCCACTATTGTGGACACCAGAGACAAATCGCCAGCAAACACAGCGCATGCTTGCGCCCCAAAAGAAACAACATGGCATTAACTTCCATCTAAAAACACTGGATGCTCTGGAGAAGCGTGACATTAACTTCCTCATTTGGTGGTGGTGACATGACATGCCCCCTTTCTGACCCTGCCCCTAATAGTGGGCTGCTCTGCCTTTAATTGCCCGGGCTGAATTTTTGTCCCAGTCCGGCCCTGGACAGGGTACAAAATGTTGTAACTTGTTCCAGAACAGCAACATGAATTTTTGCAAAACATACCTTTTTTAAATCCACCTATTTCAGTATAAAAAATCTTAGAGACTTCCCATAGTCTAACCATAGGCATGTTAGGTAGGAGATATCAATGCTAAACAAGATATGGTATTCCAGGCACATATCTATACCTCTGTGATTATACTGTATCTCTGTTTTATATCTCTATATCCATAAGTTTAATTATTTAGAAGTCCCAAGCTGGGATTTTCAAACTCGAAACAAATTATTAATTTAGTAGTTCAAACGTCAGACAGAAGAGAGCTTACTGTAGATATACTACGCCTCATTCATACAAATATAAACCATGCTTTGAGACGCCAAACTTTAATTATGAAAGATAAGTAAAACTGAATGGGGTACATTGTGTGAATACATAGTAAAATGAATCACTGGAACACGAATTCAAGTTTATATAGTAAATCAATGTAATCACTTTTGGGGGTCTTAGCATATTTTGTAATGACCCCTAAAGACTACATCACCACTTTGTAGCAGATGGAGGAAGAAGTTAAAAGAATACTTACCTTCTTACTCAACATTTTCCCTCGAGGGCGCCATCACCATCTCTCTTCATCTCCAGGTCTTCATACCCCAGAAGACCATGTTACTTGCACAAGGCAGGCATACATCACAGAGTTCTACAGACAATCCTTCGTGATCCTTAGACAAAATTGTGTAATATGAGTGAAGATGCTAAGCTTTTACGTCTGTAGAAATTGAAAAAAAGTTGCCCATAAAACGTTGCAGGCCCTATCTATGTGTTATGGAATCTTTTAAATCTGTTTGTATTTCAATGCAGTCAAAAATTAGTTTTAAATTAAACTGTAAACATAAATCAGAGCTCCTGTACAAAGTTACATTTATTTTCTTTGTTGACAGTTTTAAAAGCAGTTGAAAGCCAGTCTGCCCATTTAGTCAGCTCTTTTCTTACCTAAATTATCAATACAGCAAATACAAAAAAGATCCAACACTCACAAAGTTCCAAAATATCAGGTTTATTTGGAGCACACTTGCAATATTCCAGTCCAATTCAAGGAACTCTATAGTGACTCAGAGCACACTATCAAATTAAAGGAACACTATAGGTTCAGGAACACAAACATGTATTCCTAACCCTATTTGTAATCAGCGATGTCTCACGAGTACAACAGTACCCACCATTAACAGGTTTTATGTTGTTTTGGAAAGTTACAGGGTCAACTATAGAACATTCCATTTTCAAATTGACATTTTCCAGATTAGTAATGTTACCTTTGAGACGGTGTGGTAGCCCAGGAATGAGAATTACCCCCATAATGGCATAGCATTTGAAAAAGTAGACAAGCCAAGGTATTGAAAGTGGGGTATGTTTATTCCTTTTTAGTAGCCACTTAGTCACAAACACTGGCCAAAGTTAGCGTTCATATTTGTTTTTGTGTGAAAAAAGCAAAAAAACTAATATTTGGCCAGTGTTTGTGACTAAGTGGCTACTAAGAAAGACTGGACATACCCCACTTGCAATACCTCGGGTTGTCTACTTTTGCAAATGGTATGCCATCATGGGGGTAATTCTCATTCCTGGGATACCATACGCTCTCAAAGGCAACATAACCAATCTGGCAAATTTCAATGTGAAAAAAATGAAATGCAAGCCTTATATGTGACTCTCTAACTTTCCAAAACACCATAAAACCTGTACATGGGGGGTACTGTTATTCTTGGGAGACTTCACTAAACACAAATATTAGTGTTTTAAAACAGTAAAACATATTACAACAATAATATAGACCATAAAAGTGTCGTTCGTTTGTAAAAAATGCAAATAACGTCACTTTTACTTAAAATATCATCGTTGTAATACAATTTACCAGTTTGAAACACTAATATTTGAGTTCAGCGAAGTCTCCCGAGTAAAACAGTACCCCCTATGTACAAGTTTTATGGTGTCTTGGAGAGTTACAGGATAAAATATAGTGCTTGCGAATTAAATTCTCTGCACTTTCTCCCTGTGTTGTCAGGCATGTCAATCAAATTTTAATTAATCAAATCACATAATTATGTTAAAAGATTATTTAAATATACACATAGAATTTTAATACATATGCATTTATAGGTATTTAAATTCTACGTGTATACTAATGTAATCTTTTATGTAATTATATGTATTTATCTATATATATATATTTGCGGTTATTTGTATTTTATATATAGATAGATATATATAGAATGCCATTCTAAGTGTATTTTGTTACCGATATATATATATTAATATTAAAATACAGTTAGAATGAAATTACATATGCATATATAATTTATATTAAATTTTGTTTCAATATTTTATTTATGTATTTTATTTTATTTATTTATTATTTTAATTATACGTATTTATATATAATATACATATGTACATCTATTATATATATAATATATATACATATTATATATATGTAACGTCATTCTAAGTGTATTTTAATATTAATATATATACTTATATTAATATTAAAATACACTTTGTATGACGTTACATATATATAATATGTATATATATTATATATAATATATATACATATTATATATATATTTCCTGACCAATTCTACATGGCAGCATTTACTCTTGGGGTAGCTCCTCCCCTCACAGCAGAAAGGACAGGAAACAGAACTCTGAAACTGGTATATATAGATCCTCCCCCTACCCATCAGGCAGTCTTTTTTCCTGTCCTTCACAAGCAGTTTGGAAGGAGTCTGCTTATGCAGGCCAAGGTTTTCTTTTATGCTCACCAGGCTATATTTTTGTAGCCATGCCAGGGTTCAGCCTCTAAGCCCTGAAGACCCAGCAATACGCACTAAGATGAAAAGCTGCTACCCTGGGTACCCCCTTTAGTGACCGGGGGTCGGACCCAAACTCTCCCTGAAGGGGATGAAAATGGTCCACTGCATGCCAGGGTTCAGCCTCTTATCCCTGAAGAACCAGCAACAGGCCAGCTTGGGTACCCCCTAAAGGGATGTATGTGATCTACTGTATACATGAAGCCCAGCAAACAGCATACCGGTAAGAATTTCCAGCCTGGGTACTTGCTTCAGCATCCAGGGGTCTGTCCTATCTCTCTTGGAAGTAATGACAGTTGTCCACTGCATATATGAGGCCCAGTTGAGTCTAAGCCTTTATCCCTGAAGACCCAGCAAACGGTACATGTGTAGGAGTTACCAGCCTGGGTACCTCCTTCAGCAATCAGGAGTCTAACCCATAACTCTCCCTGAAGGGTTGACAGCGGTACACTGCTTACATGAGGCCCAACAGAGTTGTGACTGCCTGGGTATACCTATTATTTGTGTTCCACCTTGTATGGTGATGATGAATGGCATATGGGGTACAGATGGAAGCCTATAGTTTAAACAGTTTAGGCTGTCAGTTGTTCAAATCCCCATTTTTTCCGCTGAAACTCAGTCCTGCAACGGTTCAGGTGAGTGCATTAGTAGTTTGGATTAAAACTAGTATAGGCACCTGGGCCTCTGTTCTTTCAGTCCCTCCCAGCTGCTTATTTTAGGCTTCCTTCTAACAAATAGGTCACATTTAGGAGATTTGTGTGGTGAGCATTTTAGGTAAGTTTATATTGTTTGGTGCAGGTATATGTACCCAAAAGAGTGCTGATGATACAAGTATGCATTGGGCAAAGTAGTGCTGATAATGCAAAAAGAGTGCTGATAATACAAGGAGGCATTGTGCAAAGGAGTGCTGATAATGCAATGAGACGCTATGAAAAAGAGTGCTAATAATGGATATCCTGGCTGTACAAAGTCTGCTGGAATTCCACAGCCTGGGGTCAGAGGAATATCAAAGGTAAGAGAACCTTCCTGGGTGTCTGTTTGAAGTACACATATGTATATGACAGGTTTTGAAAAACCTAGCTCCAAGGCCACACACACACTTGTTTCTATCAAGGTATGTGGCATTGATTGCTGTTATCTGTGCATTATCACAAATAAGCAGGCTTTTGCAGACATTGGAAGAATATGCTGCACAGGAGACCACCGGGCCTCAGTATCTGTACATGAACTGGTGGTGATACAGCATCGGTATGTTTCCACTACATGCTCTAATGTATGAACAGTTTATCCACTATATGCTCTATGTATGAGTTACTGTGAGGACACTGCCTCAGTATATTTATCCACTATATGCTCTATGTATGAGTTACTGTGAGGACACTCTCAGTATATTTATCCACTATATGCTCTCTATAGGAGTTACTATGAGAACACAGCCTCAGTGTATGTATCCACTATATGCTCTATGTATGAGTTACTGTGAGAACACAGCCTCAGTGTATGTATCCACTATATGCTCTATGTATGAGTTACTGTGAGAACACAGCCTCAGTGTATGTATCCACTATATGCTCTATGTATGAGTTACTGTGAGAACACAGCCTCAGTGTATGTATCCACTATATGCTCTATGTATGAGTTACTGTGAGAACACAGCCTCAGTGTATGTATCCACTATATGCTCTATGTATGAGTTACTGTGAGAACACAGCCTCAGTGTATGTATCCACTATATGCTCTATGTATGAGTTACTGTGAGAACACAGCCTCAGTGTATGTATCCACTATATGCTCTATGTATGAGTTACTGTGAGAACACAGCCTCAGTGTATGTATCCACTATATGCTCTATGTATGAGTTACTATGAGAACACGGCCTCAGTGTATGTATCCACTATATGCTCTATGTATGAGTTACTATGAGAACACGGCCTCAGTGTATGTATCCACTATATGCTCTATGTATGAGTTACTATGAGAACACGGCCTCAGTGTATGTATCCTCTATATGCTCTATGTATGAGTTACTGTGTGTACACAGCCTCAGTATAGGCACGGCATCAGTGTATGTATCCACTATATGCTCTATGTCAGGGGTAGGCGGCCTTCGGCGCTCCGGGTGTTGTGGACTGCATCCCCCATAGTGCTCTTACACCCATAATGCTGGCAGAGCATCGTGGAGGGTGTGGTCCGGGATGGCTGGGGTGCCGAGGGTTGCCTATGCCTGCTCTATGTGTTAGTTGCTGTGCGAGCACAGCCTAGGTATATGTACCCACTATAGGCTCTGTGTGAGTTACTATAAAGATGCTCTGTGTGTGAGTTGCTGTGGGACACAGCCTTAGTATTTGTACCCACTATATTGGCTGTGTATGAGTTGATCTGAAGACTCTGCCTCAGTGTGTGTTCTTTATATGCTCTAAGTCGCTGTGAAAACTCTGCCTCAGTATATGTCCTCTACATGCTCTATATGAGACATTGCTTCAGTGTATCTGTTCCCTATGTGATTGATGTATTAGTGGAAACACAATATGTGTGAATGATAAAGGGCACATCCGCTATATGAATCCAAGCTAATACTGGTTCTATGTCGGTTGTGAGTCGCAACCTCAGTATATATGACTGGTGTAATATGTGCATGAAGTTTGGTTAGAACACAGCCTCAATTTAGCTCATTCATATAATCTTAATATGTGTACAGGCATAGTGTCACTATATATAGCAGAGGTAGACTATGTATGATTTCTGTTTAAACAGACTCCGTATATGTAACTGATATATCTGTGCATAAGGTGCTGTTAGTAACTCTCACAATGTATGTGATTCATATAATCTGTATGCAGGTTGGTATTATTATATAACCCCAATTTATATACGGCATTGGTAGATTTAGTATATACGAATGATCTAAGGTCTGTTTTGCGCTGAAATGTAGCACTGCCCAGTTCTAGCAAATACTAATGCACTAGTAACTGGATAAGTAATTATTGCCTACTGTGGATTTTCTATTTCAATTTTTTAAATGAAGTAAATAAGGGAACATACTGCTGTTGGCTTTGTATTAGATTCCTTCTCCCACAGGTGTTTCAGGATAAGCAATTAACACATTTTTATCACTTCAGGTAGATTGCAGGTGTTACTGAACCTGTCTGAGTGCCTCTCCCAGGAGAGAAGGAGACCTGATTTTCCAAAATGAAGCATGGTACTGTTTCACAGAATCAATGTTAATTATTTTTTTTTTTTTTGTGGGTGCACATCTATGTAATTATTCATGAGACAATAGACTTTCTATTACCAGGTATCCTCTCCTCTCTGTCCAAGATAGGGAATGTTTTTTTTAATTGGTGACAGTGTTTTACCTTTAGATATATGCTGATTACTAATTCACAGCTAAGTAGATCATACTAGTTGCAAGAGTACAAATTGGGCTAATAATTGATCTCACAAGT
Source organism: Pelobates fuscus (assembly GCF_036172605.1). NCBI lineage: Eukaryota > Metazoa > Chordata > Amphibia > Anura > Pelobatidae > Pelobates > Pelobates fuscus. The sequence goes on along the minus strand of NC_086317.1, from coordinate 461,010,185 downwards.
AGGTAACGCTGAAGCCATTACCTGATTTAAAAGCTGTTAATATTGTTTTTTTCTCTCACCTGGTCATAACCTTTTAGTCTTTAAATCTGAATTCATTTCCTTAAAGCATAAATCTTATTATCTTTTATCCCTTGGGGTCCTGAAAGATTGGCAATCCCTTTCGTATATGTCAGGAGTGTCATGCTTCTGGTTCTTAATGTGTTAATGATCAGAATCTTCTGACCAATTCCCCTGTTGTGAAGGGGAACATTATAAATTCCTCTCTGCAATAATGGTATTATTTTAGGCTCATATGCTCAGGTAACTTTGATGCTGTGGATTGCACGTATTTTAAGGTCTTTCCAGTCCCCAGTCCTTCCTACTAGGTTTTCTATTTTAGGTAAAAATTCACCTGCTACCTGAACAATAGTGGAAATCCCTAAACAGGTTCTGTAATTGCGACCAACCTGTGGATTATATGTTTGGATTGGGGTTGATATCTTGCAGATATAACAAGCTGCTTATTATCACCATAGGCTCTGCCATAAGTCCTTCTTCACTGTCTGAGGATAAGGTAAGAGGAAGTATGTGGTTGTTCTCCTAGGGATAATTGAATATCTTCTACTGCCCTGCTTATTGTGTGTCTGTTGCCACAATGTATAATGTGCCTCTGGTTACCACCTTCCCATCAGTATCTTGCCTAATATGTGTGTGTATATTTTCTATTACCATGTATATCTTACTTATGTTGCACAACAGTCTCTAGTAAATGTGATTAAACTGTTTGGCATAACCTGTACTATTTTACAAATATAGGTACTGACATGGTTAGCCTCCTTATTGATTATTAGTTGCCACAAATTCTATGGTTCATACCGATATTTCTTTATTTTCCTCAACTAATCTGTATATGGTTCTTCTTGCCTTTTGCCTAGTAATGTGATTAGTTTATCTCCTGTGGCTGATCATTGCTGTATCAATTCGTCCACTGTGTGAGGTTGTGAATCTGAATTTAGCAACATCGGGTAATTGTTGCAGTGTTTTAATGACCGACTCTTATTTCTCTACTAGGCTCTGCCCCTTTCTGACAGGCAGGTATTGATTTGTTCCTGTTGCTTCAGGTAAGTAGTTCACAAGGCAAGAGGAAGCGGTGTGAATCGTCTTTATTAAATACATCCAGAAAGTAGTAAGATTCTCAATGTTATTCTCCCCATGTTTAATAGCATGGGGTCTCCGTTCTCATCCAACATTTATCTGCGTGTTACAGTATGATCACTGGAAGTTATGCCTTTGTTGAGGTTTTGATTTGATGGTATCAATTCGGTTTTATATCAGTAAAATTTTTCTTCTCTAGTTTATGCTTTTATGGCCTTAATTCCTATCTGACTCTATATCTATTCAGGATATTTCTGGTATTGAATGCCAGGAGGTTGCTGACCTTGCAGCCTCTAGGGGAAATTTGTCTTGTCTGAGCAGATTTTTATGACAATTTCCTATTGATTCTTGTTTGGCTTTGTAAAGTCTTCTACGATTTATACAGCTCAATAATGGTTTTATAGCTATTGGCTGTTTTTGAACTCTGTCCCTCCCTCTGTGTATTGCTTGGGTATTCCCCAAGAGTAAATGCTGCCATGTAGAATTGGTCAGGAAAATGGAAAATTCCTTCATACTTACCGTAATTTTCATTTCCTGATAATTATACATGGCAGCATTACGGTCCCACCCATATACTATAGGAGGTGAAGCTAGTTACAAAGACTGCCTGATGGGTAGGGGGAGGATCTATATATACCAGTTTCAGTGTTCTGTTTCCTGTCCTTTCTGCTGTGAGGGGAGGAGCTACCCCAAGAGTAAATGCTGCCATGTATAATTATCAGGAAATGAAAATTACGGTAAGTATGAAGGAATTTTCCATTATATGTATATGTGTATGTGTGTGTGTATATATATATATATATATATATATATATATATATATATATATATATATATTAAGAAGGGCTGCACTCGCCTAAACATGCATATATTACAGGGTGCTACTGGGACCAAAATACAAAAAATATACAAACCAGTGCACTCGCTTATTAACTAAACAGAGATTTTAAATCTATATATATAAATATATATAAATATATTTAATTTATTTTTACACTTGTCTAATTTTTTTTTTTTTTACTTTCCCACCAGCAGGGGGACTGTCTGATATTTCAAACAGTCCCCCTGCTGGCAGATCCATAGCCAGCTATAGGGGGCCATGTGATCGCTCTTTGACAGCGATCACATGGCCCCCGGGGGCCTCATTTGCCGGAGGGGGGCTGCCTGGGCTGTCAGGCAGCCCCCCAGAAGAGGATCGCGGCGGAGGTGAGTACACCTCTCCTCCAGGGGCTCAAAGCCGCCGCAAAAGCTTTAAAGCCCTTTTAATGCAGGACGGCATGGAACGCCGTAACGGCGTTAAGGGGTTAACCATTCATAAATTATGTTATTCACTAGTCTCATCTCATGGGGTGACTCACACTTGATTTAGAACTAGTGGTGGAGCTGCTGATATAAATACACAGTTGATAACGTGCAAGCTACACCCTAAACATGACAGCCATCTTTCACAACAATGTACTGCTATATACTCATACCCTCAGTGCAACTAGCCATGATATACGCACGTTCAGCCTAGCATGCTCAAATATAACACACTTCTGTCTAAAAAAAAAAAAAAGAATGCGGCTTCAGAATTAATCTGAATTGTATGCTGTCTAGGAGGTGGGAGGGAGGGTCTGCTGCTGATTGGCTGGAATGGGTCTGCTGACTGTGAGGTACAGGGTCAAAGTTTACTCAATGATGACGAATAGGGGGCGGACCGAACATCGCATATGTTCGCCATCCGTGGCGAACGCGAACAGGCTATGTTCGCCGGGAACTATTCACCGGCGAACTGTTCGGGACATCACTAGTAGGGAGCTGAGCTTCGTCATTTGCATGCCCTTTATTGTGTGTTCTGCATTGTGGGTTGGTTTCCATGCCAGCTCATTTTGACTTTTTTGTGACCTCCAGAACGGATTAATTGGTTATAGCAATTCTATATTCAATTGCTATTTTGTACTCACATTATATGTTAGATATAATCTTTGTATTATTTTTTTTCTAAATTCCTTTGTATTGGATTGATACTATCACTGATAAATTTTTCACAGATTTACTCTCAAAATGTTAAGGATGATTTACTACATTTTAAAAGATTAAACACCAAGTACAGGTAAATCAGTAATGAACTCTATTCATAATCATTAGGGCTAACTGTTTGGAATGGGCAAAATGTGTCAAGTCTCCTCGTGTGTGTGTGATACCAGTCGCTTTCACTTGAAAAACAATAAGGAATTCGAGCCAACTTTTTTACCCATCTCATTTATCTCTGCATAAGGACCTACATATTTTATCTTACGCTGTAAAATGTGAGATTCAGAGATAACATTAAAAAAAAAAAACCATTAAAATAAATTCTATAATATTTTTAGTCCAATATAATTTGATGAAAATAAAAAGATGTAATATCCCATGAATTAATACCTCCATCCCAAAGACCATCTTGCGTCAAGTCACTAGGAGGTGCTTCTTATCAAGTAACAGTTGATGTTTCTAAGTATCAAGTAACAGTTGATGTTTCTAGGAAAAATTAATTGGCTTGTTCGAAATGAGCTTACCACTAGAGGAAATGAACATTCACCTGAACAAATTAGTGAACTGGGAAGGCAGAATCCCTGTGGTTTTGTATTAATGCCACAATCTGCCTTGCAAGTATCTCAAAGCACCACCAGTGAGCAATGTGGACAAGACACATGGAACTTATTGTTATTCCATTGTAAAGGTTCTTTAGTAAGATTCTGAAATAAAACTTTACTACAATGATAATGATTACATTTATTAAATGTATTATATGAACTGAAGTTTAAAACACAGTGATGCATGATTACCTGCACAATACCCTACCTGTATGAATTATGTGAAACGCAAAACAAAAACAAAGTTTCAAAGAGGCTTGAATTTCATCAGGTGACTTGGCATCTGAGAGCAAATTTAATAGCACCAAATCGAGGTGTATCGAATGTAAGCAGCATTCATTGGTGGCCTGTTCAACATCTATGACATAATTTGCTCGATGATCTTCTGGAAAACTGTAGAGAATGTTGACTGGGTCAACAAACTGTAGGACAGTGAGATAATAAATTGCTCCTATCACCTCCCAACACCTTAAAAAATAAGACATGTTTTAAAACAGATGCACTATCAATTGTTGTGACCTTGATGACCTCATTCATGGATATGTCAACATGATAACTATCTGGATTGCTGGAATGTTCCTCTATGCTGCCATCTTTTAAGCTATGCATTTTTGTAACATAAGATTAAGTTAATGTCAGGGTTTCTTTGCTGTTTTAAACAGCAACCCTTTTCTGTTTCAGTGATTGAGTTTCAGTTGCAATTACTATCAGCTCCTTCTGCTTGTTGCCACGGTTACTCACCTGTGAGTAGTAATCAACCCTGCTGCTAATCAGTTCTGCCTATTTAAGCAGCTAAGCCCAGAACCTCCTTGCCCTTGCGTGGTTTCCTGTTTCCCAGAAGTCTTTGTTCCTGTGTTTCCTGTTTGCTCCTGGTTCCTGACTCCGGCCTTGTTCCTGACTCCGCTGCTCTCCGTGCTCCCGATCCTTGCTTTTCTGACTACCCGCTCTGGTGATTGACCCTTTCTTGATTCCTGGACTTTGCTTTTGTTTATTATTTGTTATTTATTAATAAAGGTGTGTTTGCATCTACTTCTGTCTCTGTCTGGTTCCTGGTCTCTGACATTACGCAAGGGCCATGAATACAGATGGTACAGGCAAGACACCTATACCTAACCTGCTTACCCAGTGGGACCAGCAGAACCACCATTTGGACCAGTATGCCCATCTGGATCCAGTACCCGGCCAGCCTGCGATTGCGGCCTCCTTTGCCTCACTTCCTGTTGTAGCCTCCAAACCTGTAGCGGCTAGAGAAATGACTGGGTCTGTCCCGCTCCCTCAGTATTTTGGGGGCAACCCAGCTCAGTGCAGAGAATTTATAAATCAAGTTAAAGGATACCTTAAAATCCTGCCCCAGGCATTTCCTACAGACAGTGACAAAGTTCACTTCATGATTTCTTTGCTGTCTGGAAAGGCCCTAGCTTGGGCAAAACCTCTCTGGGAGGCAGAGAGGCCTATTATTTCAATTACCCTGAATTTGTCGCGTCCTTTAAAAGGGTTTTTGATATTGCAGCTCGCTCCACCCCTACTGCCGAACTACTCATGCCTAATGCTCAGGGCACAAAAACTATTGTCGAGTATGCCAGTGAATTCCGTACCATTCATTCTTGAGGTCGATGCGTCTGAGACAGGAGTAGGCGCCCTCCTGTCTCAACGTCCTAACCCAGAGAGCTCCAGGCATCCGTGCGGGTATTTCTCGAGGAAATTGAACCCGGCGGAATGCAATTACCAGATTGGTGATAGAGAACTTCTAGCCATAATTTTAGCTCTCAAAGAATGGAGGCACCTTCTTGAGGGTACTTCAGTGCCAATCCTCATACTCACAGACCACAAGAATCTAACATATCTTTCGGAAGCTAAGCGACTATCCCCCCGGCAAGCTAGATGGGCTCTCTTCCTATCAAGATTCAATTATGTGGTTTCTTACTTGCCCGGTACAAAAAACATTTGGGCTGATGCCTTGTCTCGACAGTTCTCCCCTCCATCTAGAGAGGAGAGAACCCCTACTCCTGTGATTCCTCCGGACCATATACTGGCAACCATCCGTACTAACCTCACCTCACCCCTAGGCGAGGAGATTCTGGCTGCACAAAGTAATGCTCCTCCAGAGAAACCTAATGGCCGTTGTTTTGTACCTATTAACCTCCGTACGAAACTATTGAGTACATACCACGACCCCAAAGCAGCTGGACATCCAGGCAAAAACCAGTTAATCTGGTCCGTATCCCGGCAATTTTGGTGGCCTGGTCTCCGTTCGGATGTCACCGCTTTTGTAGCTGCCTGTCCTGTGTGCGCTCAAAATAAAACCCCACGACGCCCTCCAGTGGGTCTCCTGCAAACCATACCTAATGGTGAACGACCCTGGACCCACTTGTCCATGGATTTTATCGTAGATCTTCCGGTCTCCCGTGGCAATACAGTCGTTCTCATGGTTGTTGACCGATTCTCGAAGATGTCGCATTGCATTCCCTTGAAAAAACTACCAACTTCCCAGGAACTTGCAACAATTTTTGGTCGGGAGATCTTTCGTTTGCATGGGTTACCCAAAGTGATAGTCTCAGATAGGGGTAGCCAGTTCGTGTCCAGATTTTGGAGAGCTTTTTGTAAGCAAATAGGAATTCAGCTTTCCTTCTCCTCGGCCTACCACCCGCAATCCAATGGTGCAGCGGAACGAGCTAACCAAACACTGGAACAGTTTCTGCGTTGCTACATTTCTGACCACCAGAACAACTGGTCTGATCTGCTACCCTGGGCGGAGTTTGCCCACAATAGTGCGATTAATGCCTCCTCCCGGCTATCCCCATTCCTGGCAAACTATGGGTTTCAACCGTCCATGTTGCCTGATACGTTCTTGCCACAGGAGATACCGGCATTGGAGGAACATCTCAGGGAACTCCGTTCCACTTGGGTGCAGGTCCAGAGTTCTTTGCAACGCGCAATGCAGAACTACAAACTCCAGGCCGACCGCAGACGCCTTCCTGCACCTACCTATCAGGTCGGAGAGAGGGTCTGGCTGTCTTCCCGCAACCTACGCCTCCGTGTTCCCTCACAAAAACTGGCACCCCGATACGTTGGGCCATTTCGTATACTTCGAAGGGTTAACCCTGTAGCTTACGCACTTGACCTTCCTGCTAACATGCGCATCTCAAATGTTTTCCATGTTTCCCTCTTGAAACCGTTGGTTTGTAATCGCTACACCACCTCAGTGCCACGTCCTGTTCTGATTGACAATCATGAGGAATATGAAATACGCAGCATCATTGACTCACGGGTCTTCAGAGGACAGATCCAATACTTGGTGCACTGGAAAGGATACGGTCCAGAGGAACGCTCCTGGGTTCCTGCCTCTGATGTCCATGCACCATCCCTCCTTCGTTCATATCACGCCCGCTTCCCCATGAAGCCCGGACCCACCAACAGAGATGGGGGGGAGTCGTTGAGGGGGAGGTACTGTCAGGGTTTCTTTGCTGTTTTAAACAGCAACCCTTTTCTGTTTCAGTGATTGAGTTTCAGTTGCAATTACTATCAGCTCCTTCTGCTTGTTGCCACGGTTACTCACCTGTGAGTAGTAATCAACCCTGCTGCTAATCAGTTCTGCCTATTTAAGCAGCTAAGCCCAGAACCTCCTTGCCCTTGCGTGGTTTCCTGTTTCCCAGAAGTCTTTGTTCCTGTGTTTCCTGTTTGCTCCTGGTTCCTGACTCCGGCCTTGTTCTTGACTCCGCTGCTCTCCGTGCTCCTGATCCTGGCTTGTCTGACTACCCGCTCTGGTGACTGACCCCTGCTTGATTCCTGGACTTTGCTTTTGTTTATTATTTATTAATAAAGGTGTGTTTGCATCTACTTCTGTCTCTGACAGTTAATAAATTCAGTTATGCATTTGTAAATAAAAAAAAAAAAGATGGTACTCTACATAGTGTTGAGTTAGGAAACTCAATAATGAGGACTTGGGGTTAATTTTAGCCAACTAGCTTGAAAACATTTTTGCAATGTGAGTCAAAGCCTGTTACGACCAGTACTATTTTCAGTGATGTATTATTTTGCTTATATGTAAACAAGGTATTGATTAATAAATGTGATTTTGGGTTAATTTGACCTCTATGTTCCTGGTGGGCCCCTATGTTTCCCCTGTCTCCTTCAGTTTCCTCTGAACGTTACTGTTATTGTCTTTAGATATAGAGAAGTAGGTGTTATCCTTTTCCTCTTTATATACTATTCTGTTAGTTTAGATCTCTCTCTTGTTGTTCAGTTATTGTTTCTATCGTCTCTGTACTCAATCTATTGAGTCCATTGTTGTGCTTATTATTGTGGATGTAATACTGGGAATTGGATATTGATAATCTGTAGTAACCAGCAAGCAACCTTGTATCTTAATTAGGACAACGTATTAATTATGTAAGGGCAGAGTGGTCCAGCTCTTATTAGGAGGCCTCCCAGTTATTTTTTTTATTTTTTTAAGGAAGTACATCATCTTTTGGAGAATAATGTTCAAAGGGGAATACAGACTAAGTGACGATTATGTTAAACTTGGTCTGTGGATAGATTTAAATGATAAATTATTTACAAAACGTAATTAACTTAATATGTTAGATGGTTTTATGGGGGGGGGGGGGGGAATAAAAGTACATTAAAGTAATGAACTGATATATGGTGAATAGTTTTATGCTAAAATTAAAACAACATTTTAGCAGTAATTAACTAAATCTTTTTTTTTGGTTGATAATTTATTTAATTGAACCTTCCTTAGTTCTAAGCTTCATTTTAGCATTTGACTTAAATCTAATTTAAAGAATAAAATCATGTAATGTAAAAAATGCAGCATACTGAAATGTGTAATTGGAAGATATCATTTCAGCTTTCTGGAGATGATCAATTTGGTTTATTATGTTTCAATCGGGTTATTATGTATTGATTACTATTATTATTTTATTATTGTTATTAATAGTATGTATTTTATTATATTCCTATAATAGATACATTATATTTACCTTTTTTTTTCAAGATGGTTCAGACCTGTGTTATTTTTTAGATATAGTGTGACTGACACTGAGAAACCAAATTTTAGTTAAATCCATGTAGAGCTCCTACCTATGACTGACGTTCTCTTTGCGGATGCAGTTATGCCATGTGTGCCATATGCTATCACTATTTTGAGAATGTTTACCAAAACAATTTTGTGATCAGCAGCCTGATGATGCTTTACATAAATGGCATGATGTTGCTTTACCTCAAAGTGCTAATTGTTAGACCTTTTTTACAGCTGAAACATTACCAACCTATCGTGCCTCACATTTGCAGTTGAAAATTGTGATATAGTTTATATGCATGTTAAAATCCTTTTTTGTGTGAGTTATGTTGCAGGATCCCAAGCTAGTAGCCAAGTCCAAAGATGACCACAAACACGTACAAAGGACAAGGTGGTTATCCATTTATATATTCGAAAAAAGGAACAACACTCTTACACACTTCACCTAAAACTGGTCAGAGATCATGTGTATCATAGTCACCGTCCTTGGTGACATCTTATTCTTTTCAAGTAGTAAAATTGGAAATAGATAAAACAATAAGACACTTATTTTGTGAATTGTTTTTGATTTTAAGAATTTGTTGAAATAAATCGTGCTACATCATGGAATTCTCACCTGTTGCACTTAAATGCTAGAATACAATCCTGGGGTTCATCCATGTAGACTTAAAAAGATGAGATTTAACATACAGCAAAGAGAAACGCATTCTACAGTAAGAATAATAAGGATTTGGAATTCTCGAACCTCAGGAGATTGTTTTATCACATTCTATACAGATTGTTCAATATCTGGATACATTTTTGGACTAAAACTTAATATTCCAATATATGAGTTAATATGTAGGGTAACAGGGTGTTGATCCAATGAGAAATCTGACTGCCATTTTGTGGCAGCAGTAAGAGTGGTGTGTAAATGGCCGAACTTGATAGACCTGAGTCTTTTTTCAGTCTATATTACGGTGCAAATGTGTAACTATGCACAACATTTTGGTTTGGTTCACAACAGCATGGAACATGAGTGCATGTGGATACAGCAGTGTTGTATGTCAGTGTGTGTGAATGTATGGTTATATGAGTGTAGAGTGCACCTCCTCCTTTTTTATCTGCACTTCTCTTGTCCCTGGTCGTATCGCTTCTCAGGCGGTCACTTATTCTCTTCATTTTCATATTCTTTGAAATCTCCAATGTCTGAATAGTAGATATGCTCTAAAGTATGTCCCAGAACAAACAAGATTCACAACAAAGGAAAGAGACAAAGACAAAGACAAAGAAAGGGTGAGTGTCTGGGCATTAAACACAGAGTCAACATGGAAGACTTTGTTGGAGAACCCTGACTACCAAGCAGCCTAGATATGCAAGAACTCCATCGAGCTCCATCACCTGGTGTCAATAATCAGGGTCTATTACCTGGCCACTCGTTTTTATTGACTGTAGTTAGCATTCTTATTGTTCAGGGGACAGTAATGCACATGGGTTACACAAGCTTCCCCATCAACGAGTAGTCCGAATCAAGGCTTGCGACCTTCACCAGTCTGAGCAGAGGTGAGGCGGCAGCTGTCCTGATTCTATGATACCTATTGATACCTTAGAGAGAGTTCAGAGAAGGGCTACTAAACTGGTTCATGGATTGCAGGATAAAATTTACCAGGAAAACATTTAAATACATAAAGGGAATCAACAAAAAATTTTTGTGTTTGTCTTTATTATACATTATCCTCCATAGCCAGTGACCTGTGTTTATTATACATTATCCCTGTGCTTATTATACATTATCCTCCCATAGCCAGTAACCTGTGTTTATTATACATTATCCCTCCCATAGCCAGTAACCTGTGTTTATTATACATTATCCCCCATAGTCATTTATCGTTGGACCTAGGCAGCATGATGTCTTAGGCCGGCCCAGAGAGTGAGTGAGTGAATAATGTAATATATATGTTCAGAAACATATTAGTAATATATGTAAATCGGGTTCATGCAAAGAGGGTGAAAAGTTATTAAAGAAAAACACACTTATTGCATCAAATTTACACAGCCAAACTTTTAAAAGCTTTCCTCATTTCTTTCTCGGGATGAGGAATATATCGGTTGTAGACTGAGGATTTCCATCTGCCCAATCTTTTAATAATATGCACTGGAGTGTCAGTGTTGAAGGAGACCGAAGCTGACCCTATTCTAAATGAAAGACCCGAGACATGGATACAACCCAATCTTAGGAGTAGTGTTCTGATGTAGAAGATGAATTTAGCCGTAGTCAGAGGAATTCAGTGAGAGTAGTGGTGAAATGTGTGTGGCATGACTGAGTGTGGGTAAGTAAGAGTCAAGTATTTTAACTGGGCACTAGTTCTAGGTGGGATTAAGTGGTATAGCGGATGAATTAGTAGTTTGGTTCGTTTTAGAGGTTTGTAGAGAAAGTATATAGTGATCATGGATTTTAGCGATATCCAATATTTTTAAGGTGGTCTCAAACAAACATAAAATGCTATATAAAATTTGTGGGAATATCGAATAGTCGTGTACAGTAAATCAGAGAGGGCTCAGAATATCGAACCATCGATCGGTAACCTGGATGAAGTAGGGGGTCTATCTGTTTTATTAAATACGCGGTAATATGCTTTTAATGGGATAGTGTCAGGGTACCTGTAGTCGCTACCTCAGAGGAGGTGAGAGACTTAGAAGTTTGTCCTCCCAGAGGGGTTGTTTCTTCCGTTCCTCGCGGTCCCCTCGGCCATTTACAAGCGGACCGCGAGGGATCCACTTCCTTATGACGCGACGCTCAGTGGTCGACGTCATGACGCCAACCCGGGACGACCTGTCAGTCAAGTCCCGAGCACTAATCAGGACTCGTCGGGGGCGTGATTACCCTCTAGAATCAAGGTATAAAGTAAGGCTTCCGGCATCTGCTCATTGCCCTGTCGTGGTTCTAGCCTGTCTAGTCACTCAGTGCTCTTGTATTCTAGTTGTCTCTTTGGTTCTGACCCGGCTTGTTTGTTCTACCCTGTTTATCTCTGTTACCCTTTGACTCGGCTTGTCTCTCGCTTACCTGTCCTCTCCTTCCCTCGACCTCGGCTTGTTCCTAGACCATTCTCTACTTACTCCTTACGTTAAGTCTGGCCATTCTAAGGTCCGGTATATGTACTTACCACCTGTTTGTACTCTGCGTGTTGGATCCCTGTCCCGATCCTGACATTACGACAGGGCCAATGGATCTTGCAGGTACAAACACTCAGGTTGGTCCTTCTGACTCTAGGTTCGACGCCATGGATCACAGAATGGATCAGATGGCTCTAGCACTACAGGCGTTACTATCTCGTTCTAGTAATCAACCAGAAGAGATGCGTAATACTTCTATCTCCCCTGTGAGTTCAGGTCTAGAGGTAGCCACTGTAGGTGCTTCTTCCCGTATTACTCCACCTGTACGTTATAGTGGTTCTCCAGAGAAGTGTCGTGGTTTCTTAAACCAAATAGGTATCCATTTCGAATTACAACCCCGCTCCTATCCTACAGATAGGGCGAAGGTTGGATTTATTATCACATTACTTGTTGAGAAAGCTCTGAGATGGGCCAATCCATTGTGGGAGAATGATAATCCGTTAGTATATAATTATAATGCCTTTGTAGCTGCTTTCAGAAGAACTTTTGACCCTCCAGGTAGAAAGGTCAATGCAGCTAGATTACTGTTGTGCCTTAGACAAGAAAACCAAACACTTGTGGATTATGCACTAGAGTTCAGGTCCTTGGCGGCAGAAGTTAAGTGGAATGAACAGGCTTATATAGATGTATTTTTAAACGGGTTATCAGACGTAATCCTTGACGAGGTTGCTACTAGAGAGCTTCCTGAAAATTTGGAGGATTTAATTTCTTTTATTTCTCGCATTGATGAACGTTTAAGAGAGGCAGAACACTCGAGAGAGAAACCGTAGACCTTCCTTTAAACTAGCTCCTTCATTTCAAAGTTCTGAATCCACAACCTCACTTTTTCCAGAACCTATGCAGATAGGCAATACTCGCCTCTCAGAAGAGGAGAGACAGTACAGGAGAAGGGAGGGGTTGTGTATGAACTGTGGAGTCAGAGGTCATTTACGCCTAAATTGTCCTAATCGCTCGGGAAACGCTCGCACCTAAGTTTCTCTAGAGGACAGGCCTTGGGTGTTTCTATTTTGTCCTCTAATCATAATTATAAGGATCACAGGCTTCTGCTACCTGTTTCTTTAACTTGGGAGAAGGGAGTACTAGACACTATGGCATTGATAGATTCCGGAGCTGCTGAGAGCTTTATCGACCAAGTTTTTGTTACCAAACACGCTATCCCATCCCAGTTAAGGGAAACACCCTTGGCCGTTGAGGCCATAGATGGTAGACCTTTAGTTGAGCCTGTTATTTTTCGTGAAACCAGACCCGTTAAATTAACTGTTGGTATCTTACACGAGGAGGATATATCTTTATTGCTTATTTCGTCTCCTTCTGTTCCCATAGTCCTGGGGTATCCTTGGTTAAAAAAACATAACCCGGGGGGCGTGGCTTGGACGCCGGACGGAATGGCGGCGTAAACCAGTAGCTCCCTGCAGGCTCAGCTCCACTACCCGCCTCACCAGCCCCACAACGCACAATATGGGCAAATCCAACAAGCAGCAGCAAGCGGCACCGACCGCCAACACCCCGAGGGGGTCCCAGACGACGGGCATGAGGCAATTCCTCCTTACTCAGGCAGACCACGCTTCCCAGGCCTCCAGTGACTCGGAGGCTTCGGGCCTGGCCCGCCCGGCCTCACCACGCGGCAGACAACAAGAGCAGGTACCACCCACACCCGATCTGCCCCCATCCCAGCTGGATTGGGCATCCCTGCTAAACAACCTACCCACGAAAGCTGACCTAAAGGAGGCAAATGCCGCCCTCCACAAATCCATAGCAGGGGAACTCCATGCATTAAGGGAGGACATACAGGGGATTCACCACAAGCTGGCACAATTAGAGGCAGACTGTGACCATGTGACATCGGCACAACATGCCAATACAAGTGTAATACAGCGACAGGCTACCCAACTGCGCCAAATGGCCCTCCATATGGAAGACCTAGACAATAGAGGAAGGCGACAGAATATCAGAATACGGGGTCTGCCAGAGGAGCTGGACCAGACCACCCCAATACGTGATTCACTCACGGAAATTTTCAATTCCCTCCTACAGCGGCCGAACACAACACCTATTGAATTCGTAAGGGCACACAGGGCCCTCAGACCCAAAGGCCCACCGGAATCCCCTCCATGGGACGTGGTGTGCTGCTTATTACACTTTCAAGTAAAGGAAGACATCCTGAAAAGCGCTAGAGATAAAAAACAAATCCTCCACCATGGCGCAGAAATACAACTATATCCGGACTTATCCCCAGCGACGCTGGCATATCGCCGAGCCATGCGCCCTCTCACGCGCATACTACAATCCAACAAGATCAGATATCGCTGGAGCTTCCCCACTGGAATACAAATTACCACGAGCACTGGCTCCTTCACGGTGAAGAACGACGGAGACCTGAGGGACATTATACGGGAACTACAACTACCGCACGTGCAGCTGACATGGCCGGACCCGATGACCTTCTACGAGTTTTCACCTGAAGCAAACCGCCAAACGCAACAGCCCACCAGACCGAGAAGAACGAGACAGCAAACCACGCGCCCTACGGGCGCCAACATGTAGGGGACAATGCATCGCCCACCTGCCATCCCAGGACCCCACCTCACCCCACCCGTGAACTAACTGCACGTTACCCTCCCGAACTATCGAGACCAAAGACAGAGAACACACCAAGCTGACCCCTACGAACCGCAAGTATACCTCCCACGGGAGACACATCCAGCCACACTAACAGAGAAGCACCGGGGGGTGCGCCTGCGGCACAGGAGCCCGGCCATGCGGAGCCCTGTAGCCTACTGGACTAATTTTGAACTTCTCTTAATAATACAAGAGGCACACGAGAGTCTAGTAATGTCTGGTCCGCACACTTGGGTTTAAGAGGGGGGTGCCCGCCCCCCCGGCTGGGCCCGGCCGCCGCTGCTTACCTGCCCTGTGATGAACTCCGGGGAGCAGGTGGGGGGTGGCGCCGGCGGGGCACACCCGGGGTGGGGGCACCAACAGATCACAGAGGGGGGGGACCGGCGGACACAGGGCCACATACTCCAACCCGCCTGTAGACCAGCCGCTCACAATAGGTAAGGGACAGGGGGGGACATAAACACATGAGTGACCACCCAAGCAGACACACCTAGACTAGCCAGAACGACTACAGTGCCCCTACTAGAACACACACCTGGACCATGGATTGGGGGGGCCCCTAACCAAGGGAGGGAGGGAGGGAGGGAGGGAGGGGTCGCGTGAGGGGTCAACTCACACTAACCAGGCCAGCTAATGGGGGGGGAGGAACTGGGGGGGGGGGGGTGGATGTAAAACCTTACACCATAATGGAATTGCCAGCTACTTGTTATTACCTGTTGTGAAATGAAATTATATGTTAATGTTACTGTTTCTGCCTTATTACAGCAACCTGATTGTACCTGTTGTGCAACACACACACTGGCTCTCGAGCCAACACACCCCGAGGCGGGGAAGACCAACACCTGGGAGCCACGCAGGGGCGACATGGGACTCCACCCACCACACAAACACCGGAACCGAGACACCCAACCATTGCCCTGCGAGGGAGACGTCACCCAGACGGAGAGTTACCCACGAGCGCCACTGGTGGCACCGTGGACCGAGGCTCCCCGACGTCTACACCTACCGGTCACGCGACCGGAACACGACCACTGGAGACTACAGGGAATATCTACACACACCAAGGTACCTTACCCCCCCCCCTTCCCTACCCCACCCTAAACCCTGACGCCCCGACCTCACACTGACCACGACTCATAGAACACGTTAGGTACACACATACCGCATATTCCGCGGACGACGACACCCGTACTACACACACCAATAACTACCTGACCAGACAACATGACACTGACCCCCGCACTATTGCATATTCTCACGATCAATGCTAAAGGACTGAACAAACCAGAGAAGAGATCTGGAGCACTACGAGACTTTCACAAACAAAGGGCCGGGATAGTCATGCTGCAGGAAACACACTTTAAGAAGGGGGCCAGACCCAAACTCACTAACCAGCACTACACGCAAGGCTACTACAGTGACTACCACGGGGGTAAAGCTAGGGGGACAGCAATACTTTTACATAAGAGAGTGCCGTTCCAGGAGGGGGGCTGCCTAACGGACGACGAGGGCAGATATCTGTTCCTCAAAGGGAGAATAGCGGACCGTCAGTACACATTCGCGACCATATATGCCCCTAACACACAACACTACCGCTTCCTCAAACGAACACTTCACAAACTTCAGGAGTTCAAAGAAGGGACTCTCATATTAGGGGGGGACTTCAATGTCGCATTAGACCCAACCTGGGACACTTCAACGGGCGCCTCCCATATCCCAACTCAACAACTCAGGGACATCAAATCCCTACTCCGCGACCACCGACTGGTCGACTGCTGGAGGGCCCACCACCCAGACGCACGAGATTTCACCTTTCACTCTCATCCACACAACTCATACTCCCGAATAGACCACATATACGCCACACACTACAACCTCTCATTAGTGACCGACGTCAGGATCGGCACAGCCACATGGTCGGATCACGCCCCTGTATCCCTTACAATAAAATCACCACTATTCCACCCCACGTCTCCGAAATGGAGACTCAATGAATACCTACTCTCCCACACGGGAGTTACGACCCTCATAGGCGACAAAATTAGAGAATACATGGCCACCAATACGACGGAACAGACATCACCAACGATACGCTGGGAGGCGCACAAAAGTGTGATAAGGGGTCACTATATTCAACAGGGGGCGATACTAAAAAGACAAACCGTAGCCCGACTGGCTGACCTACTAGAGGACATACACAAAACTGACGAACAAAACAAGCGCGACCCAGACCGTGCACACCAAACTCGACTCCTGCAACTGAGGAGGGACTTAGCGACATTACTACACTCCAAACACCACAGGGAAGCACTCAGAAATAAGGCCTTCTTTACCTTACATGGGAACAAGAGTGGCAAGCTCCTCGCAGCGATGCTGAGGAAACAGAGACAACACACCTACATCGACAAGATTAGGGACAAACAGGGGACCCTACACCGCCTCCCGACTGATATCATGAGAACGATCCGCTCATATTACACTGCACTATATGAACTTCCGCAACCGACAACCGAACTGGCGAAGACACATCTTCGCCGTTCGATTCATGACTACCTGACTAAATACCCGATACCGACCCTGGACGCAGAAGCCGCCGACCTCATTGACGAACCCATCACAGTTGCGGAACTAGCACTGGCGGTCAAACTTGCTAAACCGGGCAAAAGCCCGGGACCGGACGGTCTACCGACTAAATATTACCAGACCTACGCCGAGGACCTCTACCCACCCATGGTGGAGGCATTCAACGCGATACGAGACGGGAATCACATCCCTACACAAGCCTTAACGGCCCATATCACAATCATACCCAAAGACGGCAAAGATAGGGAGCACTGCGGGAACTACAGGCCAATATCGCTTATCAACTGCGATATTAAGCTATTGGCCAAGATCCTAGCGACGCGTCTTACCAGGCATATCCCATCTCTGGTCCACCCTGACCAGGTGGGATTCGTGACAGGGCGCGAGGCACGCGACAACACCATCAGAGCACTCACCCTCATGCATGGAGGGAGAGATGCGGACGGGGGCCTTCTCTTGCTATCCACGGACGCGGAGAAGGCCTTCGACAGAGTAAACTGGGACTACCTCTTCGAAACGTTAGCACATATGGGGCTGGGAACACACATGCGACGCTGGATAGAGGCTCTGTACCGAGGACCGACGGCACAAGTGCTAGTCAACGGGGCGCTGACCGAAGCCTTTACCATATATAACGGCACGCAACAGGGGTGCCCTCTTTCCCCACTTCTGTTCGCACTCGCACTAGAACCATTCCTTACGCACATCCGACATGACCCAGACATAACAGGCCTGACGACAGGCCAAGTACAACACAAAATAGCGGCATACGCGGACGACCTACTTTTTGTGGTAACCAACCCCGAAATCACCCTTCCAAACATCCAGAAAGGCCTACGGACATTTGGTGCCATCTCTAACTTAAAAATTAACTATAGTAAATCCTACATCCTGAACGTTGGTGTCCCCACCATACGAGCGGACCCCCTGCGCCGTAGTTTCCCCTTCCAATGGGCCGAACACAAAATTAGATATTTGGGAATATGGCTGTCGAGACAGAGCAGAGACCTATATAGGGACAACTTCGCCGACATACTGCGCACTTTCCAAAGAGACCTGAGGGACTGGTCCTACCCGCACATATCGTGGCTCGGGAGGGTACAGGTCATAAAAATGAATTTCCTTCCACGCCTTCTATACCTCCTCCAGGCCATTCCCATCGCCATACCGGGCCCCTTTTTCGCCACGCTCAGAACAGAAATGATAAAATACGTATGGAATGGGGGGAGGCCTAGAGTGAAGCTCTCCACACTGACACGCCCTAAAGACAAAGGGGGACTAGCCCTCCCAGACTTTCACCAGTACTACGTGGCCACACACCTACAGAGAATCGTGGAATGGTCTAAGGATGGGGTACACAAATTATGGAAGTCAGTGGAGGAGACAGAGGCGGGCAGACCGATCTCAGGCCTTCCCTGGGGCCGAGACGTAACTGACAAAGTCAATATAGACATGTCAATATACACGAGACACACCATGAGAGTGTGGCGGAGGGTCGCGAGGAAGGGGAACATGGCACCGTACCCCTCCCCCTTCTACCCCTGACACACAACGAAGATTTCCCGCCGGGACTAGACCCAAAGGCCCTTAGGCACGTTCTCCCGGACAAATCCCCACGCCTCCACCACCTCCTCCAAGGAGGGAAATGTAAAGCTAACAGACTTGATGGGAGAGACGCTCCCGACCTTTATGCACCTTTTTCGGTATACCCAACTGGCCAACTTTGTCCGCTCCCTGCCCCAAGGACCAGCACTCATCAGGGACCGAACCACAATTGAAAAGGTCAGCTCCCACCCAGACCCACTCCCACACGGAGTGTCATTCCTCTACTCCATGCTCCAATCAGAGACCCCATCCGAAACCCCCCGCTTCATGGGAAAATGGGAGGCCGCCCTGGGTTACACGCTCACAGACGCAGAATGGGAATCCATCTGCTACCTTACACACCACTGTTCCACTCACAGCAAAACACAAGAAACGGGCTACAAGCTTCTAACACATTGGTATAGGACCCTGCACCTCCTTCACCACGTAAACCCAGACCACTCCAGACTGTGTTGGAGATGTGAACTAGAGGTAGGCACCACAAAACACATTTGGTGGGACTGTACACTGATCCAACCGTACTGGAAGAGGATACACAATATGTTGGAGAGATTTACGGACGCGCCCCCCCCCCCCCCGGAACCGGCAGCGATGCTCCTGCACCACACTACAGTTCCACACTCTAGATACAAAAAGTCCATGACTATCAGGATACTTAATGTGGCCAAACGAGTGCTGCCCCAATACTGGAAACAAGCAGTGACACCCCCAATTACGGCCTGGTTCAGCCAAATGGAGGACCTAAGGACGATAGAGGAACTAACCATGACGGCTAATTCCACACCCACTGCCTACATGAACATTTGGACGCATTGGATTCTAGAGACGGCAAAAGAGGAATTCCAATTAGAACTCAGACCTCACACTGACGAACACCACCGCACCGACAGATAGAACTCAAAACATGCACACCGGACACCACAAGACTACAGACAGATGACCTGAACGGAACCTTCACCACTTTCCTCCCACCCCGACACTTTCCCCCCCTTCCCCTAAAAACACCCCAAGCATTACCCTTATTTGGAAACACTACTGAAACCGCAACCACACATCCAACAAAAACATACCTCATGCCCGCAATACTGCCATCTCCCCGGATAAACACGGGAAACAATGACGGCAACAACGGGGAAAACATACACCCACAACAACCAATGCCACCAGGCCTGAGACGCAGGGCTCTATGAAAAGTCGACGACAGGGAACACAAGGGAGGCCTACATACCTAGGCTCTCACATAAACCAGGCCCCTAAAGCAATGTGCGCCCCGACAAGATACCGGGGTAACACCGACACACTGATGGCACCACCACATTAAAGATCCCACGCATGTGAATGGCACAGGAAATGGAGTTCACTCCACAGACACTGACACTTTACCACGGGCTCATTAACTTGAAATAATAAGGTTGCCTAGAATATAGTTCACCCTGTTTATAAAATGTTGTATAACTACTATTCCCAGACACGGATACCACCAATTACCGGAGACCTGCGAGTCCTCCTACATCGAAGGCCTGCGAGCCTAAAATGATATCATATGACGTAATACACTGTAGAGACCTACGTGTCTCATTGAGCAACGATACTAGCAAACCGGATAAATAAATAAAAATCATACTCACAAACATGGACCTGTTCCGTGGGCCTGGGCCTGGAGCTACAGCTCCATCAGCCCCTACGATGATCCGGCTATGACAATATATATGACTAAAGCGGCCTGCGAGCCCTCAAATACTGGGGGCCTACGCGCCCAAACGTATGTTCGTTTACCTAACCTAACTTATTATGTTTTTCTTCCGCTTTGATTATACCTATGCTAAAGAAGAGACCTGCGAGTCTCACTGTTTTTTCCTGCATTGAAATATAAAATAAAAATAAAAATTATATTTACAAAAAAAAAACATAACCCTATTATTGATTGGGAACTAGGGGAGATAATCTCATGGGGTCAGGGTTGTCAGGACAGGTGCTTACGGACAGTGTCACCGCTTTTCGCAGTTAACACATCGATTAATTCTGCCTACTCTACAGAGGTACAAATACCGCCCCTATAACTGGATTTAAAGGCAGTATTTGACAAAAAGAATGCTGATACTTTACCTCCACACAGGTCTTTTGATTGTAAGATTAATCTACTACCTGGTACTATGCCTCCCAGGGGTAATGTATATCCTTTGTCCACTAAAGAGAACTTGGTCTTAGAGGAGTATATTCGTGAGAACCTTGAAAAAGGATTCATTAGGAGATCCTCCTCTCCTGCCGGGGCTGGGTTTTTTTTTTGTTAAGAAGAAGGATGGTACACTAAGACCTTGCATTGATTATCGAGGTTTGAACAAAATAACCATTAGAAATGCCTACCCTATTCCTTTGATTACCGAGCTCTTTGATCGTCTAAAAGGCTCCAAAATTTTCACCAAGTTAGATCTCAGAGGGGCGTATAACTTAGTGAGAATTCAGCAGGGATACGAGTGGATGACGGCGTTCAATACCCGTTATGGGCACTATGAATACACAGTAATGCCTTTTGGTCTCTGTAATGCACCGGCAGTATTTCAGGACCTGATCAATGAAGTTCTTAGGGAATTTCAACATGACTGCGTTATTGTATATCTGGATGATATACTTATACACTCTAGAGAGATTGAGACTCACCACAGACAAGTCAGAAGGGTATTGCGCAAGCTTCTTCAACATGGCCTTTACTGCAAATTGGAGAAATGCAGCTTTGACCAATCCCAGATAAACTTTCTTGGTTATGTGATTTCTGGGGAAGGGTTTAAGATGGACCCGGATAAGCTCCAGTCCATTTTAGATTGGCCTTTACCCAAGGGCCTCAAGGCCATTCAGAGGTTTATCGGATTCTCCAACTATTATAGGCGCTTCATTAAGGGATACTCTTCAATTATAGCTCCTATTACCAATATGACCAGACAGGGGGCTGGGCTGACACTAAGAACTGGTCTACTGAAGCCCTTCTTGCCTTCAAAACACTCAAGGAACTCTTTGCTTCTGCACCAATTTTAGTTCACCCTGATACGACTCTGCCTTTCCTACTCGAGGTAGACGCCTCAGAGACAGGTATAGGTGCTATCCTGTCCCAAAGGTTAGGTGTGGATAAGCCCTTACATCCATGTGTTTTTTTTTTTCCAAGAAACTATCAGGTCCTGAGAGCAGATATGACATTGGTGACAGGGAACTACTAGCAGTTATCATGGCCTTGAAGGAGTGGAGACATTTATTGGAGGGCACCTTACATCCTGTTACTATTTTGACAGACCACAAGAACTTGTCCTATATTGGGGAGGCCAAGCGCTTGTCCTCCAGGCAAGCTCGTTGGTCTTTATTCCTCACGCATTTCAATTACGTGCTCACTTATAGACCTGGTTCTAAGAATTCTAAAGCCGATGCTTTGTCTCGCCAATATGAACCTTCTGCGATATCTGAGCCGGTTTTGTCTTCTATAGTACCCAGGTGCAATATTATCGCCAACACGAGTCTCAAGATTCACTCTCCGTTGCTTGGTCAGATCATGAAGTTGCAGCATCTGGCGCCTAGACAGACTCCTGGGGCAAGGCATTTCGTTCCTCCTGAACTCCAACTGGAACTCTTACAGTGTTTTCACAACAGTAAGGCGGCTGGGCATCCGGGTATTCGCAAGACATGTTCATTGATCTCTAAAGATTTCTGGTGGCCTTCTTTACGGAAGGATATTAGGGATTTCATCGGAGCATGTGAGGTCTGTATGAAGACTAAGCAACCTCATACGCTTCCATGTGGTTTGTTACATCCCTTGAACATTCCAGAGAGACCATGGTCCTGTTTGGCTATGGACTTCATTGTAGATTTGCCTGTTTCTAAAAAACAGACTGTGATCCTCACGGTGGTTGATAGGTTTACTAAGATGGCTCACTTCGTGCCCTTAACTAAACTCCCGACTTCTCCTGAATTGGCGGAGATATTCGCGAGAGAGATTTTTCGCTTACATGGGATACCTTCCGAAATTGTTTCCGATAGAGGTTCCCAATTTGTTTCACGTTTTTGGAGATCCTTCTGTTCTCAACTGGGCATCAAATTGAATTTTTCTTCTGCCTATCACCCTCAGTCTAACGGAGCTGCTGAACGTACCAATCAAAAGATTGAACAATATTTGCGTTGTTTTGTTTCTGAACACCAGGACGATTGGGTCGGTTTGATTCCTTGGGCGGAGTTTGCACACAACAATCTCGTTTGTGATTCTACTCGTTCCAGCCCCTTTTTCATGAATTATGGCTTTCATCCTTCCATTCTTCCCTCGGTCCCTCCTTCCCAAGGGGTACCGTCGGTTGATGTTCATGTTGCCAATTTGAGGAAGTTGTGGGATCAGACTCGACAAATTCTCCTACATAATTCCATGTTGTTCAAGAAACACGCTGATAAGCACAGAAGGGCGGCTCCGGTTTTTGTTCCAGGTGATAGGGTATGGTTGAGTACAAGAAACATTCGTTTAAAGGTTCCTTCTATGAAATTCGCTCCCCGTTACATTGGCCCTTACAGGGTTCTGACTCGAATTAACCCAGTTGCGTATCGCCTAGCTCTTCCAGCTGCCTTACGCATCCCTAACTCCTTTCATGTTTCCCTACTGAAACCGCTAGTCTGTAACAGATTTTCCTCCACTATATCCTCTCCTCGCTCTGTTCAGGTTGAGGGTCAGGAGGAGTATGAAATCAACTCCATCATCGATTCTCGAATCTCCCAGGGGAAGTTACAATATCTTATTGACTGGAAGGGATATGGTCCTGAGGAGAGGACTTGGGTACCTCAGGAGGATGTACATGCTCCTCGCCTCCGCAGGGCTTTTCACTCCCATTTTCCATCTCGCCCCGGTTCCTTCCGCCCGGTGGGCGTTTCTGAGAGGGGGGGTACTGTCAGGGTACCTGTAGTCTCTACCTCAGAGGAGGTGAGAGACTTAGACGTTTGTCCTCCCAGAGGGGTTGTTTCTTCCGTTCCTCGCGGTCCCCTCGGCCATTTACAAGCCGACCGCGAGGGATCCACTTCCTTATATGATGCAACGCTCAGTGGTCGACGTCATGACGCCAACCCGGGACGACCTGTCAGTCAAGTCCCGAGCACTAATCAGGACTCGTCGGGGGCGTGATTACCCTCTAGAATCAAGGTATAAAGTAAGGCTTCCGGCATCTGCTCATTGCCCTGTCGTGGTTCTAGCCTGTCTAGTCACTCAGTGCTCTTGTATTCTAGTTGTCTCTTTGGTTCTGACCCGGCTTGTTTGTTCTACCCTGTTTATCTCTGTTACCCTTTGACTCGGCTTGTCTCTCGCTTACCTGTCCTCTCCTTCCCTCGACCTCGGCTTGTTCCTAGACCATTCTCTACTTACTCCTTACGTTAAGTCCGGCCATTCTAAGGTCCGGTATACGTACTTACCACCTGTTTGTACTCTGCGTGTTGGATCCCTGTCCCGATCCTGACAGGCCGTTAGGAAAGGTGTGTGATTGGGATAAGTGGTTGTGGCTGTATTTACCTTATCCTGGGACCGACCTGGCTCCTAAGCTTGAGCCGCGCGTGGCTGGATCACTCCTGCCTCCACACGAGCCGCATGCGGCTTGATGTCCTCTTCTGACTTAGCCGCGTGCACTGACCGCAGTGATCGGTCACGTGGCCCGCCTGGCACTAGGAGCACGGCTCGAGTCACGAGCTCGCTCTTAAAGGGGCAGTGGGAGCCAAAAGTTGATTCAGGCTCCCATTGGCCCATGTCATTCCAGCACCCCCACACACGAACATTTTGGGGGCACAATAGCTTGCATTTAAAAAACAAAAAACTTTTTTGACTGAAATATGATAGCAGTCAGTTTCCTTCACACGTGTGCATTTCAGGGCCTGCCAGGGCACAGTGTCACACCAGTGCAACTCATATCTGGTGTAACAGTAGTGTACATTTAAAAAAAAATACAGGGGGCTTGTTGTCACCTTTCGGGGACCCTTGGTGTTGTACGTGGCTGGGTGGAGGAAGAGACCTTCAATGACATCAGTGAGGACAAGGAACGGGACATGGCTAGCTTGGTATCCAACCTTGTGCAAATGGGGAGTTTGCGGTTGTGAAAATGGACTGTTTGCAGTTGTTTGCGGTGCATTAAACGGGGAGTTTGGTCTGTCACTGTGAAGCGGGTGTAACCCTTACACTACCTGATCGATACAACATCATACCTGATGTTTTAAAGCACGTTATTCCAAACAATTTAGGAATGTTAGGTGATTTATGCCCTTTATGGATTAAAACCAGACTCTGCATCAACTATGTAATTTTCCATGGGAGTTTTGCCATGGATCCCCCTCTGACATGCCACAGTCCAGGTGTTAGTCCCCTTGAAACAACTTTTCCATCACTATTGTGGCCAGAAAGAGTCCCTGTGGGTTTTAAAATTCGCCTGCCTATGGAAGTCTATGGCGGTTCGCCCGTTCGCGAACATTTGCGGAAGTTCGCATTCGCCGTTCGCAAACGGAACATTTTATGTTCGCGACATCACTAATGTTCATATTACTTTCAAAATAATCGATATGTTAAAGAACTGCTAATTACATTTATAACACCAAATGGTAACATGAGATGAGACCTAGCAGACTAATTTATTGCAATTAAAAAGAAAGAGTTATTAAATTCAAGTGCATGTATCAAACTGCATTAATATTGCAAGTAGTAAAAGTATGTCTATTTGTGCAATTACCTTTAGTTTACAGGAGACCAATTTTTTACATAATTTATTATGACTAAGCTGCAAAAATGTGTGTATGTGTGTAATATGTGTCCATATGTGTGCATGTGTGGTATGTAGTATGATAGATATGTGTGATGGACCACCTGGCACCCCGATCGGGTACCTCCGTCAATCACTGCTTCCTAGTACTTGTGCGCACCAAACACCATAAACACTGCACTGGAATACCATAGCCATCGTAAACCCCACAAACTGCCGCAGCTTGGTTGGTGTCTTCCTGTCCTCCACTCACCCTGGACCCAAGACCAGGATCCAGCTTCCTCTGGGTAGCCCTCTCCTAGTCCAGAGAGTGAAGCAGGCTGCTCTTACAAGAGCACTTGTTGGGATCCAAAGGAGTATAGTGATTTTTCAATCCCCAGAGTGTGAATATAGCTCTCCAATCCCTCAAACATGAGTCTAGACTTCATGAAGAGTAAAACGAATCACGTTTAATGGTAGCCACAACTGGCCTTTTGAGACAGTCCCCATGCAAGGGACACCCCCCCCCCCCCCTGGACCTGAGAGTAAACCACAGTAGAAACAAATACACAATCACATTGGCTCTCAGTTCCAGGACACTCCCATACAAAATAGGTCAATCCCTCCCCTATGCCTGGGAGATAATTGAGTCATGCACTATAGTAAATTATCTCCAAACAAAAAAAAGACAATTTTTTACAAACCCCCCAAAATACCTTAAATTAAAACACACAAAACCCCCACAAAGGTTAGATCCCCTGATAGCCCTGATCTGGGTGACCAACATATCCAAAAATCACCCAGATCAGTTAAGGGGTTTAGGAATTTCCTGGAAGTCTTAATTTTGACCGACTGTCAGCATGGTCCCATGCCCAAAACAGTTCCAGAGAATCAGGGCTTGCGGTCGGTCTAGTTCGGTAGTTTGAAAACGAACAAACTACCAAACAGAGTCAATAGTCTTACCCTGGAGCTTGTTCCCCTAATCCAGACTAATGATTTCACCAAACAGTGCCCTTCTAAATTGTATAGCATCAAATGCAGGCTATGATGGAAGTCCAGCAGTGTTCGGGAGTTTCTGTGTCCGATTTTAGTTCCATGAGAATCATGCCCAAACATCGCTGCCTGCCTTCAATAGAACAAGATGGCCACCACCTCGTGGTTGTCCATAGGAATTGCGGCCACCCAGACGCACAATTAGAACACTGCAGTGAGAACCGTTCCAAGGTGTTAATAGGTGTTAACAAGCTCCCGGGTGGTCCCTGCAGGGCCGGCGCCACCTGTAAGGCGACCTAGGCAGCCGCCTAGGGCACAACTTACCAGGGGGCGCCGGATCCCTGTCCTCGCTGCGCCTCCACATGCTGCGCCGCCTGAGCGCTTTAACAAGCCCCAGGCGGCGCAGCACTGCTGCATGGAGGGCGGCCGGGTTTGAGTGACCGGCAGGAGGGAAGCGCAGAGCGCTCCCTCCTGCCGGTCTCTCCATGTAGCGTGGCCGGGTGGCGCGGAACGCGGGACAGGAACCTTTGTTTCCTGTACCCGGCCGCCGGCGGAATGACAGGAAGTGCTCACTGAGTGAGCATTTCCGGTCATTCCGCCGGCGGCCGGGTACAGGAAACAGAGGTTCCTGTCCCGCGTTCCACGCCGCCCGGCCACGCTACATGGGCAGGAGGGGAGGGTAAGGACCACTAAGGGGGGGGAGTTATAGGGACCACTAAGGGGGGGGGGAGTTATAGGGACCACTAAGGGGGGGGGGGGGTTATAAGGACCACTAAGGGGGGTATAAGGACCACTAAGGGGGGTATAAGGACCACTAAGGGGGGTATAAGGACCACTAAGGGGGGTATAAGGACCACTAAGGGGGGTATAAGGACCACTAAGGGAGGGGGGGGTATAAGGACCACTAAGGGAGGGGGGGGGTTATAAGCACCACTAAGGGAGGGGGGGTTATAAGCACCACTAAGGGAGGGGGGGGGGGTTGTAAGGACCACTAAGGGAGGGGTATATGAGGACCACTAAGGGGGGTATAAGGACCACTAAGGGGGGGTATAAGGACCACTAAGGGGGGGTATAAGGACCACTAAGGGGGGTATAAGGACCACTAAGGGAGGGGGGGGTATAAGGACCACTAAGGGAGGGGGGGTTATAAGCACCACTAAGGGAGGGGGGGTATAAGCACCACTAAGGGAGGGGGGGGGTTGTAAGGACCACTAAGGGAGGGGTATATGAGGACCACTAAGGGGGGTATAAGGACCACTAAGGGAGGGGGGGTATAAGGACCACTAAGGGAGGGGGGGGGGGTTTATAAGGACCACTAAGGGAGGGGGGGGGGTTTATAAGGACCACTAAGGGAGGGGGGGGGTTTATAAGGACCACTAAGGGAGGGGGGGGGGTTTATAAGGACCACTAAAGGAGGGGGGGGCTATAAGGACCACTAAGGGAGGGGGGGGCTATAAGGACCACTAAGGGAGGGGGGGGCTATAAGGACCACTAAGGGAGGGGGGCTATAAGGACCACTAAGGGAGGGGGGTATAAGGACCACTAAGGGAGGGGGGTATAAGGACCACTAGGGGAGGGATGGGGGGATAAGGACCACTATGGGAGGGAGGGGGGATAAGGACCACTATGGGAGGGAGGGGGGGATAAGGACCACTATGGGAGGGAGGGGGGATAAGGACCACTATGGGAGGGAAGGGGGGGATAAGGACCACTATGGGAGGGAAGGGGGGGATAAGGACCACTATGGGAGGGAAGGGGGGGGATAAGGACCACTATGGGAGGGAAGGGGGGGGATAAGGACCACTATGGGAGGGAGGGGGGATAAGGACCACTATGGGAGGGAGGGGGGATAAGGACCACTATGGGAGGGAGGGGGGATAAGGACCACTATGGGAGGGAGGGGGGATAAGGACCACTATGGGAGGGAGGGGGGATAAGGACCACTATGGGAGGGAGGGGGGATAAGGACCACTATGGGAGGGAGGGGGGATAAAGACCACTATGGGAGGGAGGGGGGGGATAAGGACCACTAGGGGAGGGGGGATAAGGACCACTAGGGGAGGGAGGGGGGATAAGGACCACTAAGGGGGGGAAGGACCACCAAAGGGGGGTAAGGAGGGAGGACTACTAAGGAGAGGGGAGGAGGGTGATTACCACTAAGGGGGTGGGGGGAGTAGGGGAAGGTCTACTAAGGGGTTTAGGAGAGGGAGGACCACTAAGGGGTTTGGGAGAGGGAGGACCACTAAGGGGGGAGGGGGGATTGAGAAGACCACCAAGGGGGACTGCAGAGGGACAGGGGGCCAAGGGAGAGCACTAAGTGACAGAAGGGGAGAACACAGAGGGACAGAAGGGAAGGATAAATCAATAATTGAGGGGAGAGCACTATGAATTTTTTTTAAAAAAAAGAAAGAGCTGTTCCCCTCCCAGTCCCTATCCTACCCCACAAACCCTCTCTTTTACACTACACACATACACAATGCATCTCCCCCCCACACACACAGAAACATACAATGCATTCCTATTCACACACAGACATACCCGAAACACACAATGCATCCCTTACGTTCTCTTACATAATTAATGCACCCCTTACAGACACACACTGCATTCAATTACATACACAGAAACAAACCTTGCACCCCTTACACACACACACACACACACACACACACACAGAAACATACAATGCATTCCTTACACGCAAACACACACTACATCCCCTATAAACACACTACATCCCTTACACAAATTGCACACGTAAAACATCCCCAACTCATGGATGGGCCATGTAGGTGGATTTATGGGTGGGCATTGTAGGCGTATGCCCCCTGGGGGCCCAGACCTTGAGCTGTGTAAGGGGCCCTAAAAAATGGAGCTGCTTCCTGTTCGTTAATTGTTGTGAGCACTGTTAAAAACAGTCTCCAGAGAGCCTCTTCTACACCAGACCTGTGGAGCCAGACTGAGCCCATCATCAGCCTCTTGTCCTCATCTGGTGGTAAGTAGGCAATCCAATATATTATTAGTGGCACTAATCTCTAATTTACCTCACATTAAATGGATACTATAGTCACCAGAAGCACTACAGCATAATGTAGTGGTTCTGGTGTCTATAGCCTGTGCCTGTAGGCTTTTTAATGTAAACACACTGTCTTTTCAGATAAGACACTTTGTGAAGACTGGCGTTGGCCCATATGGCAGAGCATATGGGCGGGGCATTGTGATGTCACATGGTGGGCTGGACATATGGGGGGGTGGCAAATTTTTTTTTGCCTAGGGCGGCAAAAATCTTTGCACCGGCCCTGGGTCCCTGGTTCCCCTATGTACCCTTCACTAAAAATATATCCCCTCCCCCCTCATGCGGTAAATAATTGCTTTGTTTTTATACTGATTGGGAGTTCCTAGTTTCCACTGCATTTAGATTCGAGACTAACTCCTCACTTACCACAATAGGAATGCTGATCGCTCTCTTGGCTAATTAAAGGGACACTCCATGCACCCAGACCACCTCTGCCCATTGTAGTGGTCTGGGTGCCTTGCCCCTCTCCCCTTAGCCCTGTTAGTCAAAACACTGCGGTTTGGGAGAAACCTCAGTGTTTTGATTACAGGGCTAATCCAACCTCTAGTTGCTGTATCTCAGACAGCGTTAGATGGTGCTTCCTTGTTCTTAGAGCACGAAAAGTGTTTTAAATGACGTTCGATGTCCCCATGCTCTGCATGAGAACGTCCAGCGTCGCCGGAATCTCCATAAGAAAGCATTGAATAATGCTTTCTTACGGGGAGGTCTAATGCAGACGCACAGCCTTTGCCGCACATGCGCATTAGGTCTCCCACGCCAGCAGCAGGGGAGGAGCGTGGGCGGAGCTGAGCCAGCACCGAGGGACTTCGGCACTGGACCCAGGTAAGTGACCGAAGGGGTCATTAACCCCTTGAGTGCCGCGGGAGGGGGCCTTGACAGAAGGGGAAGCTTTAGTGCCTGGCAATATAGTTTCCATTTAAGAGTCATATGGACCTCAAATTCATTTATTTGACAGTTCTATCCCATTAATGTGGTAGTTCCCATCACATTCTCAAGGAATGGGGAAGGTAGATAGTGTTAATCTTTAATGCTTTTGGTGTGAGATTATAGGTGGGACCATAAAAAAGGTCTTCTATAAGGTTCTTCTTGGTTAATAGAAGCCCTGGGGACTCCCATTATTTGTCAAATGCACACTTTATTAAAATGATGGTGCAATATAGTAAAAGCATTAAAGATTTAGATAATGTTTGGATGTGGGTAATGCAAGAAAGACTGGAACTGTGTATCAGAGACTGCGGGCATAAGATAATAGTTAGATTCTTGTTGACTATAAGAGATATTTGAACAGGTGTTTTGATTTAATGTATAGGGAGGTTTACCAAGAGATTTGTTTGTTTTTTAACAATCTATAGTAATTGAAGAAGGGTAGGCAGGCATTATATAACCACCGGCAGGGCAGCTCAGTGTATGCCCAGAGGGAGCTTTATATCCTGACAACTGAGTGATTGACAGTTATCTTACACCTACTTGGTAGATTTCCTGTACAATTGATTTTAAACTTTACATTTTATTTTGCTACCTAACTGTGTTAACCAAACAAACCTTGTGTCTGTATGTCTAACTTAGGTTTATACATTATACAAATAAAATTACTGTGCACACATAATCATACACTAATAATCTTATCAAGGAACATTTTTATTTTAAATAGCCTGATAATATTATTAGTGTATTATTATGTGTGCGCAGTAACTTAATTTGTATCATGTATGAATATTGGTCACTACGGCAGCACCATTGCTGTAGAATGCATGTTTCGGGTGTGCCCCCAATCCTTTTTTATTTTTTGCTATAACTTATGATTAGCACAATTAGTTCAGGAGTAGGTTATCCACTGTAAAGTCTTCCACAGTGTTTTGTTAATAATAATAATAATAATAATAATAATATTAATAAAATGTTAATAATAAATAACACTAATAAACTTTTTTGTGAGATACAATGTTTACTGAAAAAACCCTTCGATATACATTAATCACAGCAGCATTTTTGAACAAACGGCTTGAAATGGATTCAACTAATAATTTGTGTGATGGATGTTAAACCATTGCAGTTTTATAGCTTATGTAATGCAGACTTCGGCTGCGGCCAATAATTAGGCTGCCCTGCTGTATTGTGCCGTATAGATTGCATGCTGGGTGTTTTTCTTCATCTCCTTATTATGTCATCTATTGATTGTGCTTTATGAAGCTTCTCAGGAGAGATAATAGGGCAATGAGAGAAAACTACTCGGTCTACAGAAATGCTTTGGGATAAAGTGAATATTTAAAGAGCAGTCTTGGACGTGGTGGTAACTCGTCCCTACCTGTCACAACATGTTTCATGTTTCAGACTGACAGTATTTAGAAAACACATGAAATATAATATTTTTATAATATATTTATTTTTTATTTATCCTAAGTCAAATGTTTTGGTTTTAAGGTTTTAAATGGTTACACAAGAGCGCCTTCTAGTGGTCAGCATTGTTTTATGTTTTTGTTAGATCAACAGAGTGCTGAAGACTGTAGGAAACGTTTAATGTTTGCTTGTGCATTTGCGGTTCATATACAAACCAGTAGCCACTTTGATGTAAATGCATTCCTTAAGACAATGGTACCTCCAAACTTTTACCTTCGTAGTGCAAAAGGGTAACTGAATATTGCCCATTCTGCAGTTTTCTCTAAAGATGTAGCAAGTATCAGAACTCTTTACAGAGACATCAGATTGGTTTCTTGAAATAGATACAATTTGTTAAAAAAACGTAATGCATTTGGCCATTTTCTACCTTTGATACAATGTTAAAATATATTTCTTGCTAGGTACCATTTCATGATCCACTTTGAGTGTTATTTATTAGGAGTCAGTTTGCTCATAAAGGGCAAATTTGTTAAAACTAGATTTGTGCATGGAAGTCAATTCATCCAAAAAAAACTGTTTTGGTTGATTCGGGATTCTTCCATGTGGTGTTTCCGTTCTTGCTAATCTTACTGCTCCTTAATTTTTTCCCCACTTTTCGCCACTTCTCACTTGATCTTGTGAATAAAATCTACATTTACTGGCTCTCCCCCACCTATCAATCATCTTTTTTTTTCCACATCTATCATCAGGGTTTTTGGCAACACAGTTGGAACTCCAAATTACTAAGCATGGGTCATCCATTGTGCATTAAATTTGCTTCATGTAGAGTTTCAGAGTTTGAAAATTCTGACCGCTTGCTGATCGCCGAAAATTTTAATGAATCACAACTCAGGAGAAAACGAATGTACCAGTCTAGGTGAAACTATCAACTCGTGGTTGGCATATCTATTTACTACTTTCAGGGTTACTAGAGGTGGCAGATTTGCTAGGATTGTTGAGACTTAAATATGTGACAAAACAAAAGCTCCTACAGGTTTCTAAACCCTGTGAAACATGATAGACATAGAGTAGTTGAAGGAGCGGTACGAGGAAACAACATGAGAAGGTGGTGAATCAACTTAGGCCAGAACTTAAGATGACTAAATATGACTGCCATAATGAACATAGAGTGCTTATTGGTGGGATTACTATATGGTATAACCCACCAATGCTTTGAGTAAGCTGTTTTAATTGTTTTACAGAAAGTAAAATTGATGTTATACTATGCCATTGGGGTTTCCGAGTTCTGTCATCGCTACAGCCATTGCATACAAAGAGTGCCATATCTGGAATGACATCTCTCCATGTCTGAGTGCTGTGGGAGTTATTCCCTCTCAAGTGGAGCCTTCCTCACCCAGAGCCAGGGATGATAGGGCTCTGGTAAATGTGAGTGCAAACCTCATATGTGTGTGTAGTAATCACTGTGTATTTATAATAAGGATACTCTGCACTAGATTGTGTCTTTTAAATATCTCAGATTTCCTTTGATCAATGGATGTTAAGTATATTTTTAGCGCAACACTTGTTTTTGGTTTTTGGATAATGAACATAAAGACAAGGTGCGTGGATGAGCAAGATACACAAAGTCATGGAATCGGGATTTAAAGTATCTGACGTGAGGATTATGAACATATAGAATGAAGGCTGAAAAGTAATTTTGTAGGACCAGAATGCTAAAGATCACCGTATAATGAGCAGCCCCAGAATAAGGACCATTACCCAAAACTAGCCTGGAAACTCAAACAATGCAAGGTATAATGCAAAAGAGCCTTGATACAGTAAGAGCAATAAGGATATGGAATTCTCTGCCTGAAGAGGTGGTTTTATCAGAGTCCATACAGATGTTTAAACTGCAATTGGATAAATACTTGCTAAAACATAAAATACAGGGATATAATTTCTAATTAGTGCGGTAATAGCTGCTTGATCCAAGGAGACATCTGAGCTATTTTGGGGTCAAGAAGGAATTTTTTCCTAGTTTGTTGCAAAATTGGAAGCGCTTCAGACTGGGTTTTTTGTCTTCTTTTGGATCAACAACAAAAACATATGTGAGGAAGGCTGAACTTGATGGACGCAAGTCTCTTTTCAGCTATGTAACTATGTAACTATGTAACTATGTAACTATGTAACTATGTAACTATGTAACTATGTAAGTATGTAACTAGAAAGGACAAAGCTAAGTCATTCTGAAAGAATAGTGATGAGATCACTTATGAGAAAGATAGATCTTCCACTATCATTTATATCATAAATGTTTAGTCTGCTGAATGAGATGCTGGTATTGGACAAATAAGTAGCTATTACTGTTGGATAACAAATGTTTTCAATATAACTCCCAGCTAACTACATCAAAAAGACCAAAGTGGGGGGGGGGGGGGGGGCGGAGCCGAGCCACGAAGCGGAGAAGTCGCATGGGACTGTAGCTCCCGCAGAAAAAGCAAACTTTCACCCATTTCGGCCCATTAAACCTCTCTCAAATCATCACTGGTGAAAGGGAGAGCCGGCAGAACCGATATGGGGCGTAAATCTAAAAAAGCGAAGCCCGATCAGCCAAGGCAGAGCCAAGACATCGGGGCTCTTTGGAGACAGGCCCGCGAGGCGGCAAGGCCCAAAATGGCCGACCACACTGACACATACTCCGACTACTCGGACGATTTCTATCAAGAAGGAGAAGTCCCAATGACCACACACTTACCTGCACCGGGGACTACACCTCCAGACCCGGACAACGCTCCGGTGACCACTGCAGTACTAAAAACCCTGTTGGTGGGCCTCCAGACCACACTACAGGCGGACATGGCTTCCCTGCGCACGGAGCTACAAGGCATGAATGGCAGGCTGGGAACCCTGGAAAACGCCTCTGTGGCGCGAGATGCGCAAATCACCGCAATGCAGGCGGAAATTACTAACCTACAACTCAAAAACGAGGAATATGATCGAAGTTTCACCGCCGCAGAGGAAGAGCGCAGGGCCACTAATATAAAGGTACGGGGGCTGCCGGAGGATATACCGGCAGAGGAGCTGCCGCACTTAGTCCGCAGGCTCCTGACGGAACTACTCACACCGAAGCAGTCTAAAAGCATTCCAGTTGAATCCGTATTCCGGGTCCCAAAACCGGCTAGAGCCCCGGCTTCTGCAACCCGTGATCTCCTAGTCCGTTTCCACCACCGCAAGGACAAGGCCACACTCCAGGCAGCACTTAAAAACAGAACTCAGGTTTCGTTTGAGGGTCATTCATTAACCTTCTTCGCTGATGTGACTGGCGGCACGCTAGCATGGAGGGGACCCTGAAGCCATTCACTACCCTCCTCAGGCAACGGGACATTAAATACAGGTGGCGCTCTGACCGATCGTTAATTGTCAGGAAAGGGGAAGACAGCCATGTGGTGCACTCGATGCAGGATGCAAGAAACATACAGCACATTTTAGGCCTACCCCAAGATGCGATCCCTGGACCGGTACACCAAGAGAACCCACACCAGCAACACAGATGGGACCCAGTGCGCTCCAAAATATTTGTACCACGCGGACCAGAACAGACCACCGCCGAAGATAACGGCACTTGAAGGGGCCCTGAGGTCTTTCCAAATGCAGATCACTCTGAACGGGACTATAGGCCACTCGGCCGCACTAAGACACTATGACATATTACGCGGGCCACTCAAGTTCTATAAGTGTCCTTATTGTTGTTTTAATGTGAACTTTAATAATGCTCATTAGTTGTATAGAAAATGTCCGCACACTACAGCTCACTTATGCATACGCCCACACCGGCGCCTCACCTGATCCAAACTACTCTCAAACGCACCTAGACATACGTGGGGCTCCTTCCCTCCCCCCCCTCCCCGGCCGTGGGTGGCCGCGGGGGGGGGGGGGGGGGCGGCGAGGCAGTATACCCAATTTTGCAGTCAGTGACACGTTTGAGCACAACAAGAAATGCTTCATAATTTCTACAACCATTACATAGTTTTATACCATGTTTTATCGTATTATATTATATAGTCTAGAGACGTCTCTCTAACATGTGCACACTTTCTATATAAGTGAAAACAAGCGATATCAAGAGGTTAACAGTTTAGAATCTTTGTTTTGTTTTATCTCAATGTAACCTATATACATTCAAATCTCGCTCGCCCATTAATGGCTTAGTACACAATGAGCTAGATGTTACCTGGGCAACTAAACCACCATGATACTCTCGATTACTCAAGGCTAATCGCCTAGCTGTAGTTCATACATTGTACTTCATTTATTACTACCAAGCCTATTACTATGCTCTTAAAAAAAAAAAAAAATTTGTGCAATTCCCACCGGCCACTGTATTAATCACATGTATCCCAGTTTTACTGCACGCTGTTGTGGCGTATGTGACTCGTATGTAATATCTTGTACTCCAAAAATAAAGAATTCAAAAAAAAAAAAAAAAGACCAAAGTGAAATTTAAAAAACTGCAATGTATCATTGCTGTATGCTATTCTCGAATAAAAACCACATGCCATTCTATACTGCACACGTACTGATTTTATTCTATTTTCAGGAACCACCATAACATGCTTCTCTAGATAATAACAATGCGTTGTACATAAATATGCCAGATAACATGTTCTCACCCCTACAGCCCACACACAACAGAGCTTGCATCATTACATTACAACCTTAGCTGAACTTAAGAAACAAAACATATATCTAAAACACCTCACCATGACAAACCTCCCAAGTGTCCATATTTAGGAGGGACGGACCCTTTTTTAAACCCAATTCCATCAGTCCCTTTTCTATCCTAATGTCCCTCTTTTCTAGGAGCTCAATAATATTGTTGATGTGTCTGAAGTGTGTAACAGAGCTCCACAGCAATAATACTCCCAGTAATGTGTCTGAGTGTGTAACAGAGCTCCACAGCAATAATACTCCCAGTAATGTGTCTGAGTGTATAACATAACTCCACAGCAATAATACTCCCAGTAATGTGTCTGAGTGTATAACAGAGCTCCCAGGCAATAATACTTCCAGTAATGTGTCTGAGTGCATAACAGAGCTCCTCATCAATAATACTCCCAGTAATGTGTCTGAGTGTATAACAGAGCTCCACAGCAATAATACTCCCAGTAATGTGTCTGAGTGTGTAACAGAGCTCCACAGCAATAATACTCCCAGTAATGTGTCTGAGTGTATAACAGAGCTCCACAGCAATAATACTCCCAGTAATGTGTCTGAGTGTATAACATAACTCCACAGCAATAATACTCCCAGTAATGTGTCTGAGTGTATAACAGAGCTCCCAGGCAATAATACTTCCAGTAATGTGTCTGAGTGCATAACAGAGCTCCTCATCAATAATACTCCCAGTAATGTGTCTGAGTGTATAACAGAGCTCCCAGGCAATAATACTTCCAGTAATGTGTCTGAGTGTATAACATAACTCCACAGCAATAATACTCCCAGTAATGTGTCTCAGTGTATAACAGAGCTCCCCAGCAATAATACTT
The DNA here is from genome assembly GCF_036172605.1 of Pelobates fuscus. Classification (NCBI taxonomy): domain Eukaryota; kingdom Metazoa; phylum Chordata; class Amphibia; order Anura; family Pelobatidae; genus Pelobates; species Pelobates fuscus. The sequence goes on along the minus strand of NC_086317.1, from coordinate 460,972,791 downwards.
CCAGTAATGTGACTGAGTGTATAACAGAGCTCCACAGCAATAATACTCCCAGTAATGTGTCTGAGTGTATAACATAACTCCACAGCAATAATACTCCCAGTAATGTGTCTGAGTGTATAACAGAGCTCCCAGGCAATAATACTTCCAGTAATGTGTCTGAGTGCATAACAGAGCTCCTCATCAATAATACTCCCAGTAATGTGTCTGAGTGTATAACAGAGCTCCCAGGCAATAATACTTCCAGTAATGTGTCTGAGTGTATAACATAACTCCACAGCAATAATACTCCCAGTAATGTGTCTCAGTGTATAACAGAGCTCCCCAGCAATAATACTTCCAGTAATGTGACTGAGTGTATAACAGAGCTCCACAGCAATAATACTCCCAGTAATGTGTCTCAGTGTATAACAGAGCTCCCCAGCAATAATACTTCCAGTAATGTGACTGAGTGTATAACAGAGCTCCCCAGCAATAATACTTCCAGTAATGTGTCTGAGTGTATAACAGAGCTCCACAGCAATAATACTCCCAGTAATGTGTCTGAGTGTATAACAGAGCTCCACAGCAATAGCACTCACAGTAATGTGTCTGAGTGTATAACAATGCTCCACAGCAATAATACTCCCAGTAATGTGTCGTTGTACTATAATAGTTGTGTTTAGAAATCAGTCTGTGTAGATGCATTGTTCCTGTTCTAAATTCCATTTTACTTGTGTAACCTAACATTTCTCAGATCAGTGCCACCCTCTTTGTCACATTTGAAATTTTGTTTGTTATGCCATGGTCTAATGATTACCCCACAATGGACCACAATGTGTACACAACATGTATAAATTTAACGTCCCTTTATGTCTCCTTCCGTCCTCAAAATCAGTATATATCAGAGCCAAGCAATTCAATAAGACAAGAAGAGAAGTTTGATCCCCCTTGGTGCTGGGTGCACAGCTCTCAAGTGCTGCTGCTTAGACTTCAGAATAACTATCGCCTTTACTAAAAGATACTCTTTGTCTTTATGCCTTTTGTTTTTTTTCATTTATTTAAGTTTCCTGGCTCATAGAAGCAGGGCGTCCTTACTGTGTATTATAACGTACGTGAATTAGCTGCTATATGATTACCTGCAGATTGTGTCGAGGCATAGTCTCCTTTAATTAGTCCCAAGATAAAATATTACCATCGTATAAGTAAGAATGCTGGGAAATGGCACGTTACAGACCCAAATCTCATACGGTGATACAATTGCAGTGGTCGATAATGAAGAAAACTGCTGTGTGACATATCTGCAATGAGAGGAAGGTATTTAATGTAGAAATTAGATGAAGTTATTAATCTCATACCTGAAGCTAGGGAACAACAGCTGGGGATCTGCCGATGGTCAACCTCTGCACAAAAGATTAGAGAAAAAATACCCTGAACCTATCATTTAATGCTTAATTTCATTAACAACATACTCCACTTTTCATCACCAATTGATGTGTGTTACCGTAGTTTTTCGTTTCTTTTTCTATGTATTTTCCTGTGTGGTTAAAATTAAATTGAAAATCGTGATGTGTTAATATTTATGCCGGAAAAAAACAGAATCACAACAGTTTTGTTTGTGCATGTTTGTATTTCACAATAAAAGCCTGTGCATTCATGCATTTTGTCTGCATTTGAAATCATTTATTTATGTCACTCAAAAACCTGTCATTGCTACAAACGACTACAGCTCATTTCTGCCATCTAGTGGACATTCTAACATCCTTCGCTCTCCGAGCACAACACTATTAAGAATTTGGAAAACAGCCATGGTTTTACTAGAATCTAGAAGATGATTGTTAAACTATGTGGAATGTGCAAAATATTTAAACGGTGGTGATCCGTACCTAATGTGTAGAAAACTTCTAACTTATTATTTCAATTGAAACATGTTAAACATGTTATTGGTAATATCATGTATGTGTACAGTTTGTGTCCTATGGTTTCATACTTGTCTTTTATAATGTTAAATATTTATTGTCACTATTCATATAGTATATGTGTTATCTGCATTGTTATCTAGGCGCACCCTGTTTCTTTTTTGGTTCTAAATAATTATCAAATAATTTGTAACTTAGATATATAATAATTTGCAATGCATGAGAAATATTAAAATTTGCAAAGATCACGGTGTGTTATTGTCTGCAGTACCATGGGTAGTGAATTATTAATTTGCATCTCATATTGTTTAGACAGTTTAGTATAATGCTCACTTGTATTAATCGATTCACTTTCAAATGTATTTTCTGGTTTTGATAAATAAATGGTATTTAACATTACCGGTTATAGGAAACAACAAGGATTATAAACTAAGCATAACAATAGTCCGTTAATAATACTGTATAGTCAAGGGAAACAGGGAACCTGGACTTTATTCTATAATAATGTACACCAAGCATGTCAAACTCAGTCTGGATCGGGCCACATAAACAAGGTTTAAGTTTATGTGGGCCGCAAAAAATAAATAAAAATACTGTAAATGTTCATAGAAACGTAGGTTTATTTTTTAAAGTACAGTATAATGCCCCCTTCCGCAGCATCCCCCTTTACTAAACCACAGCCCCCAAACTACTAAATCCCAGCCCCCCCCTACTAAACCACAGCACCCCCCTCTACCACCCTGTGACAAATTTGATCCTCCCACTGACACACACACATATTCACTGACAGACACACACATACTTGCTGACAGACACACACACGCTCCCTGACAGACAGACACACACACATACATACTCACAGACAGAGACACACACACATACTCACAGACAGACACACACACTCACTGACAGACACACACCCACACACTGACACCCACACACAGACAGACACACATACTGACAGACAGACAGACACACACATACTCACAGACAGACACACAAATACAGACACTGACAGATACACACGTACTCACTAACAGACAGACACACACTCATTGACAGACACATACATACAGCCACACACACATACTCACTGACAGACACATACATACAGACACACACACTGACAGACACACTGACAGACACACACACATACTCACTGACAGACACATACATCAGACACACTGACAGACACATACACATACTCACTAACAGACACACACACACACATTTTCTTTATTGCTCCTTACCGTATGGAGCCGCTGTGGGGCATCTCTTCCTTCCTGCTCCCTCGCATGCGGTTTAGTGATGCCGGATGCCGGAATATGATGTCATATTCACTTCAGATGGCGCGCGCGAGGGGGCAGCAGCACTGAGCTCCCTCGCTGGCCGCGTAAGTGCTAGCAGAGTAGGCACCTGCAATATGGGGAAAGCAGGTGCCTACTCTGCTATAACACCAGCATGTACTCGCGGCTCGGCGGGCCGTAAAGGCGTCCGTGAGTTTGACATGCTTGATGTACACCTTTAAAGGATCACTATAGTCAACATATAAAAGCAAGAAAGAAAGGTCCCCCAGCCTTCTTTATTGCTTTTATATGAACTTGCCCCTAAAAAAAAAAATTCGAGCCCTTTTAATTATTAAAACTTACCTCTGTTCCAGCGCCGAGCTCCAAGCCAGGCCACGCCCCCTTTTTCATTATAGAATAGTGGCATGGTACCAGGAAGTGAGATATGAAAGTGACGTGACGGGACCATTTGGTCGTCATAGCTACTGGCCAAATCTAGTAAACAGAATCTAGAAAATAATGGCCACTGTTTTAGGTACAGAAAGTTTACAGCCAATTATGAAAATTCAGGAAAATAACTTGAGAGTGTGCCTAATTCAATTTCAAGTATTGAGAGAAGAGAATGATTTGCTTTGTAGCTAAACTTTGAACTTGCAATGCATTTGTTGTATCTACTATGTACTATCTCACACTCTAAATTCTTTTGTTTTCTAAAACTTTATTACTGTTTACTCTGATATAATTTATTATTAAACATGTCTGTTATTGGCCTAATATATTCATGTGATGATGTTATCCTCACACCAGTGATTCTGTTTATCTCTTGCCCTCCTTCCTGCTTTTAAGGGTATGAACACAAACATATAGACCACATTTGGAACATTATTTTGTCCATATTCAATGCCTAGTGCAACCTTTTAGTAGTACTGTGCCAAAAAGATCCTGAAGTCCCTTGGCGTGCTATTCCTATTTTCTTAACAATTTAGGTGTGTATGTTACCTTATTAGGTTTGTGTTATTTATGGATGCTGTACTTGCTTTGTAACATTGTATGTGTGCGTATATGTGCTGTTATATTGTAAATGTTCATGAGTAGTTTGTTGTACAGGTGGTCCTCACTTTGCCACCTACCTGTTTTGCGACAGCTCAGACTTATGACTAGCTCTCTAGCGTGGGGATTCAAGGGAAACATAGAAAAACGCACCAGAGCAGGGAATCCATCTAATCTATGTTCGAGGGAACGTACTTCGAGCATAGATTTGAGGGATTCCCTGCTGTGCTGCGCTTGTCTACATTCTGGGAAATTTCCCCGAACATAGACCTGCACTGGTGCACATGCGCCTCACTTACCGACCAATTTGTTTTACGACCGGGTCGTGAGAACGGAAACCCGGTCGGTAAGTGAGGAGCATCTGTATTGTGTATTATACCTATGAATGTGGGCTGTGCATGGGGACTGCTTGTGGAATTGTGTGTGGGGATGATATGTCACATTGTGTGTTTGGTGTGTCTGTGTGGGGCTGCTTGTGGTATTGATTGTGAGAGGCTGCTTCTGGGGTTGTGTGCTTATGTAGATTGTCAGTGGTGTTGTGTTTGTGGGGATTGTCTGTGTTTGTGTGTGGACTGTTTGTATTGTTTTTATGATGAGGAGTTTTTTGTTCTGCAGCTCTATGTATATCTAGCAGTGTAGATGGCTTCCCTCCAGTGGGGACCGGGCTGACCGGGTACAGGTCAAGGACAGGAGCTGTGATAGCTGTTTTGAGCTAATCTACTACCGTCCAGATTCCTGACTATTCCTGTTTTTGATCTGAAATCACTTAATCTAAGTGCTGCCATGTGTAAATTAAGGATTGTCCCTCACCACCTGCAATCACCTCAGATATTTGAAGTCCCATTAAGACTCTTGATAGGCCAGAGCCTGTTTGATTCTGTCAGCCTTGAGTGCCATGTAAAGGCCCTTCAAGTGCTATGTATGGCACACGTGCCATAGGTTGCTGACCCCTGGCCTAGTGATTGTAAGCATTGCATCTAATATTTTATCATACTTACTGCGTATGGTATATTGATTGTAAAATACACTATCTAGGATAGGAATATATAAAAAATATGAGATATATATCTACAATACAATACATAACTCCATGTTAAACTCACTATTTACCATAGGCATCCTGTTTAGACGAGGAATATACCAAAAACTCAATGTTATATTCGTCAATATATCTATCTAAGCTAGGAATATACCTAGATTCCCATGTTATACTCACTATTTACCATGTATACACTGTCTAGGATAGGAATATACCAAGAACATCATGTTATACTCACCATATTTACACAGTCTAGGATAGGAATATAACAAACATCCCATGTTATACTCACCATTCACCATATATACACTGTCTAGGATAGGAATACACCAAAAATGCCATGTTATACTCATTATTCACCATATATACACTGTCTAGGATAGGAATACATGGGGTAGTTCGCTTTGTGTCAGGCTTATGTCATTAATGATCGTATAAAGTAATTATATCACCATTATGTTTGCCTAAGTCAATTTTTATTAAATTTTGTGAGGAGAGATCGAGCGAGAGATCGAGCGAGAGATCGAGCGAGAGATCGAGCGAGAGATCGAGCGAGAGATCGAGCGAGAGATCGAGCGAGAGATCGAGCGAGAGATCGAGCGAGAGATCGAGCGAGAGATCGAGCGAGAGATCGAGCGAGAGATCGAGCGAGAGATCGAGCGAGAGATCGAGCGAGAGATCGAGCGAGAGATCGAGCGAGAGATCGAGCGAGAGATCGAGCGAGAGATCGAGCGAGAGATCGAGCGAGAGATCGAGCGAGAGATCGAGCGAGAGATCGAGCGAGAGATCGAGCGAGAGATCGAGCGAGAGATCGAGCGAGAGATCGAGCGAGAGATCGAGCGAGAGATCGAGCGAGAGATCGAGCGAGAGATCGAGCGAGAGATCGAGCGAGAGATCGAGCGAGAGATCGAGCGAGAGATCGAGCGAGAGATCGAGCGAGAGATCGAGCGAGAGATCGAGCGAGAGATCGAGCGAGAGATCGAGCGAGAGATCGAGCGAGAGATCGAGCGAGAGATCGAGCGAGAGATCGAGCGAGAGATCGAGCGAGAGATCGAGCGAGAGATCGAGCGAGAGATCGAGCGAGAGATCGAGCGAGAGATCGAGCGAGAGATCGAGCGAGAGATCGAGCGAGAGATCGAGCGAGAGATCGAGCGAGAGATCGAGCGAGAGATCGAGCGAGAGATCGAGCGAGAGATCGAGCGAGAGATCGAGCGAGAGATCGAGCGAGAGATCGAGCGAGAGATCGAGCGAGAGATCGAGCGAGAGATCGAGCGAGAGATCGAGCGAGAGATCGAGCGAGAGATCGAGCGAGAGATCGAGCGAGAGATCGAGCGAGAGATCGAGCGAGAGATCGAGCGAGAGATCGAGCGAGAGATCGAGCGAGAGATCGAGCGAGCGATCGAGCGATCGAGCGAGCGATCGAGCGAGCGATCGAGCGATCGAGCGAGCGAGAGATCGAGCGAGCGAGAGATCGAGCGAGCGAGAGATCGAGCGAGCGAGAGATCGAGCGAGCGAGAGATCGAGCGAGCGAGAGATCGAGCGAGCGAGAGATCGAGCGAGCGAGAGATCGAGCGAGCGAGAGATCGAGCGAGCGAGAGATCGAGCGAGCGAGAGATCGAGCGAGAGATCGAGCGAGCGAGAGATCGAGCGAGAGATCGAGCGAGCGAGAGATCGAGCGAGCGAGAGATCGAGCGAGCGAGAGATCGAGCGAGCGAGAGATCGAGCGAGCGAGAGATCGAGCGAGCGAGAGATCGAGCGAGCGAGAGATCGAGCGAGCGAGAGATCGAGCGAGCGAGAGATCGAGCGAGCGAGAGATCGAGCGAGCGAGAGATCGAGCGAGCGAGAGATCGAGCGAGCGAGAGATCGAGCGAGCGAGAGATCGAGCGAGCGAGAGATCGAGCGAGCGAGAGATCGAGCGAGCGAGAGATCGAGCGAGCGAGAGATCGAGCGAGCGAGAGATCGAGCGAGCGAGAGATCGAGCGAGCGAGAGATCGAGCGAGCGAGAGATCGAGCGAGCGAGAGATCGAGCGAGCGAGAGATCGAGCGAGCGAGAGATCGAGCGAGCGAGAGATCGAGCGAGCGAGAGATCGAGCGAGCGAGAGATCGAGCGAGCGAGAGAGCGAGCGAGCGAGAGATCGAGCGAGCGAGCGAGAGAGCGAGCGAGCGAGAGATCGAGCGAGCGAGAGAGCGAGCGAGCGAGAGATCGAGCGAGCGAGAGAGCGAGCGAGAGATCGAGCGAGCGAGAGATCGAGCGAGAGATCGAGCGAGCGAGAGATCGAGCGAGAGATCGAGCGAGCGAGAGATCGAGCGAGAGATCGAGCGAGCGAGAGATCGAGCGAGAGATCGAGCGAGCGAGAGATCGAGCGAGAGATCGAGCGAGCGAGAGATCGAGCGAGAGATCGAGCGAGCGAGAGATCGAGCGAGAGATCGAGCGAGCGAGAGATCGAGCGAGAGATCGAGCGAGCGAGAGATCGAGCGAGCGAGAGATCGAGCGAGAGATCGAGCGAGCGAGAGATCGAGCGAGCGATCGAGCGAGCGAGAGATCGAGCGAGCGATCGAGCGAGCGAGAGATCGAGCGAGAGATCGAGCGAGCGAGAGATCGAGCGAGAGATCGAGCGAGCGAGAGATCGAGCGAGAGATCGAGCGAGCGAGAGATCGAGCGAGCGAGAGATCGAGCGAGAGATCGAGCGAGCGAGAGATCGAGCGAGAGATCGAGCGAGCGAGAGATCGAGCGAGCGATCGAGCGAGCGATCGAGCGAGCGAGAGATCGAGCGAGCGAGAGATCGAGCGAGCGAGAGATCGAGCGAGCGAGAGATCGAGCGAGCGAGAGATCGAGCGAGCGAGAGATCGAGCGAGAGATCGAGCGAGAGATCGAGCGAGAGATCGAGCGAGAGATCGAGCGAGCGAGCGAGCGAGCGAGCGAGCGAGCGAGAGAGAGCGAGCGAGCGAGCGAGAGAGAGCGATCGATCGAGAGAGAGCGATCGATCGAGAGAGAGCGATCGATCGAGAGAGAGCTGTAACGGAGCTCCGTGTACCCCGACCGAGTACCCTCCGTTGATGGATGCTCCTAGCGCTCTCAGAGGACTCCAAGCACTGCAGACGACACCACAACCACCGCAGACTCCACAACCGCCGTAGCTTAACTGGAGCCGCGCCGTCTTCCTTCCACCCTGGATCGGCTTCTGTCCTCCAGGACCGTGTGGGGAAGACCTCTCCTCCAGGAGAGCGTATCTGGAACAAGCTCTTAAAAGAGCTAAGTGATTAAGAGCTCAGGGGAATATGCATCGCATAGCAATCCCCAGTGTGATATAGCAGTTCCCTCCAATAACGAGACACGGCTACGTATTGAGGGTCAGAAGAGGTCTGAGGACTGGAACACCCAGCCTGCTTTTTATTAGGATCAGGTACATACAGGACACTCCCAGGGGGAGGATGAAATCAACCAATAATACAGATGGTAACACCCCCACGTCTCCTCCCCTCAGATAACTACATAACCCAATTAAAATGTCCACATTTTTCCACCAGTTCTGGATGTACCCCAAAAACAGGGGGTACAGCTTTAAATCCGGTAGCGCTGGATAGCTCTCCTTCAGGGGGACAATATATCCAAAAATCACCCCATTCGGATGTACAGTTCGGGAGATACAACGTTCCAAAGTTTTGACCGACCGCACAGACCAACTAGCCGAAATTAGTTCCATGAGTTTTGGCCTTGCGGTCGGTCTCCGTTCGCACGGTAAAAAGGTATGATACTCTGGCCATCCATGCGAATCGCGGGGTTCGCTGGAATCCCCATAGATGATTGCATATAACTACCGAACGAGGGGACGTTCGGTAGTTTCCGTACGAACTTATGGAGGTCTGGAGGATTCAGCGGTGTTCGCCTGTTTGCGTATCCGTTTTCAGTTCCATGCGGTTACAGGCAAACACCGCTGTTCGCACACAAGATGGCCGCGAACACGTGGAAAGTCCCGAAATGGCGGCCACCTATTCAGAGCACAAAGAATTCGCATGAAATCATGCGAACGGCTGTATTCTCCAGTAATGGCATTCTCATGCACTATATTCGCCTAAATCCCCTGGCTGTTAGGTTATATTAGTAGTCCAAACCTACAGCATAGATAAAGGGAAAAAGACAGTCTAATACAAGTCCATATGCCGGAATACAGGGTTTGCAGTGCAATATAGTCCAGGACCATAGTCGCAGGGGAGGAGGCGGGCAAGCAGGCCTCTCCAGGACAAAGTGGCGAAGGGCACTTCGTCACACATCTCCCCTTTGGGGGGAAGACTAACCAGGCACCTGACCTTCTGTCGGTCAGTGCCTCCGTTAGTCGATCCACCAACCCACAATAAACAGGTGTCCGAGTGGCCCCCCCACAACATTAAAGTACAGGAACAGCCTACCCCCAACACACAGTTACTGCACCTGGGTATTTGGCTGTGGTAATGAGGCCACATGCTGAGGGTACTTGAAGGGCAGAGGCCAACTGCACTCTGCCCAGATGCCAGCTCTTCTGCTGGGGTAGCCTGCAGGACATCAGGCTCTGGACCAGGGACAAAGGTAGGGCAGAGGCCGACTGCACTCTGCCCAGCTGCCAGCTCTTCTGCTGGGGTAGCCTGCAAGACATCAGGCTCTGGACCAGGGAAAAAGGTAGGGCAGAGGCCGACTGCGCTCTGTCCAGCTGCCAGCTCTTCCGCTGGGGTAGCCTGCAGGACATCAGGCTCTGGACCAGGGACAAAGGTAGGGCAGAGGCCGACTGCGCTCTGTCCAGCTGCCAGCTCTTCCGCTGGGGTACTGAGACCATAGTCCGGCTCAGTAGTCAAGGGAACATGGACGTCAGGAGGGGTTAGCATCGCCTCCGTTAACCCTGGTGCCACGCTAGGAGTTAGCTGGGGAGGGGAATTTGTACTTACCCCCTCCTCTGGGTGTCCCGGTGAGGGTAGTTGGGGATCTGGAAAGGCTGTCCAGCATCCCTGTAGGTCAGGCACAGAGACCACGGTCCCATCTGCGCCGTCTGGAGGATTGGTGTCTCCCCTTGTTGGGGGAAGCTGCCGCTGGGGAGAGGGGGTGCTGTGCTCCTCTCCTGGAAACACAGGCTGCCGCTGGAGAGGGAGACCGCCTGTCTCCACTCCCTTACCATGGTCCTGTTGCTGTAGAGAGGGACCAACTGTCTCTGCTCTCTGTAGGACACACTGCTGCTGGGGGGGAAGAACGGCACCTTCGGCCCCCTGGGGTACACACTGCCGCTGGAGAGGGAGACCGCCTGTCTCCGCTCCCTTACCATGGTCCTGTTGCTGTAGAGAGGGACCAACTGTCTCTGCTCTCTGTAGGACATACTGCTGCTGGGGGGGAAGGACGGCACCTTCGGCCCCCTGGGGTACACACTGCCGCTGGAGAGGGAGACTGCCTGTCTCCACTCCCTTACCATGGTCCTGTTGCTGTAGAGAGGGACCAACTGTCTCTGCTCTCTGTAGGACACACGGCTGCTGGGGGGAAAGGACGGCCCCTTCGGCCCCCTGTAACTCACGCTGTTGTTGGGGCGCAGGGACGGAATACTTTGCCCTCACTGCCCGATATTCGGCTTCCATCTGCAAATACTCCGCCAGTTCTCTCCTTATTCTTGGTACCATTTCCTCGGTTAGAAGGGACCCGTAGATATCCAACCGCCGCTTCAGCATAGCGTCAAACTGTACGTGACTATACCAATAGTCCAGTTTGGCTGGGTGTTCCCAGGATGCTGTTCCTCGCCCTAGGGAAGCCATCCTGTTGTAGCCAGGGGCGCTGCCCAATGGCTAGCGTTGCCCTCAATTGTAACTCCAAACGTTACCAGTGTCTCTGAGCTGCTTCTCCTCGCACTAGGATGCCATCCCACCGCTGCCACCAATGTAACGGAGCTCCGTGTACCCCGACCGAGTACCCTCCGTTGATGGATGCTCCTAGCGCTCTCAGAGGACTCCAAGCACTGCAGACGACACCACAACCACCGCAGACTCCACAACCGCCGTAGCTTAACTGGAGCCGCGCCGTCTTCCTTCCACCCTGGATCGGCTTCTGTCCTCCAGGACCGTGTGGGGAAGACCTCTCCTCCAGGAGAGCGTATCTGGAACAAGCTCTTAAAAGAGCTAAGTGATTAAGAGCTCAGGGGAATATGCATCGCATAGCAATCCCCAGTGTGATATAGCAGTTCCCTCCAATAACGAGACACGGCTACGTATTGAGGGTCAGAAGAGGTCTGAGGACTGGAACACCCAGCCTGCTTTTTATTAGGATCAGGTACATACAGGACACTCCCAGGGGGAGGATGAAATCAACCAATAATACAGATGGTAACACCCCCACGTCTCCTCCCCTCAGATAACTACATAACCCAATTAAAATGTCCACATTTTTCCACCAGTTCTGGATGTACCCCAAAAACAGGGGGTACAGCTTTAAATCCGGTAGCGCTGGATAGCTCTCCTTCAGGGGGACAATATATCCAAAAATCACCCCATTCGGATGTACAGTTCGGGAGATACAACGTTCCAAAGTTTTGACCGACCGCACAGACCAACTAGCCGAAATTAGTTCCATGAGTTTTGGCCTTGCGGTCGGTCTCCGTTCGCACGGTAAAAAGGTATGATACTCTGGCCATCCATGCGAATCGCGGGGTTCGCTGGAATCCCCATAGATGATTGCATATAACTACCGAACGAGGGGACGTTCGGTAGTTTCCGTACGAACTTATGGAGGTCTGGAGGATTCAGCGGTGTTCGCCTGTTTGCGTATCCGTTTTCAGTTCCATGCGGTTACAGGCAAACACCGCTGTTCGCACACAAGATGGCCGCGAACACGTGGAAAGTCCCGAAATGGCGGCCACCTATTCAGAGCACAAAGAATTCGCATGAAATCATGCGAACGGCTGTATTCTCCAGTAATGGCATTCTCATGCACTATATTCGCCTAAATCCCCTGGCTGTTAGGTTATATTAGTAGTCCAAACCTACAGCATAGATAAAGGGAAAAAGACAGTCTAATACAAGTCCATATGCCGGAATACAGGGTTTGCAGTGCAATATAGTCCAGGACCATAGTCGCAGGGGAGGAGGCGGGCAAGCAGGCCTCTCCAGGACAAAGTGGCGAAGGGCACTTCGTCACAAGAGCGATCGATCGAGAGAGAGCGATCGATCGAGAGAGAGAGATCGATCGAGAGAGAGAGATCGATCGAGAGAGAGAGATCGATCGAGAGAGAGAGATCGATCGAGAGAGAGAGATCGATATCGATCCGGATAGTGCACCTTTTTATTCTACCTTTGAATGTTACATGTTGATTCACCTACACTGTTTATTGTTCATATTCAAAATGCTTGGTATATCCTAAATGGAGAAAGCGTTGAAACGCCATATTACCAGTACATTTTATTAGAACACCTTATTTATAGGTTTTAGCACTGGGCAAAGTAAGTTGAAGGTTCTGTTTATCAAGACAAAACTAGGTCAAAGCTGTGGCAAAGCAATTACTTGTTATTTATCAAATGATGATGACTCAAATTATATAATGGAGTGGTTTTCACTGAGAAATATAGAGCAGTCGTTTTTTGATAAATTTGCCCCAGTTTTTCCAGTGATAAATAGTTATTTTCCGAGCCCTGTTTTGCTCATAATTTTTATTATTCTTTATGTTACTGTAACATGTGTTTTACTCACCTTTTACTTTGAATGGCTAAGTGACACACTGTGACTTTCCTAAGCAATCAACATCAAAAAGAAAATGCTTTATTTAAAGGAACATCATAATTAAGTTGTTTTGGTGCGGGGAGGGCTCAGGCACCAACGTATCTGAAGGGGATTGAACAGGTAAAGCTCTACCCCTTCAATTCCATTCTAAGAAGGTACGTATCTGTTTGTGAAATAGGAGTAACTGATATTAGAGTTTATGATTGGATAAGAAAATCAGCTGACGCTCTCAGCCTATCAGCGGCGCCAGATCATAGAATGCATGATTGAAGCCTCGGACTGGAGTGGAAGGAAAGGAGCATAACAATCAGGTGCCAGATTGACCATTTTGTAGTTCACTAACAGTTTAACCACTTCAGATAAGCAAGCATCTATTTAAGTTGTGATGGTGCCTGGCACTTCTGTGGAAGTGACAGTTCTTTGTCCTGTCACCTCAGTAAACTCTTTCATAGGAGTGAAAAAAAGCAGCATAGGTAAGTAACAAACATACAGTCGTGGAGAAAAAAAAAAGACTCCCTCTTTGAATTCTATGGTTTTACATATCAGGACATAATAACAATCATCTGTTCCTTAGCAGGACTTAAAATTAGGTAATTAGGAATTACACCATGTCATGATTTATTTAACAAAATTAAGCAAAAATGGAGAAGCCATGTGTGAAATACTAAGTACATCTTGATTCAATGGCTTGTTGAACCACCTTTAGCAGCAATAACTTAAAGTAATAGTTTTCTGTATGACTTTATCAGTCTCTCTTGTGGAGGAATTTTGGCCCACTCGTCTTCTTTACAATGTTGCTTCAGTTCATATAAGGTTTGTTGACATCTGTTTCTACACAGCTCTCTTAAGGTCCCACCACAGCAGGTTGAGGTCTGGACTTTAACTGGGCCACTGCAACATCGGGATTCTTTTTTTTTTTAGTCATTCTATTGTAGATTTGCTGGTGTGCTCATTGTCCTGTTGCATGACCCAGTTGAAGACAAGCTTTAGCTGCCAGACAGATGACCTCATATTTGACTCTAGAATATTTTGGTATACAGAGGAGTTCAACAAGCTCAAATCATCACCCCTCCACCACCGTGCTTGACAGTTTGTATGAGGTGTTTGTACTGATATGCTGTGTTTGATTTTCGATAAATATGACGTTGTTTATTATGGACAAACATCTCCACTTTGGTCTCATGTGTCTAATGGACATTGTTACAAATTTCTTGTGGTTTGTTCAAATTTAATTTAACATATCTAAGCCTTGCTGCCATGTTCTTTTTAGAGATGCTTTTTCCTGGCAACCCTTCCAGACATACCATACTTGTTCATTTTTTTTCCAATTGTATTGTCTTGACCTTAACATTTAAAATGCTAACTGAGGCCTGTAGAGTCTGAGATGTATCTGTTGTTGTTTTTTTTTGGCAATTTCTCTGACCTTGGGGTGAATTTTCAGGGATGTCCACTCCTGGGAAGATTGGCAACTGTCTTGAATGTTTTCCACTTTCAGATAATCTTTCTCACTGTAGAATGGTGGACTTTATAGTGTTTGGAAATGGCCTTATAACCCTTCCCAGTTTGATGGGCAGCAACATTTGCTTCGAGAACCTTGACATTGTGTTAACACACCTAAATACTCCAGACCAGCAAACTGCTAAAACTTCAACTTTTATAGAGGTGGTCACATTTGCTAATGATCAATTCATCAAGGGCATTTGGTGAGTAGCATCTGTCTGCTACTTAGCCTCCTTTTTTCTACGGAAGCAGTAAGGTCTGGCCAGTAGCTAACTTTTAGGTTGTTTTTTTTTTTAGCAAATAAATAATCTATTTGTTGTGTTGTTTTATAAACTACATTTTTCTGTGCTTAGATTAATATAATTTAACTGTGACATCCTCTTCAAACACCTTTCTATAAATGCACACCATGAAATGTAATTAAAATCTGTTTACATTCTCATGAAACCCATCTCATACAAATTATCCCTGAACAAACTAGAGAAGAATTACACAATCAAAGTAAAAATGTAATATGCAATATATTTAATATTATTTTAACACAATAAATACATTCAGCTATTTTTCAACTACGCAATCCAAAATAAACCATTATTCTCCAACGTAAAGGTATTAATTTTATAGACGTCAGGAAGATTACAATCCGGCTTCACAGGTTCCCCACAGACAGTAACTCTGATACTCATATAATCACCCCTCACACACACACAACACAGCATCACTGTAAACACAACGCACACAGCAAGATTATGAGCAGCCCCCCATACATACACAACATTGCAAGCAGCTCCCTCCTCACATATGCACCCAAAGAGATACATTTGCTCAGCAACACCGAGATTCACACACACAAATATATGAATTGCAGGCACCGTCATGGATACACACTCAGAGATGCACAAGGATACTCACTGCCAGACAAACACTTTCAGGCACATACGCACTACACAATGCTTGGCAAACACTGTGATTGTGTGACTGTATCTGTAAATGTATGTGTCTGTTTGTTGTGTGTCTATATACATCAATGTTTTGTGTGTGTATGTGGTGTATCATAGTGTGTATGCGTGTACTGAATGTATATATGCGCATGTAACAAAGTGTATATATGTGAGTTTATCAGTATGTATGTGGGCACATGTATCTGTGTGTGTCCAATGTGGCAACATGGCTGCAATGTAAGAGCGATATTGTATGGGTAATGTCATGGTAATGTGGCAACACATACAATATACATAGGGATATATATATATATATATATATATATATATATATACATAAATACATACACACACACACACACACACACACAACTCTGCCTTTGTCAGCCAAGCCTACGGAGATATAAAGCGCAAGCTACAGAAGTTAGAAGGGTTTGTAGGGATGTCCATAACCCAACTAATGGAGGTAGCGAATAAAGTGTATATGAACAGGGAAACAGAGACGAAGAAAGAGGAAGAGCGCAAGATGCGTAGAAAGGCAGATATGCTAGCGGTAGCGATCGCAGGCGTAGATAGAAGGGAAAAAGAGGTGTATAAGGGAGCAGATAAAGGCGATAGTAAGTGGAATAGGGAACCCCTGAGTAGGAATCAGTGCGCGTACTGTAGGGAAGAAGGGCATTGGAGAAGTGAGTGTCCACAAAGGGAACAGTATGAGAGAGACAGACCTAGGGCAGGATATGGTAATTATAGAGGCAGAGCGAGAGGTAGAGGAGGTCCTGGAGGGAATAATGGTAGCAATAGAGGAAGTGTTAGAGAAGACAGGTATTATCCAGCAGCGCAGAGATCCCGCGATAGAGAAGATAGGGACTTTGTAGGATTGGCTGACACGGTTATGGAGGACTATTGATACCGACCGGGCTCTATCCCCCTTGGCCGAGCGGAGCCTATGGTCGATGTATCAATAGGGGGAAAAAGGAGTGCGTTCATGATCGATATTGGTGCTGAACATTCGGTGGTGACTGACCTAGTTGCTCCTCCATCTGGAAGAACTATCACTGTAATAGGAGCAACTGGAAGGAGTGCTGCTAAATCGGTTCTTAAAAGTCGACTCTGTACATTGGGAGGCCACGTAGTGAAACATCAATTCCTTTATATGCCTGAATGTCCAGTCCAACTGCTAGGACGTGATTTGTTGTCAAAATTAGAAGCACAGATAACGTTTCTACCAAATGGAACAACATCTTTAAAGTTCAATGGACCTTCAGGTATAATGACAATATCTGTACCAAAGGAAGAAGAGTGGCGACTTTATACAGTGTTGACAAGCCAAAACCCTAAGAGTGATGAATCCTTGTTCAATATACCAGGAGTGTGGGCAGAGAACAACCCACCAGGACTTGCTCGCAATATTCCACCAATTCGAATCGAACTGAAACTTGGGGTCTATCCAGTGAGCTTAAGACAATATCATATCCCACAAAAGGCCAAGAAGAACATACAATCATATTTGGATAAGTTCATACGGTATGGTATCCTAAAATTCTGTACTTCCCCCTGGAACACCCCATTGTTGCCTGTTCAAAAGCCCGGTACAGATGAGTATCGCCCTGTGCAGGACTTGAGAGCAGTCAATGATGCGGTCGTAAGTATACACCCAATTGTGCCCAATCCATATAACCTGCTTGCTTTAATTCCGGGCGGGGCTACCTATTTCACTGTCTTAGATCTCAAAGATGCCTTCTTTTGCCTTCGAATTGCTGCGGAAAGTCAGTATATCTTCGCATTCCAATGGGAAAATGCTGTAACGGGCTCGAAACGCCAGATGACTTGGACAAGACTGCCCCAAGGGTTTAAAAATTCCCCCCCCCTATTTGGATCAGCTTTAAGTCAAGACTTGATAAAGTATATACAGTGAATAATGCGCTTAAATGGATGCACTCACGAGATAATGGAGATAAAAGAGCATTCAAAGGTGCCTCCCCAGAATATATGGGGGGATACTGGTATCCTTTGTTCCCTCCATAGACTGTTTTAGCCGTATCCCATTTCTGCTTGTGGTTCTATACATATATAACGATCGTTTTGGGTGGATAACGATCCTGGGAGGCTACAGATTAATTGGAGTTAAGTAATTCACACAATATTAACACTTAATGTGTTGCTTTGCTTTGTTGTTAAGTCAAGACTTACTGGATTTCAAGTCCATCCCAGGAGTGTGTGTACTATTGCAATATGTAGATGATTTGTTGATAGCGGCAGTTACAAGAGAAATGTGTCAGCAAGCAACACATGATCTACTACACATTCTCTGGAAGGCAGGATACAAGGTGTCCAGAAAGAAAGCTCAGTTGTGTCAGCCGACTGTCAAGTATCTGGGATTCCATATCTCTGAAGGTCAAAGAATAATGGGGCCAGAGAGAAAAGAAGCTGTATGCCAAATACCAATACCCAAGAATAGAAGACAAGTGCGGGAATTCTTGGGGGCAGCAGGCTTCTGTAGGATATGGATTCCCAGTTATGCGATATTGCCGAAACCTCTTTATGCAGCTATAAAAGGTACAGAACACGATCCCTTCCTGTGGACACCTGAACAGCAAAAGGCATTTGAAGATGTGAAGAAGGCTTTGATGAGTGCCCCAGCATTAGGTCTACCTGATCATACACGTCCATTCTACTTATATGTACACGAGCAAAGAAGAATGGCTGTGGGAGTATTGACACAGTACTTGGGATCATGGCAAAGACCTGTTGCATATATGTCCAAACAACTGGATGCAGTGGCCAGTGGTCTTCCACCTTGTCTAAGAGCCGTAGCTGCTGCCGCCCTGCTGGTAGCCGAAGCTGATAAACTCACTCTGGGTCAAGAACTCTATGTGCGAGTCCCGCACGCAGTACAGACGTTGCTAGACTATAAAGGCAATCATTGGTTTAGTAACAGCCGCATGACCAAGTATCAAGCTATATTGTGTGAAAACCCAAGAGTGCATTTAGAGACTGTTAACACCTTAAATCCAGCTACCCTTTTGCCACAACCTACTGAAAGTCAACACGATTGCCTGGAGGTGATGGATGAAGTATTTTCAAGTAGACCAGATCTTCGTGACTTTCCCATCCAGGACCCTGATGTCCAGTACTATACGGACGGCAGTAGTTATGTGAAAGAAGGGATTCGCTATGCAGGATATGCAGTAAACAACCATAGACAAGGTGATAGAAGCTCGGCCATTGTCAAAAGGAACATCGGCACAGAAGGCTGAACTAATTGCACTAACACGAGCGTTACAATTGGCTGAAGGTTTAAGAGTGAACATCTACACGGACTCCAAGTATGCGTTTTTAACCACTCATGCCCACGGAGCTTTGTATAAAGAAAGAGGACTATTGAATTCAGAGGGTAAAGAAATTAAGTACGCAGCTGAAATATTACAACTACTGGAAGCCGTGTGGGAACCGAAAGAAGTTGGTATTATACATTGTCGGGCGCATCTGAAAGGAGATGGTGATGTAACCAAAGGAAATCGGATGGCAGATAATGCAGCTAAGCGTGCCGCTGAATCGGGAAGACAGGAATATGTGGAACATATAGCTGCTCTTATACCGACTCCACTGTCTCAATGGACTCCGGTTTATACAGCTCAAGAAGAAGAGTGGTTAAAGACTGAAGCTGGGAAGTACCTGGAGAACAAATGGTATCAGTTAGAAGATGGAAGAATAGTTGTTCCAGCATCACTAGCTGTAGAAATTGTCCAGAACTATCACAATGGGACACATTCTGGAAGAGATAGTATGGAAGAATCTCTCAGAAAACATTTCTACATACCAAGATTGTCCAACTTGATTCAAGCCATTGTACGAAGATGTGTAATATGTGCTAAGAACAACGCAAGGCAAGGACCAGTGAAACCACCCGGAGTCCAGTATATGGGGGGACTCCCTATGTCCGATCTTCAAATAGACTATGCAGTAATGCCTAAATCCGGTGGACATCGCTACCTACTAGTAGTTGTGTGTACCTATTCAGGCTGGGTAGAAGCATGTCCTACTCGTACAGAGAAAGCAGGAGAAGTTGTACGATTCCTGTTACGAGAAATAATACCCCGATATGGACTACCATGCTCTATAGGATCGGATAATGGTCCAGCCTTTGTTCATCAGTGCCTACAGCAACTGACTCATATGCTTGGTATTAAGTGGAAGCTTCATACGGCATATAGACCTCAGAGCTCTGGTAAAGTAGAAAGAATGAATAGAACTATTAAGAACCAGTTGGCAAAGATGTGTCAAGAGACTCAGCTTAAGTGGAATGTTCTTTTGCCTATAGCTCTGTTACGTATTCGTAGTACACCTACCAGAAGGATGGGTCTCTCACCTTTTGAAATCATGTATGAGCGTCCACCTCCCGTACTTGGTAACTTAAGGGGGGATTTGAGTCAGTTGGGAGAAGGAATAACCCAGCAGCAGGTTGTAGAGTTGGGTAAAACTATGGAGGAGGTACAGACATGGGTACAAGATAGATTACCTGTGAATATTTATCCCCCTGTTCATAGTTATCATCCAGGAGATCAAGTATGGATTAAAGAGTGGTACCGTTAGGGCCTAAGTGGAGGGGTCCTTATGTTGTTCTTTTGTCTACCCCTACAGCAATAAAGGTGGCTGAAGTGACTCCGTGGATTCATCACTCCAGGGTTAAACCAGCAGCAGTAGATTCTTGGCAAGCTACACCAGATCCAGAGAATCCTTGCAAGATCCGGTTAAAGCACACGACTCAGTCGGAGTGACGAGGAGATATTGCGATTACAAGTGTGTTTAAAGAGATCAGTAAGTGAGTGTTTTGACGGCCATAATAAAGCCTGACCACTTACCCACGTGTCATAGCCAGGGTGTCTCGAAGGGACCTCTGTGAAGGGAAGAGCAGAACTCCATTCCTTGCAGCCCTTACATCCTGGAAGCTGAGGTGCCATCGCACGGACGAAGACTGAGGATGAAGTCGTCGAAAGAAGTGTTTTTGATAATGTGTATTTTTGTGTTTTTAAATATTCAGGAAGGTAGAGGTACCGACACACCTAGCTGTGAGGTTTGCATTAAGACTACTATAACAGGTAATCATATTTCCCAGACCCTTATTTGGCATTCACAGTATGAGTGTAAAGGATATGTATCTAGGTGTAGATACTTAGGTATAGAGTATAGTGTATGCCATTTAGGAGAAGGCGAACCTAAGTGCTTCAATCCAGAGTATCAACCCCGTACAATTTGGTTGACCCTCCGGAATGGAGATCCACAGGGGACCCTAATAAATAAAACAGTATTAGAAACCGTACATTCTTCGGGTGTTCTGCTATTTGATGCATGTAAAGCGATATCAAGTGGTAGAAAACCGTGGAATGTATGTGGGGATCTTAAATGGGAGAGAACGTATGGGTCTAACGATAAGTATATTTGTCCCAGTAGTAAAAACAAGTATGTAAGTCCAAAATGCCCAGATAAGGATTATAATTATTGCCCATATTGGTCTTGTGTGGGGTGGGCAACTTGGGGACAGACAGTAGATAAGGATATGATTATTACTAAGTTGCCTACCAAACCGTATTGTAAGTCTATGGAGTGTAACCCAGTCCATATACTTATTAATAATCCTGAACATTTTTTGGATAGGTTTGGTAATTTATTTGGGTTCCAGATATATGGGACGGGTTTAGATCCTGGGACAATATTATTTATAGGGATAGAGACCGATACCGTAGCATCCCAAACTCATCAGGTTTTCCATTCTTTTTATGAAGAGATGAGTGTAGAAAATAAGATCCCCCATAATGCTAAAAACCTGTTTATAGATTTGGCTGAAAGTATTGCTGGTAGTCTTAATGTGACCAACTGCTATGTATGTGGAGGTACTAACATGGGAGACCAATGGCCCTGGGAAGCAAAGGAGGTAATGTCCGGTTCTGAGACAGTTGAACAAATAATATCTTCTCAAGCCGATTATCAAATGAGTGTTAGAGGTAAATCTGAGTGGCGATTAAAGACCTCCATCATAGGTTATGTTTGCATAGCAAGAAAAGGAATAATGTTTAACACATCTGTAGGAGAATTAACTTGTCTAGGGCAAAAAGCTTATGATGATACTACAAAGAATACAACCTGGTGATCGGCTTCAAATGTCTCAGAACCACCTAACCCGTTTGCAAGTTATGCCAATTTAAAGGACGTGTGGTTTGACCTATCTATCACATCTAGTTGGAAAGCACCAGCAAATTTGTACTGGATCTGTGGTAAGAAGGCCTTTTCGGAGTTACCACAGGACTGGGAAGGGGCATGTGTGTTAGGTATGCTCAAACCATCCTTCTTCTTGTTGCCTATTGAAACAGGAGAGACTTTGGGAGTTAAAGTATATGATGTGAATCATAGGAAGAAAAGGGGACCCCTGGAGATAGGTACCTGGGAAGATAATGAATGGCCTCCCCAGCGTATTATAGATTATTATGGGCCAGCTACATGGGCAGAAGATGGTACTTTCGGATATAGAACCCCAATATATATGCTCAACCGTATTATAAGGTTACAGGCAGAGGTTGAGATAATTACCAATGAGACATTGCAAGCGCTCAATCTCCTAGCGAAGCATAATACTAGGATGAGGACAGCCGTTTACCAAAATAGATTAGCTTTGGATTATCTATTGGCAGTAGAGGGAGGTGTATGTGGGAAGTTTAACCTAAGCAATTGCTGTCTTCAAATAGATGATGAAGGGCAAGCAATAGCTGAGCTTACTAGCCATATGGTTAAACTAGCGCATGTGCCTACTCAGGTATGGAAAGGGTATAATCCAAGCAGTTGGTTTGGTAATTGGTATGAGCAGTTTGGAGGACTTAAGGCATTGGTAGGTGGAGTCATGCTAATCTTAATGCTGTGTCTTCTCCTACCATGTCTTGTTCCTTTGGTAGTTAGGTCTGTGCAGGGCATTATAGAAAATATAGCAGAAAGAAAGGCTGCTGCACAGATAATGGCCATATATAGATATGAGGCTCTAGATGAGGGAGAACCAGTGCAGGAAGAGGAATGTTGAGGGATTCATGTCATTAGTCGCAAAGTCTGGTCTGGTTCATGGCAACCTGAGGTATATGCAAACTAAGGTAAAGTGATGCCTCCGTAATTGTGAAAATATCAGAGGCATCAAAGGGGGGAATGTGGTGGAATCTCGGTAAAAATAAATTTAGTAGGCCGAGATTACCACGTGGCATGTGTACGTGCATATACTGGTGTATCGGTCGGTTGGTTGCACGTGGCAAAGATACGATCAGTAGCGTACGGAGCATGTGCAAGAATATGAGATGTAGTATTCCCCTCCTCCATTGTGCTGGGCAAGCCATGCGGTCAAACCGGAAGTTAGTTCTTGTTCGATTGATTGGGTAAGAGAATGTGTGGGTGGAGCTTATTATGGGAGGAGTTACATGCATATATAAGGAGCCTACACTATTGTCCGGGGCTCAGATCTTGTTGTATTTTGGTGACATTAGTCCCTCTGAGTCCCGATCGGTGAACCGAATAAAGAATCTCTTCCTTCCTGAAGAAACCTGTGTCCATCTCTCTGTGCTTGGCTTCCGTCAGTTTCTCCTGTATCAGTATAAGAGGGGCTAGAATTGTTCAGTGCTTTATAGGTATGATCTGCGTGTGGTTGAGAAAGAGAACGGAAAGGTGGGGAGACTTCTTTCCTTAGCTGTTCAATTTTCGGTAAAGTAGTACGGTATATTGGACAATGTATAGATGAGGGGATTATAGACAAAAAGTCGAGGTTACGTATTGAGAAATTTTGTTTATTTAATAACCCTGTGTAACCTCATTAACCCGATGTGTAACCTCATTAATTGGCAAAAAAAAAAATTGTGTTTTTCTGTCCACACTGAATTTTGTTTCTATTAAATAATGTGTTGTCTAGGCATCCTGAAATGAAAAATACATTTAAATATTTAGAGGGCACACAAATGCTGGTGGCTGTAAACCGCTTGGTAGTTAAGTGGTTAATCTAAAATCATAGTACCCTGTGCAGGTAGGATTCCAGTTCTGTATAATTAAACAGAACAATGGTAAATATATAGATACGTAGCATGTTTTTATGTCCCATATTGATTTACAGGGCTCAAAAATTTCCATTTGTCACCAGCCATTGGCAAGTAAACATTTGTCCTGATGATTGGTATGCCATGAGCTTATCCACATTACACTCACACACTGAGATGGATACAAAGATTTTTATCTTAACATTCTTCTAGCAGTTCCACAGTTAATCAAGACACAGGACTCAGCAGAGAACTTTGACCTTTCCGGCCTGGCGTACATAAGAGAAAGGGAGGGATCACTGTTAATTAGCTTATTTTCTTTGGGCAGCATTTTTGAAGTCTCTAGTATGCAGGCATGCAGCGGGAATCCTCACACCCTGGTCAAGGCCTCCCTGTATAAACACATTTCACTGAAGAACAGAAAATGCTGAGACTTTTAAGCAGTGAGGAGCACGAATCGGCCAGAGGGGTAAAAGGTTTTAGTTCACTTACCGTCCTTGGATTCGTCCTGGGTGCATTTGGAGTCCTTCTCCTGGGATTCCTATTAGGTAAATTGGGTAAAATGTCATAAAGGGGGGAACTTTGTGAGGGTTAATTAACTAATTTGAGAATTTGGAAGAATCTAGCAGAACATTGCACATTTTAAGCTATAACTGTCAAGTTGGGGGAAAAAAAAAGTATCAAACCCCAACTAGTTGGCCTAAAACTCTTCTCAGTTCTCTGCAATTCTTGATTTACTGAATAATCCCTTAAAAAGGAAAGATAACACCGTCTTAGCATTGCACGTGTTTTTATTTATTTTGTTTATGAATGTGTTAATATAACTCCCAAGTGTCCCTATTTAGAAGGGACAGTCCCTATTTTGGTAACTATTTCCTCTTTCCTATTCTAATGCCCCTCTTTTCTAGGAGCTTCATATTGTTGGTATGTCCGAGCTTATAACAGAGCTCCACAGCAATAATACTTCCAGTAATATGGCTTTAACCCCTTAAGGACCAAACTTCTGGAATAAAAGGGAATCATGACATGTCACACATGTCATGTGTCCTTAGGGGTTAAACTACAATAAATGTGTTTAGAAATCAGTTTCTGTCAATAAGATACATTGTTCCTGTTCTAAATTACATTATAGTTGAATATATTGTTATTAGTAAGTCACCTAAAAGTTCACAGAACAGGCCACACCACTACTCACATCCCTAGAATAAAGTGTCCCTCTTTGTCCATTTATATTGCTAGTTATAGCTGTAAAAGATGATCACCTGGACTTTTAATTAGGTGAACGGAACTTTGATTTAACCATTTCAGTACCAGACTGTTATGATACATAGAGGTTTATTAATATCACTCTCACCGTAGTGTGTTGAAAACCAAACTGCTAAATTTAGGCAGCATTAGCAGATATAGAAGACAATTAGCTATGGTTAGGGCTTGGGCTTGGATATTGTAGCCTACATTTTGCTATTCACCTTTCAATTAACTCTAAATTGCATTTAGTAAATAAACAAGTTGCGAAGAATTGACGTGTTTATATAAAATAACAGTTAGGACAATAAAATGCAAGGTATCTATTGTTACTAATTGGCATGTGTTTACCCAGATAAGTTACAAGAAAGAGCTGTCATGGTCCTGGTACTCATGTGGACAGAGGGTGGTTGGGTGAACGTTTACCCCAGGAATGGCTTGTTAGTGTGTTACATGCGCAGCTTGCACAGACTCTGTCATTCTTGAGTTCCACAAAAGCTGTTTGCGAGGTCAAGTTTCAAGAAACAGCTGGCTCTGGGAGCCGATTCCCCCTTTCTTTATTCTCATTGTAGTGGTCTGTTGCTCGGATTTAAAGTTCAACTGTCTTTTAACACGAAGCTGAAGTATAGCTATTGATAGGGTCATTAAGGCAGTTTCGAGGGCCGACAGTTAACCCCTTAATGATTGAGGCTTCTCTGAGATTCAATATATTTGTTACTGAAGCATCTTTGGCAGCTTTCCTAATGTGTGCACCCCTATATCGTATGTATTGGTTTTGAAGGACAAAACAGAGGTTTCTTCAAAAATCCCATATGTATGCATATAACAAAATTGCATATTAGTAAAATATTGTTTTTATAAACGGAAAAAAATAAAGTTTTTTTTTTTCAACTAAAAATAACTCAAAGTCAATTTATTTTTTAGTCTTAAAGGATCACTATAGGGTCAGGAACACAAACATGTATTCCTGACCCTATAGTGTTAACACCATCATCTAGCACCCCTGGTCCACTCATGCCTCCATAAATATAGCAGCATCTTACTGTATTCAAGCCTGAAGCTGTAAATCTGCATGCTGTTAGACTCAGAAAAACAAGCAGTCTGCGGACATCATTAGAAGTGGTGGCCTGATCCAATCACAGTGCTTCCCCATAGGATTGGCTGAGACTGACAAAGAGGCAGATCAGGGGCAGAGCCAGCATGATTCAAACACAGCCCTGGCCAATCAGCATCTCCTCATAGAGATTAATTGAATCAATGAATCTCCATGAGGAAAGTTCAGTGTCTGCGTGCAGAGGGAGGAGAAACTGAATGTTTGGATGCATTTTAGGCAGCCATGACCCAGGAAGGATCTCTAACAGCCATCTGAGGATTGGCCAGTGAAGTTATCACTAGGCTGTAATGTAAACACTGCATTTTCTCTGAAAAGACAGTGTTTACAGA
Organism: Pelobates fuscus; assembly: GCF_036172605.1. NCBI lineage: Eukaryota > Metazoa > Chordata > Amphibia > Anura > Pelobatidae > Pelobates > Pelobates fuscus. The sequence continues at coordinate 460,946,615 of NC_086317.1, read as the reverse complement.
CAAAACCCCTGAAGTTAATGATTCTGCTCACCAGAACAAATTCAATAAGCTGTAGTTGTTCTGATGACTATAGTGTCCCTTTAATTGCTATAATGTCTCATATGTCTAAGGTATTTAATCTTTTTGGAAGCTGAAAGATAATACTGCAAGCAGTGAATCATGATTTTAATGCTGAACCTTCTCAGCTGAGACTAATATGACCATCTGCTGAGACTATCCATTTAATAGCAGTCACATAACCTTCCAAAATTTCTAATCAAAAGGATATATTCGTAGAAAGCAGACCACCAGAGTATTGAAGTAATTTTGACACTTTTAATCATCTTCCATTCTATAACATTTCTCTGACAAATCTCCTAACTATAATTACATGTTTTGTGCTTTTCATGCACGTTTGTGAAAAAATTCACTAAACGTAAGAATTCGAAGTGACTTTCAAATCTTAAGCCGAAGAAGCCAAACAAGAAACCATAAATGTTTTTCAAATTCAGCTTTTTTCCTTTTGAAACTCCCTTTAAATTCACTTTGAATTCTCACTATAGTAAATAACCCTGTTTGTGTATCCGACTACTGTAAAAATCCCATATATGCATTTTGCGTCTGTCTTTGAGTACAGCATTACTTCATTTGTAGACCATGCCAGATTTTTGAGACGTAGGGTCAAATAACCGACTTGCCAGTTTTCAAATTCTACATTTTCACCAATTTATTTACTGGGCTCACATCCCTTTTGGGACAAAATAGAAGGCAAATATTGCAATTTACCTCCATGATGACATGACACTTGCAGGAGGTGTATATTATTTTATATATTGCATTTTGAGATCTTTCACTTGGTCACTCCATCACCAATTTCTGATTAATTAAGCTTTATCTTTCATTGTGAATTTCAGAATTTTCAGAGACCTTGTGGGTTCTACTAAGAACAGTTCCCCACTTGTATAGCTTCCATTATGACCACTGTCAACCTTTGACTCTTTTTATAGTCTTTTCCAACCCTAACCCTATTTAACCCTAACCCTAGCTAATTGTAACTGCAACCATCACTCACAATCAGTGGCGTACACACAGTCCATGGGGCCCCGGTGCGAAACTGATACGTGCCCCCCCCCCCCCCTTGCCTCCCTCCCCTCTCTCTCCCCTGATCCGTGCTCGCCCCCCCCCCCCGACACATACATACAGACACACTCACATACATACACACAGACAAACAAACACACATACATACAGAGAAACACACAAAAACACATCCAGACAGACAGACGTACATCTCCCCGACAGATGCATACAGATAGACAGACAGACACACACATACATACAGAGATACATACATGCAGACACACATACATACACGCACACATACAGATATACAGATACACAGACACACACACACACATACAGAGACACAGACACATACATATACACAATGTTTCCTGTGTCCTATCTTTTGTGACTTTCCCTGGGGTCCAGTGGGGGCCAAGCCTGATGGGAGTCAGATGGACCCCTTGAAAGAGGAGCACGGTGGTTTGCCGCGCGGGCCGGGGCCGCAAAACGTTGCAGCTTGTACCCGGTCGCAGGGGACCGATGAGCGGCCGGGCCCCCTGGAGTGACAGAGTGACCACTGCTCACAATGTTGAAATGTATGAGTCTTTAAAATCTTATTAAATCAATCTTTCACATCCCCTTATTGCTAGAATTACGGAATATAAAACATTAAGCTTTTACTTTTAACAGTAAAAAAAAAAACAACCAAAAGGAGATTAAAACTACCAAGAATACACAAAATGTGGTCATATATATATATATGTAGTAAATAAAGCCTTGTAATGAAGATACAATAAATGTAAATATTAAATTTGTAAAGGCAAAACTGCACATAGTGTAATAAACTATTACCCAATAAACAAATTTATTTTGCCGTTAGTGTGGTCAAGTGGCTTGTGGTATTTTCTGACAGCAACAAATTGTACTAACCACCTGTCAGTAACAACTACTTGCACTGTGAAGTTACCTCATTGACACCTCAATGAGAAATATGATAGTGGTTCAGGGAACCGAGCGAGCGCATCATCTATTAAATTATTTTAAAAAAATGTACTCAACATTGGCTACAGTGAACGTCTGTCGGTAACCTGGACTGTCTGCATTATTCACCCTGAACACAGTGACTCTTGATCTAAGATTAAACGGCATTTAACGTTCTTAGACAATATGCATTCTTTGAAACCTTTGACTCTACTTACAAATCAAACTTGGAAAAATAAATATTTAATGCCTCTTTAAAATGCACCAAAACACACTCTCGTAGAATGATGGTAAGAATATTTTATTTTCAAGGACTTTTACCTTGTGACTTGTGTGCTAAGAGACATAGCAAGATTGCTACTTAGCATGAATTCTATTTAGTTGTGGGAACAGATGTGACCTTTGGCAGGTTGTTTGTTTTCTTTGACATTAAATGCAGTCAATGATTTGCAAGCTTTTTAAAGGCCCAAGTCATTAATTTATTAAAAGTGGAAATGGTGTAAGATAGACCACAAAGCCAGCAATCCATGCTGAAATCAAATAAAAACCAGACGTGCACATTTTTGTAAATCTGAAAAAAACAAATATCTTATAAAGATACACAAGCAGGGCTGGATTTTCTCAGGAGACTCATATTGAACCCCAACATGATTAAGAGATGAATCTGTCAGGATCCTATCTTGACAACTAAGTTTATGTTTCATTTCTTCTGTTTTACTTTACTACAATACCAGCTCTCCACCACTAGTGGTCTCCCTAACCACAAACTCTGAACTTACCTTGATACATACTCACCTACCTGGACTAATTACTTTCCTACAATAGGCTACTCCCTCCTGACAACAGGGCCTTTACATTGAAGTTGTTGGCTTACCTGAAAGACTTCAGATCCTGGCTCCTGTAATAATACCGATGGACCTCTTTATTACCCTCCTATTAGAAACCTGATCTACATTATCTTCCTTCTGTTACCAACCAGCTCCAAACCAACCTGAAGTAATTAATGGTATATGTGTGAGAAGACATAGGAAAACATACACACTCCCCCCTTTGCACATACAGTCAAGATAAAAAGAAAGTCCCCCCCCCTTAAAACTGCCACAGCTTTGGATTTCAAAGAGGTGGTCACATTTGCTGGTGATTAATTAATCCAATGCATTTGATTAGCAGCACCTGTCTGCTACTTAGCCACTTCAATTCTATGGATGCAGTAAGGGTGTACTTAGTTTTTCACACATGGCTTCTCCATTCTGACGTTTTCTTTTTGTTAAGTAAATTAAGACACACTGTAATGTGTTATATTGTTTTTTACCTGAGGTTGTATGTACCTAATTTTATGACCTGCTAAGAAACAGGTGATAGTTATGTCCTGATATGTAAAACCATAGACTTCAAAAAGGGTGTACTATCTTTTTCCCATGACTGTATACGCACAGTATCCATTTTCCCTGTCAAATACCAGTACATACTGTTAGCTTGACATAAGGTCTTTCCTGCCAGCCGCCAGCCAATCTAGAATTTGCTTCCTGATATTAAGAACATGTCCTCACGATGCAGGGAGCTCACCGTGTTTCATTGCTGCCTTTCATTAACCCACAGAGAATATAGGAAAATGCTTCTACATCTAATAATATTATTTATGCATATGACACTGAAGGAATCTATCCTCACAAGAATTGACATCTTGTTGCACAAACGGGCAGGAACACTTGGCAATCATGATATTATTGGTGTCAGCATGTTAATCCAGCAATGTAGCAGCAATTAAAAGTCTCCCACCTCTTGTGGCTTCATATGGTACTTATCAAGAGATGCCATAATGCGGCCCCTGGATACACCGATGTATTGGAAATGCCAATGAATAGACATCAGAGATATGAACATGCCCTGGACTGACCTGTAATTTCTATTATTTTTTTTATTATTATTATTATTTTAAAGATTCAGAAGACATCATAGTCCAGTTCAGACAAGGCAAAGCCAGGGCAAACATTGCAAAGGAAGAGTTGAAATATAAACATTGTTTTGTTTTTCCTCTTCTCCATATACTCTATACATGATCCAACAGTGCTCTATATCAGCGTTTCCCAAACAAGTTCTCAAGACCCACCAACAGTTCAGGTTTTGTCAGTATCTTCTTTGGAAAAAAAAAAGAGAAATTCATAAATCCTGGATTTTATAACAAGACACAGAGGCTCATATTGCATATCCCTTTCTTTACTGTCCACCAATAGCAGCAAAAAATACAAAACAGTAAGAAAAAATGGTAAACATAGAGCTACACCCATATCAAGTCCCAGTATAATAGTCAGCACCTCCCATAATATTTCCTCTTTCTTTGCTGCTCCACAGTCAGTTAATTATCATCTTTTTGTCTCTGGAGATTTAGTCATTGTGATTTGTGTATTTCCAATTGTATGTTTAATATTTTTGGTTAATCATGGGTTTTATTTTGTAGAACTGTTATGGTACCTGTTTATAAATCGATTAGTTGTTCTGTTCTCAGGGTCCCAGACCAGTAAATGGGTTTTCCTTCTGTTAACCTCTTTGGGGGTGCTAGCCCATACCTTTTTTTATTTTTGCCTCCTTATTCTGTGGGTGGACCTGTCCTTTTGGGGTGTTTTTCCGCTATCTGTTTTTCTTTGCCTGCTGTCCCGGGCCCTGGACCTGTTTCGCGCCCTCTTTGCGGTATTTCGCGCCTCAGTTTGACTCTGTTCGTGTCGATTTGGGGTCAGGCGGTCAGACATTTGTATGCATACGTCTGCCAGTCTATTTTTCCCACTGTGTTCAGTTCGCGAACGTGTCTTTCGCAGGTTGGTTTGTGGCCCGAACGTTTGGTAGTTTGCTATGCCGTTTCGTGTTTTGTCTGCATAGATGCTTTCAGCACGTGAACACGCCTTGGTTCGGGAGACAAATTCAGCTGTTTGGGAGTTTTTTCCTTGCGAATTTGCATTTTTTTCACAGTGATCTCACAGATTTTCTCAGTTCTTCCCCTTCTGGTTTCTCCTGTGCCTGCCCCTTCCTTCCTCGTGTCTCTGGCTGCTGGTCTGGGCCCTGGTGAGCTCCCCTCTGCGCTAATTTGGGTGACTAACCCTCACTGACTGCTCTTTTATCCTCCTTACAGCATTATATTAACCCCTATATTCATTCCCCTGATATTAATGTGTGGGTCCAACTATATTTTGCTACATGCCTAAGCCTAAGGTGCCTGCATGCCCCCTTTCCCCGGGGTCTTGGTGCCCCTGTATCATTGGGTGATGCCACATCTATGGCTGGTTTCCCCTAGCTGTGGCATGGGACCTCGACCCCAGCAAGGTGGAGGCACAGTCCTTGGTGCTCCCGAAGTCTATGACGACACCATAATGGGCTCCATGTCCTCGTCCTTATCCCAAACTATTTCCCAGGCACTTCTGGCTCACACTTCAGGCATGGGATCTACAGAGTCCGCGACTCCTAGTCCGCATCCTGAGTGTCACGGCTTCCTTGCTGGGAGTCCAATATGCAGAGATATGCTCACCCTTGCAGTTAAACACAGGCCAAGGTGGTCAAGGAAGAACTCACCTGGCCTGTGAGTCTGGGTTGGGTACTCTTCTGCATCACGGAACATGGAAACATCCAACAGCACCTTTGACATTTTTCTGGCTGTGTTGCCGGAATAACAGGGTACAGCTGAATAGTACCTACTTGAAGAGGCTTAGGCCGAGTTGGGCGAATAGGGCAGTGGGAGATAAAGTGCCCTCCTTCTCCACAATAGAAACAGAGACAACACGCCCTCCTTCGGTCTCTTTCTCCAGATGGCAGTCTTGTTCTAGTGTGGACGAAGTCAATCTCCATAGGTTCCTCCATGTCCACTGGAGTTTCGCAGCTAGCTTGAGGATAGACAGGGTAACAAGATGGTTCACTTACGGTGGGTTCACGCTGCGACATAAGGGGGACTTGGTAGGAGTCTTTTTCTTTAGGTAACCACGATCTGCGGTTAGACGGAGCAGGTTTGGGAGTAGCTTTCCTGGAGGTAAAGCTCTGAGAGTCCATTGCGGTCATGAATGACTCCCAGCTGTCCAAGACAGTGCTTTTCTCCTGTAGCTTCCGGTATGCCCACTCCTTGATCCATCCGAAAAGTAAGTTGATGGCCGAACGGACCTTGACAAAGTCGCTGTTGTAGGTTTTAGGCTTAAGAGCAAAAAGAAGTTCACAATCCAGTCTGAATGCTGTGTAGGAGGAACGAGAACCATCAAATCTGTTAGGCATCACAACAAACGGCTCTGGAACTGGGCGTACTGTGCCTTTAAGAGATAAAACTTCTTGCTGCAGTTCCAGAACAGTCCGGGTCAGGCTGGACACTTGCTGAGCAAGGGAGGTGAGCATTTTTCTTATCTCTGTGGACTCCATAATGGTCAGTTCATTCTGTCACAGCTTACCTTGCTGGGAGTCCAATATGCAGAGATATGCTCACCCTTGCAGTTAAACACAGGCCAAGGTGGTCAAGGAAGAACTCACCTGGCCTGTGAGTCTGTGCACGGGGGCTGTGCAGGTTAATGCTCGAAGTCGCAGTACAGAAAAGGAATATCCAGGAGAATAGTCGTGGGTAAGCCAGTGGTCAGAGGATGCCAGAAATCAGGAGATACGAGTAGCGAGCCGAGGTCAGGGGATGCCAGAGGTCAGGGTACAAACGAATAGCAATCCAAGGTCAGGAGAACACTGGAACATGGAATAGCAATACTCTAACCAGAGTCAATGAACTGACACTGCCCTTAGGGAGAGGCAGTGTCTTATACCTGGCTAATTGGTGATCAGCCGCAGGTGTGCTAGGATGGTTGAAGCAGCCACAGAATAATGTCCAGCCCCCAGTGCTGGGAATAAGGCAAGATAGACTTCTGGCTATCTCTTGAGCTGATATGGTGGCTCAGAGGTGAGAGAGCAGGTCCAGGACTGCAGAGCACTTAGGTTCAAATCCCTCTTCGGGCACTAAAGGGGCGACCCCGTCTGGCAGTCTGGAGGTCACGGTGAGAACCTTGACACTGAGTTGGATCCCCCTGGGACCACTCCTAAAAAGGCTAATAAAAAATCTAGGCATGTTTCACCATCCGCCTCCAAAAACATTTATGATTGGCATACCTTAGGGCGCCCCTGATAGCGTGTGCAGATCACGCAAAAGAGCCGTTCCGCGTCAGGCAGAGCGGGAGCAGCGATGGAAATGTGTGAGAGAATGAGAGTGACAGAGTGACTCTGACTCAGAAATCAGGTCTAGCGAGGAGAATGGATTGGAGTCCAATAGTGACTCAGAGAATGATGCTGGGAATTTGGGTCCAGATCCCTTTACCTCCGCCACAGCTGAGATGACAAGAGGCAACCCTGGGGCTGCTTCTCCTGCTACTGCGGGGATTGCCCTCAAACAATCCTGATCCCCCAGATCGGTCATATTGAAAAAGGCCGGTTACAACTGACGAAACGCGTTGATGAAACTGGCGGGATTGCTTTTCTGAATTTGCGAAAACCAATGCAGTAGGACTGAATAGCCGATACTCCTGCAACAAGATCGGTCCGGGTGCACAGGACTGACCGACGGAGCAGCATACTATCTTCTATCGGCGAGTACACCGCATTGTACCAATGCTTGTATTGTGAAACTTATAAATAAGCTTTCACCATATTTTCTTGTAAGAGTTTTTATGTAGGGGGGTTTTTATGCTTGGGGAAATAAATTTGTTACTGTTTTACGCTATGTTAGAATCCTTTTCTTAAAGGTTGGATACAAGTAGCCCAGCAGACAAAAAGACACACAGTCAAAGAGGACCCTTTTTTTTCCCCTTTATCAACGTAAAACCTCACACAGCGTGGAAATATCTTTTAACTCAGACTGTTTTTTCTGGATATACCTCTACTCTGACACTTACAGCTTGGACATTGAATAAGTACTATTTATCATCAGACTATAGAGTATTTCAATCTCTGTCCCCATATCTGTAAATTAGGAGTTGGTTTGCTAAGCGCTGATACTATTGTTTTGTGTATTCTATCAAAGTTGGGCTGGAACCCACATAAGGGCCTTGATCCGGCACTCCGATCATGCCAAGAAAAGCACCTTGATATTTTTGGCCCCCTGGCCAAGCTTTTTGATCTGGCAGAGGACGCCAGGGCCAATAACAGGCAGGTCAACCCGAAGGAACTCTGCGGTTGGGTGCAAATAGACATTTGCATTGCTGGCAGTGTCAATGCTTCGCTCATGTCAGGATCGGGTCAGGGATCCAACACGCAGAGTACAAAGAGTAGCAGATACGTATACCGGACCTTAGAATGGCCGGACTTAACGTAATACTACGTATAGAATGGTCAGGGACAAGCCGAGGTCGAGGGAACGAGAAGACAGGTAAGCGAGAGACAAGCCGGGTCAAGGATAACAGAAAGACAGGTAAGTAATAACAAAGCCGGGTCAGAACCAAAAGACAAGAGAATACAAGAGCACTGTGTGACTAGGCTGACTAGAACCACGACAGGGCAATGAGTGAATGGGAGAAACAACGTTAAATACCCTGGATCAGTGAGTAGACCCGCCTCCGACGAGTCCTGACTGGCTTCCAGTCAATTGAGTGACAGGTCGGTCCGGACTGACGTCATGACGTCGAGCACTGTGCGTGACGTTATAAAAGGGGACGGATCCCTCGCGGCCGGCGTGTGAGTGACTAGGAGAGCCGCGAGGGATGGGAGAAGCAGCCCTGCCGGAAGGACAAACTACTAAGTCTCTACCTCTTTCGGAGGTAGAGACCTCAGGTACCCTGACAGTACCCCCCCTCTCAGATACGCCCACCGGGCGGAAGGAACCAGGGCGAGATGGAAAGCGGGAGTGAAACGCCCTGCGAAGGCGAGGAGCATGAACATCCTCTTGTGGTACCCAACTCCTCTCCTCAGGACCATAACCCTTCCAGTCAACCAAATATTGTACTCTCCCCCGGGAGATACGAGATTCAATAATGGAGTTAACCTCATACTCCTCCTGACCCTCCACCTGAACAGAGCGAGGAGGGGCGATCGTGGAGGAGAATCTGTTACAGACTAGAGGTTTCAGCAATGAAACGTGAAAGGAGTTCGGGATGCGTAAAGCAGCTGGGAGAGCTAGACGATACGCCACTGGGTTAATTCGAGTCAAGATCCTGTAGGGACCAATATAACGGGGGGCGAATTTCATGGAAGGAACTTTAAGCCGAATATTCCTAGTACTTAACCAAACTCTATCGCGTGGAACAAAATTCGGAGCCGCCCTTCTACGTTTATCAGCGTGTTTCTTAACCAACATAGAATTGTGTAGAAGAATTTGTCGAGTCTGATCCCACAACTTCCTCAAATTAGCAACATGGACATCAACCGACGGTACTCCTTGGGAAGGCGAAACCGAGGGAAGAATAGATGGATGAAAGCCATAGTTCATGAAGAAGGGGCTTGAATGAGTAGAGTCACAAACGAGATTGTTGTGCGCAAACTCCGCCCAAGGAATCAAACCGACCCAATCGTCCTGGTGTTCGGAAACAAAACAACGTAAATATTGCTCAATCTTTTGGTTGGTACGTTCGGCAGCTCCGTTAGAATGAGGATGATAGGCGGAAGAAAAATTCAATTTGATGCCTAATTGAGAACAGAATGATCTCCAGAAACGTGAAACAAATTGGGAGCCTCTATCAGAGGTGATTTCAGAAGGTATCCCATGCAGGCGAAAAATTTCTTTAGCAAATATCTCCGCCAATTCAGGAGAAGTCGGAAGTTTAGGTAAAGGTACGAAATGTGCCATCTTGGTAAACCTATCAACCACCGTGAGGATAACAGTGTGCCTTTTCGAAACAGGCAAATCCACAATAAAGTCCATCGCCACACAGGACCAAGGTTTCTCTGGAACTTCCAGAGGCTGTAGAAGGCCACAAGGAAGCGAATGCGGTAGTTTAGTCTTAGTACAGACCTCACAGGCTCCGATAAAATCCTTAATATCCCTCCGTAACGAAGGCCACCAGAAATCCTTAGAGATCAAGGAATATGTTTTGCGGACGCCTGGATGGCCAGCCACCTTACTCTCGTGAAGGCACTGTAAGAGCTCCAGTTGGAGTTCAGGAGGAACGAAATGTCTAGACGCAGGAGTCAGTCTAGGTGCCAGATGCTGCAAGCTCCTGATCTGATCAAGCAGCGGAGAGTGGATTTTGAGAGTAGTGTTAGCGATAATGTTACACTTGGGTACTATAGAGCAGTGTTCCCCAACCCCCGGGCCGCGGACCGGTACCGGTCCGTGGATCAAACGGTACCGGGCCGCCCAGGGGTGTGGGGTGTGCGAGCCTGCCGGCTAATGCAGGGCTGGCATTGCCCAAGTGCCAGCCCTGCAATGTGCCTGCGGACCGGAGGGGAGATCAGAGATCTCCCTCCCCGGTCTGCAGGCACTGTGCTGACAGCCGGCAGGGGAGTGAGAGAGGACCCGGGAGCTCTTACCTGCAGCTCCTCCGGGTCCTCCTCTCGCGAGATTTGGAGCGTTGCCGCGGTAACCACGGCAACGCTCCAAATCTCGCGAGAGTGAACTCTAGCCCTGTAACTGGGCTAGAGTTCACCTCACCACCACCGGACCACCAGGGAATCCCCACCGGACCACCAGGGACTAAGAAATGTCCCCCCTCCTCCCAGTAAAGGTAAGAAGGGAGGGGGGACATGAATATCTTAATTTTAATTAAATAAATTTTTAAAAAGCCTCCTTACCCCCCATACACACACTGCCCCATAAACACACTACACACACTGCCCCCACACACACACTACACACATTGCCCCATAAACACACTACACACACTGCCCCACAAACACTGCCCCATACACACTACAAACACTGCCCCATGCACACACTACACACTGCCCCATACACACACTACACACATTGCCCCACAAACACTGCCCCCATGCACACACTGCCCCACAAACACTGCCCCCATGCACACACTGCCCCACAAACACTGCCCCCATGCACACACTGCCCCACAAACACTGCCCCATACACACACTACACACACTGCCCCACAAACACTGTCCCCATACACACACTGCCCCACACACACACTACACACATTGCCCCATACACACACTACAAACACTGCCCCATACACAGACTGCACACACTGCCCCACAAACACTGCCCCATAAACACACTACACACATTGCCCCATACACACACTGCCCCATACACACACTGCCCCATACACACACTGCCCCATACACACACTACCCCATACACACACTGCCCCATACACACACTACCCCATACACACACTACCCCATACACACACTACACACACTGCCCCATACACACACTACACACACTGCCCCACAAACACTGCCCCCATACACACACTGCCCCACAAACATTGCCCCCATACACACACTGCACACACTGCCCCACAAACATTTCCCCCATACACACACAACACACACTGCCCCACAAACACTGCCCCCCACACACACACTGCAACTCTCACACACACTGCCACCCTCACATACACACTGCACCGCTCACACACACATACACACAATTTTGAGTCTATGTCTTTATGTGACTGTGTTTGTGATTTTCTGACTATGTATGTGTCTGCGTGTTTTTTTTTTAATATATGTGACTGTTTGGGTTTTTTTTGTCTTATTAAATCAAAACAAGCGGGCCACGGAAAAATTATCAAACGTTTACCGGTCCGCGGCGATAAAAAGGTTGGGGAGCACTGCTATAGAGGACAAAACCGGCTCAGATATGGCAGAAGGTTCATATTGGCGAGACAAGGCATCAGCTTTAGAATTCTTAGAACCAGGCCTATATGTGAGTATGTAGTTGAAGTGAGTGAGGAATATAGACCAACGAGCCTGTCTCGATGATAATCGTTTAGCCTCCCCAATATAGGATAAGTTTTTATGATCTGTCAAAATAGTAACAGGATGCAAAGTCCCCTCCAATAAATGTCTCCACTCCTTTAAGGCCATGATAACCGCTAGGAGTTCCCTGTCACCAATGTCATATCTGCTCTCAGTACCTGATAATTTTTTGGAAAAGTACCCACATGGATGTAATGGTTTATCCACACCCAACCTTTGGGACAGAACGGCACCTATACCTGTCTCAGAAGCGTCAACTTTGAGTAGGAAAGGCAGTGTAGTATCGGGGTGAACTAAAATTGGTGCGGAAGCAAAAAGCTCCTTGAGTGTCTTAAAAGCCAGAAGTGCTTCAGTAGACCAATTCTTAGTATCAGCCCCTTGTCTGGTCATATTGGTGATGGGAGCAATGATAGAGGAGTATCCCTTAACGAAACGTCTGTAGTAATTAGAGAAACCAATAAATCTCTGAATAGCCTTGAGACCCTTAGGTAAAGGCCAATCTAATATGGATTGGAGCTTCTCCGGATCCATTTCAAACCCCTCTCCAGAAATCACGTAACCAAGAAAGGTAGTTTGGGATTGGTCAAAGCTGCATTTCTCTAATTTGCAGTACAAGCCATGCTGAAGAAGTTTGTGTAAAACCCTTCTGACCTGTCCGTGGTGAGTCTCAATATCCCTGGAATGTATAAGTATATCATCGAGGTATACAATAACACAGTCATGTTGAAACTCCCTAAGAACTTCATTAATTAGATCCTGAAATACCGCCGGGGCATTACAGAGACCAAAAGGCATTACAGTATACTCATAGTGCCCATATCGAGTATTGAACGCAGTCTTCCACTCGTGTCCGTGGTGAATTCTCACCAAGTTATAAGCACCTCTAAGGTCTAACTTAGTGAAAATCTTAGAACCCTATAATCGATCAAAAAGCTCGGTGATCAAGGGAATCGGATAGGCATTTCTAATGGTTATCTTGTTCAGGCCTCGGTAGTCAATGCAGGGTCTTAAAGAACCATCCTTCTTTTTAACAAAAAAAAAATCCAGCCCCAGCAGGAGAGGAGGATCTCCTAATGAACCATTTGTCTATGTTTTTAACGAATATACTCCTCTAAGACTAAGTTCTCATTCGTAGACAAAGGGTATACATGACCCCTGGGAGGCATAGTACCAGAAAGTAAATTAATTTTGCAATCAAAAGGCCTATGTGGTGGTAAGGTATCAGCCTTTCCTTTGTCAAATACCGCCTTTAAATCTAGATACAAGGACGGTATCTGTATTTTAGTAGAGTCGGTAGAGTTATTAAGTGTGTTAACACTACAGAGAGGTGACACTTTCTTTAAACAACTCTCTCGACAATCCTGACCCCACGAAACTATTTCCCCTGATTTCCAATCTATAACGGGGTTATGTCTCTTAAGCCAGGAGTATCCCAGGACTATGGGAACAGAAGGAGATGAAATGAGTAGTAGAGATATCTCCTCCTTGTGTAGAATACCAGTAGTTAAGTTAAGAGGTGTGGTTTCCCGGAAAATCACAGGCTCAACTAAAGGTCTACCATCAATGGCTTCAACAGCCAAGGGTGTCTTCCTTAACTGGGATGGGATAGCGTGTTTGGTGAGAAAAACTTGATCGATAAAGCTCTCAGCAGCTCCGGAGTCTATCAATGCCATAGTCTCTAAGGTACCCCTCTCCCAAGTTAAAGAGACAGGTAATAGGAGTCTATGTTCTTTGTAGTTATGAGTAGAGGACAAAATCGAAACACCCAAGGTCTGTCCTCTAGAGAAACTTAGGTGCGAGCGTTTCCCGGACGACTGGGACAGTTCAAACGTAAATGACCTCTGACTCCACAATACATACACAGTCCCTCCCTTCTCCTGTACTGTCTCTCTTCCTCTGACAGGCGAGTAAGGCCTAACTGCATAGGTTCTGAAAACTGTGGAGTTTTGGTTTCAGGACTTTGAAATGATGGCGCTAGTCTAAAGGAAGATCTACCAGTTCTATCTCGAGTGTTCTGCCTCTCCCTTAGACGTTCGTCAATGCGAGAGATAAAGGAAATTAAGTCCTCCAAGTTCTCGGGAAGCTCTCTTGTCGCTACCTCGTCAAGTATTACATCGGATAATCCATTTAAAAATACGTCTATATAGGCCTGTTCATTCCACTTCACCTCTGCCGCCAAAGACCTGAACTCTAGTGCGTAATCCACAAGTGTTCGGTTGTCTTGTCTAAGGCGCAACAGTAATCTAGCTGCATTGACCTTCCTGCCAGGGGGGTCAAAAGTTCTTTTAAAAGCAGCTACAAAGGCATTATAGTTATAGACTAATGGATTATCATTCTCCCACAACGGATTAGCCCATCTCAGAGCCTTCTCAATGAGTAAGGTGATAATAAATCCCACTTTTGCCCTATCAGTAGGGTAGGAACAGGGCTGTAGCTCGAAATGGATACTGATCTGGTTCAAAAAGCCACGACACCGCTCAGGAGAACCAGCATAACGTACAGGTGGGGTAACTCGGGAAGAAGCACCTACAGTAGCTACCTCTAGCCCTGTACCCACAGGAGGAACAGACGTATTACGCATCTCCTCAGGTGGATTAATAGGACGTGATAGCAGCGCCTGTAGTGCTAGTGCCATCTGATCCATCCTATGCTCCATGGCGTCAAACCTAGGATCAGGAGAACCAAGCTGACAATTTGTACCTGCAGGATCCATGGCCCTGTCGTAATGTCAGGATCGGGTCAGGGATCCAACACGCAGAGTACAAAGAGTAGCAGATACGTATACCGGACCTTAGAATGGCCGGACTTAACGTAATACTACGTATAGAATGGTCAGGGACAAGCCGAGGTCGAGGGAACGAGAAGACAGGTAAGCGAGAGACAAGCCGGGTCAAGGATAACAGAAAGACAGGTAAGTAATAACAAAGCCGGGTCAGAACCAAAAGACAAGAGAATACAAGAGCACTGTGTGACTAGGCTGACTAGAACCACGACAGGGCAATGAGTGAATGGGAGAAACAACGTTAAATACCCTGGATCAGTGAGTAGACCCGCCTCCGACGAGTCCTGACTGGCTTCCAGTCAATTGAGTGACAGGTCGGTCCGGACTGACGTCATGACGTCGAGCACTGTGCGTGACGTTATAAAAGGGGACGGATCCCTCGCGGCCGGCGTGTGATTGACTAGGAGAGCCGCGAGGGATGGGAGAAGCAGCCCTGCCGGAAGGACAAACTACTAAGTCTCTACCTCTTTCGGAGGTAGAGACCTCAGGTACCCTGACAGCTCACTATGGAGTGACGAAAGGTCATCCTATTCAAAATAGAGCTGAAGCAGGCTGTCCTCGCCCTCACAGAGGATGGCAAGGATGCCCAGGGCCTCCTCTTCGGTGACTCCTTTATTAAGGACCTTGGCTGTTATTATGGGGCATTTACTGCCCTAGATAAAGCCCAATCCTCCATGAGGAAGATGTTCCAGGGGCCTTCTGCCCAGCCCCAGCTACTCTTATTCCCATGGTCAGGGGAGAGGCTCCTTCAACCAGTGTTCCAGCTATCAGGAAACAAAGACCCGATCCCCCTTCTTCCCATGCCACAGACGTCCATGGCTGTCAGGGGGATTCAGAGGGAATTCCGGGAACAGACGACCATACGGTAAGCTTACCTCTACCTCATGTTTCTTCTCCTGTTTGTATAGGGGGGAGACTCCATGGTCCTGGACATGGTGAAATGTTTTCACATAGCGTTAGTGGGGTCACATGCCCTCCCCTCGATCAATTTGTTTTTCCCTTCGGGATCACAGGTTGATCGACAGGGAATTGTTGGCCCTTAAGGCCAAGGAGGCTATAGAGTTGGCTCCACCCAACTCGTCAGGGGTCATCGGCAATATCTTCTCTGGTGGAGAAGAAAGGGGGCCAGATGCACCCGGTAATCAACTAACGTCCGCTCAATGCCAGAGTACGTTACTGACACTTCAAGATGGAGGGCTTTCACCTCCTCCGGGACCTCCTCCTGCACGAGGATTGACTAGCGAAACTAAACCTGAAGGACGTGTATCTGATGGTACCGGTGGCCAGGTCCTCAAGGGACCTCCTACGCTTCCAATGGAAGAATGGCATATGGTGCTTCTCCTGTCTTCCATTTGGTCTCTCTTTGGCTCCATGGTGCTTCACCAAGCTGCTACGGCCGGCGATGGCCTGGCTCCTCAGTCGGGGAGTACGCCTTATCTATTTGGATGATATTCTGATCATGGCTCAGGACCACTCAGTCCTCTTACATCTGCGATGGACGGTGGACTTGCTGACCCACCTTGGGTTCCTCATCAACCGAGAAAAGTCCTGTCTGACCCCGTCCAAAAACATGGAATTCTTGGGTTTCCTAACGAACTCAGAAGAGGACTCCTTGAGTCTACTGACTCCCAAGATCTGCACAATCTGCACAGAACTTCGCAGGGCTTTGACATCTCATGCTATGACATTTGGCAAGAATAAATCTGGCTGTTGGCATCGTCAATACAACCGGTAATCCCAGCCCCTCTCGACTACCGTGCTCTCCAACGATTGAAGATTGCACATCTTCGCGAGGGAGCCTCATATGCAGACTTAGTCACCTTGGACAAGGAGACGAAGGACGAGTTGCATTGGTGGATTCACAATCTTTATGCATGGAATGGCAGGGCCATATTCGGATCTCTACCGGAATTCACCATAGACTCGGATGTGAGATTCAACAGCTGGGGTGCCCACTGCGAGGGTATGTCCACAGGGGGATACTGGTCGGAGAGCGAATCCAGGATGCACATCAATTGGAAGTCTTAGCGGAATACTTTGCGATTCAGAATTTTGTGAAAGGGCCAACACCTGCATTCGCCTACGGATGGAAAACATATCAGTGGTTCGATATGTCAACCACATGGGCGGCACCCAGTTGACAGTACTGACCCACTTGGTGATGGACTTCTGGGAGTTTTCTCTGGCACGAAATTTGGTGATCCAGGCAGAATACCTCCCTGGCCTGCACAATACTCATGCGGACTTGAGTTCACGCTACCTCACGGACAGAAGCGGTTGGAGATTAGATGTGGAGGTGTTCTATACTATCTCATCCCTATGGGGTCCCTGTGCCATCGACCTGTTCTCATCACAACTTAACACCCAGCTGCCCCTTTTCTTCTGCTGGTGAGGTGACCAGATCCTGTCGCGGAAGCAGTTGACGCGTTCCTGCAAGACTGGCACGGTCCGCTCCTCTACGCTTTCCCTCCATTTTGCTTTGTTCCCCAGGGTCCTACTGCATGTTCGCCGCCAGGTTGCGGAACGGATCTTTATCACCATGTTCTGGGGGACGCAATCATGGTTCCCTCAACTTCTGGAAATGGAGGTGGATGTTCCCAGGTTATTGCCGAACCGTGCAAACTTTCTTCGGGATCCAGCGGACAATCACCATCGCTCATCATGGAAGGCGCATTGCTCCTGATGACTTGGCGGATTTCAAGGGACCCTGGCATATCGTAGGAGTTTCGGAAGTACTCGACGCCTCTTGGCGTGTGCATGGCTAGGGACATGGATCCTGTTCAAGCCCCTTTAGCAACTATCCTCCAATTCCTCACAGCTCTGTTTAAAGCTGGCAGGGCCTACAGGACTATTAATGTGTATAGGTCTGCCATCTCTTTGACCCATCAGGGTTTCGAGAGCTCTCTTGCGGAGCAACACCCCCTAATATGCCTGCTTCTACGGGGCTCCTGTCTTTTTCACTCGCCTAGACCATGGTACTCTTCTACATGGGACGTCTCCATGGTGTTATCGTTGTTTGAATCAGGGCCATAGAATGCGGATCTCTCTTTTGTTGTTCACACTGTTTTGTGTCCGGTAAGAGGGTATCAGATGGTCATGCCTTGGATTTTGACGCTTGTTACTTCATCCTGGACGGCGTGTGCTTTAATATATCCAGGCATACAAAGACTTTGGTGTAGAGACCTTCAATAAATTCGGCAAATGCAATAAAAATACAGATAATTGCTCACCTTCTGATGAGCCTTTGACTTGGCTCTCAGTATACACGTAGATATATCGATTCAGGGTGATATTAGCTCTTCTTGTCAGCAGTAAACAGAATTCCTCCGAACCAGCTTGCAGTAAAATTAAAACATTTATTTCAATAAAATATACATACATACAAATGATGCTGGTATAGGGAAATCCACCAAAACGCGTTTCGCTGATTCAATTCAGCTTTCTCAATTGGTAATTTGCTTCCTGCTGTGTGTAGTTTAAATATGTCCCGCATTCCCACTATTGGTGGGTCAAGCTGATTACTGGTCCAATCACACGCCGCTGTTACCCCGCCTGTCAGGTGGTGTCGACGGTGCGTAATCTGTCCCCCTTGTGATGTCATCGCGCACCATGCGTCGTGTGGATGACAGCACTTCTGGGACCTCAATCCTGTGTTCTTCCGAATCCGGAACTAGAAAAAACTTCCGGCGCTCACGAGTGGCGTCTCCTCATCAGCTGATCTTCAATATTGTAGGGGAGAGTCCTATGCCCTCTTGTGAATAGTGGCCATCTTGGTTTCTGGCAAAGTCCGTTTTCACCATATTGTGGACTTATACACAATAGCTCATATATGAGTATACAGACAAAGTGAGAATAAAAGTAAATAACATAAAAAAATGGGAGACAGAACAATACAAAATTATAAAAAATTATGATGATACTAATCCATTCTTAATAGTACCTAGAATCAAGTAGCTAATACATATAAAAATAGAGTATATGGATATAATAGTATCGGCCGACGACCTCGTGTTATGAATATCACACAAAGATGTAAAATATAAAATATAAATTAGACTCAATGATGTAAAATATGTTATAAACATCATTACAGTGGGGGTGTTATCCTATTGCCCACCCACTGTTCGATGTTAACAATTACGCAATATATATATTGCATATACATCGATAAAAATCCAAAAAACTCTAAAAATAATGATATATAAAATTATAAAAAATGGCATAACTCGAAGTTGTCATTCAATCCATATGGTTGCATGGTATCTAGATTAAAGATCCATTTCATCTCAGCCCTTCCTATAGTCTTAATTGGATCACCACCCCTCCAGTTTGTATTAACTTTTTGTATACCCAAAAACTCTATATGGCCGGGATCACAGTTATGATGATCTCTAAAGTGGAGGGACACACTATGCTTATCAAAACCTCTTTTTACATTCCGCACATGTTCCTGTATTCTAGTGTTCAGAGCCCTTGTGGTTCTGCCAACATATATTAAATTACAGGGACATCTAATCATATAAATAATCTTAGTGGAATGGCATGTAATCAATTCTTTTATTTTGAACTTCCTTGTGTCGTCTCTAGGATGTTGGAAGTCTCTTATAACACGTTTTTTACTATTTGTGTTTTTACACGCCGTACAGGAACCGCAACCATAAAATCCAGCTGCTTCATTAAAAAATTGTTTCATTTGTGGCTTAGGAGGAATGTGATTGTGAACCAAATTGCTCTTTAAACTCGGGATGCCCCTATATGTGATCATAGGTTTTTCTGGTAGTAGGGGGTAGAGGATGGGGTCATCTCTCAGGATTGACCAGTGTCTCCTAATTATTCGTCGCAACTGTTTATTATCACTATTAAAATCACAAATAAAATTAAAATTAAAATTTTGCATTTCTCTGTTCATGTTTTTCTCTTTGTATTGTATTAAATCCAATCTATTAGTCTGTTCCACCTCTATATAAGCTTTATCTAAAAGGGTCTGTTGGTAACCATTTTGTTTAAAATCATTAATTATTCTGAGTGATTGTTCCTGGAACGTGTTTTCATCCGTACAGTTACGTTTCACCCTTAAAAGTTGTGCCTTGGGGGCGTTGAGCAGCCAAGGGGAAAAGTGGCAACTTGTTTCCCCTATATAACTGTTGACATCAACTTTTTTGAAGAAGGTACAGGTTTTTAACATATTCTTTTCTACATATATTTTGAGGTCAAGAAATTCAACTGAACTCTTACTGTAATTACTGCTCAGCTTGATCCCCCAATCGTTGTTATTGAGATGTGATAAAAAAAGGTTCAAAGTCTGCTCACTCCCCTTCCAAATGAAAAAAAGATCGTCTATGTAACGGCGATAGGTCACGAGGCTCGCACCCCACTCATGGCCTTGGTAAACAAATTCTTGTTCCCATAGTGCCATGAATAAGTTGGCATAGCTGGGCGCGAACCTCGTGCCCATCGCCGTTCCACAGACCTGTAAATAAAACTGCTCACCAAACCAAAAATAATTATGCGTCGGTATGCACCGGATGCCCTCAATGATGAATTCAATCTGTGACTCCAATACTGTGATACTGACGCATAATTATTTTTGGTTTGGTGAGCAGTTTTATTTACAGGTCTGTGGAACGGCGATGGGCACGAGGTTCGCGCCCAGCTATGCCAACGTATTCATGGCACTATGGGAACAAGAATTTGTTTACCAAGACCATGAGTGGGGTGCGAGCCTCGTGACCTATCGCCGTTACATAGACGATATTTTTTTCATTTGGAAGGGGAGTGAGCAGACTTTGAACCTTTTTTTTTATCACATCTCAATAACAACGATTGGGGGATCAAGCTGAGCAGTAATTACAGTAAGAGTTCAGTTGAATTTCTTGACCTCAAAATATATGTAGAAAAGAATGTTAAAAACCTGTACCTTCTTCAAAAAAGTTGATGTCAACAGTTATATAGGGGAAACAAGTTGCCACTTTTCCCCTTGGCTGCTCAACGCCCCCAAGGCACAACTTTTAAGGGTGAAACGTAACTGTACGGATGAAAACACGTTCCAGGAACAATCACTCAGAATAATTAATGATTTTAAACAAAAGGGTTACCAACAGACCCTTTTAGATAAAGCTTATATAGAGGTGGAACAGACTAATAGATTGGATTTAATACAATACAAAGAGAAAAACATGAACAGAGAAATGCAAAATTTTAATTTTAATTTTATTTGTGATTTTAATAGTGATAATAAACAGTTGTGACGAATAATTAGGAGACACTGGTCAATCCTGAGAGATGACCCCATCCTCTACCCCCTACTACCAGAAAATCCTATGATCACATATAGGGGCATCCCGAGTTTAAAGAGCAATTTGGTTCACAATCACATTCCTCCTAAGCCACAAATGAAACAATTTTTTAATGAAGCAGCTGGATTTTATGGTTGCGGTTCCTGTACGGCGTGTAAAAACACAAATAGTAAAAAACGTGTTATAAGAGACTTCCAACATCCTAGAGACGACACAAGGAAGTTCAAAATAAAAGAATTGATTACATGCCATTCCACTAAGATTATTTATATGATTAGATGTCCCTGTAATTTAATATATGTTGGCAGAACCACAAGGGCTCTGAACACTAGAATACAGGAACATGTGCGGAATGTAAAAAGAGGTTTTGATAAGCATAGCGTGTCCCTCCACTTTAGAGATCATCATAACTGTGATCCCGGCCATATAGAGTTTTTGGGTATACAAAAAGTTAATACAAACTGGAGGGGTGGTGATCCAATTAAGACTATAGGAAGGGCTGAGATGAAATGGATCTTTAATCTAGATACCATGCAACCATATGGATTGAATGACGACTTCGAGTTATGCCATTTTTTATAATTTTATATATCATTATTTTTAGAGTTTTTTGGATTTTTATCGATGTATATGCAATATATATATTGCGTAATTGTTAACATCGAACAGTGGGTGGGCAATAGGATAACACCCCCACTGTAATGATGTTTATAACATATTTTACATCATTGAGTCTAATTTATATTTTATATTTTACATCTTTGTGTGATATTCATAACACGAGGTCGTCGGCCGATACTATTATATCCATATACTCTATTTTTATATGTATTAGCTACTTGATTCTAGGTACTATTAAGAATGGATTAGTATCATCATAATTTTTTATAATTTTGTATTGTTCTGTCTCCCATTTTTTTTATTTTATTTACTTTTATTCTCACTTTGTCTGTATACTCATATATGAGCTATTGTGTATAAGTCCACAATATGGTGAAAACGGACTTTGCCAGAAACCAAGATGGCCACTATTCACAAGAGGGCATAGGACTCTCCGCTACAATATTGAAGATCAGCTGATGAGGAGACGCCACTCGTGAGCGCCGGAAGTTTTTTCTAGTTCCGGATTCGGAAGAACACAGGATTGAGGTCCCAGAAGTGCTGTCATCCACACGACGCATGGTGCGCGATGACATCACAAGGGGGACAGATTACGCACCGTCGACACCACCTGACAGGCGGGGTAACAGCGGCGTGTGATTGGACCAGTAATCGGCTTGACCCACCAATAGTGGGAATGCGGGACATATTTAAACTACACACAGCAGGAAGCAAATTACCAATTGAGAAAGCTGAATTGAATCAGCGAAACGCGTTTTGGTGGATTTCCCTATACCAGCATCATTTGTATGTATGTATATTTTATTGAAATAAATGTTTTAATTTTACTGCAAGCTGGTTCGGAGGAATTCTGTTTACTGCTGACAAGAAGGGCTAATATCACCCTGAATCGATATATCTACGTGTATACTGAGAGCCAAGTCATAGGCTCATCAGAAGGTGAGCAATTATCTGTATTTTTATTGCATTTGCCGAATTTATTGAAGGTCTCTACACCAGGGTCGATTCTGCTTCCCTGTTTTCCGTATTCTTTTCGTTTCTGAGGTTATTATCCACGCAAGATAGGTGTGTGTCACCTCAAAGTACACGTCTGCCTTCAAGACCAGAGCCGATCACCCATAGGCTCTGAACCATGTGAGTGCGCTCCTATTAGAGACTTATAAAGTATATTTGCTATACAATATTACCCTATATTTGCACGTTTTGTATACCATTTAGGACTCTATCATTATTGCACACCTCTCCTCAACCCCGAGGGGTAAGTGTATGATTTAAGCGCTCCACCTCTGAGCACCATTTCACCACTGTGTGAGGGATTGGTGTTTGTTCTGTTGGTTGTTATTTTATATTAGGATAAAGGGATCCTATTTTGGTGGTAGCTGCTATCTGATTACACCTGTTTCTATATTATATAAAGTGCCTATTTCACAGATATACATATTTTTTCTATTTGTATATACAAAGACTTTGATTAAGTCAGTTTCTTATCCGGCTTTCCCTTCAGCGCCAACATTGTGCCCAGTGGCTTGTCTTCAAAAATACAAAGTTCGCACTGGACCGCATTGGTCACCTTCTACTCCTCATCTGTTTTTATCCTTTCATCCTCCTTTTACCGCAGGTGACGAGTACTACCATGGCCCGTTGAGTGAAATGGGTTTTACAACAGGCGGGTGTTGACACTTCGGTGTTTGGAGCCCATTCGGTGCGAGGTGCTGCGGCCTCGTGGGCTCGGTTAGAGGACCTGATGAGGACTGCAAACTGGACTCGGGAATCTACCTTCCATGATTTTTTTTTTTCAACCCGTGACTCATGTTTTTTCTGCGGTTGTCAGTCAGCTGTGAATTTGCAATATGAGCCTTCGTGTCTTGTTATAAAATTACATAATTTTTCTATTAAATGACGAAAAGTCATGATTTTATTAAAGACACGGAGGCGAGTATTGTCCCACCCTCGATATGCTTCTGCATTGAGTGTTATCTTTCCACCCTGGTATATTTAGTGGTTCAGGTTGGTATTACGGTAAGTGGGGATGTCGTTGCTTTGGGTTTATGGTTGCTAGATTTAAGATGTCGGGCTGTTCTTGGGTTCAGGAATGTTCTGATAGACGGGTCTGTCTGTACTTGCATGCACAAGTTGCTAATACTGAAATAACTGTGTGGCTCCTGTTCATTTATGTTTTCACAGCCTAAATTCTACTCATTTGCTGGATTCTGGCGGATTGTCGTGCAATGAGTTCCTGTACATTGGCGAGTTCTGGTTCTGTGATGGATTAGTCCCAGTTCGTTGAATGGTTCCTGATTGGATTCCGGGTGGATTTCAAGACAGTCGTTATTATGTGGTTGAACTGATTCATCGGTTCCTGTTTGATGTTTGTTGTTGTGTCGCATCTCTAAAGAAAGAGGAAATATGATGGGAGGTGCTATTATACTGGGACTTGATATGGGTGTGGCTTATCTCTATGTATACCATTTTTTTCCTACTGTTTTGTATTCTTTGCTGCTATTGGTGGACAGTAAATAAAGGGATATGCAATACTCGCCTCCGTGTCTTTAATACAATCATGACTTTTCTTCATGTAATAGCAAAATCATGTAATTATTGATGGGCCACGAGGACTGGTTTGGGAACCACTGCTCAATACGCCAACAACAATTTTTATTCAAACGGTTTAACAAATGATCTCTTACTAACATAACAAATAGTTCTGGTATAGACAGGAACACCACAGCACCGTCAGTATGTCAGTGTGTCATTAAGCATTCCGTAGATGCCCAAAATAAAGACCACCTAATCACAGCGTAAAACTCCAGTCATCCACAACATTAAAAATGAAAAAAAATCAGGTTTCACTATGTTATTGTGAGTGAAATTAATTGGCTAAGATCAGAATCGAGGACATAGTCTTAAATTAGAGGGGCAAAGGTTTAAAAATAATATCAGGAAGTATTACTTTACTGAGAGGGTAGTGGATGCACGGAATAGCCTTCCAGCTGAAGTGGTAGAGGTTAACACAGTAAAGGAGTTTAAGCATGCGTGGGATAGGCAGAAGGCTATCCTAGATATAAGTTAAGGCCAGAGAATAATTAAAGTATTTAGAAAATTGGGCAGACTAGATGGGCCGAATGGTTCTTATCTGCCGTCACATTCTATGTTTCTATGAAATAAAGGTTCTCTGACGTCCTTGACTTTACCTCGGCTGTTTTCCTCGGCGCGTACAGTCTCACTCCCAGCATCTTTGGTTATCCCCGCTTCCTACATCACCATCAAGCTCAACTATGTCATACTGACAAGTTTCACAGTTTACACAGTGTTCTCAGAGAGATGTTTGGTTATGATAGTTATTGGGGTCAAAGAAACACATAGAGGGTTTGCCTCCTTTTGGATCAACTACGGAAACAAGTGAATGAAAGTTTGAACTTGATGGGCTTGAGTCTCTTGTCAGCTTATACTGCTCTATTACTATGAGCAGGGCCGCCATCAAGGGGTGACAACCATGACGGTTGTCACGGGCCCGGCAGCCCTGGGGGGCCCGGACTGCTCTGGCAGTCCCGGGCCCCACTTTCCCTCCCTGCACACATAGCGAATATCGCTATCTATGTGCGCAGCCGCGGGCCCCCGGCTTCCCTGTTACTGCAGAGGGGGCCCAGCACACAGCTTCTCCTCCTCTTCTCGTCTCTGCTAATAACTCTCGCGAGACCCGGTTGTCATGGCAACGCTCCGCGGGTCTCGCGAGAGTTATTGGAGAAGAGAAGAGAAGAGGCAGTGTGCTGAGCCCCCTCTGCGATAACAGGGAACCCAGGGGGCCCCACCATGCCACCGGACCACCAGGGATGGAATCTCCCCCCTCCCTAGACACAGGTAAGCAGGGAGGGGGGAGAAACTATTTAATTAAATGTAATTTACAAAAAAAAAATGTTAAAATGCCCCCCCTCACCCTCACCCCAGATTGCACATTTACACACACACACTACATACACTGACAACACACACACTGCATACACTGACACAACACACACACACACACACTATATACACTGACACAACACACACACACACTACATACACTGACACAACACACACACACACTACATACACTGACACAACACACACACACTACATACACTGCACACACTGACACAACACACACACACACACTACATACACTGACACACTGCATACACTAACACAACACACACTCTGCATACACTGACACAACACACACTCTGCATACACTGACACAACACACTGCATACACTAACACAGCACACACACACTGCATACACTGACACAACACACACTGCATACACTAACACAACACACACTGCATACACTAACACAGCACACACACACTGCATACACTAACACAACACACACTCTGCATACACTAATACAATACACACACTCTGCATTCATTACACACTAACACACACTCTGCATTCACTAAACTATGCACACACTCTGGATTCACTATACTGACACACACGCTGCATTGACTGTACACACAGCATCCACTACACAAACATCCTGTATTCACAGTACACATACTACATCCACCACTAATTGAAATACTCTGCATTCACTATACACAGACATGGCGTCTAATACACACACTACATCCACTACAGACACTGCATCCACTAAACACATTTCATCTAGTACATACAAACACTACATCCACTACTCAAACACACTCTGCGTTCACTATACACACTGCATCCGCTACACAAACACACACTCTGCATTCACTGCACAAACAGTATCTAATACACACAAACACTACATCCATTACACACATTCTAATTCACTTCCACTATACACACCACATTCAGTCCCGCATCATTGGTAGGTAGGGCGTGGGCGGGCCTGGGAGGGAGGGGGCGGGGGGGGGGGGCCCGACCTTGTGCTTTGTCAGGGGCCCCAAAATTTCTGATGGCAGCCCTGACTATGAGTAGGGAAAAAAATCATTATATTCTCTTTTGTTTTCTGTATAACATTATTTGTGAAACGTATCAGGCCATCGGTCAGGAGCATAAAGTGTTACAAGTGTAACAGGACCTTATAATAGCATTTATAGAAAATGCACAAGAGCAAGAAGCATTGACACAGACAGAAAAAATAAGGATGTTTTTCTCTAACGACCTGTTCATTCACCGAAGCCAACCAACATCATATAAAGGGTAGGAAATATGTGAAAATTAAGTGTTTCTGTATGAAATAATATATTCACAAAAACCTTAACCATTGGAGCCAACCACAGTTTGCTTCACTGCCTTTAGAAATGCATCTGTTTACTTTACATACCCTTTAACCCCTTAAGGACACATTACATGTGTGACATGTCATGATTCCCTTTTATTCCAGAAGTTTGGTCCTTAAGGGGTTAAATACCATGTTAAAAAAAGAAAAAAAGAGTACCCTGGAGATGTCAATTAGCTTTTTGAAACATTCCACTTGAAAGTCAGAGTCGTGATGTGCATTTTAACCAGAGGATATTTGACCACTGAACATGTGTATCGAGCATCCTTCACTACCACTCTCAGTAACCAGGGTTTCTTAATCCATTTATTT
This sequence comes from Pelobates fuscus, assembly GCF_036172605.1. Classification (NCBI taxonomy): domain Eukaryota; kingdom Metazoa; phylum Chordata; class Amphibia; order Anura; family Pelobatidae; genus Pelobates; species Pelobates fuscus. The sequence continues at coordinate 460,919,444 of NC_086317.1, read as the reverse complement.
AACCCATGTGCTTCTAAAAGTAAATGTCTGTCACCTGCAATCAAATTAGTACTTCATCACAGACCACTATTTACATGGAGTGTTAAAATAGTTCAAAAGGTTAAAACTTTTAACCCCTTGAAGTAGGTCTTAGATTAACAGTCCAGTTTATATAGATCCTTTGCCAAGGTGCCAGCTGCCAGAAGGCCTATGATGCTTTGCCAGCCTACAGATGGGTCTCCAATGCACTTAGTAAGGCAGTGTTATTAAAGTAAACAATTTATGGCAAGCAGTTGTCCAAGACCTAATGAATACATTATGCCTGTTTCCACTATTGGGGACACACTTTACAGTTCTTGCAGGACATCCAGCAGTTGCTTTAATTTTGACTATCAAAAGTTAATGAGATTTGTAGTTAAATAGCTGCATACAAAAATGTATGCTTTTGTGTCATTAACAGTACTTTAACTGTACACCGGGTTAATCACTAAACTCATAATTGCAGGGAGTTAAAATCTGAATGGTAAAAACAAATTGAGGCAATATCACCCCTTAAAAATCTCCAAACATTCTGCTTCAAATTGTAATCTGTTAAAACAAATTGGGAGTTCTGCTCAAATATGTCATTTGTTTCCAATTTTTTTATTTATCTTTTTTTATATATTTTTTTTTTAAATTGAAGCAAACTTTTCTTCCAAGAGAATGATCCACAAGATACTTCATTTGCCACAGCAGAGTATTCATACATGAGCACAAACAGACAAATAAACATTAATTTGAACATTCTTTCCCCGAGAGGTGGAGGCAGGTTCAAGGCACATTCTAAACTTAGTCTTTGTTAATGGTTAAGTCTTTTTTTTCACTTATATTTGCCTTAATTTAAAAATCTAAGAAAAACTCGAGTATTTCATTAATTTACATAAAATACACACACACACACACACTCTCTCTCTCTCTCCCTCTCTCTTGTAAGGAATTGATACAATGTTTGTTGCAAATAAACACATAGCACATAGGTCCACTAGTGTAGCCCCATTTATACCTATTGTCCTTACCCTGGGCCCTTACCCCTGAGTGGCGGGTGGGGGCCCTAAATTACAATAAGGGGTGACCTATTGTCCTTCCCCTCCCGGTCTCCACCCATGAAAATGGGGGGTCATATTTTCCTCCCTCCCCCGGCCCCCACCCATAAGCGGAATATGGAAAGGAGGCATCTTGAGAACACAGAGGAAAGGTGAGAATTGAGGGAAAGTTTCTCTGCCCACAGGAAATGGAGCACACTTTGCTCCTCCGCTGGTCATAGATGGTCAAGCATAGGAAACCTCCATAAGACAAAGTAGGCCCTAAGAAAGAAAAGCAAACTAGAGCAGATTGGAAGAAATTAATAACACATATGACAGAGGGAGAGAAGAGGAAGAGATAAAAGAAAGGTAAGGTCGGCATGACAGTGCCGCTTTAAGTGTTGGATTAGGCTGGGATAGTCATATTAAGAAAGTGTCTGTGTTCTACAAATATTTGGATTTCAGAAGATCTACTAAGCAGGCTGTACTAGTGGCCCTATTTGTTCTTCTCTGCCAAGTGTTGCATTTATCACTGAGTATACATAATTTGTAGTGGTATGCATTGTTAATACAATTTGTGCTGGCTAGGGATTTGTATTTGATTGGTTAGTTTGTTGTCTTGAAACCGATTTAGCAAATGATGTGATTTGTTCCTAGGTACCTAATGCATTATAGCCAAAAGTTCAGAAGAAGCTCCACATGGTCTTTTTTTAGTGCTGCAAATGCTGATTGTGAATACAACTGAATAATCAACAAAGTTTAAGATTGTTCAACATAAATTGACAGAATTTTAACTACTGGTATATACAATTTCCTGATTATGACTTTGTCATTTTAATTTTCTTTGCAAAGGATGGTTTCTGAAACCCAATGGAGGTGTGCCAACCCAGACCTACCAGAATATGAGGAAAGCATTCTGGGATGAAATGAGAGCAGAAAACATCAAACAGTATCTCCAGTGAGTTCCTCTAATTTAGAAATGTTTGTATTTCGTGAATGTACTTCTCTGTTAGGCTCAGATTCACTGAGTACATAATCACAAACTATGTAAACACTGGTATCATGTACAAATACAGGAAAACAAATAGTGATTGCATTCGGAAAGCTTATTAAATGGAGGTATTGATTTCATATTTTTGTATAAGCTTTTCTTTTTTTATTTAATATTTTTAGATAAACTGTTGAAATTATTAAATATTTTAGGAATTTTTTTATTTAAGTAATGTTTTGTAAATTTTTTTGTATATTTTTGTATATTGATATGTTTTAAATATGTTGTATTTTTGAAAAAAAAAAAATCCAAAACCTTATCCATAAACATTTAAATCAAGGCCTTACTTCCTAGCTCAGCTATTTTAGCATTAAGGTTGCACATCCCTTTTCAACCTTTACATTCCCAGTTCAGTGAATACCACCATAATGAGAAGACCCGTCTTGTGTAAAAAGTATAATTGTCAAAATCTATTTTCTGGGTCATCGAGGTTTCATATAGCTGTATGGTGACAAAAGTCATTAATCTGGTAACTTCAGGGCAGTTAAAATAAACAAAAACAAAACAATACTAATGTATTCCATTTGTAGAAGTGTAATGCATGCCAGTGGAGGGAGTATTTGCTCCAAATAGCATTTATCTGTTCGAGATAACTGCATACTCTACTTGAGGTTGTAGGTCTAAGCTCCATAGGACACAGGACCTTATTACTTAAAACAGCTAAACAGATCATTTCTAAATCATTAGAGGCACAAAGATTGCCCTCAATTTAATATTGTTGGATACGCTTTCCAAATGATTTAATATTTTTGGATAAACTTTTAAAATTATGTTTTCAATGTATTAAAATTTCAAAATATTTATCATATATGTTTTGATATTGTAATATGTTGAAAAAAATGTTAAAAGTGTATCCAAACATATTAAATAATTTGGAAAGCATATCTAACAAGATATACAGTTATCCTTGATAGAGCGCACTCTTAGGTATTTCTTCATGATACAAATTTCTTTATTGAAGTTAGTGATACAATATAAATCTTTCAACGTTTCTAGTAGTAGAACAAACATGATCCAGCACACTCATCCATTTGTTTCATATATATATATATATGTAAATCTATGTATTAAAGAAATGTAAATATTTAAATAAATTCTTTGTTCATAATATTAAATCATTATTAAATCATTTTTAAAGTTTATCCAAAAATATTACCTAATTTGGTTTATTAAACTGATTTATCTACAGAAGTCACTATTAAAGTCACTGGGAATGTCTGTGGATAAATTATTTGGAAAGCTTATAAAATGGGAGCCCATGTTTGTAGAACTGTGGGCAGTGAGTCCGCATCCTTGACTGTCTTTCTAATGCAAGCATGTGCAGGACAGCTACTATAATCATTGTTTTATAGCCATCGAAATGCGAGGGGCATCTTTTAGATGAGGGTTTAGTGGGAGATTCTGTTTCTGAGAGCTTGAAATTCGGTCTTCTTTAGAGTTTAAACACACATTCTGTCTACTGCAGCACTTTTTGCAAAATTAGCCAAAAAATTTCACATACAGAGAAACACATAGTGAAATGTATTTACTACAAGACAAACGTAAGCTGTGCTTAAAACACACTTTTAATAGACTCAGAAGATAATTGTCGACATTCGTGTTAGAGAAATCTCAGAATACATTTACATTGTCATAGTAATGACAACAAAAAAACTTTTTTTTATGCTGTAATTGAAATATGTTACCAATTAACATAGCATAAATATTTTGCATAAACGATTTATATACATTTATATAAGTTATGTTCTTTACTTTATTTTCAGCAATTTTTCAAGAGTCCCTCATCTCGCAGGAACAGAACAAAATTTTCTTCTCGCAAAACAAATTCAAGCCCAATGGAAGGAATATGGCTTGGATAAAGTAGAACTGGCTCATTACGATATTCTTTTATCATACCCAAATAAGACAAGTCCAAACTACATCTCAATTATTGATGATTCTGGCAATGAGGTAAATCTTAAACACCGAGCTATCTGCAGTCAGTTCTGCGTGTCTTCCCTTATCTATAAATGATTTATCTATTTTTTTTTTAATTTTGTCTCTTTGTAATAAAACTAAGGATTTTGTAGAATTTAAGTAAAGTACGTTTAATACTTACATTTACGAGCAGGAGAAACCATCACTTCTGTGGATATTACGTTACTGGATAAGATATTCAAAATAATTTATATCTTGTTAACCCATTATTTTGTGATGTTTTGTTTCTTTTTAATTGTATATAGGATGTCGCCATTGACATCACAATCCAGTTCATTCAAGGCACAGGCAGGGCACACATTGCACTGGAGGGGAATAAATTGTAACTTTGTTTATGTTTCGTCTGCTCTTTTCATGCTGATGTGTAGATGCAAAGAACATAATTTAAAACAAAAACTGTCAGGGAGCCACAACGGATTGCCAGTCAATAGAAGTTGACAGTGAATAGATGTAGTTGTGGTGACTTTGAGAAATGCACTGTAAAATTTAAGCTAAAAAGGCTAGTTTTTTATATTTCAATTTTGCAATTTGCAAGCTTTTATCATTTGGGCTCTTTCGTTATGATGACTCACTTGTTAGTGAATTAGTGAATGTAGTGTGAACTGACTTGCAAAGTGTTGAATAATTGGACTAATTAATTTCTGTAGATTCTCTAGTGACCAGAACATGATGGTTAGTGAATATAATCCATTGCTAAGAATAGCCATTGTGTTATCAATTTAGAATTATTAACATTTAACATCAATCATGTTTATTTAGTTTAGTCTTTTTATAATTCCATTTTTAATTAGAAATGTTTGACAAGTGTGTGTGTGTAACAAAATGCTATATTGAATAAAATAATGTAAAGGACAAAGCATGGATCCAGTTGTTAACTTCTCAAATCTCTTTTGTTGACCGTTTGTAAATGTGACTTTTGAAATAAATCATTACGCAGATAAAAATGTGCGTGATGTATTGTCTAATGCACATTGATGGATGCTTTCCACAACATTTTAATGGTCTTCAGAGGAAAAATTATATGGCACTGCAGTAAAACAAACATACAGTGCCATGCTTACTAATCAGTTTTATGTTGTGTGGAAATGGATACAATGTTCCAAATGATCTTGTGACTCTCCCATGATGTAAATCAAAATACAAATATATGGAAATAATCCATCTGTATCTGTATCTCCTGTAATGAATGTCTAACATCAAGGTTGGATTCTATAGGGAACTGGGAAGATGGATCATTTCTTATTACAGGTCTGAAACAGGTTGTATTGCATTTCTTGAGCTCTAGTCTAGTGAAACCAGGATGATGCTTAACCCCTTAAGGACAAATGACATGTGTGACATATCATGATTCCCTTTTATTCCAGAAGTTTGGTCCCTAAGGGGTTAAAAAGAAAGCTGGAATTAACAGCAGTTCAATGGTTATTGAATAGCCAAAGCTGAGCAAATCTGGTTATGACTACAGACTACAAGATTACGCTTTGCCTCAGGGTGCAATAGCCAGGCAACTCCAGGTGACTAGCAAGAGGACAGCATGCAGTGCTACCACTCACGCCGTTTACTTTATGTAGCTTGGCCGAGCAAACAAGCAGCATAAGAAGATATTCATCGTCTATGCAGTCTGACAAGTAGTAATCGCTGAGAGCACCAAACAGCTTCCTCTTAATCCAGGTAGAGGCAGTAGAAGTTCTTCTGTCACGGTCTGCTCGGCCACGCTACATGAAGGGAGATAAGAAGATGTACAAGGGGGGAAGAGAGCAGGGCACACAAAAGGGCCTGGGGAGGGGGACAATGACACAGAGATGAGTTGGGAAAAGGGACTTACCCACAGAGAGACAAGAGATAGGGGCAATGACACACAAAGGGGCTGGGAAAGGGGAAAATTACTCACAGAGGGGCTGAGAAGGGGAAATGACACACAGATGGGCTGGTAGGAGAACAATTATACACACTTAGGGAATGGGAGTGGACAATGACACACAGAGGGGTTGGAAAAGGGGACAATGGCACACAGAGACTGAGGGGAGAAAAAGATGCACAATGGGGCTGGGGAGATGTAAGACACACAAAGGGAATGAGGGAATTAAGACATAAAAAGTAGGAAAGTAAGAGACACACAAGGGAGGTGTAGGACAACAAGGGGAAAATTGGGGCTAAGATACACTAAAGGGGAATATAAGACATGAAAGGGGGTTAAGATACACAAAAAGGGATAAGACATTAAAAAAATAACATGCAAAACTCCAATCAATATATAACTGTCAGATTGATGGGTGGTGAAGATGATTTAGTTATTCAACAACAATGACACATTAGCCTTGAGGAATCAGTGCAGATCATCTGCATTGATGTATTACCATAATATTCTAATATCAAAACACCACATGCATGTTTGATGCTGCTGGCTAGTATTTTGTTGCTGAAGTAGGATAAAGTAATTCAATCTAATGGTGTGTTCAGAATCCCCAAACTAACCAGGGCCCCAAAGGATGAAACTAAGGATTTAGATGCCTTATAAGTTGGAGGAGTCATTTCTTACCTTCTATTCGGATTTATCAAGAGGTAAATGAAACCCTGAGGCTATTTATACAATTATTATCATCATCACTGAACATCCAATGGAGATAAGCAGGCACTCATCATATGAGAGGGAAACATCTTTCCAACAATGGACATTGCTAATATATTAACTTTACTTTCAGACCTTAACATATCTTCTCAGAATCTATTTAGAATCATGCTTTTGAAGATGAGAAATTGCTTTATTAATTTGTTTTCATGAGTTGAAAAATAACTTGTTTTATGCCTACAGCCAGGAACATAACTTCCAAATCCCCCTGGTAACATGATTATCAGGGCTGTTGTTTGTTTGGGTTGTTTTATGCATAATTATAACATATTTCCATTTTAGTTTATCCTTAATTTGCTATGTCATTTAGAATAGATTACAGGATATTGATTTCTATATAAGCTTAGACCCTTTTGTGTCAACATCTGTCATTCTTCCTTTAGATACCTCTATAACAAAATTGTCAAACTGTATAATCATAAAAATATGTTTTCATTGACTAACAAATGTAATGTTGATATCTAGTTTATTTCATATTTGATTTGTAGACTGACACCAAATCACCCCAATCAACTCTTTATCTATAATGAGAGCAAATTGCATATTATATTGGTGAAGACATAAAACATAGTCTTGGGATTACATGCATATTATGTCATCATTAGCAAAGATGGTGCACAATGGACCTGTGATGCTGCAGCTTCAAAGAAGTAATTGGAACAGGGATGATGGGACATTTTATTTAGCATGAAACCCGGAATGGGAACAGTGAGACAGTGAATACCCAACACACAAAATAGAAGACAGACCTCAAAATCTTAACTCCTATACTGTCTGCTTTACATGAAAATTGGGCACAAAACAGTAACTGAGACATTCTAAGTATTGGTCCTACACTCTCCCAGGTATCTCCTTCCAAATAAACTATAACCCTGAACTTCTGCAGAAATTGTCCATCAATATGCATTAACGACACACTAAGGAGATGTATCAAGACAAATAAATAGGGACCAACTATACGGAAACCAATAGAATGTCTCACATTCCACTGGACTCCGTTGTCACTGCTCCTCTCTTGGAACTCTCTATAGGTCTAAAAAGACTTTCATTTTAGACATATTAAATAGAATTTAGGAGCCCGAAAAGACTAATGTATGATTGATTATAAATTCCTGATTCTTTAAATCTCTCAGAAGTGTCGGCAAAATTTGTAGTCACTGGGAAGAGTAGGGGAAAAAAGTGAAAAGAAATGTCATGAGACAGATGCCGCATGTGCACAAAACATCAATTTTACATTAATATTTACTGATGTGCATGGTAACATTAATCCTTCTACATCTCTTGTGCTATGGGTGACATGAAAAATAACGTGTATCTCCAAAAATATATTTTTCCAAAACAGCACTATGACTTGCTGTCATTTCTTGCCAAGAGAAAATATTCTCACCAAATCTCATACAGACATAGCATGACAAAAATCCCTCTCACATGCTGAAATATGTTGAGTTAGCGGAAGTTCTAGCAAAAAGTGACAGTTGCCCACCGCCCCCAGGTAAGACATCAAACTGTTAGCAAACCGTTTAACTAATTACATTGGTGGGGTACCAGGGTGCTTTTGGCACCATAACTACTACTGAATCCTGTAGTGGTTATGACACATAGATTGTTCCTCTTGGGAATTTATGCAAAAATAGCTAGATGTTTGGTTTAGGTTGTTTTTTTGTTTTCGTTCTATTTTTTTGTTAAGTTTGCAATTCTCACAATACTGTAATTTGTAAATAACCTAAAATGGGTCTGTACCATCTGATGTTCCCTGTGCACTGGTAAAGCTAGAATAATCAGTTGTTCATGTTTCATTTTATAAAGGTTTTCAGGACAGCTTTAGCTGAACAAACACCGTCTGGATATGAAAATATATCAGATGTCGTCCCACCGTATAATGCATATTCAGCACAAGGCACTCCAGAGGTAATATTAATGATAATGTAAACAAGCAATTATTAGATAAATTACAGTTTGGGCTACAAATAAACTTTTATTAAATGGGCACTCTAAGCTACATTAACATTATGGATCATGGTAGTGACTATGGTGCTATGAGCCCCATCTACCAGTTTATTAGTCAATTTATTTTATAACAGTTTGCCAAAAAAAACATTGTCTATGCAGCCGGATGTATATGAGTTCTTAAGCATTATCCTTATTATCCTTCTAAACTCGATCAGCAATTGCCATCCCAGACAGATTTATACAGATAATGCAGTAGTATCATTTTAACATTATGCATGCAGCTGCCGAGACAACACTAAGTGAGTGCCATGGAAAACTCAATTTCTTGTCAAAATGCTACTTCATACCACATCCGCTTCAAAACACCTACCTGAATATGGCCTTGATTATTGAATATTGTTAGGCAAGCTTTCCCAATGATTTAATATTTTTGTATAGACTCTTATACTCTTACTCTATTTAATGTTATATAAAATATATAATATTTTAATATTGTAATATTTAGATTTTTTATATATTGAATTTTTTTTATATATATATTATATATTATGTTGTTTTGCAGGGGGAGCTATTGTACGTAAATTATGCCCGCACAGAAGATTTTCACTTCCTTGAACGCAATTTAAATATAAGTTGCCGTGGAAAAATTCTTATCGCACGATATGGGAAAATTTTCAGAGGCAACAAGGTACGTGCCATTCCTTCATAAGTAATTATGTTCTCAATCAAATCAAAAGGAACACTCAACACACCTATGTCAGATGCGCGTCATCTGTTTTTTATTTTACCAAAAAGTGCAGATTTCAATAGAAATTGCCACTTATTGATTACATTTGTTACACCCCCTCCGGCAGTCAAAAGACAACAGGTCCTGTTTCTTCATGGTTTTTGTGTCCAGAGTACCTGCCTTGCAAAGACTGTGATCTGCATTGCGAAGTTTGGAATTGGACAGCAACACAGTTGGGTTAAGGAAGAAGACGAGGTCATGCAAGGCTGCAGACAATAGGTTTGCAGCTTTTGCAAGCTGTTCTTAGTTCTTTCCCAATGATAAAATGTATAATAAAATGCTTGCATGTTTCAATTGGGGCTATATCTACTAAAAAGTGATTCATTTTTTTTTTTAATTGGACAGTGGAGTGTTTCTTTAAGGCCATAGTTCTAGAATAAAAACCCAGTGATTAACTTCACACAATTTCACCAGTTTATTTTGGTTTGGTGCTCTTCCAATTAATGGATATCCAATTAAAATTCCAATAGATATCTACTGGAACCTACTGCTACCCCATCTAAACACTCAAGGTTTCCAGTGAGAGTGAAGTCTATCCATCAAATTTAACTTTCAGTTTCTAATATCGGCTAGAATCTTAAATTGAGAACTGCAGTTGGACTTTCGGACCATACTGAATTATTAAATAGGCATTTTATTTTTTTAAGGTCAAGAACGCACAAAACGCAGGTGCTATGGGATTAATTCTGTATTCTGATCCAGCCGATTACTCTGCACCTGGTGTGGAGCCCTATCCAAATGGATGGAACCTTCCAGGTGATGGTGCCCAGAGAGGGAACATCCTTAACGTGAATGGTGCAGGAGATCCCTTAACACCAGGCTATCCTGCAAAGGGTGAGTCTGACATTAAAGAGTAAACCGAATGCTTTATTTATATTATAATGGGATTATGTGTTTTGCTGCAGAGAACTTTGTTCTGCGGCTGCTCTTTACATATTCATGCATGTGATTTAAGCATCATGTATAGAATGACACAGTGGCAATTTTGTACCTAATTTCCAAGTGGATTGTGTTATACTTTTCAGAATAGGCAGTATTATTAGTATTATGGCTGATAATGCTGCTTGGAGTAACCCTATAAATACTGAAAGAAACTGAAATACTTCAGTTATTTAAAGTTGCTCTGGTGCTTGGAGTCTGTAGGTGCAATGTTTCACCCTCAGCTTTGAGAGATGCATATTTGGCATCTGTTGTTAGCAAGAGGGAGAGAGAGGGCGTAGCAAAGAGTAGGGAGACAGAGAGCATGGACCCAACTCCCATCACTCACAGCATCCTTCACCAAAAAGGTATGGGCTTAAAATAAGTAATGTGATTTTTGTGTGTATATGTTATCTGTGTGAATGTGTTATCTCTCTGTGTGTGTACATGTTATCTGTGCATGTGTGTGTTATTTGTCTGTCTGTGTGTCAGTGTTTGTATCTGTATGAGTGTCATTATGTGTCTGTGTATCTGCATGTCCGTACCTGTGTATCTTTATGTGTGCCAGTGTGTATATCTGTAAGCTTGTCTGTGTATCTGCATGTATGTCTTTGTATTTGGATGTGTCAATGTGTGTATGTGTATCAATGTATATGTATATGTATATGAGTATACATCTCAGCATTCAAACTCCAACACTACACACAAATACACTCCTGCATTCAAATGTCAACACCACATACATACAGCCCTACATTCAAAACCAAACACTACACACAAATAAACTACTGCTTTCAAATAGAAACAGTACATAAAAACACACAACACTACACGCAAATACACCCCTAAATTCATGCACACATACTCCATACAAAAACATGCTTATCTTGACACATACAAACACTGCAAAGTACAAACCTGCAAGGATGGGAAAATGGCAGATCCCAAGCAGACAAAGCATCGTGGTAGTTGTATGACAGTTGAGATTCTCCCTTTATGTCCACCCTTGCAACGGGGGGCCCAAAATAAATCTTGCACCAGGGCCCTTTCTATTTTTTGTGTGTGTGTGTGTGTCTGTTAGTGTGAGTGTGTGTGTCTGTTAGTGTGTGTCTGTGTGTGTTTGCCTGTGAGTTTGTGTGTCTGCTAGTGTGTGTCTGCTAGTGAGTTAGTGTATGTGTGTGTCTGACTGTGTGTGTCTGTTAGTGTGAGTGTGTTTGCCTGTGAGTGTGTGTCAGTGAGCGTGTGTGTGTCTGCTAGTGTGTGTCTGTTAGTGAGTGTGTGTTTGTCTGTTAGTGAGTGTGTGTTTGTCTGTTAGTGTGTGTTTGTCTGTTAGCGTGTGTGTGTTTCTGTTAGCTAGTGTATGCGTATCTGTCAGTGAATGTGTGTGTGTATTTAGAAGGCGGGGTGGGGGGAAGGGTTGGGTGGGGGTGGCACCTGAGTTTTGTCCTGCCTAGGGCAGCACAAAACCAGGGTACACCACTGGTGGCGCCATCCCTGGCCTCCACCCGTGCGGCCTGCCTTGCTGGGAACCTGGCTAGGCAGCAGGTACGACCATTCGGGTAGGTATTTTGCAGTGTATGGCTGAGCATCACCGCTGGTAGTCATGGGTGTATACAACTCTGTGTCTGGTTGTGGGTATTAACCTTTCTATCTATGGTTGGTTGTTTCATGGGATAACCATCTTCCCCCTAGCACAGGTCTAACTTTAACTATATACACTATATATACACAACTTGGGATTATCGCAAAGCATGAATCCACAAGACCTGTGATTATCAGCGAAAATGTATATAGCTAGAGAGTTATATCGTGCCTTTTCACTGTGGAGAGGACATCTATGGGCTCTGGGGCATTTTTTTTTTACTTCCCTCCTCTCTCTCAATTTCCAGTCATGTCATGGGTTGTGGGTTGTGCTAGGTATTGTCTCCATTTCGCTTTGACATATGATATATGTTTCCCAGATCTAAGGTGCGTTCTTGCCATATGTTCATAATCTATGTTAACTGTTATTTGCTGTATAAAGGCACTCCATGATGGGGTATCTGCCTCCCTTCATGCTCTTGCTATTAGTGTGACGGCTGCTATCAGGATATGGAACACTAATATGGAGTCATCGTGCTTGAAATCTTTTAGTCCCATAAATAGAAGCCCAAGTTCGGGTTTAAGTGTAAAGTCCATTTGTACTAGGTCTGCGATCAGTTCCTCCACTTTATTCCAGTATGGTCGGAGGTGCATGCACATCCACCAAATGTGATGCATTGTACCCCTGGCTGTGCCGCATCTCCAACACCTGTCTTTTGTCCCGGGGTATATGCACCATGTACCATCTGTAGCCTATTTTCCTGATTTGTTCTACGTGTGTGGCGCATGCTGTCCTACCTCTATGGGCTGTAAAGGACTATCTCCATTGGCTTTTTGGCAATAATACAGTGGCCTGCCTGGCCTGTTGATGTGCGTATGGTGGGGTTGTGGTGCGGTTAAGTAGCGGGTTATAGCAGAGGGATATCGCCTTCTTTGGAGTGTCGTGGGTCAGACATTTTTTCAAAGTTATGATACCCAGTGGGTCGTTAATCTGGGTTTGGTCGTGTAATATCGATTTCATTTGTAGGAAAAGATTGCTCTTTGTGGTAGATTAAACCTAGTTACTAAATCTGGCAATTGTAACAATGTCCCCCTTGAGTACAATTGTTGAAAATGATTACATCCGCCCTTGCCCCACAAACGGTGGTCAAATGTTGGATATGCAACTGTACACTATAAATAGCGTTGTGGGTGATCAGAGTGCGCTAGAGCACATCAAGTGTCGAACCGATTTCCAGGTTTTAAGCAACTAGTCTGTGGTTTGTAGTATTGATTCCAACATCGGTCTTTGCTGCTTGAGTATCCAGAACAGATATTTCAGTTCTGTTCGTCGTGCCCAGTGAAACTATCTCCACACATTGCGGTGGTTGCTGCTCATCACGGGATGTCAGAATAGATGACAATATAGCCGCCCTGTAGTATAGTATAGTATAATGTTGGGTAATCCCAGCCCTCCCTCGTCAACTGTGCTTTGTAAGATTTTGGTCGCTACTCTAATTCTCTTTTTGGCCCAGATAAATTGTACTATCTGCCTCTGGACATTGTCTAGGAATTTCATAGATAATTTAATTTGTAAAGTTCAGAAGAGGTATAGGAGTTTTGGCAAAAGAAACATATTTTCACTGCCACAATTCTGCCTCTCCATGTCTAGTATTTGCCTTATCAGTTTCGTAGCGTGTTAGTCAGCTCCATTTTTTTTTTTGTAATTCTTTATTTGTATTCGACATGGGTGATGTATGTACGGTCATCCAAGGTTACAAACATGTTATGATACAGATCACAAATTATATACATAGGCAAAGAAAAAACGAGTTTGTGTCAAACAACTATTGGTCGCCCGTGCCTGTAGAGTCTACTGATCGAACGGTTCTAGCTATCGGTGGTTCCCCTGTTCGTTTGTTTGCCTTGTGGGCTGCTTCCCGCGATTTGCTCAGTGACCCTCTGTGGGGAGTCAGCTCCATTTTTAATGCTTCATAATGAGATTGTCTGTCTAAATTTTTTTTCATTTTTATTCACAGGAAGGTGATATGGTCATCCCTCCAATCTAAGGCAAAGGTTTCCTTTAGGGTTTTTAGGCTGTCCACTTTCATTCCTATCCCCATGGCCTGGGTTTTAGCACATTGAGTTTATAATATGAATTTTCTCCATAAACTGCAATTTCGTTTAGAAGATTTGGGGTTATGTTAGAGTTAGCAATACGCCATTGGCAAAAAGGTTGGCTTTATAATCTTTGCCTCCAATTCGGATTTGTTATGTGTAATGCGGTGTGCCAATGGTTCTAATGCCATTACGTACAACAGCGGTGACAGCGGACATCCTTGCCTCGTCCCGTTAGTTATCCCTCGTCCCAAAGTGTTTCCGAGATAAACCTGGCGTTCAGTACTGTGGCTGTCAGTGAGTTATATAGTGCCCGTACTGCTGAGAGAAACATACCCTGGACTCCGAATCTGCGCATGACCGTCCCCAGGAATTTCCAATGCTGGCGGTCAAATTCTTTCTCAGCGTCCAGTCCTCCACCTATCTTGAGCTGGTTAAGGCTATACATTATGTTTAGAACTTTGCGTGTGTTTTCTGGTACTTGTCTTCCAGCCACGAAGCCCACCTGATCAGTATGGATTATATGAGGCAGGAGGGCCCCTGGTCTGAGGGCCAGTATTTTTGCAAAGATTTTTGCATCATCGTTCAGCAGTGATATGGGTCTCAAAAGCTTCCTGCCCTCCCTCCCCTTATTTGTTTCATGTTTGTTTGTCTGTGTGTTTTATATGTCACAGCTTGGTTGCCCAGAGGGCATGTGTACACCCTGCGGGCGTGGTGGGTGCCCAGCATGCATAAATGGCCATTGTCAACCGGGGTTTGGACCAGCAGTCCGTGGAAAGTGGATGGGTAGGGCTATCCCTCCCCTAACCTCAGATACAGTTATGGATAACGGACGTGAGCTAATAAGCAGCTAGTGGTTAGCATTACCAAATGGAAGGACCAAGAAAAGTCCTTGTACTTGTGTATGGCAAGGTGGTACTCAGGGACATATCTATTTTCTGAGTAATTATGTATGTAGTGTTTATGTTAAGTTGAAGTTTTAATATTTATATATTTATAATAAAGCTGTGGCCTAGTTACTCCAAAGCAAGTCTGTTGTGGTTCATTTCGGGAACAAGTGGTGGGTTTATCAATGGTAAAGGTTTTATGTCTGTACACAGTTACCCTCTCACCCTTTGCACATGACTGAAGAAGATCGTTTTCCATAAAGGAATATGTTTTGATGATGTGAGCGCTTACCTGTTTATTGTTTATTAAAGACAAATGTAATGAGGGATATACATTTACTATGGAAAAGTTTGGTTCTATTTTTTTCTTTTCAATATATATATTGATGTACTCTACTTTTCTCAGTATATGTACATAAATACTCAGTGAAGACTTATTTTCTTCTTTTTTTTTCAGAATATGCCTATCGGTATAATGAAAGGGATGGAGCAGGACTCCCCAAAATCCCAGTACACCCAATAGGCGCTAATGATGCCGAAAAACTGCTGCAGTAAGTTGATATGCCTGTAACATGCTGAAGATATTGTGAAAACATAGATTACTGCTGTTGTATTTGCTAGAGTAGAGTAGTAAACCATAGAAGAGAGATATTGTAATAAACGACAAGAGGGGCATGATGATATGGTCAAGTTGTCAGGATACTCCTCTCTTGACATCGTCAGATTGATTCATTCCTCCCCGTGTATGGCTTTAACTATGATGTAATGTTCCCCTTTTTTCCTGTTACTTTTTGTGGATTGAGACACCTTTTTGATTTCCTGAGTAGGAATCCAGTATTTCAATTTCAATCACAGAGATATGGCTCTTTCATGTCCACATCATGGGATTATATAATGTGATCTCAAGGCTTCTCTAAAGCGAGAGGACTATATATATATATGTATATATGTATATATGTGTATATATATATATATATATATATATATAGTTAATTACTTCAACACCCTCATAACCACACTCTCCCGCGAACCCAAACTATTTTACACATTTAACTCTTCTTCACCCTGCTGTTCCTCCTCCACCTACTAACTTGACCGCCTCAGACTTTGCAACTCACTTCACTGACAAGATCTCTACAATCAGAGAAGAGATCTCTCATCTTTCTTCTTCCCCTTACAATATTTCCCCTAACTTCACTCCCTCTGCTGTTCTATGTTCATTCGCACCCGCTACATTGAAAGAGATTTCTGCTCTGCTTGCGGACTTCCCGGTCTAGGGGTCTCCTGATCCAAAAATGGATATACTGGGAGAGATGGTCTGAGAGTGACCATTCAGATGATCGAGGATACCTAATCTGTCTTGGGTCAAAAAGAGGCTGACCAAGTGTATCCAGAAAGGATTCAGCGTCCCCAGAAGGGTTCGAACCGGGTACCATATCTTTGGTTGTGAGGTCTCCAATAGTAGTTTGAAGGAGAGGTGCTCCTTTAAAAGATGTCTCAGGCCAGTCTTCCTCATCTTCCGAGGAGTGGCCAGCTTGCCATTCATCTAGGATGGCCAAGGGGTGTAAGTCGAAAGAGTCTTCCTCCTCTTCCGACAGAGTAGGCTGGACGGAGTGTTTCTCTTTAACGTCCACCTGTTTGGGGCGTTTCGCCGGTTCTTTCCCCTTGCGTTTGAGTGGTTCTGGCCCATTCCCTTTCCAATATCGTTTATTGGGTTTGGAAGGGTTTCTTTTTGTGGAATCGGAATCCTCCGCATCTTCATCAGAAAGTGGAGGTTCAGAAATCTTAGGATCCTTTGGCTCAATGGGCAGCACCCGAGCCAGGGCCTTTTTCTAGTGAAGCGGCCACCGCGGCATTTATAATTGCATGCAAGTTTTGATCTTGATTTGAAGCCTCCATAGCATCAGTGTTGGTACCTATGGGGCAGAATAGGCCAGCATTAGAATGTATTTTAAGGCTGTCTCCATATATCACAATATGTTATAATTCCACAATGCAAGCTGAAATTGGGGGTCACCCAGTATAAATAACCTCCGGGAATAATTATTCAAACCCGTATAGAGGTATGGTGGCACAGGCAAAGCGGGTCAATCATGGGCTGTATAACTTAACAGCAATCATACATTTTATTTAGGGATTTTTCCCTATACCCATCCACAGTGTAAACATGGGTTATATTAATCATAAGGCATTAATCATAAGACCTTAAATAAATACCAAAGTATTAAGACTCAAATCATTGGTTGAGTGATATTGGGGGTATACCCAATCAGACAGTATTATAATGATGTATTGTATATTCAATTGGAAAAAATACAGGTTGTATGCAGTATAAACAAATCCCCACCAGGGGGAGCTAGTCTGAATCAGATGTAATTGAGGTTTTGGTATTTTAAATCCCTTCTTGATGTAGAGGAATGGAGTAAGGGACACTTAAAACTGCAAGTTTAATATATTGACAACAAACCACTGAACAGATATACTTTGACTCTGTAACTTTAAATTATAAAGGTTAAAATTACTAAATAGAGGTTAAAATTACTGATAAGTGGTAAATAAAATATGGCCGCCGCACGGCCGGAGTAAATGGAGATCGCGGCTCCAAGAAAATGGCCACCGCGATCTCGCGCATGCGCACGAGCGAAAGGAGGAAGCCGTTTGGATCTCGCGGAGAAGCGTGAGATCCAAGCTGGCCGCCGTGCGCACAGAGAGCCGTTGGAGGCACTAAAAGCCGATCGTAAACCAGGCTAAAAGGAGGCAGAAAAGACCATAAAACTGATTGGTTACCCTGTTACTAAGTAAAAAAGTGCTGCTGTGAAGCTTAAGTAAAGAAAGTCTTAACCCCTTAAGGACACATGACGTGTGTGACACGTCATGATTCCCTTTTATTCCAGAAGTTTGGTCCTTAAGGGGTTAAGCAAATACGAAGCCTCCTGTCATGTTATAAAATATGTGAGCATGGACGGAAAATTTGTAAAACACATATATTTCACCCAGTGATGACTTTAAGAGGCATATAATAAACTTTTTTTTTTTTTTTTTTAATGTCTCATTTTTATTTTATTTTTTTGATTTTATGTTGATAACAACGGTCATATCATATGACCCTGAAGCATCAAACTGGGATACAGAAAGAAAAAACAGGGGAAAATGGGGAACATGCTTAACATTTAATACCGCCCCTATACAATAGTAATATCAACTTCTTACTATATTTTTATACCATTATCCGTTCTCCTTTATCCATACTTCCAAATGCAATGCACTCCCCCCCCCCCAAAAAAATAATAAAAAAATAAAAAATAAAAAAAAAATAAAAAAATATATATAAAATACAGCAAAAGATAAAGTAAGGTCTATTTGACATTATTTAGCAATAGTGCATATTGATCTCTTATTACCAGCCACTGATGCCATCTACGCTTATATAAATCTTCTCTTCCCTTTATTCGGCTTGCCATTTTCTCATATATGCTAAAGGAATCAAATCTACACAAAGCCTCTGCTATTGTTGGTGCTTGTCTATTTTTCCATTTGTAAGCTATTGAAATCTTTGTTGCTGTTAAACAATGGATAATCATAAATTTTTCTTCCCGAAGCTGTGTTGGAAATATATGAAGTAAAAAACACTCTGGACTGTATGGAATATTAACCTTCAAAGCTACCCTAAGAAATTTATCTATCTCCTCCCATAATTTACTAATACTAGGGCACAACCAGAAAATATGTAATAACGACCCCTCATGTTTTAAACATCTCCAACATAAATTGCTCGTCCCCTTGAAGATATTTGCTAATTTAGTTGGCACCCGGTACCATCGCATAATAATCTTACAATAGGCTTCCCAATGATTAAGACTACTGGAAACCCCTTTGGTTATCTTTAATGCCTGAAACCAACTTGATAACGAAAATGATTCATTCAAATCTCTTTCCCATTTTAGAGCATATTCCTGTTTCTTAGGTTCCCCTTGTGTCAGAAGAGTATTGTAACAAAAGGACAAGGCTTTAATATTAGGCAGTCTCCCTGTACACTTTAAAGCGAATGGTGTTAGTTGCTGAATTTTTTGGATCTTATTTACTTGCAAAATGTTCCTAATACGTAAGTATGTAAATAATTCCCTGGATGGTAGAGAATATTCTTTAACCAAGTCAGGAAATGATTTAATACCTGAATCGTTATATAGTAACCGTATATGACATACCCCTAACTTTGTCCAATCATCTAGCTGCAAGTCTGAGGTAAAAACAGAGAGAGTCTGCAAGGGTGCTGCAAATAATAAATCTTGTCCTAAAGAAAGTTTAGATATAGCCTCTCTCCATATACGCAAAAGAATTTTTGTGGATGGGAGCATGTCTACTGCCTTATTATGTACTTTAATCCCTGACCATAAAATGGAAGTTAGTGGGCCTTGTGTAAACTGAGAGCTTTCTAATGGTAGCCATAACGGCAAAGAGGCCCTATCTAGAGATGAGAGGCCTTGGGCAAGTATGGTAGCCTTATAATACATTCTAACATTTGGGACCCCTAAACCCCCTTTAGCAAATGGAAGCCAAAGTTGATCTTGTGCAATTCTTGGTGGTTTCCTTTTCCATATATGTGCATTGATCAATAACTGAAACTTCCGGAGTATAGTATTTGGGATCGTAATTGGCAGTGTGCGGAAAAGATAAAGAATATGTGGCAAAATCATCATTTTTATTGTTTGTATACGGCCCAGCCAAGATATTTCTTTATTCTCCCATGTTTTAAGTTGATAGTCCAGTTTATGTATAAGTGGAAGGTGGTTTTCTTTTATTATCAACTTATGTGTTGTAGGGAGTGTAACAGATCCCTACCAACCTCTGGTGGATGTGAAACAAACAAGGGAATTACAACTTACACATCCATTCGTTCCATTCCTCTGTTCGTCTGGTTCCGTGCGAATTTCACGTGTAATGCAGAGGTGGCCGCCATTTCGGGACTTTCCACGTGTTCGCGGCCATCTTGTGTGCGAACAGCGGTGTTTGCCTGTAACCGCATGGAACTGAAAACGGATACGCAAACAGGCGAACACCGCTGAATCCTCCAGACCTCCATAAGTTCGTACGGAAACTACCGAACGTCCCCTCGTTCGGTAGTTATATGCAATCATCTATGGGGATTCCAGCGAACCCCGCGATTCGCATGGATGGCCAGAGTATCATACCTTTTTACCGTGCGAACGGAGACCGACCGCAAGGCCAAAACTCATGGAACTAATTTCGGCTAGTTGGTCTGTGCGGTCGGTCAAAACTTTGGAACGTTGTATCTCCCGAACTGTACATCCGAATGGGGTGATTTTTGGATATATTGTCCCCCTGAAGGAGAGCTATCCAGCGCTACCGGATTTAAAGCTGTACCCCCTGTTTTTGGGGTACATCCAGAACTGGTGGAAAAATGTGGACATTTTAATTGGGTTATGTAGTTATCTGAGGGGAGGAGACGTGGGGGTGTTACCATCTGTATTATTGGTTGTTTTCATCCTCCCCCTGGGAGTGTTCTGTGTGTATCTATTTCTAATAAAAAGCAGGCTGGGTGTTCCAGTCCTCAGCTCATCTTGACCCTTCAAAACGTAGCCTCGTCTCGTTCTTGGAAGGGGATTATTTGGGAATATTATTCTGCTCCTGTTTACAGCTGAACCTGCTCCTCACTCTGGATATCGTGGATGGGATTACATCAGCCTACTTCTCCACAGCAGCTTGCAGGGAAAAAGGACACCTTCAACGGCAGAAACCCTCTCTCTATCTGGGTAGCCGTTACAGGGAGTTTAATGCCTAAGTAGGAAATAGATGTTTTCCGCCAATCAAACATATATGTCGCTTTTAATCGTTTTGTGACATCTATTGGGAGTCCTAAAACCAATGCCTGTGATTTTTTAGAGTTATTTTTGTAATATGATATTTGTCCAAATCTTTCCAACGTGGTGAGTAGCTGTGGGATTGATGATTCTGGATCTGATAAGAATAAAAGGACATCATCCGCAAATAAAGCAATTTTTTGTTCCCCTATTGGCGTAATTACACCTTTAATAGCTTCCTGAGATTTAATGTATCTTATTAAGGGCTCCATACAAAGAATAAAAATCAATGGTGAAAGTGGGCAGCCTTGCCTGGAACCATTTGTTATTTGGAATGAACTGGACAGAAAGCCAGAGTTATATATTTTGGCCGAAGGTTTAGAGTAAAGGGCCATTAAATTACTCAAAAAGGCTATAGGAAACCCCATACTTATCAGTACCTCTTGCATATAAGTCCAATTTAGTCGATCAGGAATTTTTTTTAATGTGAGTGCTTGGTATAAGTAAAGAGACATAACTAGATATTTTATAGTAGATTAGTAAATTTAAACTCTGTAGCCCCTTTCGTTCAGTTAACCGAATGAACAAGAGTACTTGTAAATAGAAAACTCACGCATTCGGTAAATGGAACGCACAAAAGGATTTAAATGAAAGACAATTGAATAATCAGCTGCAGACTGTAAAGTGTAAATTAACGAAAGGTTTCATGAAATAGCCGTTTGAACGTGTTCGGCTAAACGAACATATGGAAGAACAGACGAACGTAGGGTAAGTGTGCACGGACGGTACATAGAATAAATGAAAGTAAATGAAAGCATGTGTATTCCGCGTTCGGCTGTTAGCCGCACGAACGCGGAAGTACACGAACAGCGTAACAGCACGAATAGGTAAGTAATGAAGGGAGCCTATCCCCGCGTTTTTAGGCCCGAACGTGGGAAATAGCCAAACGCTATTTCCCACGTTATGCTTACGTGGACGTGCCGGTCTCATGACCGGAAGCCGGGTAGCGAGTAGGGAAGTCGGGTAGAAGCCGGTGGACGGGCACGGAAGACAGACGGAGGTAGGAGCTGCTGGCGATGGACTGTTTACTGGAGACTGACTTTGGCGGGAACAACGGACCGGAAGTGCTGGTTGCTATGGTGAAGACAAACAGCTTGCACAACAAAGGTAAGTAAGGGGCGTAGGGTTTATATAGGAGCAAAACTCCTCCCACAAATTCAGGCCAAATGGCCTTCCAACATATATACAATACACAAGATCCAGTGCACTCTCTCATCCACTAAGCAGCAACTTCAAAGCTCACAGATTTTATTAGTTTATTTTAAAAACACCTAATCTAGGCAAAAATAATCGAGGTTTAGTTACAGTATAGGATCATACATAGCATAAGCCTGCCACAACATCAATGTACCCAATATTTGGCAGGTCCTACTCTAGCAACGTAATGCCTGCTCTTATGAGACTAACCCACTTACCTGGGGGGAAAAAAATTCATCTAGGACTCTCTGCAGTAAAAAATTCATCTAGGACTCTCTGCCCTGGGATAAGGCACCTAGGATGGGTGCAAAACCAAGGAGTTGGCCTGGATTCCCAAATATATATACTGTATATATGAAAACAGGCGGCTGGGGTGCTGCTTGGGCCAATTCATACACTACGACATGTGTCTAGAGTTTTGTGGCGGTCGGTGTCCACACTTTGAGATGTACTCCAGCTAACCCAAGGAACACTAACAGTCTGGATTCCGATACTTCCTCTACTCCTATTCCTTGCACTTTTACTTCTTCAGTATCTCCTGCTCCCTTTCTATTCTTCCTTCCTGTGCCAGGACACCTGGGCATATAATAAATTACAAATTTCAGAAAAAAGGTGCACAACTTTTAGTTAATCATTAGATTGGGAAAAAAATCTCACATGCTATCTCTGCTCAAAAGTGGAACCGGTTACACTCTTGAAGAGAGACCAGGCAATCTCAGGATCTTAAAAATAGATCACACGTGTTTCAGCTATTTTAGAAACCAGCATAGTCGCTTCACTCCGCAATAAATGATTGCATGCTTCACTTACCATTTCCATTTGTTTTGTTTTATTTAGCATCACAATGAAATGCATAATGAATGTCAAAATATGCACAAAGGTTTTTTACTTAATTTTTCCTTTGACAGAAATTGCTATAAAACGTATTTGCCTTACAAAACCAATTGTGTAAATGTACTATCCGTTTTTACAATGCCATCCACTTTGTAAACAATTTTCATAATACTGGTTAACAGAGAAGCTATTGAAATTAGAGCGGTTTTAAAGAATTAAGGTGATGTTTTTCATATTCTCCTTTTATCAAAAGGGCTTAGAATCAAAGTGACAATTGTATATAAATTAAAAGCAGAACAAATCTTGGGGGGGAGGTGGGGGCAGGGAATAAGGCTCTTTTTGTTTTTTTAATAAACAAAACACAATTTAGTTTCGCATTTACAGCATTTGTAAAGAAATTATTATATTTGTCCTCTAAGCCTTTGTGAGAGGAGCAGAATCGCCCTTCCGACGCGTAGGTAGGCTAATTCTTGCACACCGTTCGAGTTCTCAATGGTCTATGGGGCGAGACATAGACAAGGAACAAAGAATGGAAGGCAGTCTAGCAAAGTAAATACTAAAACAAAAACGTTAGTAAATTTGATATGATTATAAAATCAGGTAATAATCCAAAAGGTACCAATTTAACTAAAAACATGCTAATTGAATGGATGTAAACCAATACTGTCATAAATACATGGTCTTTGGTGTAAAGCTAATGGCAGTAGTATAGAACTCCAGTCTTGCAGTTTTTATATAAAACAAATGGTACATATCCAAATAAGGACACATAGTGTCCTTCTGGTATCCGCATATACCAGAACCAGACATAGAAGTAGCCACCTTACCCGCCCCCCTCCAATTTTTTTATTTTTTATTTTACTCATTAACATTGCAATTTAATTGCAAAGTTCATTCATACCAGTATGTTATCACAATGACAATTGACTATAAAGTGCCTGTTCAATGCGTTCATCATTGATTTACATATGGACCGGATACATTAATATTTACTCTTCTTTATGTATAACATTTATGGTATTTTTTTTTTTCATTGTAAAAGTTATTTTGGTTGTTATCAAAATATCTCTTTAATAAAATATATTTGAAAAGAAGTAGCGGGATTAATGCTAGAAAATGCCAGCAGGGAGAGGCAATGCAGAAGGAGAGATATAGACCTTAAGAATCTGTCCCTCAGCATGCCTTCGAGGGCACCTATACTAGACTAAACATCCCAATTGTATTGCAATATGCTGGGTTCCGCAGTCCTGCAATCACTCCATGTGTTATAAAGAAAGCCATGTGGGCAAAGTGATCAGAACCGGCTGCAGCAACAGAGCCCTGATGATCGTATTGCCGGTCAGGCGGCTCTTCCAAAAGGGATATGAGGAAACTTCACTAGTGATGTTTAATTGGAATCCTTTTGCTGTGCTTTTTTTTTTTAATCCACTTTAAAATAACTGCATTGATTAATTTTCTTTTACTGTATATTTGCTCATTACTTACAGAAATATGGGTGGAGAACCTGCTCCGGACTCCTGGAAGGGTAACCTCAATGTGTCCTATAATATCGGCCCTGGGTATAAAGACAGCCAGTCGTCACAGTGAGTTCTGTCTGCCAAATTCCTGGATTATATCTGACATACTTATTTATAAAATGTGTTAACCGGAAAATACGTTAACATTTCACTTTTGTGGTGCACAATTAAGCTTAAGGAAAAAAAAGACTGTTCATTAAACAGTGAATTGTAATGAAATGAAACCCAAATGGCGAAATTTTGGCTAAAATAGAAGATGATTTTTCCCCCAAATCACATATTTTATCAAACGTTTACTATTCTGACTTCAATTCATTACTGCTGGTTTTTGACCATAAAAAAGTCTAATGATTGGGTGAAGTTTAAACCTGCAAGCAACAAGTCTATATGTATCTACTTCTTGATGAAAGCACCATTTATCTTTTCATTTAGGAAAATCAAAATGCACATCCAGACTTACAATGAAATAAGAAGAGTTTATAACGTGATTGGAACCATCAAAGGAGAAGTGGAGCCAGGTGACAAATGACTTTGCTAGTCATAACACTAATAGTGACAACTGTACCAGTTCCCATAATGCCTTGCTGAATATGCAAATAGTTTCAACATGAAAGCATAGTTGATATGGAGAATATTTTGAATTTGGCTATTTTGGCATAAAAAATTTAAACAATCGAAATTCACTTTCAATTTACTATGAATTCATATCCCAACAGTTTAAACTTTAGCATAACAATGTATGACATACATAATTGTAAAATGTAAATACACATAATGAAGGGAACACTAAGTGTTCAAAATAGAAAAAAACATTTTTTTTTAAAAAACTACCACAATAATGATCATTAGTAATCATTCCTTCATATTTTTTATTTGTGTAAGTGCCAAAAATTAGTGCCTACAAAAAAAATCAAACAGAAATAGGATGTTCAAAGAGCTCATTAGCACGCATTCTTAAATGGACCATTCTCCTGTCTCGTTTGCTGATTCCCATATGCTGGACCATACCCAAATCTAGTGCCTGCTCCTCCATCCTAAACTTCCACTGGATTCTTCTCTTCCATTCTTGTGTCCAACTTTTGCCCATTTCTTTATTGGTCAGACTATAAGATTTCTCACCTCCTGGTTTGCCTTCATAGATCATTCTCACAGCTACCTGGATTTGAGAATCTCCAATTCCTTGACCCCAGTGATATTATCTTCTGTATTTTATTTTATGTTTGTCCTATACAGAAACATGCTACCTGGGAGTCCTTCCCACTTGTAGGACTTTCTGGGCTTAGTAAAATAGACTCCAATATACCAAATACAGAGTCATAGCTCCTGACACTAAAGGCCAAATTAGAATAAATGAGATAAACGTATCAATGCAATGTTTTGTGGGCCCAGGACATACTTGAAAACGAGAGAAATCTCAATGTATCTTTCCTGGTAAAATATTTTATAAATAAACCTAATTGAATAGCATTTTCTCTATAGATGCCAATAGAAAACTGCCATTCAATTATACGAGATGAGCTTGTCTCATCTAATAGAATCATGAGAAGATAAATTGATTGCGATTATGCTCTCTTTACAGGGAGTGCAGAATTATTAGGCAAATGAGTATTTTGACCACATCATCCTCTTTATGCATGTTGTCTTACTCCAAGCTGTATAGGCTCGAAAGCCTACTACCAATTAAGCATATTAGGTAATGTGCATCTCTGTAATGAGAAGGGGTGTGGTCTAATGACATCAACACCCTATATCAGGTGTGCATAATTATTAGGCAACTTCCTTTCCTTTGGCAAAATGGGTCAAAAGAAGGACTTGACAGGCTCAGAAAAGTCAAAAATAGTGAGATATCTTGCAGAGGGATGCAGCACTCTTAAAATTGCAAAGCTTCTGAAGCGTGATCATTGAACAATCAAGCGTTTCATTCAAAATAGTCAACAGGGTCGCAAGAAGCGTGTGGAAAAACCAAGGCGCAAAATAACTGCCCATGAACTGAGAAAAGTCAAGCGTGCAGCTGCCAAGATGCCACTTGCCACCAGTTTGGCCATATTTCAGAGCTGCAACATCACTGGAGTGCCCAAAAGCACAAGGTGTGCAATACTCAGAGACATGCCCATGGTAAGAAAGGCTGAAAGACGACCACCACTGAACAAGACACACAAGCTGAAACGTCAAGACTGGGCCAAGAAATATCTCAAGACTGATTTTTCTAAGGTTTTATGGACTGATGAAATGAGAGTGAGTCTTGATGGGCCAGATGGATGGGCCCGTGGCTGGATTGGTAAAGGGCAGAGAGCTCCAGTCCGACTCAGACGCCAGCAAGGTGGAGGTGGAGTACTGGTTTGGGCTGGTATCATCAAAGATGAGCTTGTGGGGCCTTTTCGGGTTGAGGATGGAGTCAAGCTCAACTCCCAGTCCTACTGCCAGTTTCTGGAAGACACCTTCTTCAAGCAGTGGTACAGGAAGAAGTCTGCATCCTTCAAGAAAAACATGATTTTCATGCAGGACAATGCTCCATCACACGCGTCCAAGTACTCCACAGCGTGGCTGGCAAGAAAGGGTATAAAAGAAGAAAATCTAATGACATGGCCTCCTTGTTCACCTGTGGTCCATCATCAAATGTGAGATTTACAAGGAGGGAAAACAGTACACCTCTCTGAACAGTGTCTGGGAGGCTGTGGTTGCTTCTGCACGCAATGTTGATGGTGAACAGATCAAAACACTGACAGAATCCATGGATGGCATGTATGTACGTAGCGGGGAATGTGGTGCGACTAAGAGTAAGGAGACTACCCCAATTCTCCCCCCAATAATGACAAACAACGAATATTGGATGAAACAGGCCACAGCATTTATTAAACTTACAACTGTAGGACTCATCCGAACTTTATTCTTTTTCTTTAATTCAAATATAAATAAACATAAATATATACATATACATACCATAATTAACATATAAATTACACTTATTGCCCTACAGCCTCCAACTTAAATAACCGTCCTTGCCAACGAACTTAACCAGGTGCCTATGCACCAAAACTTTACCCACTGGTGTCTCGCCTCCCCCCTCGTCCAAACCAAAAATTCCCATCATCTTAAATGCTCTACCACCAGCCAGCTTTTTGCTCGGTGGGCACGTCCTATTTGGTAACTTAAAAGTTTACCTTACAGAGCAGGGGAGGTTGAGACCCACCATGTCCATTTCCTGACATTCCATCTGGTCCCCAACCCTGTTGGCAAGGACACGCTCCCCGCCACAAACCCCGCTGTTTTAAACCTAAAATCAGCGGGGAGCCCCACCAAAACCAACCAGGCCTGTTCCACCACTTCCTGCATGGCATGACGAAAAAAGGTCTAGCCCGACCTTCACCACCCAGAAACACAGTAGCTGCCACATGCGCGAAAACACCCTGTGGCAAACCAAAATCCCCTTACCTTCAAACACCTCGAAAGGCCCTCCAATTTTGCTTCATACGGCAGCGTACCATGCACTGATTATGGGCCCGCTGCCAAAAGATACGGGAAATGACCTTATTTTTTTTTTTTTTGTTTTTTTTTGTTTAACATATTATTTTTTACTGCTGTTGTTATAACATACGACA
The DNA here is from genome assembly GCF_036172605.1 of Pelobates fuscus. Classification (NCBI taxonomy): domain Eukaryota; kingdom Metazoa; phylum Chordata; class Amphibia; order Anura; family Pelobatidae; genus Pelobates; species Pelobates fuscus. The sequence goes on along the minus strand of NC_086317.1, from coordinate 460,891,504 downwards.
AGTCCTGCATAACACATCCAGAACTTATTATAATAATCTCTATAACCATAATCTCTCTTCTTTTCTGAAACCAAAACGTTAAACATAAATAACCATAACTTAACATATATAACTTAACACACAGGGTCATACAGTGAACCCAACACCACGCATCACGAAACAACTAAAACACACACCAATAACCTGTTAGGGGCAGACGCCAAACACCACCTTGGTATCGTCCAAGCTCAATTCCCGCCAGGTGGATAACCCGAACATTAGGGACAGGTGGGACAGCTGAACCTGCTCCGGGAGGAGCCGAACACATTTCACCAGGAAAAGGACATCCAGATATTATCTGTTTTCCAAGTGCACCCTGGGAATTGTTACTCGTACCCAAGGAAGCGGTACTTAATTATCTACCTCAAAGGAATGAATGGATGAGCCACCGCCGCTGAGAATTGAACCCGAACCCCCTCCAAGGATTGAACAAATTCCACAAAACCAGCATTACTTCACCGAGACATCTCACCATACCCCCTCCCGGTTCTTTGCACCATGTGCGTGACATACCCATCCTAAAAGCCTCCAAGGCAGCGCTAAACCGAAAGGAATGCCTCAAGATTCCTTGCCGACAATCCCCAGAACCATCAGACTTGAGCGAAAGACCCCAAAAATTGGGAAGGGGAAAGAAAAAATCCCATCCGCATAACCCAAAAGAGGGCCCATGCATACTGGGCGCAGCTCACAGTTCTCTACAAAGGAAAAGTGCAACAGCCGAACCGCCATACCCTTCCCGAAAAACATCCAACCTGGATTGTCAAATACTTATAGTGATATGACCCGCAGGGCGCCGAACGGTGGCAAACAATACCCCACCACCGCATGGCCTACTAGGAATCACCAATACCCCAACATGCACGGCCCCTAGGAGCATAACGTCCAGGTGGCCGTGGAAACTGATCCACGGACCCATTCCGTCATTCTGCCAGACTGAGCGACCATGAGTCCACCGGCAAGGCGTCCCCTCCAGATCCGCCTGTGAGGCAATTGCCCCTTAAGCAAGTGAACCACTGGAGGGAAGGAGGCTGTGAGCCGAGTAATGGCTTGAACAACCCCTAAATTGTCACATTGAAACACTACCCTTAGATCCTTAAAATGTGACCGCCAGACCTCCCCCACCACCAAAATGGGGAAACGCTCCAAAAAGGCCACATTCCTTGTGAGCCCAGAATGGCCCCAAACCCCACAGTGCCAGCCGCGTCCATAAATAGGTGGAGGTCGGCGTTAGAAACCTCGGGCCTTTGCCAGGAGGACCGGCCATTATATGCAGCTAAGAAGGTAAGGAGTCCCAAACCGACAAAATCTCCCGCAGCGGACGACTGAGTCGAATGAAATGGCGAAGCCTGGAGAACCCAGCTGTCGCCGCAGCCAGACGCCGGTTAAAGACCCGCCCCACGGGCATGATCCGACAGGCAAAATTCAGCTCACCCAGGTGCGACTGCAGGCAGTGCAGCTGAATCTCGTGCCGCCCCATGGCCAAGGCCCCCTCGCGCCGCCAGCCTTGAATCACATTCAAAGGCAAGCGGGAGTCCCCCGCCAAAGGGTCAATCTCAATGCCCAGAAAGCTGAGACAAGTGACCGGGCCAACCGTCTCGCTGTGTGCCAACGGGATCCCAAACTAATGGAACACCTCACCCAGAACCCGTCGCAGCAGCGCACAGGCTGTCGAATTGGCGGGACCCACACAAATGAAATCAGCCAGGTAGTGTAGCAAGGAGTCTATCCCAGTCTCCTCCCTCACCACCCAGTCCAAGAACATGCTGAAGCATGCAAAGTAACAACAGAATATGGAACTACCCACAGGGAGGCACATATCCATGTAATACATGCCTACAAAACACAGCCCAGAAGATGGTGACATTCCGGGTGCACCGACAGTAGACGGAAGGCCGAATCCACATCAGCCTTGGCCAACAAGGCACCAGGGACCATGGCCCTGAACATGTCAACTGCCACGTCAAAGGATGCATAAGATACCCGGCAGAGTTCCCAAGAGATGTCGTCAATTACCAAACCCCCCCCCCACCCGGGGGTACGATAAATGACGAATCAGACGGTATGTGTCCAAAACCCATGCTCAACCCATCCAGTAGGATGCCAGCCGCCCGACGATTCCTATAAACTGGTGAGCCAAGGGCATATCGCGCTCATGACCCCTGGCGCCATCGCCCTCTGACCCAAATTCCCTATCTAGCCAACTCTACCCCGCTTGAAGCAGCGGGATGGGCTCCCCCACAAGTGGAACATGCGTGCTGGAAATGGTAAGATGCCCCCCATTTGCAGTGACTGTCGTTGAATTTCAACAACAGCCCGGCCTCTGATTCGCGGCCGGTGAGGAGGAGGACCCTCCCCATCGCCCCCCTGAGAAAGGACGAGAACCCACCCTGCTGTGTGGCCGGGCAGGTCACAGTGGAGAGCAAGAGGCCAATGTCAATCTGTTCCCACGAAATTGAGGTGCGCACCGCCAACCGTTGACGGAACTGCTCGTTATATTTCCACCACCCCAGACCGCCATAGGTACGACAAGCGTTCCAAATGGTATCTAGGTAGCAGAATAATGCGGAGCACTTCTGCGGAGCCCTTTCCCCAATTACACTGGCCAGGATTGCAAACGCGCAAATCCAATTCGCGCAAGTTTTAGGGATCTGTCGGTACTGGTATGTCTCCTTGTCTTTTTTTTTGGGGGGGGGGATTCCTACCCGTCCTTTTCCATGAAAGGAGGAGCCTCCTCCATGGGAAGGAGGGAAAAATCTCAACAAAGTCTCCCCTCCAAAGTTTTCACGAATCTCCTGTTGAAGGTGCAAGCCCAAGGGCCCTGACCAATACATAGGCGGACTCACACGAAATGGCAGCAACACCTGGGGGGTCACCTAATGCTAGGGACCCCCCAGCAACAGCAGGCGCTGTGGCACCCGACGCCATAGCAGGGGTGCCAGCATGCCTGCCCACTCCGGGAGAGGGTAACCCCGTGACCCTAGAAACAATCAAAACCCCCTGTGGCTGCAGCGCCTGGGACCACACTAACTGAAGCTGACCATCTAATGGGGGGGGACCCTACCTGCTTGCGCACCCTGCTCCCTTTATTTATTTATTGATTTATTTTTTACATTCCTTTCATTTATTTATTTATTTATTTATTTTAAAAAACATTTTTTAATTATTTATTTATTTTTATTTTATTATTTTTTTTTTTATTTGGGGCCGATCAAGAAAACCCCTAAGCCCTGACAGAAACCCCCCAGCGAGGAACCCCTGGACTGAAAAGAAGAAACATTAGTGAACTCACCAGCCGATGCCCGAGGAACCTCCCGCGGCAAAGGAAAATGAAGATGATCCAGGCAGGACAGAGTTAACTTCATTTTCAGCACTGCTCAGCCTTGCAGCAGCACCAGGCGCCATCTGCTGGACGGTTCCAGGAACTGCAGCCAGATCCTGTGTGAAGAGCGTGGAGAGGAGCTCACACCCCGCAGAGGAGTGCAGCCGAGGTAAGTACCCAGAGGGGGACATAGGGACCAAGAATATGGAAAGAAGGAACAGGGGGAGACAGAGAGAGTCAGGAGAGGGCTTAGAGAGAGGAGGGACACCCAGCACAGCAGGAACAGGGGAGGAGGAGGGAGGGAGTCAGAGAGAGAGAGCACAGAGAGAGGAGAGGGACACAGACCAGCAGCAACAGGGAGGGGGGAGGAGGAGGAAACACCAAGGCAGGGGGGGACTCCAGAAGGAGAGAGGACAAGGGATGGCACCACAGGGAGGAGGAATTGTGGACAGAACCAGGGGGAGAAGAGGGGGACCCCCGGCCGACCCTCATCCCCAGAGGAGCCATCAGAGCCCTGGGAGGACCCCCCTCAACCCCCCAGCGGCAGCACAGCCGTGCCCCACGTGGCCCTGAGGGGCCCACTCACCACCACCGGCCTGGCTCTGGATCTGCCGTGCGCCGACCACGTGGGGGCTGGGAAGGCCTCCCAGACCACCCAGGATCCTCAGCAGGTCTTCTGGCCCCCCTGACCCGCTGTCCAAGGCCGGGGGGCGGCAGATGATGCAGGCCGCGTGTCAGATGGAGCAGATGGAGCTAACACGTGGCCTGGTAGTGCCTTGGGCCTGGGCTCCAGCTCCCATACTGGGTCCGAAGGGGGGGAATCATGGCTGTAGCCGCGTGGAAGGCCCCAGGAGAGGTCTGACCGCGGGGGGGGTGATCCCACACCGGCGGCCACAGGTTGGAGGGGAGCACATGGCTCCTGAAGGTGCCTGCCATCATCCAGGGCAGCAGCAGCTCTGAGGGCCGCAGGAGTGAATCCACAGCCATCCCTCAAGCAGGAAAAGCATGCAGGCCCAGGACAAACAGGAGCTGAGGGAGGGGAGATGTTTGCTGGCCAGAATCCCAAAAGGCACTGAGGTTAGATGATCCCTGCCCCACTATAAACCCATAACCACTCCCCTAAACACATATAGCCAATTACTAGCACCATCCCCACACTCATACATGTGCCCTTGTCCGTTTAGCTGTGCTGACTCCCCAGGGCCTGGCTTTTGAGTGTCCTTGCAAAGAAAGGTGGCTATATTGGTCACTGATTTGTTTTTGTTTTTGAATGTCAGAAATGTATATTTGTGAATGTTGAGATGTTATATTGGTTTCCCTGGTAAAAATAAATAATTGAAATGGGTATATATTTGTTTTTTGTTAAGTTGCCTAATAATTATGCACATTAATAGTCACCTGCACACACAAGATATCCCCCTAAAATAGCTATAACTAAAAACAAACTAAAAACTACTTCCAAAAATATTCAGCTTTGATATTAATGAGTTTTTGGGGTTCATTGAGAACATGGTTGTTGTTCAATAATAAAATGAATCCTCAAAAATACAACTTGCCTAATAATTCTGCACTCCCTGTAAACTGTTCTAGAACACTTTACTTTCTCTGCTACCAATTCACAAGTGTCGCAATGTACTTACTGGATTCTAGGAATCATTGACTTCCAGAATTAAAAGAAGTGTATAAATATATGTAAAAAAAGTTATACAAAGATTAGCATTTATTAAAATAACTAATCTACTGTGGTTCTCAGACAGGTATGTCATTCTTGGTGGTCACAGGGATTCCTGGGTTTTTGGAGCTATTGATCCTCAAAGTGGAGCATCGGTAGTAAATGAAATTGTGAGGAGTGCTGGAAAATTAAAAACACAAGGTAAATAAAATCTAGAAATATACATTGTCTTCTTCCCTTTAAAGGGACACTCCAATCTATATGACCCCTACATAGATCATGGTGCAAGTTTCTACTGTCACTTTCTTCTTTTACTTAGAAAAACATAAATTTTCAAAATGTTCCTAATTTAAAGAAACTCCACAGGGGCCTTTTTTTTTTTTTTTTTTTAAATAAATCATTATTTAGTAACCCCCAATTAAAACATACATGCATTTATTAAGGCAAGTACGCATTGGGGTATATTTTATAAAATGGGATACTCCTTATCCATAGAACATTTCAGCAAGCTGCTTGTACTGCAAGTGCTTTGTGGCTGTGGAGTGGTCCTTTAATTACATTAGAGATTATGACTCCCTCTGCCTATCCAAATACAAGTCGAGAGTGCACTCCATTTAGATCTGCAACTCCATTCGTAATTCCATGGAGATATGAGTAAGAAGCGGTTCTAGTTATTCTTTATGTTGAATGGAACTGCTGCAGTTTCTTTATGGAGTACACCATGCTTGTATAACAAATCCAGTTTGGGGGAAGGGAATATATAAAAGTATATGTATGCAGGAACTTTAAAAGTATATATATTTTTTGTTTATATTTGTATTTTTTGCATTCTATAAGAGGTCAGCTTGCGGTTGGAATGCCCATTTTTTTTTTTTTTAAATCAAGAAGCCTCTATGAATGTATACTGCTTGTCTTCTTAGAAAATATGCCTTTGGGGTAAATAAAAATAAATTGTCTTATGATGCTTGAGATAAGCAAATGACTATACTGGTCAATAGCATAAAATTTGAGGTTATTAACAGTTAAATCAAGTGGCCGATGTATTTAACAAATTGTGATGTTTCATTTAGTTACATAGTTGTCTAGGTTGAAAAAAAATACTGAAGTCTAAAAAGTTCAACCATGAAGCCTATTCGTTTAAGCTGTTGACCCAAAAAAGGCAAAAAATCGAATTGCAGCCACTTGAAGTGGAACATGGTGTTTAGTTGTTGCGATTATTTCCCATTTATTCATTAACATTAACAGTATGACCATGATAAAACTTCTCTGAAGGATTTGGATAAATTGGAGGACTGGGCAGGCATGTGGCAGATGAGCTGCAATGCAGATAAATGCAAAGTCGTGCATTTTGCAATAAGGAACGTACAAGCAACTTGTACATTAAATATGGCCGAGGTATGGATAACATTAAATGAAAAGGACCTGGGAACAATTATAGATCCCAAACTAGACAACAGTATGCAATGTCGGTCTACTGTTGCAAAAGGTAGTAATGTGCTTTAGTCTACAAAAAGGGTTTTGATTCAAGAGATCAAAATATAGTTTTGCGTCTGTATAAATCAATGGTAAAACTCCACCTTAAATATGTGATGCAAGTTTGGGCACCAGTTGTAAAGAAGGATATTGCAGTAGAAAAGTGCAGAGGTGGGCTACAAAATTAATAAGGAGGATGGAAAACAGTTATGAAGAACGGTAAGAAAAACTGCATTGGTATTCTTTGGAACAAAGGCACCTTAGAGTGGATATAATTGCAGGTCACAAAAATATATACAGGGGGGGCGTGGCTTGCAGCCGACTGGAATGGCCGCACACTAAACAGGCTCCGAGCAAAACGGGCAGAGATCGGAACCAAACGGAGGAATACAACTGAGATGGGGAACAATAGGAGGCAGCAAACCCCTCACCAACAACAGGGGAAACCGCCAGCGGGTAAACCGGGCTCGGTTACCCGTCTGTTTAAAGAATACGCCGACCGCGTGGGAGACACAGGGGAATCCAACATGGCGCCGGCGGCAACCCACACAGACTCCGAGCCACCAAGCCCTGCTCAGTCTGAAATCTCATCTGCGGATATAGACATCAAGGACATCCTGAAAAGCCTGCCATCCAGACTAGACCTAGCACAAATGCTAGGAAAACTAGAGAATACCTTCCAACTCAAAATGGAGGGCCTGAGCTCAGAAATCAAACAGGTAGGCAGAAGGGTGCAGGACCTGGAAGATGACAGGGGCTCATGTCAGACACAAATACAGGATCTCACCCAGGCACTTACCATCCAAGAAAGACATCTGACCATGCTACAGAGGTCCCTAGATGATATAGATAATAGGGGCAGGAGGAAAATTTACGCATTAGGGGGATGCCTGAGACAGAAAAAGACAATTTAAAGGTACAGCTACCCACCTTATTCAACCTAATTCTAAACCGCTCCCCAGACGCCCCAGTGATACTAGATAGGGCACATAGATCCCTACGACCCAAAAATAGCACGGGCGAGACACCACGTGACGTGATATGCCGCATTCACAACTATACCCTAAAGGAGGATATCCTAAAGGCACTAAGGGACACGTCCTCACCGCTATTGTACCAGGGACACGAAATCCAGATATACCCCGACTTATCCTGGCATACCCTCCAGGCAAGAAGAGCGCTACGACCGATCACGGACCAATTAAGAGCACGTAACATACGCTACAGATGGGGATTCCCCTTCGCCTTGATTGTAGGCTTGAAAGGGTCGACTTACACGATCGCCACATACCAGGACGTCATCCCTTTCACCGAAGCCCTGAACCTGACAAAAGTCAGCATAGCAAACTGGTATGCCCCGGACCCGGCGGTCACGCTTGACGCACAACCATACGGCCACAATTGGCATACACCATCAAAGAGGCAAAGAATGGGACAGAATGGCCTTCCACAGAGGGACGACAGACGAACCAGAAGACCCAGGGATGAATAAGCAACGCATCTGTGAAACTCCCAGATGGACTACAAGCAACTCACAGGACACAAATAGATGGGACTAATCGAGAATATCACAACGTACAGCACTCACGCCAAGACCTCACGACTACACCCAGAGGGACAGTCCTAAAATTGTTGATCTAAGCCAAGGGACACGCAATTCCCCATAGCAAGCAACAAATACAGAACGGGACGTTAGAGCCGAAAAAAACTTGAAAATGGGACTCAGAGACTGAACACAACAAAAACATAAAAAAAAACAAAAAAAAAAAAAAACATAAAAAACATTGCTGAAAGATAAATTGAGTGAGGCTCCTGCACAGGTCGTATGATTTTTATAATTTATATACTGTCTCCTTGCATAAGTCAAAGATATTTAGGCTGTAGCACCATACTGGGTCTAATGCACAAGATTAAGTAAGACCATACTTATTTGAGCAGTATGACTCAGATGTTACACGCGACCTATACACTCTGAACCAAAACCACGAGACATTCAGCTGTTCTAGGTCGACCCTCAAAGACGATACTCAGACACACAAAACAGAGACACTACTAAACTAGACCCTAAAGAGACGCTAGGCCCACACAAAGACGAGAACACAAATAACTACGCAAGACAACCACCTACAATCGTACAGCTCACAGTCCATCTGGGATTGCACAACAAACACACAGATAACCACACGCTCCCCACTCCCCACTACACCCACGCTATCCCACGCAAATATCCTCCTCCAAACAGACAAACGGAATAAGCGACCTCGCCCGCAAGCTCCACCCGACCAGCTACTAACACTACTACAAAAATAGAAATTAACAGAAACCTTACACAACACGAAACCATCTCACCGATAGACGACAACCATTCAATATTTAAACTATACACTAACGCAGACGCACCACCCTTGACACGAAACACGGTGTCATCCAACATAGCCCACTGCAGATACAGGGTCATCTCAGGGGCAGACACCAGTGAATTCCACCCACAGGAGAGTGCCACCCTTCCGAAGTAAGAAGCACCGCTCTCCTAGATACTCACTTGTATCATACCATTGTAAATAGTTGACCGACAACCCACAGGAACACCAGAAGGGAACTACAGACGGTCTCTGGTTTCATATGTGATTACTGTTTTAAATCATATTGTTTTAACTACTGTTTTATATTTATTGTTTAACAAACTTAATAACTGTACAGCTGTGTACTGTAGGTGTCTGTGCGAACTTGCTGAACATAAGGCTAAACACACAGAACACACACTCTAATTAAATCAGTCTACACTACAAGCCCACACAAACGTCATAAGGATTACGCAACAAGTCCTACAGCAAAACAATGACAACCATAAAAATACTTACACACAACACTAAGGGCCTCAACACACCCGAGAAAAGACACAAAGCACTGGCAGACTACCACAGGCAAAAAGCAGACATCATTTATATACAAGAAACACACTTCCGTAAAGACTCAGCCCCCACTCTCAGATCGAAACCCTACACCAATGGTTACTTCAGTAACTATAGTGGCTCAAAATCAAGGGGAGTTGCGATCCTACTCTCCTCACGACTACCCTTCACGTACAAAGTACATTTCTCAGATGAGGGAGGCAGATACATTTTCCTAAAAGGACGAATAGGAAATACTACCACAACCCTAGCTAATGTGTACCTCCCAAACAGGAAACAAGCCCCCACTCTACGCAAAATACTTCACAAGTTAGAAACATTCTCAGAGGGTCTACTAATATTGGGTGGGGACCTTAATGTCTCACTAGATGGGATACTGGATACCACCTCTCAAGCCCGATCCTATCAGACTTCAACGAGAAACCAAGTGCAAAAACTCCTAGACACACACCAACTATATGACACCTGGCGGGTACTCCACCCTAATAGCAGAAACTACTCATTTTACTCACACTCATCAAAAACATACTCAAGAATAGATATGCTCTTTACCCCACATAGATTCCTGAACCTTATCAAGACTTGCGAATATGCCCCTATAACATGGTCGGACCACGCCCCACTGTCCATGTCGATGACAATACCCACCCTACACCCCACTAGGGCTCAATGGAAACTAAACGACAACCTACTTAACGATCAAGTAATACGGACTCAAATAGATGAACATTTGGTTCATTACTTTGAAACAAACACTAGAGCGGAAACACCACACCCCATCGTATGGGAAGCACACAAAAGTACTATTAGAGGAACAATTATACAAATAGCATCCAGACACAAAAAACAACGTGAGACACAAGTGACACAACTAACAAAAGACATCAGAGAACTAGAAGAAGCTCACGCCCGAAACGACACACTACCCCTATACAAAAGACTTTTAGAGAAACGAACAGAACTCAACACAATCCTGAACGCCCGCACAAAATACGCAATAGCAAAGACACGTAGCCTCTACTATGCACAAGGAGGGAAAAGTGGGCGTTTATTAGCCAATGCACTCAAAAAACAGAGAGAAAACACTTTCATACCGTGCATAAGGGATAAAAAGGGGAACATCTCCCACCTTGTAACAGACATAGCCAAAGCATTTCAGGAATACTATCATTCCCTATACAACCTAAGACAAACACCCCCATCGACCCGGGACATTCAGAGCTTCCTCGAGAACAGAATACATACTACACTACCGACCAATTTGAGCGAAACTCTAGAATACCCAATCACAACGGAAGAATGCCGAAACACGATTAAAAACCTCCCGATAGGGAAAAGCCCAGGCCCTGACGGGTTTACAACGAAATATTATAAAACATACGCCACCACCCTCATCCCACATTTTACAAAATCTTTTAATTCCCTTCTTCAAGGCACCTCACTTCCCCCTCAAGCGTTAAATGCTACAATCACACTTATCCCGAAACCAGGCAAAGACTTATCCCAATGCGGTAGTTATAGACCGATCTCCTTGATAAATGTAGATCTCAAACTCTTTACTAAAATCCTGGCCAACAGGCTCCGCCCCCTACTACCGGGAATAATAAATGCAGATCAATCAGGCTTCGTACCCGGTAGGGAAGCAAAAAATAATACCACGAAAATCATAAACTTAATACACCAAGCCGCGCGCTCGGAAGAATCCAGTCTACTCTTGTCCATAGATGCGGAAAAAGCATTTGACAGAGTGGATTGGGCCCTAATGCTACACACGCTCGAATACTTGGGCTTTGGCCCTAACTGGCAAAAATGGATTAAAGCAATCTATTCAAATCCCACAGCCAACATTAGAGTTAATGGACAGTTATCAGATAGCGTGCCAATCTCCAATGGCACTAGGCAGGGGTGCCCCCTCTCCCCTCTCCTCTTTGTTATTGTCTTAGAGCCATTCCTCCAAGGTATACGGGATAACATCAACATTAGAGGCATTAATGCGGGTCAACAAGACCATAAAATAGCCGCATTTGCGGACGATATGCTCTTCTCAATCTCACACCCGCTAGAATCACTACCACACCTGATGGAAGAAATGAATAAATACAGTTACATTTCTAACTTCAAGGCAAATCTCACTAAATGTGAAATCCTTCCAATAAACGTACATGCAAACACCGCAACAGTACTGAAACGTGAATATCAATTTGAGTGGGCCCCACATAGTATAAAATATCTAGGAATACACATCACCAGAGATACAGCACGCCTATTTGACAGCAACTTCCCAAACCTACAAAAAGCAATCCAATCAGATCTTATAGCCTGGAATAAGCCACAATTTGGGTGGTTCTGCAGGCTAAACATTCTAAAAATGAATGTCCTGCCCAGGACCCTGTACATGCTTCAGGTACTCCCCATAACGATACCAAAGGCATGGTTCAGCACAATACGCAAATTATTCACGATCTTCATCTGGTCGCACAAAAGCCCTCGTTTAGCGCATACACTACTCACACGCCCAAAAGATGAGGGGGGCCTAGGCCTATCCGATATAGGCAGATACTATAAAGCGGTCCACCTGACCAGACTCTATGATTGGTCAAGCACTAACACTATGAAACAATGGGTAACCATCGAAGGCACTTTCTTCCGAGCACCCATATACACAATTCCATGGCACAAAACAGGACAACCTCTACTGATACAGGGCCCGCATCCCACGATTACACCCACCTTGCGCATTTGGGAGACCCTCAAGCCAAACGAACTTATCTCACCTTATCCGTCCCCACTCTACCCGATCTCACATAACCCACTCTTCCAACCAGGGGCAGATGGTAAGGCTCTAAAACCCTTTTGCACGAGCACATACCTCTCGTTGCAAGACATTCTAGAGGAATCTGGGGAACAGCAGATCAAACCAATACAGGACCTAATCGAATCCCCAACTGTGATACAAAAGTTCCATTACAACCAACTAAAGCACTTCGTACACTCAGGACCACTAACACAGAGACAGAGCAGGTCACAAACGGCATTTGAACACCATTGCTCCAGTCAGGATATCAAAAAGAAACACATCACACTAATGTACACTATTATCCAAGCAACAACTACCCACAATCTACCAACGTTTACCACCACTTGGGAAAGGGAACTACAGATAGAGATACCCAAAAACAAATGGAAACAGATTTTCAGACAAATACACAAAACTTCTAGAAATACGATAGCACAGGAAAGTAACTACAAACGGATAGCCAGGTGGCACTATACACCGTCAAAACTTCACCATCTTTTTCCCACAACTGTAGACAGATGTTGGAGATGCCAGCAAACCAAAAGCACAACCGCGCACATATGGTGGACCTGTCCTGAGATCCGCAAATACTGGACGCGTATCTCAGGGGCACTGTACAAGATCTTCAGGATGAACATCCCCCTACATCCAGACACATACATCTTTCTCCTACCACCTCTAGAAATGCATAAACACGAGAAAACACTTTTGATACATCTCATCACAGCAGCCAACCAACTCATCCCGGCCCTCTGGAAACAACCACAGACACCCACTACACGGGAATGGTTACAAAAGGTAGAAACTATTAGAAATCTGGAAGAAACATGCTACTCATTAACACACCAATACCAGGAATACACACATATATGGGACCCATGGATTCAGTACCTACGAAAACACTCCATCTGATAACTGAACCACGAAGTTCAGGCCGTTCGCAGACAACACCTTACAAATGTTTGACCATAGTATATATAAGACGCTGAAATGTACAGTACACAAATGAAAATATTTGATACCCTGTCATGTTGACTGAATGAACCACTATGCCTAAGAATTGTTATTGTACCATTTACAAAACTGAAATAATAAAAAAAAAAATATATATACAGGGTCGGTACATACTGTTATGACCTAACCTGTTCATTAGCAGGCATATACAACGGAAAAGAAGTCACCCATTGAGACTGGAAGAAAAGCGTTTTCACTTATAGCAGAGTAAATGGTTCTTTACCATAAGAACAATAAAGATGTGGAATTCTCTGCCTAAAGAGGCATTTTTAAAAAAAAAAATCAATAGGATATTTATATAAACAAGTTGTTGATCCAAGAGGAAATCTGATTGCCATTATGGATTGAAGAAGTTTTTTATTTCCTTTTTGTGGCATAATTGGAAATGGCTACAATTTTTTTTTTTTTTTTTTTGCTTTATCTTGGATCAACAGCATAAAAGAACGGACTTCAGAGTTTAACTTGATGGGCTTTAGTCTATTTTTAACCTAGACAGCAACTCATCAATAATAGTTATACCAAATTCTTAAGCTAAATACAATTGTGTTTTTTTACATGACTGATACACTTAAAAGTTCACGTGGTCACCAATATATATACTACGCTGTGATTTTATATATTACATTTTCTAGCTCAATTAATACACTATACCAGAAAAAAATATAGATAATAGTTACTGGATTTAAATATGGATTTGTGTTTGACAGGTTGGAGACCTAGAAGGACCATCATATTTGCGAGTTGGGATGCTGAAGAATTTGGACTGCTGGGATCTACAGAATGGGCTGAGGTAATGCATAGGACTGTGGAAAATATACGGGCTGAACGAGTATTTATGATGACATGACAGAATTTAAATAAGGAGAACCTGATCAGATTTCAACAGGATACATTCTAGATTTAAGCAGGTCTTTTGATCAGAAGCTTCAGTAGAACTAATGATCATTTTGGAAATTCACATTGGACTCTAGAGTGAGGACATATTTGAAAGTTACTAGAAAATCCAAGACAAACAAGGAAAACCTTTCGCATTGGAGGTTGTTCGTGGTTACCTACTGGGCATGGGTAAAAAATATTCACTACAACGTTTTTAACAGTTAGTATATATTGCTCTTATCATACAGACTATTACTGTGGAAGAAGGTAAAATGTTTATAGTAACACTAAAGTATATAATTTAAACACTATTTTTTATGCATATTTAAAAGATATTGGTAATTTTTTTTTTGTGAATTTTGCGTTTTACATTTTTAAAGTTTCTTTGTAATTTTGGCTGGGTAATGCAATGGTAAAAGTATTCCATCAACCAAATGTTTTGCTTTCTTTTCCACATCAGGTCAAAATACATTTTATTGGCGAATGCATTCTATATAAAAATGCATGGCAAAATTATTTCAAAATAGCAATTTTTTTTTTTTTACAAAACTTTTTTTTAATTTTAGCTACAGTCTAGAAATATCACAGACTATCGTCTTGATGTATATTTTTGGATACATTGTATTTAATATTTAGGGATAAACTATTAACATAATGTAATATTTAATAATATGAAAATATTATAAATATATTTTTGAACAGTATTAGAGGATATTTTATATTTATTAAAATAAAACTTAGCAGATCATAAGTTATTGGGTTTTTTTTTCTATAATTTTGCAGTGCAGGTAATAACAGACAAGCTTGTGATATCACAACAGCATCGACAAGCGCTCGGTATCATACATGTTGGTACATAGGCATGACACGTAAATACATTACACTATTTCAAAGCAAAATAAAGTGATTTTAAACAAAATATTTTAGACAGGTCTAGCATTAGCTCTAAAACAAAATTAAATAAACTGCAGGTTATGCACATGCAGGCGTTGAATACTAGAGTAAATGTGAATTAGCAGAAGGCCTAAACCTGCACAGATAGATCAGAGGTAGATTAAAGCATTGTAACAACCTACGTAGGTTAGATTATGCAAGGTTAGATAACAAGGCTTGTATAAAACCAAATCATCTATAATCATGAACAACTATACAACAGGTAGCCCTTAGTGGTTATAGCAAAGGCCCGATGCAGGCGCCAGAGATCAGGGGTAAATCAAAAAACTAGTGGTCACATGCATTTTGAACAAAACAAAATAAAATAAAACCAGCTTCAAGTTATTTCCAAGATACTTTAGGGTAAAGTTAGACCCAGAAGCAGTTCCTGCCCTTCACCCCAGCCAGTTTTAGGGACATGATGAGTGAATCCGAGGTGAGGGCAGAGAGGAAACCTGTGCAGGGTATCGTCACGCTGTAAGGCAGCCACCATGTTCCACACTCTGAACTTGAATGAGGATGTGGAGCTTTGGGCGCCCTCCATGATGAGATACTCGCTGCCGCAGCCTGACCATGCCACGGGTGCTTGGACAGACCACCTCTCCGCTGTTGCAAACCAGTAGGTCTTATACCCTGCCTGCCTTGTGTCCGATGGGGCCCAGTTAGGTCCGCCCTAGGTGCTGTCTTGGCATAATTAGGCTGATGAGGGGTGGGCTGCTTTGGTACTGTCTCAACTCTGATGCCATCCGCCCGCCTCTTTTGCAGTCACAACCAGAACGCGGATTAAAGCGTGCCAGCAGTCTGCTACAGTTGTGTGTGAGATCAGCGTGGTGTACAGGAGCTGTCTTAGTGATAGCAGTCGCCATCTTAGGTAAGTTGAATTGCATTAGTTTCTCGTGCCTGTTGCCATACACCATGGCCTGTTTAGATCCAGGCTTGGAGTAGCGCTGTGTTGGACCAGGATAATCCCCACCGATCCAAAGGGGGGGGAGGATCTGCGAAACCATGCAGGACTTTGAAGCTGAAAGACCGGCCTAGTCTCCTGCCACGCATCACTGCTAGGCCGCTAGATGGACCTGCCACTACGAGTGCCTCTGAAGAGTTCACTATGCATCAACTCTGCTCCCACCAAGAGCACTATGGAGAGGGTAAGTAAGGTACCTGGTAAACTTGGGTGAGTCGCAATATTGCTCAGAGCTTCTGGTGGATGCAACTACTCAACACTGTGGTTAAGCTCCGCCCCATACATTTTTTTTTTCATTTTTATACCACGATCACTTTGCTTAATAAAAAAAAAATGCTTTTATTTATAAGAGAGGGAGAAAAAGAGAGAGAAAGAAAGCTAGTGATTTCAGCATCTGGGTGATTGTTACTTATCCAGTAAAGATTGTTTGCTAACAAAAAAAATCAAGCATATTTTTGCAAAGTTTAGGAATATAAATTGATAGAATTTTAGCATGTAATCTGTTTTCACAGGAAAATGTAAAAATACTACAGGAACGGGCAGTCGCTTACATCAATGCAGACTCATCCGTGGAAGGTATGAAGAACTTATATTGAATACAATGTTATGCATTTGGGAATCTATATTCTTAACACAGACTGTTGTTAATGGAGCAATATAACCAGTACAGTTTATTGTGTCTACGTTGCCTAGAATGCCCATAGTTTAATGTTAATTTGTTAAAGAATTGTTTCTTAACAAATAGTAGATACTCTCAGAGCCTGGAGACCGCCTATCCTCTCCTGCACTGATCATATGGAATTAAAATCTTCAAAATTATCAGTGTCAGTTTTGTCCAACCTGGTGATTGGTTGAGAATGGAGGCAGGTCAGCTTAGTAGTTTCAGCCAATCAATGCCATCCAAGCTGAACAAAACCGACACTGAAAAAGTGCTAATACTTAATTAGTAATCAAGCCAAGGAATTGTGGTCTGCAGTCTCCAGGGACAGATTCTTTTATTTCCATATCAGTAAATTTAAATCTGATTTACATATAATTTACATATTAAAATATCAGTCCATTCCAGTATCCCCTTCTCCCAGCTTACCATTTCCCCCTCACGTTTTTTCTCTCTCTCCCACCTCTCTTTTACCCGTGGAAAAAAAAGGGGTTAAACAATGATATTATATTTTTGTTTCTTTGCTTAAATCCATGCACGTTTTTACATCACAACGAGCGGCTTTAGTTATAAAACAGGACTCAATATTTTTTTCACTATCTGTTCCTTTTTCTTTTTTTTATTAGGAAACTACACATTGAGAGTTGATTGCACACCTTTAATGTACCAGCTGGTCTACCGCTTGACAAAAGAGGTATCTGTTTACCTTCTCCATTCCACCCAAGTGTCCCTATTTAGGAAGAAAAGTCCCTATTTTGGGTCCAAATCTACCCGTCCCTTTTTTATCCTAATCTAATATCTTGGGAGCTTTTATGGAGCTCCATATTGTTGGTATATAACAGAGCTGCACAGTAATGTATCTTTAAACTATAATTGATTTGTTTAGAAATCTGCCTGTGTAAACAAAACATTATTCTTGTTTCAAATTACATTTTACGTGCATAATAGCGCATTATTAGTGAGTCTCCTAAATGTTTTTACAAGCAGCAAAAATAATCAAATCCACCTATATCCGGTATGTTATGCAAAAGCAGAAATTTATTTTGGAGACATAAGAAAACTTGGAGACAATATATAATAATATTTTGAGTTCACATTAAGGCTTTGATTTAATATTTTGCATACATTAATCAAAAAATATCAATTTATCGAGAAATATATTACAATATTTTTTATAAAAGTAAATCAATTTTAAAGGTTCATCCAAAACTATTAAATCGTTTGAAATTCTTATCCAATAGTATTAAATAAAGGCCTAAGCATTGTGAATTTTGGAGCAACTTTCTATTTTCTTGTTTGTTTATTTTCTATATGTAACTACAGTATAAAATTATTCTGTCGCACGAATAATGATGTAACATGAATATTTCTTGATCTAGATTGAGAGTCCAGACACAGGATTTGAAGGCAAATCTCTCTATGAAAGCTGGCACCAAAAAGATAATTGGACAGAATACAAAGATTCACCGAGGTGATTGATCAGTGGAAACTTTCACTTGGCTCTGAACGTTCATGCTGCTAATTGCAAATGCCAGGTTTGAAGTCTAAATGTAGGCTAGTACATATAGTCTGTTACAAAACCGCCCTGTCCCAAGACACCTACAAACCAGATTTTAGCGTCCAAGAAAGTCAGTGGTTCATCCACTAAACGGTAAATTGTGTTTAACGGAAAAGCAAACCGGAAACAATCTTCAGACACTCACGGAATTATTGGATCAGAAAAGGCAAAGCAAAGTTTCGACCTACTAAGAGGTCTTTATCAAGGTTTTTAGATAATAAAGCTTGATAAAGAACTCTTAGTAGGTCGAAAAGTTGTTTTGCCTTTTTGATCCCAAAAATCTGCCTGTGGCTTTAATTCCGTGAGTGTCTGAAGATTTTTTCCTGTTTTATTATACGTGTTTTGGATTTGCTGGTCCTGCTTCGGTGCACCCGGTTTTAAATGGACTTCAACGCAGTTTTTTTTTTTTAACTGAAAAGCAAAGACAATGTGGCCAAAAAATAAATAAAACTACTAACTGAACTGAAGATTTCTTCACAACTCTGTATTTTCGTATTATTTCGAATTTACTCGAACTCCCTGTTTAGTTTAAACCCCATATATGTGCTAAAAAAGTAATGCAATATGGATAAATGAATGCATGGGGCAGCAGACTTTAATATTAACAATTAGAATAGTAACACAAATAATATCAAAGTAAATAAAATATGTATTTAGTTTTGTATTCTGTTGTCTTGTTTGGGTACCAAGGTAATCAATGTCCATAGGTAGGCAGATTTCTCATCCACTAGTCCGTGATGCCCAGACTTACCCTGCCAGTGGCATCTTTAGCCACAGGCACTGTTGGGTAACAAGAAACGTACTAGAACATTGGGACATCTGGGACTCTGCAAGAAGTCCAGGATTAAATCACATGTTACAGTTTTTCAGTGCCCCTTCCAAAGAGCTCAGGTCTACTTTACCTTTCACAACCATTCTAAACCTATAGATTTATACCTGCAGACTACATAGTAACTGTATTTCCACAATAACACTACAGTCGGAAAACAGAACTGCAAACGGTGAAAGGTTTTCTCCGTTATTGTATTTAGACAGATTGCCTGGTTTAAATAATTGATTGCCTTTCAAAAGAGAATTTACTCACTAAACAGTGAATAGAATATTGAATTGCTTAAGCAAAGATAACCCAGCTGGATTTATTTTGGCCTACATAATGCATGTGATTTTTAAATTGTAAGCTCATTGGGCAGGGCTCACTTCGCCTACATGGCAAATATATTTTGTTAGAATTAATTTATTATCCTGTTTAACTATTGTACTGCACTGCAGAATATGTTAGCACTATCTAAATAATTGGAATTGAAATTCACTACAAATCACTGTTTTGTAAATAATTCTAGAATTTGCAACCCAGGGAGGTGATGTCATGCCATGAATGCCATTGAGACAGGCTTTCTTACAATAATTATTTTGATTGTTTTCTGGGGGAAGATCGCAAAGGTTTTGTAACTTTGAATATATCTTGTTTGTGATGAAGACAAAGTTCCACTTAGATTTTTAAAAAAAAAAAACGTATCTCCTGCAAAGATGCTATAAGTAATATAGCTTATAGCCTTTTTATCTGTTATATGTTTTCGTCAACTTCTCTCACGTGTTAAAAAAAAAAAACACGTTTTCTTTTAACTCTAATTCTTGTTTATTCTAATCCCTTTTCTCTTGATAAGAATAAACAAGTTGGGCTCGGGAAACGATTTTGAAGTGTTTTTCCAGCGGATTGGCATCGCTTCTGGCAGAGCGCGCTACACTAAAAATAGGGTATGTGTTTATTGAAGCACCTGGTAAGTGGGAAGAATGGATCATCTATAACCGTTCTAGTGACTCATAGAGCAGTTTTATCAAGTGGCGTGTTAAATAGCTGTTATTGTAAGAAAACGTCACCCTGAAGATTTAAAAACTGTAATTGTCTTTTGAGAGAAGGTGTCATTTGGCACAGTTTCGTAAAAGGAAAGTGAAAAGATAGGATTGGTTATTTAATCTCATTGCACAAACACTATACTTATTATTGCAGTTTTAAAAAAATAAAAAATAATAAAAAAAAATGATTCAAAACCAACAACCTCTTGCCTCTATCCTAACACATACTCCTACATGCCAATTCAAAAATAACTTATTTTTTTTAATATTACTTCTAAGAGCTTGTTTCCAACCAATAGCAGCAGTGATGTTGTCATTATTAACAACAGAGAGTCGTTAGGGGCAGTTTCTAATTACCAACTGGGTTTCAATCTTGTTGCTATTTTCTACCAGCTGACTGCCAATAGCCCCTGATCTCAAAGATACCGACCATTCGCTAGTAAAACACAGAAACACACACACTGTGTTGGTTGTCACCATAGCAACCACGCCTTGCTGGTAAAAAATGCCTCACTCTGCACATGCGCATTTTACCCTGTGATTGGCCTTAGCAGGCGATGATGGCAGTGTATATAGCGTATTAAACCCGCCCCCCCCGCCCCCACCCCATCTGCCAAGGAATATAGGAATATGTTTGTTTTTTCTTGATTTTTTTCCACACATTAAGGAGGGTGCACCACATCAGCAGGGGTTACTCTAACCAAAATCAGCTTTTTAAAAACAGTTTTTTTTTAATTTATTCAGTAGTTCTATAATAGTTTTATTAAAATGACAGCAATTTCTGTTATTTCCCCATAAAGAGTGAAGAAAGTTGTCTCTTTTCAACATTTCATATAAAATTATGAATTAATAGGAATTTAAAGCAAATTTCAAAATGTAGGCCAAATGTAAATTTAACTTTTGAGTTACTGACAATTCGTGGTTTAATAAATAACCCCCACTCTATCCCTTTGATGGCTCGGCATAATTTAGAATCTCCGGCCACAATCTACTTTTAAACACTTGGGTGTCTGAAGGAATGTTCAAGTTATACAGGTATTCCATGTTCTGATTAAGGAATGTTTGGAAGGCAGGTACGTAACAAGAATTCAGACAGCCTCAGTGGTGTATCCCCATGTGTCTCTGAAGATGCGACTAATGGGAGAAGTTATCCCCAAAGTTTTTTTCCTAAAGTAGGTTAATGGGTGTGTGCTGCCTGCAGCAATTTTCTATGGTGAGCTATTGACATTTCTCCTCCTGCAGATTCACTCACAGGCTTAGACATGTTTTTTAATTTTTTTTTATCATTTTTTTTTATTTTATATTTTGTTTAAGTGTTTGCAGTTATAATTCACTGGATTCCACCTGCTATTTCACTAGCATAGTGCTATCTTCAGGGCCGGATTAACATAGGGGCTGATGGAGCTGCAGTTCCAGGCCTATGGAATAGGCCTATTTAAAAAAATATATATTTTTTTTTTTACACACTTTTTGGTTTTGCCACCTGACTGGTATTTTATCAGCACAGCCGGTATTTGAGGCTGCCTGGCTGTGCCGGTATTGCAGTAATACCGGCAATACAAATGCAGATATTTTTCTCAGTATAAACGGAAATTAATCTGCAATACCAGCACCAGCCAGGGGTCACTGTGTGTGGAGAGAGGCAGGGATAGGAAGTTACCGCATATCCCTCCCTGCCTCTCTCTGCTCACTGATCTGCGGGGGAGCAGCTACACATCACAGAGAGTTCAGACAGCAGCTCCCAGTCTGCAAAGACAGACTACAGCTCAGGGAAGTGAAGGATGGGGTGGGGGGAAGGCAGCAGGGGAATATGGGGACACTGAGACACTAGGGGACACATGGGGACAATAAGACACCAGGGGACACTGAGACACTTGGGAACACTGTGAGACATGGGGATGCTGAGGCATGGGGACGCTGGGGGACATAGGGAAATTGGGAGACACATTGGGACATGGAGACACTAGGGACACAGTATCTCCATGTCTCCCAGTGTCCCCATGTCTCTAGTGTCTCAGTGTTACCACGGCTCCCAGTGTTCCCTTGTCTCCCAGTTCTTTGTCCCCGTGTCTCCCAGTTTCCTAGTGTCTCAGTATCCCCATGTCTCCCAGCCAATGTCTCTAGTGTCTCGGTGTCCCCACGGCTCCCAGTGTCCCCTAGTCTCCCAGTGTCTGTGTCCCCATGTCTCTGTGTCCCTAGTGTCTCAGTGTTCCCATGTCTCCCAATGTCCCCAAATATCTGTCTCCAGGTGTCCACATGTCTCTCAGCCAGTGTCCCTAGTGTCTCAGTGTCTCCATGTCTCCCAGTGTCCCCATGTCTATGTCCACAAGTGCCCCATGTCTCCCAGCCAGTGTCCCTAGTGTCTCAGTTTTCCCATGTCTCCCAGTGTCCCCTAGTCACCCAGTCTATGTGTCCCCATGTCTCCCAGTCTCTGTGTTTCCATGTCTCTGTGTCCCTTGTGTCTGTGTCCCCATGTCTCACAGTGTCCCCTAGTATCGTAGTGAAATGGGAAACACTGAGACATGGGGAGAAATGAGGACACTGAGACACTAGGGGACTGGGCGACATGGGGACACTGACACTGTGATACATAGGGACACTGATGCCAGGCTTGCCTTCCAATTTTTTGCCCCCTTTGTTCGCCCCTTTTGGCAGTTGTGGTCACATGATTCGCGTCAGTGGCTCACACTTTTACCCCGCCCATTGACTTCCTGCTTCACTGGACACTGCTGTTAGGGGGTATGGATTTACTTGAAAGATGAAAGCATAAATTAGAGAGAGATTAGCATAGAGTATGTGTTTTCGTATAGCTGCATCCTTTGAGTTTCCCTCCAACACCATCTCCATAAGATACATGACGCTTGGGACTGTTTTAGTGTTTTTGGTCGATAAGATTCTGTAATTAGGCCCATCATAATTGTCAGCACCAGGCCCACTGGGCTCTTAATCTGGCCCTGGCTATTTTAGGATTTACAATATGGAAACATATCTGTTATCTGAGCTCAGTTACTGTCAGTAACCAGCCTGCGAGCGGTGATAGTAAATATCAGAAATCTCTAAACAGACTTCCGAATGCATCTGATGTTGTGTGTGTACTCGTGCCACGTGATTATTCATTATTATTATTATTATTATGATATTTATAGAGCACCGTCAAATTCCGCAGCACTTTACAATGGGTGGACGAACAGACATGTAGTTGTAACCAGACAAGTTGGACACACAGGAACAGAAGGGTTGAGGGCCCTGCTCAATGAGCTTACATGCTAAAGGGAGTGGGGTAAAATGACACAAAAAGGTAAGGATAGTATTAGACTAGTGACAGTTGCAGAAGAGGAATCAATTGGGAGCTACATTGAAAGGTTACCGTATGTTAATGATTGCCAATATTAGTATTTGCTAGATTTTAGAGTCCTGAAGAAGACTTATTAGTAGGCTGGTAAAGTCACTGTTGCATTTGGACATTATCTGCTGATCTTTGTTTAACCCCTTAACACCGGAGGGCGTACAATTACATCCTTTTTAAAGCTGCTCTAAACGCGGCCGGGCGTAATTGTACGCCCTCCATTTTTTTTTTTACTTACTCGGTCGCCGGCGATCCCACGATCCCAAAAATAATTACAAAATATATAGATGTGTGTTATTTCGTTCTAACTGTATTGTGATATTAATATATATATTTATATCAAAATACACGTAGAACGAAATAATATATATATCTATATACATAAATATATACGTATATATCACTATATATATACACCTATATATAAATAAAAATATTTTTTAAAATATTATATATATATATATATATATACACATATGTGTATATATACATATATTAATTCTACACATATATTTTTATGTAATATTTTTACATAATTAGGTATCCTAATTAATTACAACTAGCGGGACCTGCCTGACAACCCATGCCGAAAGTATAGGGAATTTAATTTGTTAGCACTATATTTAACCCTATAACTTTATATTTTACGCTGTAACTTTTGAAAACACCATAAAACCTGTACATGGGGGGTACTGTTTTACTCGGGAGACTTCGCTGAACACAAATATTAGTGTTTCAAAACAGTAAAATGTATTACAACGATGATATCGCCAGTAAAAGTGACGTTTTTTGCATTTTTCATGCACAAACAGCACTTAAACGGACGATATTATTGCTGCAATACTTTTTACTGTTTTGAAACACATATATATTTGTGTTCAGCGAAGTCTCCCGAGTACAACAGTACCCCTCATGTACAGGTTTTATGGTGTTTTCAAAAGTTACAGCGTCAAACATAAGGCTTGTGTTTCATTTTTTTCACATTAAAATTCGCCAGGTTGCTTACATTGCCTTTGTGACCCTATGGTAGCCCAAGAATGAAAATTACCCCTATGATGGCATACAATTTGCAATAGTAGACAACCCAATGTATTGCAAATGGGGTATGTCCAGTCTTTTGTAGTAGCCACTTAGTCACAAACACTGGTCAAAATTGGCGTTTTTTGCATTTTTCACACACAAACAAATACTAACGCTAACTTTGGCCAGTGTTTGTGACCAAATGGCTACTAAAAAAGACTGGACATACCCCATTTGCAATACCTTGGGTCGTCTACTATTGCAAATGGTATGCCATTATGGGTGTAAATTTAATTCCTGGGCTACTATACAGTCTCAAAGGCAACGTAACTAATCTGGCGAATTTCAATTTCAAATGTAACGTGCTATATTTGACCCTGTAACTTCCCAAAACACCATAAAACCTGTACATAGGGGGTACTGTTTTACATGTGAGACTTTGCTGAATACAAATATGTGTATTTTATTGCAGTAAAAGCAAACAGTATTATGACATTGACAGTTAAAATGTCATGTAGAACTAAAAAAAATAACAAAATGTCTTATTTTCATATTAAATTATGTTTCATAGCTAAATATTTGATATTAAATGAAAGCCCTGTTTCACCTGCATAAAATTATATATAATAAGGGGGGTTTAATATGAAAGAGGTGAATTACGGTTGGACGTAATTGTTTTGTTCACAACTTTTACATTTGGCTCAGTCCTTAAGGGGTTAATGATGGTAATTATTAAATTGCAATTGTTTTTTCTTTATTTTCTAGAAAGAAGGAAGATACAGCGGGTACCCGGTTTATCACAGTGTTTATGAGATATCTGAAATTGTTGATACATTTTATGACCCTCTATATAAAAATCATCTTGCTGTGGCAAAGTTACGGGGAGGCCTAGTATTTGAACTTGCAGATTCCTTAGTTCTTCCTCTTGACGGCCAAGACTATGCTGACCAGCTACTGAACTATGCTACCGTTATATACAACTTGGCAAAGAAACACCCGGAAAAAATGGCGGCATATAATATATCATTTGGTATGTAGCATATAATCCAAATTACCATTTATACTAGAGAGTATAGAGCAGGGAGGTGTGACTAGGGCTGTATAAAGAAAGCGATTTAACTCCCAAATTGCAGAGAATTAAGCAGTGAGACTGCAGGGGCATGATCTAAATACCAAAACTGCTTCATTACGCTAAAGTTGTTTTGATGCCTATGGTATCTGTTTAACAGTCTTCTTGTCTGCCAATAATTCAGTTACTAATAGTGAGATGATGTAGCATTGAAACAGTGACTTCTACGCTACCAAGTCTCAGCTGGTCAGTAAAACTTGCCAACAACTTTAGAAACAAGCCGTAAATTGGTAATTGAGATGTTAAAGCTGTTAAGGTGGATGCATGTGTGAGTTTTCTGGCTAATTGTGACCAGCAACCATTTAATGTTTGATAGCAATAGAACTGAAATTAAGTCTGAATTATTAAAATATGGATACATTATGAACAAGAATATAACTAGGCTAAATATAAAAAAAAACACATACAGTGTCACATTATAAACTACCCTCAACGCAGTGATATAGATTATTTTAAGCAAACAAATATGTTTGAATGCAGCTACCCAGCACCTAAAAGAGGTAAACAGGCAAAAGAAGACCCCCAGGAAAACTTCCACAGGTCCACCCCCCTTTTTCCCTGCAGCCACAGCCACGTGGCTCCTAAAAGGGGTAAACAGGCAACAGAGGACCCCCAGGCAAACACCCACAGGTCCACCCCCCTTTAACCCAAAAGGGGAAAACAGACAAACACTCCACCCGGGCACTTAAGCTAAAGACAGACCAATATAAACACACCCAGGCAACAGGCAAAATGCAGGTAAACAAGTGGGTACACATCAAAGACATATTACCTGTCTTTGATGTCCTCCCGGTAGCAGTCACAGACACTGGGACGGGTCAATCAAAGGGGCTGGAACATACCGGCTAGGCTCTGCAGTAGTCTCTACCGTGTACTGGGAGGTGATCAGTCTCCTTTCCTTCCCCCAGGATTCCTCCGTCCAGCGTCTTCATAGGACGGCTTACCGGCCAAAGGCCATAACCCGGTGCCCCACGTTGGATGCGCCAAATTGATATAGATTATTTTAAGCAAACAAATATGTTTGAATGTCTATCTGTTCCTTTCCAAATCTGAGATGATTAAATTGCGTATACGCAGAAGTAAATTCACACTGACACACGGAGTTCAGGTTAAAAGAACTTCGAGAAAATTTAATGGCATCTGATTAAAAAGCGGGCTCGCAGACCCTTATAAGAGCAATATTACATCATCATTGAATATCAAGATAACAACAAATAAACATCATTAATTGGGTTAAGTGGCTATGTCAATATCCACCCATCAATATTATTAATTGGCTCAAGTACTAAGTGGCTGGCTAAGTGTCCTCCCACCGAGAGGTGGCGTCATCTTGGACACGGGTGTGGACACGATGGTTCAGGCGCCATCTTGCTTAGCACGAGGCTTTACTCGATGGGAGGGGGGCTTTAGGCACAATTTTGAGTAGTAGTGATGTTATATTCGAGGTCAGGTTCAAGGCTTTTTAGTGAATGGACATTTCATTAGAGCAGTTTCTCATGATCTAACTATGGTATACTTTGTTTCATGGAATCATGGAACTTGATAATTCCGGTGTTAGTCATATCCTTCTAGAAAATACATACAATACATTCTCTTTCTAATATTCTAAATGCTGTTAGGAAAATCTGTCATATTATGAAGACAATGGAGTTAATGAGAATTTTTAATAAAGGTTTTAGTAATTCTATAACAGCAGGATGGTATTTAAACCTTCTATCACTTTTATTACAGATCCTTTGTTTTCAGCTGTTCAAAATTTTACAGAAATTGTTAAATCGTTTAACTTAAAAGTCCAACAACTTGACCTCACCAAGTAAGTAAACTTTCCCTTTTTCAAATTCTGAATGAGAAAATTAGAAAATATTGCAAAATCCTAAACACTTTATTTTTATTATGTATGCCATATAATGATTGAGGTATGCATTCATTCGTTTATTTGTGCAATCCTTGTTTGATATGTTTTAATATATAAATGCGTCAATGACTGTATTATAAAATATATACAAAGAAAAAAATAGGGGATGATCTGCTAAAGCAATGATAACATAGCGTATAACTGTGTATATGAGTAAACCACAAGTGTTTGAATTCACAGATGGCCACTCACACATTCAATGAAGTAAGAAAGCCTTTAGCATAAATTCCTTTTCAGGATTCAATTTAATTCTTCCATCTGTATTCAATTCCCCATGAATTGGCTGTGATGTATGTGCTTAAGAGAAAAGATGCAATAAAGTTGTAGTGCACATTCAAGAGTATAGTAAAAATTTATTGAATAACTTACATCAAAGTATAAAACAATGGGTGTAGTCTCTCTGTCACCACCAGGGGTCCTACGCGTTTCGTCCGTATCTAGGACTTCCTCAGAGACTTCAGTGACAGGATACAAGTGAACAATAAAACTCCCTTCCCTCCCCAACCCTTTATACCTCCCCCAATGCCCACACAACAAGTTATTCTGAACAGGTGTTCTGTTTTTCGGTCCGGTTTCTGTGACGTCATCCAGCGCCGGTTTTTTTTTTTGTATATATTTTGTTGAAGACAAGAGGAAGTCATTGGGGATACTATTTGAAGTTCTACCCTGTTCAGGGAGGTTCCTTTCTGCTTACATCTTATTGAGCACTTATTGCACTGTGGTTTGTGTACACATAAACTGTATTATAAAATAGACTGAAAATACTTCCTATGGGAACCAACCAGAAATGGTCAACTTACATAAAGAAACTTGGAGTCACGGGACATCAAACTGTGTTACTATTAGGCACAGTGAGCATTGAACACCAAAGAATATTATACAATTATTAAAGGGAATGGGAACCATATAATCAGTTAGATTGCCAATAGTTGTAGTTTGGAGAGTGAGAGTGACTATTGGCCAGTGATAGTTAAACCGGTGGCATGTTATAAAAAGTATGGCGGCAACAATAAGAGGAGTTACACAGAGCGGGTCCGGGAAAGAAATTCTTCATATAAGTGTTAAATAAAACTTATATGAAGAAATATGTCCTCAGTGAAATAGTAGTGAAAATGGATGGAATTGTGAAGGAGCACATACTATGTTTATCAAGGAGTGGATGGGTAGGTTGTAAGGAGAGAAAGTGGGGATAAAAATATAGGCGTATAATGATTGAGGGTTATGGAAGGCAATAGATATTGACATTCTAATTTCAGTGGACCCTCAGTACTTTGGAAAACTGCTGCCCATGGCTGGATGTAGGCTTTCAGGCATTCTGTTGATATCTTGTTGAGAATGGGCCCTCTAATTTATAAGCATATGTAGCGGTTACCCCGTGTAGCAGAGGGGTTTCAATCAATCCTTTTACCAATCAGTGAGGAGGATTCTCAGCATCCCGTCGTATTCCAAGTGAAGAAGCTCTTACAAGAGCTAGTGTGAATAGCTGTATAGCGGTTACCCCCAATAAGAGACAGGACTCTAGATTGAGGGTGAAGTAGAACTGATGTTTAATGGCAGGTACTCTGCTTTTATGCAGTGCGCCCCTGCAAGGGAGATGCCCACAGGCAATTAGGCATTCACTTACCAGATAATGGTTACATCCCACATATTCCCTCCCCTCTGCTTGGGAGATAATTGAGTTTCTTACTGTATCTCCTCAATTATCTCCAAGCTAAAACTTTTACATTTTTATACATTTTTATAACTTTATGATTTTGTATCACACAGGAATATATCTTATATTTTTATGAACCACACAACTTGGGGACAAACATATTAAAAATTCGTACAAATCGATTCAGTGGTTCCAGAGATATTGAAAAAGTCTCTTTGGACCGACCGCACGCCTGTTTGCATGCCCAAAACAGTTCCACAGATTCAGGCTGTGTGGTCGGTCTATTTCTGCCTTGAAAATTGACAAAGTCCCATCCAAAGGTGGCGTTCGAATAGTCGAACGCACTTCGACTTCTGTTGAAGTGTCGAAGTAGAACGGGGTTAAACTTCTGCGGTGGTTGTTAGTCGAGTGGCAGTCTATTTCCCATGAAAAGATGACAAAGTCCCATTCGGACTTAGTCTCCAGCAGCGGTGTCAAAGGGTATGGGAAGGTACAGGTCAGCGGTGTTCGTTCAAATGTGTGGCCGATTTCCGTTCCAGGGATTTGGCGGCGCACAACGCTGACCGCGTTCGACTGCATTAAAATGGCCGCCGCGTGTTCAATGGTCTAATGGCGGCCACTTCGACTACTTCGGCTGTATCCGAAGTGCCATATAAAACATACCCATTCTTTGCACAACACAATTAAAGGGACAGAAACAGTTTTTGTCTTTAAGTGCAAGGCAAGGTGGATGACGGCAATAAAGCAAAGGGTAGAGGTTCCCAGGTAACATGGTAGGTGGCTGATACAATCTGTTACAGCATATAGTCATTATTTGCATCCTGCCATGACAACTGGGCAGGACATCATGCCTGCAAATAGTCAGCTGCATCGTTTAGAGTACAGTAACTTGATTCTGAGTGCAGGCATGTCTGTATAAGCAGTTCAGAATGCCTCCAATGGAGCTCAGTCGCACTTCATTTGAATTAGGCCTAGACAACAGCAACAGCGACATTTTGACTTTGTACTAATTTTTTTGTAAACCAGTAAGTGATTTGCTGCATATTCAGTGTGGTACATCCAACCATAACCCTCATACATACATTAAAATGATTCCTCCATGAATGGCACTGAAATTAACTCATTTTAGTTACAGGTTTATTTCCCTTCCTCAAATCCAATGATATTTGTCAAGAGTTTTAATCCAATTCATGTTATATGATTTTTCTAATTGGCATTTAATCAAACAACTAACAATATTCTAAAAAGCCATGTTGGAAGCCCATGAGAAGAGGTCAATCGACATATCTGTTTTACGCAATGTCCCGATCAGTAGAGCAAGAAAGTCAAAAGGGAGTTTAGGAAACAAAAACAAAAAAATCAATCCATACATAAAAATTAACGAACAGGAAAAGTCCTTCTCTTTAGTAATTATAAATATTTCAAGTATGCCAGGATTTGTGTTATGATGGAAAATATTACACAACAAGGTCATTTACTGAAGTGTGAATTGTTGAGAATTCATATAACCAAGTCTAGTTTTTTTCCCCCAAAGCAAATGGGTTACAAAACACATAAGGCAGTAATTAAACCAAAACAAATGCAGATAACAAATGTGATAACATAACTATATTTATTAGAGGTTACTTAATGCATTCTCTACCTCCAATATTATTAAACGATTCAATAAACACCATCTACTTTTTTAAGGCTCAGGATAAAAACAACGTATTTTCCCGTAAATAGGAGTAAGAGGTTACTGGGATATTCATTATTTTATCACACCCTTGAGTTACTCTCTTATATTCATGAAACAAGCATGTCTTAGGTGTGATATGTGTATGATTATCTCTCTACATTTACATATTTCGTTTATTATAATATTGTCACTTCTGGTATACGATGCCTAGGAATAAAAAAAAAAAAGTTGTTTTTCTGAAACACATTAAATGAACTATATTCAAGGGATATTTAGTTCCATTTCCACTTGCTTTACCTTTCATCATTATGCTAGTATTATTATATTGTGTTGACACCTTTAATAGTCATTTCCAAGTGATCTAGAACATAAACAGGAAAATAACTCCCTTCGTACATGGCAAGTTAACTGTAATAGCTCAAACAACTTGGGTTACAACATCAAGATATTTGGCAAGTCCATGGCTTTACTACTATGGTTGTTAATACATTTGTTTTGACTTTCTATAATAAAAATATGATACTGTCTGTAATTAAAATGAGTGCATATTATATTCTTTGTATTTTTTCCTTCTTTAGCCCGCTGGCTGTAAGGGCTGTTAATGACCAGTTAATGTTTTTGGAACGAGCATTTATTGATCCTCTCGGACTACCAAACAGACAGTTTTATAGGTAAGGAAAGTATAACACTGTTGTTATGGTGTCCGTGGTTTTTCTTCTGGATTGTGTTCTCTGTCAGTCAGTGGCCATTTAAATTGCAATGGGATGCCTATACAGCCAACCTTGGAGAGACAATTTTGGACACCCTCTTGTAAAATGAGATTTTTTTTTTAGCTATTTATTAGCTGAATCACTATACTCTTAATTAAATTAATGAATCGATTGAAATTCGCTTGATAAAGGAGAAGTGCAAATATAAATTACTGTTGCCTGTGTAGCCAATCAATCAATATTTGTGAGTATAAATACACCCCTATGCTGCTTCACTTTTTCAAGAAACCATTGTGGTCTGTACCAATATCCGGTATGAAACACTAAGAGTGTTTTCCCTGGTCCCCCTGGCACTGCTCAATAACTCATTGAGAGAGTACCAGCACCACAAGGACCTACAGAAGTGGTCTGTACCTGATATTATAATAGATGTTGGAGTTCCCCCCACCGGACCACTGGGGAGCCAGCTCAACTTTCACTGGATTACCAGGGAAAAGTAAGCAAAAGGGGGGAACATACATACAACACTCAACCATACTCAGCCACTCGTACACACACAATTCAGCCACCACACACACAACAATCAACCAGCACACAATACAGCCCCTACACACACAACTTTCAGCCTCATTCAAACACAACACTTATCCACTGCGCACAACCTTAATCTGGCTCTCGGCTCTCACTATACCCATAGCCTGGCAAATGCAGGGAACAGCCACATTTTTGTCAAATTTTTCAAAAAGGATTTGGAATAAAAGACTCATGTGCACAATAACCATTACAATGCAGTGTAGTTATAGCTATGATGTCCCTTTAAATACAAGGGTTTTGTTGTTTATTTATAAATCATATATATTTTGTACATTAC
This sequence comes from Pelobates fuscus, assembly GCF_036172605.1. Lineage (NCBI taxonomy): Eukaryota > Metazoa > Chordata > Amphibia > Anura > Pelobatidae > Pelobates > Pelobates fuscus. Next base: position 460,859,112 of record NC_086317.1, on the reverse strand, counting down.
TGTTTATTTCAAGGATTTGTTTCTGGGTTTTATAGGCACATCATTTTTGCTCCGAGTAGTCACAACAAGTATGCGGGCGAATCTTTCCCTGGGATTTACGATGCTTTATTTGACATTGAAAACAAGCAAGATGAACTCACGGCTTGGGAAGAAGTACGGAAACAAATCTCCATAGCAGCTTTTACTGTGCAGTCTGCGGGAGAAACCCTGATGGAAATCACATAAAAACACATTAAAGACATTAAATTCTGTCACTGGCATAAGATAATGGGATCTACAGGAGATTCATAAAATAACTTAAACAACTTGGAATTATTAAATAGCCATGTTAGACTTTATAGCAATTCTTATAAAAAAATAAATAAAAAAAATAGTGGACACATTTTATTTACTAAATTACTGTATGTTGCAAATTCAAGATTTTAAATTTTTTATATTTAACGACTAGTTCGATCACGGCTGACTTGTTCATGATATTCAAAAACTTTGCGTCGGGACCATCTGCCCAACATACTGTATATAAGGAAAGTTAATGCCATTAGACTGAAGTATTTGGCCCCTATAGAAAATGAGCTGCCATTGGATGCATAAATGCCCGAGTCACCCAAATTATGCTGACCATCTGTTTTTACCAGTGTAATGGAATTACTCTACTTTTTTTTTTTTTTAATTGATATGAGTAAATGTGACTTAAAGAAATAAAAAAATTAAAAAAAAAACACCACAATGATTTATTCCAGTCAAAAAGTGGTTGGATTCATGATACATGTGTCCTAAATGGAGCAATTTATTAGTGTAGGTGCCAATGTAATGAACATTGTATAAAATCTTTTTTTTTTTTTTTCTGGTTTATTAGTAAGTAAACAGATATCCCACCTGTTTCAAAGCATAGCATTATTGTGAATTACTTTAATGTATCACACATAATACAATATTGATCAATCTATCCACTTTGTAAAGAGGTCTGAAAAAAATATTGTTCTCGGTTTCTTATTATGGTTGCACTGTTTTATGGAGGAACGCCAACATTAAAAACAACCGTTACGTGTTAATGTCACATTTCTGACTATTAGGGGAGTGAAGCATATGGGGGGGCAGATATAGCCTATAGATTAGGGGAGTGAAGCATATGGGGGGGCAGAGATAGCCTATAGATTAGGGAAGTGAAGCATATGGGGGGCAGAGATAGCCTATAGATTAGGGGAGTGAAGCATATGGGGGGCAGAGATAGCCTATAGATTAGGGGAGTGAAGCATATGGGGGGCAGAGAGCCTACAGATTAGGGGAGTGAAGCATATGAGGGGGGGAGGCAGAGGTAGCCTACAGATTAGGGGAGTGAAGCATATGAGGGGGGGAGGCAGAGGTAGCCTACAGATTAGGGGAGTGAAGCATATGAGGGGGGGAGGCAGAGGTAGCCTACAGATTAGGGGAGTGAAGCATATGAGGGGGGGAGGCAGAGGTAGCCTACAGATTAGGGGAGTGAAGCATATGAGGGGGGGAGGCAGAGGTAGCCTACAGATTAGGGGAGTGAAGCATATGAGGGGGGGAGGCAGAGGTAGCCTACAGATTAGGGGAGTGAAGCATATGAGGGGGGAAGGCAGAGGTAGCCTACAGATTAGGGGAGTGAAGCATATGAGGGGGGGGAGGCAGAGGTAGCCTACAGATTAGGGGAGTAAAGCATATGAGGGGGGGAGGCAGAGGTAGCCTACAGATTAGGGGAGTGAAGCATATGAGGGGGGGAGGCAGAGGTAGCCTACAGATTAGGGGAGTGAAGCATATGAGGGGGGGAGGCAGAGGTAGCCTACAGATTAGGGGAGTGAAGCATATGAGGGGGGAGGCAGAGGTAGCCTACAAATCAGGGAAGTGAAGCATATGAGGGGGGGAGGCAGAGGTAGCCTACAAATCAGGGAAGTAAGGGATGGGGGAGGTAAAGTAAGAGAAGGAGCAGAAAAGAGAAGGAATAGAAATGAGGAGAAAGGGACAGCAAGGACCACAACAGGTAAAGGAGGAGAAGGAGCACAAAGGAACACAAATGAGTAGGAAGAGGCAGCGAGGAGCAGGAAGGGTCTGCAAGGAGCACGAAGGGTCAGCAAGGAGCTGAAAATAGCAGCAAAGAGCAGGAAGGGACCGAAGGAGCACAAAGGTGAAGTAGGCGAAGGAACAGAAATGAGCAGGAAGGGTCTGCAAGGAAAAGGAAGGGTCTGCAAAGAGCAGAAAGGGACAGAAGGAGCAGAAAGAATCAGAAGGAGCACAAAGATAAAGTAGGAGAAGAAGCAGAAAAGGGTAGCAATGAGCAGAAAGGGACAGCAAGGAGCACAAAGGTAAAGTAGGAGAAGGAGCAGAAAGGGTCTGCAAGGAGCAGAAAGATCAGAGAGAGACATGAGCAGAAGGGGGAGCACAATAAGCAGAAAGGTAAAGGAGCAGAAGGAGCCAATGAGGAGAGAAGACAGTGTCAGAAGAAAAAAAGACTGTGTCAAATGAAGGAAAAGAAAACAAAATTGGAGCAGGAAGGACAAGTGAAGTGAACCCTCCACTTTATTCTGGACACCACATCATAAGGCTTTGGTACCTGGGCCTGGCAGGGAAACCTTGGACCTTCTCATCTCCCAAGGTAAAAAATATCAGTGTTAATGTGTTCACTTTTATTTACTGAGTGTCAGGAAGCACAGAGGGCTGCTGGGGAGGGGTGTCGCTGATTGGCTAGAGCGGTCAGCTAGCACTCTAAGCCAATCAGTAGCTCCCCATTCATAAAAAAGTAAAACATTTTTATGAACCGGGATCTAGCGATTGGCTTAGAGCATCAACTAGCCAATCTGTAGCACCCATACCTGACCTCAATCTGCACTTCCTGACACTCTGTTTCAGAAGCCGAATACCACTGAGCGACCTGGAAATCTGGAGCTGGAGGAAGCCTTTGGGGTTAAACCATTTAGAGCGGGGGCTTCAGGGGCTTCCTGGCATCATAGCATTTTCATTTACATGAAGTTGTTATGGTGACCAGAATGTTTCTTTAATTTGCTTAAAGGAACACTATAGTGTCAGGAATACAAACGTATTCCTGACACAATAGTTGTGAAAATGCTATTCACCCTGGCTTTATGGGATAATGACTGCTCCTCCCCTTCATGACACTGACAAAAAGGGACTGTAACGGACCGTTTCAGCATAAAAGGGGAAAAATCCGTTTAGGCGATAATCCCCTTTCCTAGAGACAGGCACAGCTACTGCAGAACACCAAACTCCCGATCTGGATACAAGATAACACTCCGAACTGGAACAGCTGAACAAGAAAAGCATACAATCCGCTTACACTCCTGGCAGTCAGCTTACAATCCAATTCCCCCAAGAACGAGACGACACTTCATTTTGAGGGTTAAGCAGGAACTCTAGACTGGGACACCCAGTCTGGCTTTTATTTCCAACTCACACATACAGGCCACACCCAGGGGGAGGCATAAAAGAACCAATGACATAGATGTTACCTCCCACACATCCCCTCCCCTTAGTGTGACACATAATCCCATTATGCATACAGAGTAAAATATACTTTTACACAACTTTCATAACTTTAAAACCATACATCACATTCACATAAAAATACATATCCACAATCAATCCATTCAGGGGAGCAACATATTAAAAAATGGCATGAATCCGACCAGGGGTTTAAAAGTTACTAAAAGTATCTTTTGGGCCCTGGCTTGCAGCATGGCACAATCTGGCTCAAACAGAAGTAAAACATCCCCCACAATGCATCCCGGCTTCCTCCCTTCTGCCCTGGAGATAATTGGAGAAGTAATCCAATTATCTAGGACTAGAGTCAGACTCCATTAACCACATGGTTGCAAAAAGACAGTAAAAGACATAAAATTACATACTGATACATTTAACACATAAAACACACATTTCTACATATCCCCAGTTTAACTGAACACATAAATACCTACATAATATTTAGCAGGGTTAAAGTACCATGTTCTACAGTCTTAAAGGTACAGTATCACAAAAGTCCCAATAAGTTCACGGAGGACCCTTAAAGGCCCAGTAGCAGTAATATAAATCATTACATGCCCACATATAGTTTTTATAGAGCAATATGTCCAGGGGCCGTAGTCGCAGGGCAGGAGGCTAGCAACCAGGCTTCTCCAGTTCACAGTGGCGAAGTTGGTTTCGCCACAATTCTCCCCTTTACCAATTAGACTAACAGGGTATCTGACCTCCTGCCGGTCAGTGCCCTGGTTAGTCCAGCAACCCACCCGCAAAGCAGAAAAAACAGTACAGCCCACCCACAATAAATGGCCACCACACCTGGGTAGAGGAGAATCTTGTCCATGTCCAGGTGTCTCACCACGGCTGTGGGTGGGACCGGTAGGCTGCCTTGGTGGGTTGCTGAGTGGGCAGAGACCAGCGGTACTCTGTCCTGGTGCCAGCACTACCACCGGAGTAGTCTGGTTGGAGCCTGGTTGCTGGAGAAGGACTGTCTCCCCCTGGGATACACAGCTCTGTCGTGGGGGGGTAGGACCGACCGTCCCTACCCCTGGTGCTGGAAGTGCAGAGACTACGGTCCCATCTGCACAGATGTGGGGCTTAACATCTCCCCTTGGTGGGTTAGGCTGCCGCTGGAGAGAGGGTGTAACAAGCTCCTCTCTCTGGATGGTAAACTGCCGCTGGGGAGAGGGGTTAGCAGGTTCCTCTCCCTGGCACTCTCTCTGCTGGTGGAAAGGGGAACCAGCTGTCTCCCCTTTCATTCTCTTGTCCGGCTGCTGGGGTGCGAGACTGACTGTCCCTGCTCCCTGCAGGACACACTGCCGCTGGGGAGGAAGGACTGCACCTTTGGCTCCCTGGGACACACACGGCTGCTGGGGAGGATGGACGACACCATCAGCTCCCTGGGGCACACACTGCCGCTGGGGAGGGAGGACGCTGCTCTCCTCTCCCTTCACTTCACACTGCCTTCTTGGCATATCACTTTGCTGCTGGGGGGCAGGAACAACAACCTCTGCCCCCTGTAACTCAGCCTGCCGCTGGGGAGGAAGGACTGCACCTTCGTCTCCCTTGGACACACACGGCTGCTGGGGAGGATGGACGACACCATCAGCTCCCTGGGGCACACATTGCCGCTGGGGAGGGAGGACGCTGCTCTCCTCTCCCTTCACTTCACACTGCCTTCTTGGCATATCACTTTGCTGCTGGGGGGCAGGAACAACAACCTCTGCCCCCTGTAACTCAGCCTGCCGCTGGGGAGGAAGGACTGCACCTTCGGCTCCCTTGGACACACACGGCTGCTGGGGAGGATGGACGACACCATCAGCTCCCTGGGGCACACATTGCCGCTGGGGAGGGAGGACGCTGCTCTCCTCTCCCTTCACTTCACACTGCCTTCTTGGCATATCACTTTGCTGCTGGGAGGCAGGAACAACAACCTCTGCCCCCTGTAACTCAGCCTGCCGCTGGGGAGGAAGGACTGCACCTTCGGCTCCCTTGGACACACACGGCTGCTGGGGAGGATGGACGACACCATCAGCTCCCTGGGGCACACATTGCCGCTGGGGAGGGAGGACGCTGCTCTCCTCTCCCTTCACTTCACACTGCCTTCTTGGCATATCACTTTGCTGCTGGGGGGCAGGAACAACAACCTCTGCCCCCTGTAACTCAGCCTGCCGCTGGGGAGGAAGGACTGCACCTTCGGCTCCCTTGGACGCACACGGCTGCTGGGGAGGATGGACGACACCATCAGCTCCCTGGGGCACACATTGCCGCTGGGGAGGGAGGTCTGCAAACCCCCTGGCCCGCTCTGATTCCCACGGCAAGTACTCTCGCACTGCTTTCTTCACACGCTGTATTAGATCCTCTGAGAGGTTGGGTCCGCATAAAGCCAGTACCGCGGTGACCTCTCTGTCATACGCCTCTTGAGTGTAGCTGGGTGCCATGCTTGCTCTGCTGCAGTTGGTTCCTTGTAGGTAGGGGCGCTGTACGGGTACTGGCGTTGCCCTCACTTTGTAATCCAGGAATGGTGTTGTCTGTAGCTGTCCCTCTGGTTGTAGGAACGATCCCGCCGCTTGCCACCAATTGTAACGGACCGTTTCAGGGACCAAGCATGGATGTCATTACAATTATGCCCCCCCCCCCCCCCCCCTGGAAAAATTCCTGCGGACGCCCATGTTAGCTACATAATTAACACAGAAGATACAATGAATAGGTTCTAACCAGTGTGAAAACTGCTCTGCCGTAGCCTATATAGAGTAGATGGGCCAAAAGAGTAAATTGTATCTATTGTTGCAGCAAACCAGTGTCAACTCTTCAGTTGCCCCAGATTACTTTATTTTAATAATTTGATGGCTTGGAATTGCAGCTTTAAGCCAAGCTATAAAGCCATATGGGTAGGAGAACCAGGTCGGTTACTTTCCAGCTCTCATACCCAAGCATACTGTAATGTCACGTGCACATGCGCAATGACATCACAGTCCGTCATAGAAAACCATTACATGCAATGATTCTCCATGGCAGAATTATAGGCACATCATGGTGAGCTGCGCATGCACTTGGGGTTCACAATACTTCATTGGATTGGACCATCATTCTGAAGGCCCATATACTCTCACAAACATTGAGACAAACTAAAGCACACACAGATACAAACGGTTTATTTACCAGAATTGCAAAAATAAGCTAAGACAATCCAGCAGTATTCAGAAGCCAAATTTAGCAAAACAGCTTGCAAAAGGACAACGGATTTTAGCCTGTACGGATAGCTGTAAATGTTGTAATTAAGAAACAAAGGCTATACTTTAGTAACAAGTTTGTAGCTGCTGAATTCACAGTTTACTCAAATAAAAGCCATTATTAAATAAAAAGGTCCGACACCTGGCAACAATTAACATTTATGGATTCTTCAGGCAATCAGGGCACAGCACAGACATCAAATTGTTAAAAAAATAATAATAATATTAATAAAGAAAACATAAAATAAGGCAATTTGCAACATGAGGGCTAAAGAGTTACTCCAATTACCATGACCACTTGTTTGAAGTGGTCATGGTGGTAGGGGTCTGGATGTGCAGTGTTTCAGCTTAAAACACTGCACAGCAATACATATTTGTATTTATGTACTGGGGGCAAGTTGCAACCCCTGCACACGTGACATAGGCAGCCTGGGACTCTGATAGAGGCATTTTGAATCTTGAGCCTGGATAGGGCACTCCGTGTAATCTGTTGTTATGTCAAAAGACCCTGAATTGGCTACTTCCGCATGTGAAATTGTAATGCACTGCAAAAATAAAGAAATATGCCATCATTTGGTTTATACTCATTGTTCTTATTTGTTTGCCTTAGTCACTTAAGGACTAAGTTAATTGTCCAAGTTCTTAACCAAGAGTTGGGGTGAAATTTCTGACTGACACCCTAAAAAGAAGACTGGAGGAGGGTACTAAGCACGGCTGGCCATCTACCTTCTGGGGCATGTGCAACATCTTGGACTGATACCCCCAGTAGCCACCTGCCATACTTATTAACTATAATTAAATGTTAAAAGTTAAATACAAATTAGGAACTAATAAAAACACTTACAGACATACTAAGAAACTATAAACATTCACAAACACACTCATTTTCTCATACCTCCCTACTATGGCCAGGAACGGCAATGTTTATATTCCAGGGTTACAGTGACAGTCACTAGAGGCACTTCCGCCTCAATAGCCAACTTAAACTTGGCTATTCAATAAGATGGTCTCAAGAGTGATGATCTCAGTCAGAGAGGCAGGACTGGCTGAGGAGAGAGCTCCTTGACAAGGGAGAAAAGGTAAGTAAACTACTTTTTTTCTTTCACAAGTTGGGGGGGGGGGGGGGAAGTACCCCAACTAGTGAGCAGGTCACTATAGCTTTAGGCAGTGTGACCGTGCCTGGAAGTTTCGCCTGTCAGGGGGGCCCAGGTGAGATGGAAATTGCAACTAGGGCAGCAGAAGGCTGCTTACTTTACTTAGTTTGCTTGCATGCTGCTGCCCTGCAAAGAGTCCAGAGCTGGCTCCACTCCTCCAGCCAGTTACCTGTAGGTATATGTGATGCTCTGCACCCCTTCAGGTAACCCCCTATGATATCCTCTCCCTTGCAGCTCCGGCGCTCAATGTTGAATCAGAGCTCAGGCTAAGCGTCCCATCAGCTATGTTCTGACTCAGTAACTAAGCACTGAAGCCTCAGAGCACTATAGATATCAGAGGGTTAACATAAGGAGTGCAACGCATCACATATCACCAGGGACCACATAACAGCAACTTCAGCACTGGACCACCAGGACAGGTGGTGTTGTGGGGTCCAGTTGTGAAAGGGATGAAAGCAGGGCCACAGGCAAGCTCATATGGGCTGAGAAAGAGGGTAAGTATTTCAATGTGTGTCAGTGGACCAGTGACTGTGTTTGTGTATCTGTGCATGTGTGTCAGTATAAGGATCTGTGCTTGCGTGTCATATTTGTCAGTGTATGCAGCTGTGCATGTGTTTGAGGATCTGTGGGTGAATCTGTGCATGTATGTCATTATGTGTCAATGCAACCGTGTACGTGTATGTATGTATGTATGTATGTATGTATGTATGTATATGTGTGTGTCTATGGCAGTGTATTTGTGTTTCAGTGTATGGCAATGTGCTGTATGTATTTATGACATACATTTGCAAGCAATCACCAATAATATACACAGACCCTACATTAAAATGTCAACAATACACACAAACACAACACTGCATTTACAAGCTAAAATTACAGACAAACACACCACTGCATGTAAACACCAACACTACACACACACACACACACACACACACACACACACAAACACCTGATCTAAATGTCAACACTACACACAAACAGACTCCTGCATTCAAACATGGGCATTATACACAAACATTCACAAAAATATACTTCATACAAAGATATGCCTTCATTACAAATACTGCATACAAATAAAACTCCTGCAAGGATAGGTAAATAGTATATCAACAGATGGCAAAGCATTATGGGATTTGAATGGCAGCAGAGTTTCTATCTGCAATGGAAGCCTCCATTACCCTTGCAACTGGAGGGGGCTAAGTGCCAACCTCCTTGCCACCAACTATGGGCCTTGGCCTAGAAATGGGCTAAGTTTTTGGGGAGGTGGGTATAGGGGGACAGTTTGGACTATTTCTTTCCAGTGGCATGGGTTTGCCATTTTCAGGATTACTGTTTGATCCAGCACATAGAACTGTATAGCACGGATGACAAATAAGTAACGTATTACTGGTCCTTAGAATGGCCGGATTTAACGTACAAAGAATAGTCAAAAATACAGCCGAGGTCAGGGTGATACCGGAGAAACTGACGGAAGCCAAGCACAGAGATATGGACACAGGTTTCTTCAGGAAGGAAGAGATTCTTTATTCGGTTCACCGATCGGGACTCAGAGGGACTAATGTCACCAAAATACAGCAAGTTCTGAGCCCCGGACAATGGTGCAGGCTCCTTATATAGGCACATAACTCCTCCCATATTAAGCTCCACCCGCACATTCTCTTGACCAATCAATACAAATAAGAATTAACTTCCTGCTTGACCGCATGGCTTGTCCAGCACAATGGAGGAGGGGAATACTACATCCTGTATTCTTGCACATGCTCCGTACACTACTGATCGTATCTTGCCTCGTGCAACCAACTGATCGATACGTCAGCATATGCACGTACACATGCCACGTGGTAATCTCGGCCTACTAAATTTATTTTTACCGAGATTCCACCACATTCCCCCCTTTGATGCCTCTTGATATTTCACAATTACTTGAGGCATCACTTAACCTTGGTTTGCATACACCGCAAGTTACCATGAACCAGACCAGACTTGTCTATGATGTGAATCCCTCAACACTCATCTTCCTGCATTGGTTCTCCCTGATCTAGAGCCTTATATTTATAAATTGCCATTATCTGTGCTGAAGCCTTCCTCTCTGCTATATTTTCTATCAGGCTTTGCACAGACCTAACTACTAAGGGGATAAGACATGGCAGGAGTAGACACAACATTAAAATCATTAGGACTCCGCCTACCAATGCCTTAAGCCCTCCAAACTGCTCATACCAGCTACCAAAGCAACTACTTGGATTATACCCTTTCCATACCTGAGTAGGCACATGCGCTAGTTTAACCATATGGCTAGTAAGCTCAGCTATTGCTTGCCCTTCGTCATCTATTTGAAGACAGCAATTGCTCAGGTTAAACTTCCCACATACACCTCCCTCTACTGCCAATAGGTAATCCAAGGCTAATCTATTTTGGTACACTGCTGTCCTCATCCTGGTATTATGCTTCGCTAGAAGATTGAGCGCTTGTGAGGTCTCATTAGTAATAATCTCAACCACCGCCTGTAATCTTATAATACGGTTGAGCATATAAATTGGGGTTCTATAACCAAAGGTACCATCCTCTGCCCACGTGGCTGGCCCATAGTAATCTATAATACGCTGGGGAGGCCATTCATCATCTTCCCAGGCGCCTATCTCTATGGGTCCCCTTTTCTTCCTATGATTCACATCATACACTTTAACACCTAAAGTCTCACCTGTTTCGATAGGTAACAAGAAGAAGGATGGTTTGAGCATACCCAACACACATGCCCCTTCCCAGTCCTGTGGCAACTCCGAATAGGCTTTCTTACCACAGATCCAGTACAAATTTGCTGGGGCTCTCCAACTAGATGTGATGGATAAATCAAACCATACGTCCTTTAAATTGGCATATCTTGCAAATGGGTTAGATGGTTCTGAGACATTTGAAGCCGACCACCAAGTTGTATTCTTTGTATCATCATCATAAGCTTTTTGCCCTAGACAAGTTAACTCTCCTACAGAAGTATTATACATCATTCCTTTCCTCGCTATGCAAACATAACCTATGATGGAGGTCTTTAATCTCCACTCAGATTTACCTCTAACACTCATCTGATAATCGGCTTGTGAAGATATTAATTGGTCAACTGCCTCAGAACCGGACATTACCTCCTTTGCTTCCCAAGGCCATTGGTCTCCCATGTTAGTACCTCCACACACATAGCAGTTGGTAACATTAAGACTACCGGCAATACTTTCAGCTAAATCAATGAACAGGTTTTTAGCATTATGGGGGATCTTATTATCTATACTCATTTCTTCATAGAAGGAATGGTATACCTGATGAGTCTGGGAGGTTACCGTATCAGTCTCTATCCCTATAAACAATACTGTCCCAGGGTCTAAACCCGTCCCATATATTTGAAACCCAAATAAATTACCATATTTATCTAAGAACTTGTCGGGGTTATTTATAAGAATATGGACTGGATTGCAATCCATAGACTTACAGTATGGATTGGTAGGCAACTTAGTCACAATCATGTCCTTGTCTGCTGTCTGTCCCCAAGTTGCCCACCCCACACAAGACCAATATGGGCAAAAGTTATAATCTCTATTTGGGCATCTAGGACTCACATACTTATTTTTACTGCTGGGACAAATATATTTATCGTTAGACCCATACGTTCTCTCCCATCTAAGATCCCCACATACATTCCACGGCTTTCTACCACTTGATATCGCCTTACACGCATCAAATAGCAGAACACCCGAAGAATGTACGGATTCTAATACCGTTTTGTTAATTAGGGTCCCCTGAGGATCTCCATTCCTGAGAGTCAACCAAATTGTACGGGGTTGATACTCTGGACTGAAGCACTTAGGTTCTCCTACTCCTAAATGGCACACACTATATTCTATATTTAAGTATCTACATCTTGATACATCTCCTTTACACTCGTATTGCGAATGCCAAATTAGGGTCTGGGAAATATGGTTACCTGTTCTTGTAGTCTTAATGCATACCTCACAGCTAGGAGTGTCGGTACCTCTACCTTCCTGAATATAAAAATACACATATAAAAACATTATCAGAAACACATCTTTCGTCGTCATCCTCAGTCTTCGTCCGTGCGATGGCACCTCAGCTTCCAGGATGTAAGGGCTGCAGGGAATGGAGTTCTGCTCGTCTTCACAGGGGTCGAGACCTTCGAGACTTTTCCTGGCTTTTAAACTACACGTTGGTGAGCGGACAGGCTTTATTATGGCCTTCTCATTCACTTACCAATCTCTGAAACAATAAAATTTGTAATCCACAAGGTTCCTCGTCACTCCGACTGAGTCGTGCGCTTTAACCGGATCTTGCAGGGATTCTCTGGATCTACTGTAGCTTGCCAAGAATCGACCGCTGCTGGTTTAACCATGGAGTGATGTATCCACGGAGTCACTTCGGCCACTTTTATCGCTGTAGGGGTAGACAAAAGAACAATATAAGGACCTCTCCACTTGGGCCCTAACGGTACATTATTCCACTCTTTAATCCACACTTGGTCTCCTGGGTGGTAACTATGAACTGGGGGATAAATATTCACAGGTAATCTATCTTGTACCCATTTCTGTACCTCCTCCATAGTTTTACCCAACTCTACAACCTGCTGCCAGGTAATTCCTTCTCCCAACTGACTCAAATCCCCCCTTAAGTTACCAAGTACGGGAGGTGGTCGCCCATACATGATTTCAAAAGGAGAGAGGCCCATCCTTCTGGTAGGTGTACTGCGGATTCGCAATAGAGCTATGGGCAAAAGAACGTTCCACTTAAGTTGGGTTTCCTGACACATTTTAGCCAACTGGTTCTTAATAGTTCTATTCATTCTCTCTACCTTACCAGAACTCTGAGGTCTATATGCCGTATGAAGCCTCTACTTTATACCAAGCATGAGTCAGTTGTTGTAGGCACTGATGAACAAAAGCTGGACCATTGTCCGATCCTATAGAGCAGGGTAGTCCATATCGGGGTATTATTTCTCGTAACAGGAACCTCACAACTTCTCCTGCTTTCTCTGTACGAGTAGGACATGCTTCTACCCAGACTGAATAGGTGCACACAACTACTAGTAGGTAGCGATGTCCACCAGATTTAGGCATTACTGTAAAGTCTATTTGTAGATCGGACATGGGGAGTCCCCCCATATACTGAACTCCTGGTGGCTTTACTGGTCCTTGCCTTGCATTATTTTTAGCACACGTCACACATCTTCGTACAATGGCCTGAGTCAAGTTGGACAATCTTGGTATGTAGAAATGTTTTCTGAGAGATTCTTCTGTGCTGTCTCTCCCAGAATGTGTCCCGTTGTGATAGTTTTGGACAATTTCTACCGCTAGTGATGCTGGAATAACTATTCTCCCATCTTCTAACTGATACCATTTGTTCTCCAAATACTTTCCAGGTTCAGTCTTTAACCACTCCTCTTCTTGAGCTGTATAAACTGGAGTCCATTGAGACAGTGGAGTTGGTATAAGAGCAGCTATATGCTCCACATATTCCTGTCTTTCTGATTCAGCGGCACGCTTAGCTGCATTATCTGCCATCCGATTTCCTTTGGTTACATCACCATCTCCTCTCAGATGCGCTCGACAATGTATAATTCCAACTTCCTTCGGCTCCCACACTGCTTCCAATAGTTGTAGGATTTCAGCTGCGTACTTGATTTATTTGCCTTCTGAATTCAATAGTCCTCTTTCTTTATACAAAGCTCCGTGGGCATGAGTGGTTAAAAACGCATACTTGGAGTCCGTGTAGATGTTCACTCTTAAACCTTCAGCCAGTTGTAACGCTCGTGTCAGTGCTATCAATTCTGCTTTTTGTGCTGATGTTCCTTTTGCCAGTGGCCGAGCTTCTATCACCTTGTCTATTGTTGTTACTGCATATCCTGCATAGCGGATCCCTTCTTTCACATAACTACTGCCGTCAGTGTAATATTGAACATCGGGGTTCTGGATGGGAAAATCACGAAGATCTGGTCTACTTGAGAATACTTCATCCATCACTTCCAAACAATCATGTTGACTTTCAGTAGGTTGTGGCAAAAGGGTAGCTGGATTTAAGGTATTTACAGTCTCTAAATGCACTCTTGGGTTTTCACACAACATTGCTTGATACTTGGTCATACGGCTGTTACTAAACCAATGATTTCCTTTGTAATCCAACAACATCTGTACTGCATGTGGAACTCGTACATAAAGTTCTTGACCCAGAGTGAGTTTATCGGCTTCAGCTACCAGCAGGGCGGCTGCAGCTACGGCTCTTAGACAAGGTGGAAGTCTGCTGGCCACTGCATCCAATTGCTTAGACATGTAGGCAACAGGTCTTTGCCATGATCCCAAGTACTGTGTCAATACTCCCACAGCCATTCTTCTTTGCTCATGTACATACAGGTAGAATGGTCGTGTGTGATCAGGTAGACCTAATGCTGGGGCACTCATCAAAGCCTTCTTCACATCTTCAAATGCCGTTTGTTGTTCTTGAGTCCATAAGAAGGGGTCGTGCTCTGTACCTTTGATAGCTGCATACAGAGGTTTTGCCAGTATCGCGTAGCTGGGAATCCATATCCTACAGAAGCCTGCTGCCCCCAAGAATTCTCGCACTTGTCTTCTATTCTTGGGTATCGGTATTTGGCACACAGCTTCTTTTCTCTCTGGCCCCATAATTCTTTGACCTTCAGAGATATGGAATCACAGATATTTGACAGTTGGAAAACACAACTGAGCCTTCTTTCTATACACCTTGTATCCTGCCTTCCAGAGAATGTGGAGTAGATCGTGCGTTGCTTGCTGACATATTTCCTTTGTAACTGCTGCTATCAACAAGTCGTCTACATATTGTAATAGTACACACTCTCCTGGGATGGACTCGAAATCCAGTAGATCTTGACTTAGAGCTGAACCAAATAGGGTAGGTGAATTTTTAAACCCTTGAGGCAGTCTTGTCCAAGTCATCTGGCGTTTTGAGCCCGTCACAGCGTTTTCCCATTGGAAAGCGAAGATACATTGGCTTTCTGCGGCAATTCAGAGGCAAAAGAAGGCATCTTTGAGGTCTAAGACTGTAAAATAGGTTGCCCCGCCCGGAATTAAAGCAAGCAGGTTATACGGATTGGGTACAACTGGATGTATACTAACAACCGCATCATTGACTGCTCTCAAGTCCTGCACAGGTCAATACTCATCTGTACCGGGCTTTTGAACAGGCAGCAATGGGGTGTTCCAGGGGGAAGTACAGAATTTTAGGATACCATACCGTATGAACTTATCCAGATAAGATTGAATGTTCTTCTTAGCCTTCTGCGGGATGTGATATTGTCGTAGGCTTACTGGATAAACCCCAAGTTTTAGTTCGATTTTAATAGGTGGAATATTGCGGGCCAGTCCTGGTGGGTTGTTCTCTGCCCAAACTCCTGGTATGTTGAATAAGGATTCATCACTCCTAGGGTTTTGGCTAGTCAACGCTGTATAAAGTCGCCACTCTTCTTCCTTTGGTACGGATAATGTCATAATACCTGAAGGTCCATTAAACTTTAAGGATGTTGTTCCGTTTGATAGGAACGTAATCTGCGCTTGTAATTTGGAAAGCAAATCACGTCCCAACAATTGGACTGGACATTCAGGCATGTAAAGGAATTGATGTTTTACTACGTGGCCTCCCAATGTACAGAGTCGACTTTTAAGAACCGGTTTTGCAGCACTTCTTCCAGTTGCTCCTATTACGGTAATAGTTCTTCCAGATGGAGGAGCAACTAGGTTAGTCACCACCGAATGTTCAGCACCAGTGTCGATCATGAACGCACTCCTTTTTCCCCCTATTGATACATCGACCATAGGCTCCGCTCGACCAAGGGGGATGGAGCCCGGTCGGTATCAATAGTCCTCCATGACTGTGTCAGCCAATCCTACGAAGTCCCTACCTTCTCTATCGCGGGACCTTTGCGCTGCTGGATAGTACCTATCCTCTCTTACACTTCCTCTATTTCCATTACTTGCTCTATTACCATTACTCCCTCCGGGGCCTCCTCTACCTCTCGCTCTGCCTCTAAAGTTTCCATAACCTGCCCTGGGTGGGTCTCTCTCATACTGCTCTCTTTGCGGACACTCGCTTCTCCAATGCCCTTCTTCTCTGCAGTACGCGCACTGATTCCTACTCAGGGGCTCCCTATTCCACCTACTATCGCCTCTATCTGGGCCCCGTCTATCTACGCCTGCGATCGCTACCGCTAGCATATCAGCCTTTTTACGCATCTTGCGCTCTTCCTCTTTCTTACTTTCTGACTCCCTATTCATGTACACCTTATTTGCTACCTCCATTAGTTGGGTGATGGACATTCCTGCAAACCCTTCTAACTTCTGTAGCTTGCGCTTAATATCTCCGTAAGCTTGGCTGACAAAGGCAGAGTTTACCATTCGGGAATTATCAGCGTCTTCCGGATTAAAGGGGGTATACAAGCGGTATGCCTCCAATAATCGGTCATAAAAGACACTGGGCGCTTCATCACTTTTCTGAATCACCTCAACTGTCTTCGACATATTAATGGCTTTCTTCCCTCCGGCTTTCATGCCAGCAATTATAGCGTCTCTATAGGCTTTTAGTTGACGCATGTCTGCGCCATTAACGTTCCATTCGGGATCGGTATTAGGATAATGCGTTGCGGCCCATGCTGCTGGATTGGCTTGATTTAAAGTACGAGCTTCTTCCTCTAGCGCTTTAATGGCCGCTTGGTTAATCCTAGTCCTTTCCTCATTATTGAACAATGTCCTTAATAACTGCTGGCAATCAGCCCATGTCGGATTATGTGTCTGAACTATCGAGGTGAACAGATCAGTCATAACTTGTGGTTTCTCAGTGTACAAGGAATTGTGGGTCTTCCAATTCAAGAGATCGGTAGTCGTGAACGGGACATATACGAAGACTGGGTCAGCATATACCATTTGACCTGCGGCATCGAGATAGGCTGACCCAGGATTCAAACGAAGAGGCATCTGATAATGTTTGGGTTGTTGGGTACCGGTCAGTTGTCTGGTTAGTATAGGGCTACGTGGAGGGGCGTCGGTTAGAGGTTCCGGTCGGGGGGTAGTAAGACATGAGGACGTAGAAGCTTGATTTTGGGGAAGGTCGGTAAATAGAATATTCCGAGCTAGAAGAAGCTTGACCGGAAACTTGAAGTTGCGCCAAATCAGGATAATAGGATCTAACGGGGGTTGGTTCCGGAAGGGGAGGTTTAGTACGGCGGGGGGTGGATTCTGAACTGGAGGAGGAAGCGGAAGCGGATGGGGACAATGGGGGAAGGGGTGTAGAACTTCCTGTACTTGTATCACTTCCTTCTACAGGGAAGTAAGGGGGCGGCATAGGGATCTCGGACTCAGGGGGCGTGTCCAAAATGGGCCTAACCGTTGTCCTAGTGGACAAACAAGTTCTGGCCACCATGAGGCGACATTGCTCCTCGTGGCATATCCGAATCCATCTTGGCGAGTCGTTTACGGCCTGTCTCCAACAATCAATATATGGAAACTGTCCGTAAAGTTCAGGCCTACCTGATACAGCCACGTGTACACGCTGTACCAGAGTTGGATCCAAACTGCCACGTGGCGGCCATGCCGCGACCAAAGTAGGCCACTCCCTAGTGCACAAAGTGACCAAACGTACAGGAGACATTTTAACCCCAAAATCACATGTTGTAAATCCCTTTTTAAAATTCTTTACCATACAACCTAAGGGATCCAAAATCGTCGACTCCGACGCGCCCATACTTATCAATGGAGCGTCGTTGACAACGAATACTATGCACACGTTCTATTCAACAGTCACACCCGTTTCTTCCGGCAACAGCACCACGTGGTACAGTTACCAAGTGAAACGTACACAATAACACAATAAACACTTAGGGAATTCCCGTACACGCACAGCTGTTACACCAGTCACTAAATAATCAATATTATGCCCTTTGGCGAAACTATACAGTCACCCACGCTATAATTCTCTATATATGAATTACCCGTCTATAACACACCCCAGTAACATCGTCTTTTACAAACAGCGGTTACAGTACGGTTAGCATAGGTCAAAGCACAATTTAAGGTCACAATACAATTATTAGTGGTTATGGTGTTAAACATGCAATAAACGACAATGATTAGTACTTATATACAATGTCAGTAAATATACAGGGTTATGGTACCGTGCACTATAATACAGCAACACACTATTAACACTCTCGCTAGACGGCTGAGCTTGCGCTATCTAACAAGATATACACTTTACTAACAATCTTTAACACATATACAATCCCAACTAAACTATTGGCCAGTACCTTGATGGACTACCTAAAACTATCTACATCCGTTTTGGTTAGCCACACTGCCCAAGCACCACATATAGCGAACTAGAGGGCGGAATTTACAACAGAACCCTTTTAGTCTTTCTACTCTATCAATAGTCTAGTGGGTTCCAAATTTACACGCCTTCCCACTTAGCCAAGATAGGTTGAGATCTAGCAAACGATAATGTACATCAGAGTCTGCTTAGTCTCCCGGTCCCTCCGACCTAGCGAACGAATTGTACACCCTAGAACGCTAGTCTAGACAAGACACCGGTGTCCGGCTAGGGCTATTTACACAGAACCCCGCCTGACTCCAAACCAAATCAAACGGTCTTACTAAAGAGCGTTCGATTGAGCGGTTCGCCTTCGCTCCTTCCCTCCGACAGAGGGGGCAGATTCCATACACAGATTTAAACCCCTTATGGGCCTACCGCACAATCGGTATACCCCTAGTGGGTCCGCCGTCTAAAACAGCGGTCGTCTTACCTCCTCGTTCCTGAACCTGAGTTCACATTTATCGACGGGGACACCCCAGCACTTCTTACGTAGAGGCCGATGATCTCCTGGACAACAGACCAGTGGCGCCGAGACGAAGGGAGGTCCACGCAGAAGTTCAGGGGTGCAGCCGTAGAGAACGTGGGCAAAGATAGACCGTCTCACGCCTCTGCCTCTCAGCTACCGTTGAACGATGAGCTTCCCGGCCAATGCACCAAATGATACCGGAGAAACTGACGGAAGCCAAGCACAGAGAGATGGACACAGGTTTCTTCAGGAAGGAAGAGATTCTTTATTCGGTTCACCGATCGGGACTCAGAGGGACTAATGTCACCAAAATACAGCAAGTTCTGAGCCCCGGACAATAGTGCAGGCTCCTTATATAGGCACATAACTCCTCCCATATTAAGCTCCACCCGCACATTCTCTTGACCAATCAATACAAATAAGAATTAACTTCCTGCTTGACCGCATGGCTTGTCCCGCACAATGGAGGAGGGGAATACTACATCCTGTATTCTTGCACATGCTCCGTACACTACTGATCGTATCTTGCCTCGTGCAACCAACTGATCGATACGTCAGCATATGCACGTACACATGCCACGTGGTAATCTCGGCCTACTAAATTTATTTTTACCGAGATTCCACCACAAGGGAACACAGAAAGGGACACAGCAATGAGGAAAGCCAGGAGTCAGGATACCAGAATATAGAGAAGTCAATAAACAAAGCCAAAGTAAAAAACCAGGTAGAAAACTATAAACAGGAACTCGCTCTCGGACAACCACAAGGGAAACCACGACAGGGCACTGAGCAGGATGAGAACTGGGCCTAAATACCCCTCCTCTAGATCTGATAGGCTGTAACCGGCCTTTGACCTCAAAGTCAGTTACCAGGTTTCATTTGCATAATTGCTGCTCAGCATTAACCCTTCTGTGGATTAGGTTGCTGCTCGGCACAACTTTTCCTGTGTGGACAGTAAATGTCATTAACCACATTTTTATAAGCGGATGAATACGTGACAGCCATGCTCCCCCAGTTATTAGTGTAACAGACAATTGCCCAGTTTCCATATATGCTGTAATTGAATTGAAAGTATGTGCCTTTCCCACTCTTCCCTTCCCTGTCTTATTGTTCTCCGGGCAGGGCATTGTTCCATTGTTCCAGGGACACTTCCAGACCAGTTCAAAGTGGCTTACATGTCACTCCTTTAAATCTCCCATGTGGTCCTCGGCCCTTGTTATTGTCTCTACCCACACTTCCTTATAACCACCGTGCTCCATTCACACTAGTTGTAATGTAATTAAGCTCTGTAGTGTAATTGGTTGCTATTCCAAGTCTATACTGCTATTGGTTAACTTGGGCTTACTGTACGGTTTGGGGAAGGGGGGAGGGGGGGAGTTACAGTTGCAGACCTAAAGGGGAACTTTGTGTACCACAGTAACCGTTATTTGAGAGGCTGTTGGAGATATAAATGAATGCGCTGTCTTGGCTAGTATTTCGGTGGAAGGGGCAATATGACTATAATTACTGCCTTGTTATAATCACTGTCCTATAGGAGAGAAAATCTCTAGAGCTATAATAACTGCAACCTGGTCCAAGGAAAAGGTCATCAGAGATCCCAGTCAAGCTTCAGACTTTGAGCTCCTGGTGGCATTGTCAGGACTACGCTTACCTGGGGGTCTCCCGCCACGTGTCCGTCCACTCCTGCGGCGGCCCCTCCTCGCTGCACACCCCGGACTCCAATGGGTCCGGCCGCAAGGACAGACGACCGGCATCCCACTGACTCGTGGAAGCGGCATGGCAGCTCTCCACACAATGCTGCGACCTGCGGGAAGCTCCAGCCGAACCCACATGTAAACTGCACTCACTTTAGATGCACGTGTCCGACAGCTGGCCTCTTCAAGGGACAGAACACCTGAAAATCTTAAAGAGCTAATCACTGTTTAACCAATGATATGTGAGAGGTGGATACATAAACCCAGCTAACCTCTACCTCAGTGCTCAGTTATACTGTGCTCTTCGGTACATACATTTCTGTGAATCCTGCCTTATCCAGCCCTTAACCTATCTGGCTGTTATACCATTCCTGAACTTGTGCTGCTTGTCCTCGACCTTGACTAACCTGACTACGAGACTGTCTTATCCCTAATTGGTACCTCACTTTTGTCTCATTACTGCCCCCTGGGCCCCACCTGTCAAAGACCGAACAGGCAGAGAAGAAACTGACCTAACAAAGGTACTTAGCCGGAGTACAGGAGCTCTGCCACCCTAACTATTGGCCACCTATGCTCTAGTGAGGCGGCGTTTCTTAACAATTCTTGCACCGTGGCCCAAGAGTTTCTAGTTACGCTCCTGGCATTAAAGGGAACCTATAGTGCCAGGAGAACAAAGTCCCGGAAGTCCCTCTCGTGACTGTCTGGTAGATTCCATGCCGTCCTAATGGTGTTATACCCCATCTGTGAAGGAAGGCATGAAATGTCCTAATGTCCAGAAGGACTTAATACTTCTGTTCTTCTTCTCTGCTAAAAAAGACTTTGACGTCTAAAATTTATAGCAGAGCTTCCTCTTACACATCTCATAATGGTCTGTGTTGTAAAGAATAACTCCATAGATGTAGTTAATAACATTATTTACAAAGTACCATCAACAGGGCCGGTGCAAGGATTTTTGGGTACATAGGCGAAGATGCATTTTTCCGCCCCCCCCCTCTAAAATTAACATCTTCACCTATGTGCCTCCTAACCAGCCCCTCCCTCTTCCCTGTCCCTTAGTGTTCCTCTCCCCTCCCACTTCCTTTCCCTGTCCCTTGGTTTTTCTCTCCCCTCCCCTCTCTGTCCCTTGGTGCACCCCCCACCCTCTTAGCGGTCACACTCCCCTTCCTGGTGTGCCTCCTACCTGTCTTGTAGCGTTGCGGAGCAGACCCTCTACAGGAGCTTCAGTTTTCTGTACCTGGCTGGACTGACAGGAAGTGCTCTCTCAGTGAGCACCTCCTCTCAGTCTGACCAGGTACAGGAAACAGAAGCTCCTGTACTGCGCTCTGCTAAGCCACGCTACAATCAGTGGTGAATACACACTAACAGCCACACACACTCAATGACAAACACACAGACGTCACTGATCTGACACACACTCATTCATTGACAGACACACACTCAATCACAAACATAATCTCACTGATTTGACAGACACTCACAAACACACACTCATACACTGACAGACACACACACATTCATACAATCATTCACAAACACACACAGACACACACATACACACTCACAGACAAACACATACACAGACACACTCACAGACAAACACATACACAGACAAACACATAGACACACACTCACAGACAAACACACACACACACTGACAAACACATACACACACACTGACAGACACACTCACACACACACTGATAGACACATACACACACACACACTGACAGACACATACACACACACTCACAGACACACACACACACTCACAGACAAACACATGCACAGACACACACACTCACAGACAAACACACACTCACACATACACTTTCAGACACATACACACACACTTACACTCACAGACAAACACATACACAGACACACACACACACACACTTACATTCACAGACAAACACATACACAGACACACACTCACAGACAAACACACACTCACACATACACTTTCAGACACACACTCACAGACACATACACACACACTTACACTCACAGACAAACACATACACAGACACACACTCACAGACAAACACTTTCAGACACACACTCACAGACACACACACTCACAGACACATACACACACACTCACAGACAAACACATACATACAAACACACATTCACACATACACTTTCAGACACACACTCACAGACACATACACACACTCACAGACACACACACTCACAGACAAACACATACACAGACACACACACTCACAGACAAACACACACTCACACATACACTTTCAGGCACACACTCACATTTACACTCACAGACAAACACAGACACACACACACTTTCAGACACACACACTCACACATACACTTTCAGACACACACAAATTAATAATAATATCCACCCAGCCTCCCTACCTGGAGAGAGCTGGTGTGGATGTGTCCCTGGGGTCCAGTGGGGCTTCAGTGCGGCAGCGTTCTAATGAGAGGCGGAAAGGGAGCTCTAACCTGTCTGCTCTGCTCCCTCGCGGGCTGTCTGCTGATGCTGGGAGCCGGAATATGACGTCATATTCCGGCTCCCGCAGAATCAGCACAGGGCGCGCGAGGGAGCAGAGCAGACAGGTTAGAGCTCCCTCGCCGCCTCTCATTAGAACGCTGCCGCCCGCCGGGGATCCAGAAGGTGACCTGGCAGGAGGGAGCACTTCCCTTCTGCCGGTCACTGAAATCTGGCGCCCCCAGAGCCGGTGCGCCCTAAGGCGGCCGCCTGTGCCGCCTTATGGACGCGCCGGCCCTGACCATCAAATATGTAGACCAACAAACAGATGGAACAAGACAAGTTCTACATAAATGGTGCAGAGGAATCTATTCAAACAAGATTGCATTCTAAGGGTGAGTGGGGTAAAATTAGGTAAAGGGTAAGTTGTATTTTATGTATAGAGACGTTGGTAGCAAGAAAAGTTTACAATGAAGGCTGGCACAGTTATTCACTAAAGGGGGAATTGAGGGGAATCGGAAGTGAATTTCAATTGTAAGGCCAAATTAGCCAAACTGAAAACAGAATTGACTTGGAAATTTCTGCATTGGTTATTTTGGCCTGAATTCTGAAAATTCACTCTTAATTCCCAGCAACTCTCACTTTAATGAATAACCCTGTTAGCTTTTTAAGTTGACACATTTAAGCAAGGTGAGTTAGTGCGGAATGGGGAGGATGAGGGTGGGAATGTGAAATTGTCATGTAATAGCTGTGTCTCAATGATTAATGCCAATGTGGTAATTACTTTTTCCATTGAATGAATTCTCATTGATTAATAAATGCATATCTTTCCTGCAGCATGTGAATTCTACATACACAGGGCAATACTTTTCATACCATGTCCATCTGCAAAAAGAAGCTAAATTCCCCAGGAAAAAAAGAAATGCATTCATTGTGTCAAAAACAGAATTTAGCATGTACATTTTTTTAGACTAACTTCCCCTCGCATATAGCTGAACTACAACGTCACTATTCTCAAGCAAGCTATTATTTTACAAAAATAAAGTCGAGGCAGTGCACACAGAGTTTAAGATCTCTACCTTAGGCCCATTCCCTGGGTTTTTGCTTCTCTGAAAGCAAGAGAAATTCAGGATTCCGAAGTTAATCCCATGTTTATTAACCGTGCAAAGTCCTGCATGCTACTTAAGATAATCACTAATGGCATGTTTTGCATTTCCACCAAGTCTCCTGAATTTGTATCCTGCCAAGGATTTCCAAACCAACCTGTCGAACCAGTCTTGCTGTTTTTACACCAATACATTAGGCAGGTATCATATTTCAGTGGCCATTGCTATTGCATTGCTGCACAATCTGCTTGAAACACATGGAAGCTGTAGGCTTAAAAAAAACAAGCCTCGTGTAGGTTAAGAATCATCTATAGCAGTCAGATGAATAGCAAGCACCGTAATATACCTTTCACTTTGACTATTGCTCTGCATCAGTAGGGATTGTATAAAGAGAGACGTACGCCGCTGTAGCAGGAGCTGTGACAAACAGGAAAACAACAACCTGAGACACCTGTACCTGGTCTATGGGAACATTCTAAACATTAACACATGCTCCTATTTAGCTTCACAGGGAGTACAGACTTGTTAAGTCTTTAAACATTTGTTAAGCTAGGTTTGCAATTATTTTATTCTATTTATTCTGTTCTACCTGTGTTCAAGGAGAAGTATCCTGACCGATGTACTGGTAAGAAACACCTTACAAAGTTCCCAGGTATGTAAAGATGGGTGAGGAGGAGGCTGGCGTGTGCCATACACACAGTACTGAAATTTAAAGTGCAATGGGATTTATCAGATGGTTAGAAATATAACTCATTACATGCTTTGCAATCTGTCATTTTTTTTAAATCAAATTAGCATGATCATTTTGCCCAGAATGCCAGGTGATAGGGAAAGGGGGGCAATTTTTCCAGTGTTGAAAATTATCTTTTTGGGATCTTGTAAATTGAAAAGCAACTAATATTGAAAGTACCCTTTCTCTAATCTGATCTAATCTGTATTGAGTTATAATACCTGATATATTAATACATTTTTATTTAATTACCTATAGTTGCTATGTACATGAAGTGAACCGAATATTTCTCCTTAGATGGATGACCTCAATACGCTCATCTGTTCTAGGTAATGTCAAACCTCCCAATCAGGTATTAACTAATAACAGCCTTACTACACATGCACATATTTAACTATATTAACTCTTTCAGTACATTACGGGAATATAATAAATTAAATATACTATTCTCTCCTGTGGAACAATTATATATAAAGAAATCAAAATTACATAATTTGTTAAAACAAAAAATCTTCATCGTATGCATAAAGGAACACTACAAGAATCATATTGGTGAAGTCCTCTGTTATATTATTTATGTCCCCCCTGCAGCTGAAAACATTGCCATTCTGCAGGAACGGCAAGATTTGCATTGCAGGGTTAAACTGCCTCTAGTCGATATGACGGCCAATAGAGGTGCTTCCGTAAAATAGCAAAGTAAAATTATAATATTTTAATCAGACGGTCAGGAGACTATCTGATGGGTGCAGCGTGCGATTTTTTTTGCCGTGCATGCACAGTAGTCTCCTAATGCTACCTATGGGTAAGGATTGGATGAGATCATCAACATTGATAATCTCATCAAAACAAAAGAGGCAGAGCTATACAGAGGAGGCTGGCGTTGCAAGGGCTGATAGGTAAGTAAATAACCTTTTTAAACTCTATCAGCACTGGCCAAGTCATGCAAACGGTGACATGGACACTATAGTGTTAGAATTACATATAGGAGATATTCTGTACCCCATATGCAGGCATGAGGGAAGGGAACCCTAGGCATCTATACCATTAGTTTACCACAATCATTTGCACTTGGATTGTGGAAACAGAGGTTCCATAGCACAGGTTCCCCTGTTTTATAGTAGGAAGTGGGGACACCCACATTGAATTATTCATTCACTGCGAAGGACGAGCGAATGAGCAAGTGGAATGTCAATTTCTATCTGCTTCAAACAATTAAATAAATGATGGTGGGAGAGAACATGGCTGCCATTATGTAACAGGGGATATGTAACTTGATTTTTTTTTCCATTCCTCCCTCCAATCCCTAGTTTCGTGTTTTAAGAGAGGGAGAATTCACGGACTGTACAGCTCTTCAACGTTTGTGGCGTTCACAGAATAAAACCGTATGGAATAAAGGTAGGCTGGTTATGGTTAGTGAAGAGTACAGACATGAACTTCACGGACTGTGTTTATTTACTTTTATTTCAATTTATCTAAGGGAAAAAAATATTAATAAACACAATCAAATCTATTTTCAAACTGACAAATTGCTCAGAACAGGTTACATTTAGAAAGTTTGCTCAAGAAGTAATTTGAATTGCCTTCAATGGGTGCAGAGCTTAGTAAATAACCTCACCACTATAGTGCAATGAAAACATACTTATTTTCCTGGCTCTATAGGGTCCTTGGGTCCCCCTCACCCTCTGGGCCCCCCTCCCGCCAGGCTCTAGGGTGAGGAAGGGGTTAATCCCTTAACTTTGTTCCAGCACCGTGCTCCCTCGGCGCTGGGGACTCTCCTCCTCCTTTCCCCGTCATCGGCAGAATGCGCATGAGCCACGCGTGCATTCAGCCAGTCCATAGGAAAGCATTCTCAATGCTTTCCTATGGACGCTGGCATCTTCTCACTGTGAAAATCACAGTGAGAAGCGCGGAAGCGCCTCTAGCGGCTGTCAATGAGACAGCCACTAGAGGCTGGATTAAACCAAAGTGAAACATAGCGGTTTCTCTGAAACTGCTATGTTTACAGCAGAGAGGGTTAATCCTAGCTAGACTTGGCACCCAGACCACTTCATTAAAGGACCACTCTAGGCACCCAGACCACTTCAGCTTAATGAAGTGGTCTGGGTGCCAGGTCCAGCTAGCTTTTACCCTTTTTTTTTTTTTATAAACATAGCAGTTTCAGAGAAACTGCTATGTTTATACTGAGGGTTAAGCCAGCCTCTAGTGGCTGTCTCATTGACAGCCGCTAGAAGCGCTTGCGTGCTTCTCACTGTGAAAATCACAGTGAGAGCACGCAAGCGTCCATAGGAAAGCATTATGAATGCTTTCCTATGCGACTGGCTGAATGCGAGCGCGGCTCCTGCCGCGCATGCGCATTCAGCCGATGACGTCGCAAGGAAGAAGGAGAGGAGGAGGAGAGCTCCCCGCCAGGCGCTGGAGAAAGAGGTAAGTTTAACCCCTTCCTCCCCCCAGAGCCCGGCGGGAGTGGGTCCCTGAGGGTGGGGGCACCCTCAGGGCACTCTAGTGCCAGGAAAACGAGTATGTTTTACTGGCACTAGAGTGGTCCTTTAAGCTGAAGTGGTCTGGCTGCCTATAGTGGTACTTTAATCACTTTCTAAGACTTGCACAGTTCAGGACTATTAACTATGGAATAAACACTGCAGTGTACAAAGTATCAAACACATAGAATAATATGTAATTTTAGAGTATGTGTTTGAATGGCTCCGTAATACCAGCTACCAGGCAATAACAAATACTGTTTATTTAAAATAGTTGTAATTGTTAGCCGAACCAGTGCCTGTATGCACACAATGCTATCACCTTCCCCTAAAGCAGATATAATGAGTTTAATCAATTAACTAGAGACTTTAAAGGCAAAAATAAAACTGTTTGTATGTATGTATGTATGTATATATATATATATATATATATATATATACATACACATATGCAGGTTTCGACTAAGACATCCCAATATGCAAAAACCCATTTCAGGGAGGAGGCTTCACCAACTACAGCCCCCCACCCAATGTATGAACACCACACAGAAGCACTAGAACATACACACTAGCACACACACTCAGATATACACTCATTTACAAACAGTGACATACAGGCACACATCCACACTCAGATACACACACTCAGATGCACAAACTGGCAAGTACATTCAGATACACACAGTGACATACGAATAGACACTGACACACATACTGACATACAGGTACACACTGGCACACACACCCACACACAGATACACACAGTGACATACAGATACACACTGACACACAGTTACACACACACTAAGATACACACCGTGACATACAGACACATACTGGCACACACACACACACTTTGTTTGTGCCAGGAAACCATTGTTTTCCTGGCACTATAGTTTCCCTTTAACGCCTTAAGGATACATGACATGTGTGACATGTCATGATTCCCTTTTATTCCAGAAGTTTGGTCCTTAAGGGGTTAAATGGAAAGCGTTTAGGTTTTGGAGGGGCTAAATTTAGTGTTAGATCAAAAAGTGATGTTTATGGTACAGACCTGTGAAATTGTTTTCAAAGTACTCACAATTGTACTATTGATAGCAGAGCTGCAGTTATACAATGTGCATTACTCAGTGCTATCCCTGCTCCTCCTGCAAGGCATTTCCATACCTTTCAACATTTCAAATGGACACTTTCATTTTAGGAGTGTGACTCAGGTTGTGACCAGGTGCAGGGCTGTTCTGAGAAATTTTAGGTGACTTACAAATAATTTTTGCAACTAAAATGTAATTTAGAATAAGAAAGATGCATCTTATTTACACACTGATTTCTCAAAATGTTTATTGTAGCTTTACGACACATTACTGGGAGCATTATTGCTGTGGAACTCTGTTACTTATTCAGACACACCAACAATATGAAAAAGAGGGACAGAGGAATTTGGGCCCAAAATAAGGACTGTCCCAACCAAACAGGGACACTTGGGAGGTTTTCCTGTGTGAGAGGTTATTAATGGACTGATGAGGCCCTGGGGAGAGAGCGCAGCTAAGCGGACAAGGGCTCATGTAGGAGTGTGGGGATAGATGCATGGGATTGGTTGGGTAAGAGTGTGTGGGTGGGATTATGTTCTGTGTAAGTTAGTGTGGGGGAGGTCTTACCTCAGTGCCACTTGGGATTCGGGCCAGCAAACAGCTTCCCTCCCGCCCGCCCTATTTAGTATATTTCGTCACAGCTAGCCGGGGGTATGTCCTTGCCAATTGAGTTTGAGGTTACGTGTAAGTATATGGAATGAGATGAACACGTTTTTAAGGTCTCAAACCTCCCCTGCTCCAAAGGTTAAACTTTAGGTTGCCTGAGGTCTCGGATAAGGTCGGCTGATGGCAGGCATTGGAAAGTTATGATTTTTATGACGAGGGGGGAGGTGAGAGGGAGTGGTGATTAGGAACCACTCTATGTTTATTGGCAAGGACGGTTGGGTCACTGTATAACACTACGTGTGGAGTTATATATGTATATATTAATTAATGCTTATTTATGTCTAACGTTTTGGTTACAGAAAAGAAGAGATTTAATAAATAAAGTTATGGATGTGTTATGCAGTAATTTAGTTTGTGATAATAAATGCTGTGGCCTGTTTCATCCATACTACGTGGTCTGTCGTTATTGGGGGGGTTGAATGGGGTTAGATTTTGTTCTAGGCTGCATCGCGATTCCCCACTACGTACATACATGATCCACTCCACTTCCTGCATAGCCCTACACACAGACACTGGATGAAATGGGGAGTTCTAAATGTAAGGCCAGAATACCCAAACTAAGCACAGGGGATTTAGGAAATGTTTCCTGCTTGGCTATTTTGACCTTAGATTTAAAACTCATTTTGAGTCTCACATTAGTAAATAACCCGGTAAGTTTTACAACCTCTATAATAGTTCCTGCAAGTCCACTATTAAGAAAATGAACTACACAAGACAGTGGGCAAGACTCCTGGTACTTCTCCCCAGACACCCTCCCCCCCCCCTCCCCCAAGCTCCAAAAATGCACATATTACACGTGTTGTAAATAGGTGCCCTCATAGAACAGGCACCTGTTAACATGGGCGTCTCCTATGTTGTATAGGTGCCCCCTGTAGGTCAGGCAACCGATGAAAGATGCCTTCTTTGCCTAATGAAGAAACCTGGCCCCAAATGCGAACCTGCTGTAGTTTTAGCAGACTAAGAAAATCACTTATTAATCCGGTCCACTATCTGCAAGATTGTAATGATGAAATCTGTTTAAAAAAAAAAAAAAGATATATATAAACATAGAATGTGACGGCAGATAAGAACCATTCGGCCCATCTAGTCTGTCCAATTTTCTAAATACTTTTATTAGTCCCTGGCCTTATCTTATAGCTAGGATAGCCTTATGCCTATCCCACGCATGCTTAAACTCCTTTACTGTGTTAACCTCTACCACTTCAGCTGGAAGGCTATTCCATGCATCCACTACCCTCTCAGTAAAGTAATACTGCCTGATATTATTTTGAAACATTTGCCCCTCTAATTTAAGACTATGTCCTCTTGTTGTGGTAGTTTTTCTTCTTTTAAATATAGTCTAATCCTTTACTGTGTTGATTCCCTTTATGTATTTAAATGTTTCTATCATATCCCCCCTGTCTCGTCTTTCCTCCAAGCTATACATGTTAAGATCCTTTAACCTTTCCTGGTAAGTTTTATCCTGCAATCCATGAACCAGTTTAGTAGCCCTTCTCTGAACTCTCTCTAAGGTATCAATATCCTTCTGAAGATAGGGTCTCCAGTACTGCGTACAATACTCCAAGTGAGGTCTCACCAGTGTTCTATACAATGGCATGAGCACTTCCCTCTTTCTACTGCTAATACCTCTCCCTATACAACCAAGCATTCTGCTAGCATTTCCTGCTGCTCTATTACATTGTCTGCGCATATATATATATATATATATATATATATATATATATATACACACACACACAAAGTTATGAATAGAAATGTAGTAAAAATTGACATTGGAGGGAGCATGATCATCTAGCTGTGGGTCCCAAGGGTCACCGTTTGACAATCAAGCACTAGCACATTGACGTCAATGTGATTAAATAGTTTGTATGCTTGACACATTTTCTATGATACAAAATATTTACGGTGCAGTTCTACCAACTTCGAAAGTTCTTCCCATCCCACACGATTATCTGACACATTGTTTCCCAAGAAATTAGTTTCAGGTGGTGCCACTAGGGGGTGTGAAGAGGCAGCTTTGAGCAGAGAAAAGTTTGCTGTAGTCGTTTTCTTACAGAGTTCCACTCATCTCTCTTTCTAACAGGGATTGTGCACTAGGGAAGCAGAGGTAAAGTTCAGGACGATCATGGCTCGGAAAAAGGGTATGAAGCGCACATTTGTAGTGGTTTTCATGTCTCTGGCTGTGTTCTTTTTCTTGGGCATTCTTGTAGGTAAGTGAATGTCACAGTTTGTTGCTTTTTAAGTAAATGTTGTGTTTTGGAATTGCTGTTTTTAAAGGGTAACAATCATTGTTACATATGTTGCCATCCACTGCCAGAGCTATTGATTAAAGGGACAATTCAATACGAAATAGCCAGGACTTCAAAGCAAGTCAGACAAATGATGTGATTTTTAGAATTCTAGGCCTAAGTAGCCAAACTGAAAGTCTTGATGATTTAAAGAAAGTTTCCAATTTGACTATTTTTGCCTACATTTTTTTTATTGACATTCTGAAAATTCACACTTTACCGGATTATTTACTGAAGGGAGAATTCAAGGTGGGTTTAAAATTTAAGGCCAGAGCAGCCGAAGTAACAGCATAGCTGCTTTAGAGAATTTTCCTAGTATGACTATTTTGACCCGAACTTTGAAATTAATTTTAATTCACGTGGAATTCTATATCCGTGAATAACCCTGTAAGTGACTATCATGCTGAAATACGAGGTATGAAAACAGGGCTTATGAAGAAAAGTCCATGGGACTGCAAATCTTAAATTAATTTGTCATATTGAAAAAATAAAACAAATCTGCAAATCTGTCATTTTACCAGATTATTCTGGCCTTTAGTCTGCAATTCGCTTGTCACTTTTTAAGTTTTAGTTTCGGTAATAAACATATATTTTAGTTATTTATAAAATTGTTTCAAAATATTTTTGATTAACCGCATAAAAAGATGTGTTTTTTAAAGGTTGAGCTTCATGGACCTGAGTTTTTTTTGTTTTTTTTTATATATATATATATATTTTATATTCTACGTTACTATGTGACTGACCCCAAACTCATTCCATGCCATGGACTTTGCAAAAGGGTTTAAGGTAATAAATGTGATTGATGTCAGAACACGTTAACACATTCTTCTTGTTGGGAAAACAATGGAGACCTACTGGAGCTTTAAAAGGGATGCCAGGGTAAATGAGCAGATTACAGGATTATGGAGAGTAATATTGTACTCAGCAGAGAATATTGAGATGTCAAACGATATAGAATAATTGTTTTATATAAAAAAACAAAAAAATATATATTTTTTTTGCATTGGTACTGACAGAGAATATTAATGGTCTTTTATTTTCAACCAGATGATTTGGAAATCAAGCTGATATAAAAGTGCAAGTGGGAACCAAAATGGGAGAGGGGGACAATTTGTCACAGGACAGGCAGACAGATATATTCCTTGGCTTGATGGGCAGTCATTCAAGGTCTCAGAGTGAATGTTACTGTGCAGTTCTAGGTCAAATAGTCCCCAAGGTAAGAACATCGTCCAAATACAAGCATGTTACTGTGCAGTTCAGTAATAACCCCTACACACTGCACATTGTATGCAGAGCTCTGTGATACTCCTCTACACACTGCACATTGTATGCAGAGCTCTGTGATACTCCCCTACACATTGTATGCAGAGCTCTGTGATACTCCCCTACACACTGCACATTGTATGCAGAGCTCTGTGATACTCCCCTACACATTGTATGCAGAGCTCTGTGATACTCCCCTACACACTGCACATTGTATGCAGAGCTCTGGGATACTCCCCTACACATTGTATGCGGAGCTCTGGGATACTCCCCTACACACTGCACATTGTATGCAGAGCTCTGTGATACTCCCCTACACACTGCACATTGTATGCGGAGCTCTGTGATACTCCCCTACACACTGCACATTATATGTGGAGCTCTGTGTTACTCCCCTACACACTGCACATTGTATGCGGAGTTATGCGATACTCCCCTACACACTGCACATTGTATGCGGAGCTCTGTGATACTCCCCTGCACATTGTATGCGGAGCTCTGTGATACTCCCCTCCACACTATACATTATATATGAAGTTTGACAATACCTCCATACAAACTTTACAGTATACATGGAGCTCTGCAGTAACCCCATATGCACTGCATATTAATGTGAAGCTCTTTGGTACCTCCATACACACTGCACATTATATATGGAGCTCTGTGATACCTCATTTACAATTCGCATTATTTGTGGAGCTCTGTGATACCCCCATGGACATTGCACATTATATATGGAGCTCTGTGACACTTCATTCACAATGTTTATTATTTGTGGAGCTTTGCAACGCTTCCATGCACACTGTATATTACTCTGGGGCTTTATTAATTCTGGTGAATGGATAGAACTCCAGATGTGAAATCTCATTATTACAGGGTTGATTGCCAATAGGACAGTTGTCCCAAATGGGGACACTGCTGCTGGATCCAAGAGAGTTGCTAGCATTACTATGGAGCTCTGTAACACATTCACACACATTGTATAGTACTGTGGAGCTCTGTAACACATTCACACACATTGTATAGTACTGTGGAGCTCTGTAACACATTCACACACATTGTATAGTACTGTGGACCTCTGTAACACATTCACATACACACACTCACATTACTGTGGACCTCTGTAACACATTCACACACACACTCACATTACTGTGGACCTCTGTAATACATTCACACTCACATTACTGTGGAGCTCTGTAACACATTCACATACATTGTATAGTACTGTGGAGCTCTGTAACACATTCACACACATTGTATAGTACTGTGGAGCTCTGTAACACATTCACACACATTGTATAGTACTGTGGAGCTCTGTAACACATTCACACACACTCACATTACTGTGGAGCTCTGTAACACATTCACACACACTCACATTACTGTGGAGCTCTGTAACACATTCACACACACTCACATTACTGTGGAGCTCTAACACATTCACACACACTCACATTACTGTGGACCTCTGTAACACATTCACACACACACTCACATTACTGTGGAGCTCTGTAACACATTCACACGCATTGTATAGTACTGTACCCATGTCATGGGAGCTACAGAATTCTTTGCACAGGTCTCAATTTTGTCACAAAAAAGTGGTTTGGATTAGAGTGTAAAGTGGACTTTTTGTTACAGGCCATTTTGGGATAACACACCCCTGTTACAGGCCATTTTGGGATAACACACCCCTGTTACATACTGACTGGGCCCTGCTTGGGGGCATTGTTCAAAGTAAGGTCCATCTCCACTATGAATCCAACACAGAAGCTTCAATGCCAGGCCATCACTGTCCAAATGTAAAGGCATCAGTCCCTCTATTCTTCCTGCAAAGTTAAAGATGCCCCATGGTGAATAATTGCAGGAACTAAATAGCATACCACTACCTGAAGGTGGTTCTCCTGCTCTTGCCTCCATTACCCCTCCAAAATATATATATATATATATATATATATATATATATATATATATATATATATATATATATATATATATATATATTCACTCTCTCGCTCTCAGATACAGGTGCATTCCCACACACAGCCTTTTTTTTTATTTATTTATAAAATATTTTACCAGGAAGGATAAATTGAGATTTCTCTCGTTTTCACGTGTGTCCTGGGTCAACTGTACTTGCTGACTAAAGCATGGGTACCCTCTGCTAGTGGTTCTCCTGCTCTTGCCTGTCAGTCAGTGATGATAATTTATTGAAAAGGGCAATAATCCTATATTTATTGTGAAACTTCTATGAAAATCTATTCATTGCTTGCATGACATGTTCTGTGTACTACATACACGTTACTGGTCACATGATCTAATAAACAAAGCTCGGTCTTTATTGTTGCCAACCTGTCATTGAGAGTAAAATGTTCAAGAAATCAGTGCAGTTGAATCATGTGTCCCGACCTGCAAAGCAAAAATCTGTAATTTCACTTGCATGTGACCCCTCACCAGACAGACTATGTGTAGTTATGCATTAGTTCCACTAATCCCCTTGTGTTGAGTCATTTCAAAAACTGCCACACACTTTCTATTTGTTACTTTGAATTTAGCCTGTGGTAGTTGCCCGTCAAGTATAAACATTGCATGATTTATTAGTTTAATCCCGTTTGTATAATGTGTGTGTGTGTGTTTGCAACATGCTATTTGTGATTTTATGTTTAGAAATACATTGTGGGAGTTTTTCCTTTCTTTTTCTTTATTTTTTTTCCTTCTTTTTTTCTTTTTACCTGTATATATTTTGCATTCGGATGTAGTATTCAAATCTTTATTTTATATATATTTCTTTAATTGGCTTTTATTTAATTTTTTGTGTATCATTCGCTGTAGTTTTATTTAAACATAGAATTAGGAGTTTAACTTTGTTTTTTCTAAAGTATAAAATTCTGACTCAATCTCCACATGGCTGAGTTCGTAATCCCCATCCTCTAGTCTAGAAATACTATGTAGTTTGGTTCACTGCACTGGCAAACACTATTTGTGAGATTCTAACTTCTAAAGTTAGGTGCCTCTTTATAGAGTTAAAGCATGTTGACATTGTAGCTCATGAATGAATATACTATAGTAGAACCAAATAAACTGACAGAACGATATATGTATGATGGCTTTGCAGAGAATTGTAATTAGTAGGATATGATTATATATCCAGGGCAGATGAAAGGATTTTTGGCTATACATGCGTTTTGCTCCTCACCCACTATTGTGCAGCTCTCACACTGATATCATGAGTCCCTGCAATCTGGATGTATGTGAGAGAGCTGCAAAATTGTGGCTCCCACACCCGCAGGGCAAGATTTACCTTTACCTGTAGGCTCAGAATTTTGGAAGCAATTCCTACCCCTCCAAAAAAAAAAAATACAATACACACTCCTGAACATGGAGCATATTACAGTTGGGCAGAGTAGACACCAGCCATGAAGATAGAATGTGGCCTACACTGCCTCGGTAAAAGCCCCCAAAGCTCTTGGCATTGTTTTTGCTGCTTTAGCCTTACCTACTAATATATTCTACATTTTTTGTAAAAGCCCAGTTAAACACGTAGTGTCTGGATCACAGCATCACTTCCAGCTACTTCAAAGGGAAGATATTTTGAACCAACCGTGGTGCACCAGGCCAGTCTGGTGTTATCACATTTTTCCAACTATGTAAAATATTTTATGGTTATTTATCTATCTCTGCCCTCCTTATGAAAATGTCTTTGAGGGGTACTTTTCTGCTGGGTTTCTGAGACCCACTGTTTAACCCGAAAGTGTTAGCACAGAGTTCCAAGTGCCACCTGAAGGCTTGGGGTTTATTGAGTTGTAGAAGTGGTAGTGTCCTTAGAATGTTCTATGGGGGAATTTATCAAGGCAGAAACAGGTGCTACTCTTGGCTAAAAAAGGAGTAGTCTCCATAGAAACAAATCTAATTTCTCTCAACACTTAGCAATAGCACCACATCTAAAATAGCACCTGATTTTGCCTTGACAAATCCCCTCCCCCCCCCCCCCCCATGTGTTTAGAAAGTAAAAGCTGATAAACACAAGGGTCAGTGCAATAATCATTTATCTTCAATACAATGTACATTGTGCACAGTTATAACATGCGTGTAGTGTTGTGACAATATTTTTTGCGTATTATGTACAGTTGGTTAAAAATAAAACCTAGAAAAACTGATTTATAATTGACACACATATGATAAATGTTATCCGGTTCAATGTATTAATGTTTGAGGTGGTGGATTATGGGTAGGTTGTGTACAATATGTATTGTGTTCATGTTAAGGCTTGCAACGCTACTTAAGTCTTTTGTCATAAACATGATAGATAATGATGGTAACAATAACACGCAATTAATATAGCCTGTAATGTGACTGTATGCAATATAAAGTGTTTTCCCTTCCATATCTACAGAATACTTTTCCGTTTTCTCTCAAGTCCTTTGAGTGCCAACGTATAACATACCTGTCTGGCACTTGAATGGTTAAAATATTCTACCTTCCATTTTATTTAGGGTTGCCTCTGATGGAGCTCAAGATCACAGGATACCCTTATAGTACATCATACATGCACAACAATGGTAACTGTAATTATTTTATTAAAATAGTAAAATAGAGAATCACATAAATGCCAGATATACAAAATGACCTATTTCTTGGAATTCAATATCAAAAGAAATAATTTTTTATGGTTTAAGTAAGTTCAAAAGCAACGAAAGTGATTTCCGAATGTTAGAAGTTCACTCACGATGGGCCTTCTTTATAGCCCTTTTATAGAGGTCGGAGAACGGTAAAGCGGAAGAATTCACAAACGTTTGGTCTAGAGATCCTGCTTTTTCCTGGCCTGGGAATGATATGAAAATAAGTCAATCTTTAGTGGTAGCTTGCAATGGGCAGGTTAGAACAGACATTTCAAACACTTTGTTTTCTGTCAGTCTGCTTCTCCAAATAATTCTGAGACTTGTTAGCTGTAGGCAATCAACATTTGGGGGTGGGAGAGGGGGGAAAGTTCGATACCCCAAGGTTAGGGGCGAGAGGGAGAGAGTTGTGCTCAAAAGTTTGCATACCCTGGCAGAAATTGTGAAATGTTGGCATTGATTTTGAAAATATAACTGATCATGCAAAAAATGTATTTTATTGAAGGATATTGCCCATATGAAGCAATTTACTATCAATGTTCGGCTCCTTTTTTAAGTCATAATGATAACAGAAATCACCCAAATGGTCCTGATCAAATGTTTATAAACCCTTGAATGTTTGGCCTTGTTACAGGCACACCCGGTGACACACATGGGTTAAAATGGCAATTAAAGGTTAATTTCCCACACTTGTGGCTTTTTAAATGGCAATTCGTGTCTGTGTTTAAATATTCGAGTTTGTTAGCTCTCACGTGGATGCACTGAGCAGGCTAGATACTGAGCCATGGGGATCAAAAAAGAACTGTCAAAAGACCTGCGTAACAAGGTAATGGAACTTTATAAAGATGGAAAAGGATATAAAAAGATATCCAAAGCCTTGAAAATGCCAGTCGTTACTGTTCTAACACTTATTAAGAAATGGAAAATGTGGGGTTCTCTTGATACCATGCCATGGTCAAGTATACCAATAAAGATTTCCGCCACAACTGCCAGAAGAATTGTTCGGGATACAAAGAGAAACCCACAGGTAACCTCAGGAGAAATACAGGCTGCTCTGGAAAAAGACGGTATGGTTGTTTCAAAGAGCATAATATGACAATAACAAAAAATTAGCTGCATGGTCGAGTTGCCAGAAAGAAGCCTTTACTGCGCCAATGCCACAAAAAAGCCTGGTTACAATATGCCCGACAACACCTTACAACGCCTCACAGCTTCTGGCAGTAAGTGACGAGACCAAAATAGAGCTTTATGGTCACAACCATAAGAGCTATGTTTGGAAAGGGTCAACAAGGCCTATAGTGAAAAGAATACCATCCCCACTGTGGAGCATGGTGATGGCTCACTGCTGTTTTGGGTTTGTGTGAACGCTACAGGCACAGGGAATCTTGTGAAAGTTGGTGGCAAGATGAATGCCGCATGTTATCAGAAAATACTGGCAGACAGTTTGCATTCTTCATGAAGGCTGCGCATGGGACGCTCTTGGACCTTCCAGCATGACAATGACCCTAAGCACAAGGCCAAAAAAGAAAAAAGTTGACGGATCTGGAGTGGCCATACCAATCTCCTGACCCCAATACCATTGAGACACTCTGGGAAGATCTCAAATGTGCGGTTCGTGCAAGACGACCAAAGTCTTTGCATGACCTGGAGGCATTTTGCCAAGACGAATGGGCAGCTATACCACCTGCAAGAATAAGGGGCCTCATAGACCACGATTACAAAAGACTGCACGCTGTCATTGATGCTAAATAGGTAAATACACAGTATTAGGAACTAACACACACACACACACACTGCACCCTAATGATGACTTTTGAACAGGGGTCATTTCATTTTTTTCTTTGTGGCATTGTTTTGTTTTATGATTGTGACATTCTGTTATAACCTACAGTTGAATATGAATCCCATAAGAAATAAAATAAATGTTTTTGCCTGCTCACTCGTGTTTCCTTTAAAATGGTACATACATTACCAATTCTCCAAGGGTATACAGACTACATAATAAATATATATATATATCTCTATCAGAGTATTGCAGTATGCGATGATACCTTTTTATTGACTAACATAATATTTCAAGACAAGCTTTCAAGAGGAGGTATACACACACACACACACACACACAAAAGCTTGAAGTCCCTAGTCCTTGCACACGATTAAAGTATGCCTCCAAATTTCAGGTGCCAGCCAGGGCCTTAAAGGGACACTATAGTCACCAGAACAACTACAGCTTATTGAACTTGTTCTGGTGAGTAGAATCATTACCTTCAGGCTTTTTGCTGTAAACACTGTCTTTTCAGAGAAAATGCAGTGTTTACATTACAGCCTAGTGATACCTTCACTGGCCACTCCTTAGATGGCTGTTCAAGATCCTTCCTGGGTCATGGCTGCCTAAAATGCATCCAAACATTCAGTGTCTCCTCCCTCTGCATGCACACACTGAACTTTCCTCATAGAGATTCATTGATTCATTTCATCTCTATGAGGAGATGCTGATTGGCCAGGGCTGTGTTTGAATCATGCTGGCTCTGCCCCTGATCTGCCTCTTTGTCAGTCTCAGCCAATCCTATAGGGAAGCACTGTGATTGGATTAGGCTACCACTTCTGATGATGTCAGCAGACAGTCAGGTCAGAGCCAGAACTAGCAGCTCCAGACTTTAATACAAGTCTAGATGTTAAAATATTTATGGAGGCATGAGGGGCCCAGGGGGGCTAGATGGGTGTTTTAACACTATAGGGTCAGGAATACATGTTTGTGTTCCTGACCATATAGTGTTCCTTTAAGCAAGTATCCAAATGAAGGAGGGAGGAAGCTCGGTCTTCAATTAAAATCCAAAATTTTACTCGATATGCATTAAAAAGATCAACGTTTCAGTCCTTTGTCAGGTCTTTCCTCTGGATCAAATGCACACATGCACATACTCTGGAAGGCCTACTCTCCAATTTTAGGTGCAATTGCTAAGCTTAATTTACTCATCCCTAATGGGGATGTGTTACGCTTCACTCTTAGACAAACGGTTTTAAAATATGATTTTATTTTTTTTAAAGTTGCATGTCAACCAGTGTTTGTGTACATGTAGAACAAATTATACATTGTTGCACTGCAAAATATGTTGGTACTTTATGAATATATATTATCATACTAGTTTATTGTATACACAGTGTGCTAGCCAAATTGAAAGCAAATGCGTATATCACGGGAAACAATGATTACATATTCTGACTTCATTCAGAACCTTAATATTCAAATGACCAGAGGATAATAATCCCATTTGTTTCATGTTGCATACATTTATTTATATATAGACAAAAATACCAAATTTATTTATATATATATATAATCTTTTTTGTATTATAATTTTTATTAAAGCATGCTTTTATTTTTTATTTTTTGGAACTTTTTATTGTATTTATATGGATACACATTATTGCATTATATCCAAAATATAGGTTAATTATGAATAAACCATACACAGTATGGATTTTGTTTACATTTATTTAGAACAGTAATTTTTGTGGAACATAATCATTTCCATTTAAGCCTAGGAACAATGATGGAGATGCAGTGATTGGGCTTTTTTTTTTTTGGACAGTTAAACCCTTCATTAGTTTGTGCCTGGGCACACTTTGCACACTCCTAGGGCTTCATGATTTTTTTAAAAAGGACACACTAAACTCCATTATAGTTGTACCTTATTGTAGTTTTTATGGTACTTGATGTATTTGGGTACAGTTCCCCTGTTTTTCTGAACCATTCTTGAACTGTTTTGACAAAAAGTAGGGCTTCACCAGCGCTCAAAGCCTGCCGTGATAATGATAAAATTCACTTCTCTCATTATTAATATACATTTGGATAGCAGTGAAAGGCAATGATTGCTGGACAGCCTATTATGGCTGTTAATATCTCACAAACTGATTGAAAAAGGTTTGAAGAAACCCTCTCCCCCCTCCCCCCCCCAAAAAAAAGTAAAAAAAAAAACTACACCCAACGCGATTACTTGCAGTTTATAAACTGTTGTGATTACATGCTACATCAATGATAGAATATTCTGTTTGGAAACTAAATTAACTAATGTTACTGAGCATTGCACAGAATGTACCACATCCATCAAAGTATGACCTATTGACACTAATTCCATGAATAGGTCAGCTTGCACTAAACTGTCCTGTAGTAATTCTGCATGTTCTATTTTATCATAGAAGGCTACGTATCTATTTTTTGCATCACCTAGTTAATACTGCCTAAACTTTAATTTGGCTTAACCCTTTCCAACATCTCATAATGTTTCCTCTCCATATAATTATGTAAAATCTGGCTTATTATGTGGTACAAGGTAGAATTAACTTTATATCTTCCCATGTTTAAGAAAAAGACATTTAATTAAAGAATCTAGGGGAATCCGGTATTTGTTTTTACTTTTTTTTACTTAAATGCAAGAAAACAAAACAAAAAGTAAAACTTCTTCAGATTGATACAAGAGAACTGGTCCCTGACTTGGGACCTTGACTTATTCCATCCAGCGTTTGTCTCTATTCCTAAGGTGAAATATAGAGACAGCCTTTCCTTCCAGTAATGCTCGATGAGTAACACCAAGGATCTTCCAGAGAGAGAGTTTATGCAGAAGTTCTCCAGACACTGGATAAAGTAGGGAACAGCAATGTAGACTTTATTTAGACTCATACATGTTTTTTATACATTTCTTTCTACAGTGAACACAAGTCAACCAATAGCAGTATGGACATGGGATAGCAGCCAATCACATTAAGAAGTTTAATTAAATTACAACCAGTGTGTATGGAGTACTGTGTTTACAAGGAAGGGTAGGGACAGACTATATCATGAACTGTAGACCACATGGGAGACTTAAAGGACCACTATAGTGCCAGGAAAACATACTCGTTTTCCTGGCACTATAGTGCCCTGAGGGTGCCCCCACCCTCAGGGTCCCCCTCCCGCTGGGCTCTAGTGGGTGGAAGGGGTTAAATTTACCTCTTTTTTTCCAGCGCCGGGCGGGGAGCTCTTCTCCTCCTCTCCTCCTCCATAGCGACGTCATCGGCTGAATGCGCATGCGTGGCAGGAGCTGCGCGCGCATTCAGACAGTCCATAGGAAAGCATTCTCAATGCTTTCCTATGGACACTGGCGTCTTCTCACTGTGAAAATCACAGTGAGAAGCGCGGAAGTGCCTCTAGCGGCTGTCAATAAGACAGCCACTAAAGGCTGGATTAACCCTATTATAAACATAGCAGTTTCTCTGAAACTGCTACGTTTACAGCAAAAAGGGTTAATCCTAGCTGGACCTGGCACCCAGACCACGTCATTAAGCTGAAGTGGTCTGGGTGCCTATAGTGGTCCTTTAAGGAAGTGACTTGGCAACCAGTGTGAACTGGCTTGGAAGTCTACCTAGAACTATTGGAAGACAAAAAGACTGGAAAGGGGGAAGGGTGGGAAAGGACATACAAATGGGTAATCAATACATTTAATATAATTCTAACTGCACAATATATACAATTCCCAGCACTTTAAACCAGATAAGAAATTAAAGGTGGGGAAGCGTGTTACCCCTCTTATGTGATTGTTCATTTCTAGATTCGAAAAAAAAAAAGTTTTAACAGAATATCAAAAAACAATTGCAACGCAGACTGGAACTATTTACAATGAGATATATTTAGCCGCCATTTGGGAATAATACAATTAACCAAGTAAGGAATTGCTCAAACTGAAATGTTATGTGTTTTTACACTTTTACTGTTGCAAAATACATTCTTTGTTTTTGTTTTTTTGGAAGAATATTTATCACATTTTCCCAAAACAAAACAAGTCATATTGTGTTGCAGTAAACACGAACAATTTTTAATTTTTTTTTTTGTTGATGAAAAACAACTCCGATATGAGCCAATAACTGTTATTTAACGTAATCACTTTTATAATAGTTTTTTTCTTTTTGTGTTGGTGGTTACAGTTTATAATCGTAGCCTGGGGAAAGTTGTAGAATGTTACATAACCATAACTGTGAGCAGGCAATAGTTTACTTTAGATTCATAGTCATGTACTGACATAAAATCCCACTACATATGATTCACGATCCTATGTCTATCCTGTGCAGTGTCTAGAAGAAAAATCGTTGACACTCTTTCTTCAGCCAAAAAACTGCAGAACTCTCCAAACCTCTGCTGTTTACTGCTGCAACTGTTGGCATCATGTTTTGCACTTACTATTTCAATATCCGTTGACCCGATGAAAGCTGCTGAGGTCGCAGGTCTTCTAAAAAGTTACCTCACCCTTTCATGGTGTCTAGTACCGGTTACAAGGTTCTCGTATTGAAGTAGTGAGCTTTGGTTTTGATTCCGCTTGGTTACTTGCATATCCAATCTTCTGTAATATTGAACTTTTTTTTTATAGACTTTGGTGTTTAAATGACTACTATAGGCACCCAGACCACTTCAGCTCAATGAAGTGGTCTGGGTGCCAGGTCTCCCAGGTTTTAACCCTTCAGATGTAAACATAGCAGTTTCAGAGGAACTGCTCTGTTTACCCTGCAGGGTTAATCCAGCCTCTAGTGACTGTCTCACTGACAGCCACTAGAGGCCGCTTCCGTGATTCTCACTGAAAATCAGAGTGAGAAGATGCTGACGTACATAGGAAAGCATTGAGTAATGCTTTCCTATGGGCGTTTTGAATGCATGTGGCTCTGGCCACGCATTCGCATTCGGCTCCACTCAGGAGCCAACGTCAGAAGGGGAGGAGAGGGCGCCAGCGCCGAGGGAGCCCAGTGCTGGATAAAGATAAGTGGCTGAAGGAGGGGGGCCATGAAGGTGTGGGAGGGAGGGGAATCTAAGGACTACTTAGTGCCAGGAAAACAAGTTTTTCCTGGCACTCTAGTGGTCCTTTAAGCTAGATCACTCTAAGGATACGTAATACACCTTTTATCTGGTTTCCTTGCTTTTCCCATAATTTTGTTGGGGACTGTTCTATACTAGTGTGTTTGGTTATACTACTTCCTGACCTTATGCTTTTGGAGGTAAGTATTTTGTCAAAAATCAGTAGCATATCCTGTGTAAATAATAAGAGTTGGAAGATCAGTCTCTTAACTGAAAGCTTTGGCTCAGGAATTAAACGTTTGTTTTCTTTTAAATGATGTGACTAAAAAAGTAATTTTAAATTTGGCCCAATCTGCTTTTCTTAGAGTACAGTCTGCATTGTATTCTTTGTCAAACACAGATACAAAATGTCATTATAAGACCTATG
Organism: Pelobates fuscus; assembly: GCF_036172605.1. Lineage (NCBI taxonomy): Eukaryota > Metazoa > Chordata > Amphibia > Anura > Pelobatidae > Pelobates > Pelobates fuscus. Next base: position 460,814,739 of record NC_086317.1, on the reverse strand, counting down.
AATACGTTGTGCTTAAAACAAATGATTAAAAATACACCACTGTGCAAGAGTTTTAGGCAGTTGTGAAAATAAAATGCTCTTAAGTAAGAATGCTTTCAAATATAATTTAAAAAATACAAAGTGAAGTCTTGGCGTGTCCTGGTTGGGCCGCGTCACCTCCATTAAAATGAATTTATTACCCAGATTTTTATACGCCTTTCAACCATTACCAATTCCCTCTAGATGGTCTGGATTTACTAACTTACAAACCTGGATTCATTTGGACAGGGGCAAAGGCCACAAATTCACAAAACTGTTATGTAAAGTCACAAGGAGGATTGGGGCTCCATAGCTTCCTTTACTATTTTAACGCAGCCCGATAAAGCCTGAATTCAGGAATTGCATACTCCACCATGGCTAAATTTTTTTAGAGAGAGCATCTTTCCCTCTATATGTGGCTACCTACCCAAACCACATCACCAATAAATACCACCAATAGCCCCACAAGATTATATATTCACTAGATCTATGGGACCAGTTTAATTTTGAATTTTCATCCTTTTTATTTTGTCCCCTATCATACCTACACTTCGAAACAAAATGTTCCTGCCAGGCCAGACCCCTAAAATTTTGTATGTTTCGAAGAGAGAGACCTAATATGTTAGATATATTTTCCCTGAACAAAATAGAATACACAGATGTCCCGGACCAGACTTCCCTTACCACACTTGATTACTTTAGGTACGGGCAACTTCATAGTTTAGCAGCCCCACACCAGCTGGTACAGTCCCTCTCACAGATTTTAAACAACGATGTATTGGGACAATCAAATCTCAGAACTACACTGTCATGGCTACACTACACAAATCAACTAACCAAACAAAAATTTGCCTCCTGCCAACTGCTAAGTGCTGGAAGTGCTGCGGCAAGATAGGTTCTTTCATGCATTGCTGGTGGACCTGCCCAAAACTCAAACCTTTATGGCTTAAAGTTACCATCTTGTTAGCCAAACTACTAGGTAGACCTTACCCGATAGACCCATGAACCTATAGAGACACACTCACAAGGATTGGGAATAAATTAGCAGCTAGAATAGCACTGGCTACTCGCTGAGCAATCGTACAACTTTGGCTCTTTGCTCATATACCAACCCTTGCTACAGGAAGATAAATGACCACTGAAGCTTTAGAAATGGATAGGTTCACATCCCATATTCATGATTCTCCCAAAACGTGTCACAAAATCTGGTTATCCCTGGCTAAATGGAGACACCATTTCTTTCTTAGAAGAAATTATATTTCCCCATAAAGGGCCAATGAGGTGTTTTTGACAAGTTATGTTCCTACCCCCTTCTGCTGCCCACTCATCTAATCCATCAGTGGTTAGGGTAAAAAACAACCTTCCTCCCCCTTTTTTGTTTTTCTTCCTTCTCTTAATCAGTCTGATTTATCCCTAGCCTCTAACTCTTAGAGGTTTCTTCTTCTGTATTCCAGTTTTCACACCTGCAAATAAATTCCAAGTTACTTTAAAACCTTCCCACAATGGCCCTCCCAATACTCCTCAACATTCTAATAACATTCAACAGCAAGTATGGTCCTTCTTCATTCATTGAGACTCTTTCTATACTGAATTTGTGATAGGTACTGAAACAACTCCGACCTGAAACAGAATGGAATATACCCTTCCCTTGGTAAATGACCCACCCCCACATACATATAGGATGTCCATTCCATCATTCAGACAACCAGAGCTGTTTAATGGTACCCATCCAGACTATATGGCAACACTAGAGGTCATAAGTGTTGACCTATAATAATACCCCATATATCAATGTTTTCTTGCTACGTCATGATGCTCTCTTAACCCATTATTCAAATTGTTCTGACTGAACATTCTTACCACAAAATCTGTATGTCTACTTTTGAAAAGGATAAAGACTAAAAAAGCAAAGTGAGTGAACAGAGAAAAGATCTAAATCAAATCAAGTATATTTAGTGTGACCACAATTTGCCTTCAAAATGGCATCAATTTATATAGGTACATTGGCACAGTTTTAGAAGGAACCTAACAAGTAGCTTGTTCCAAACATCTTAAAAAATCTAACCACAGTTGTTCTGTGAATTTAGGCAGCCTCTGTAGTTTGTCTTTTTGTGTAATCGCAGACAGACTTGATGTTGTTGAGATCAATTTATGGTTTACCTGTGGACCATATCATCACTTCCAAGACTTAATTTCTTAATGACATTGACTGTATGTTTGGAGTCCTTGTCCTGCTGCAGAGTAAATTTGAGGCCAATTGGATATGTCCTAGATGGCACTACATGATGGACAAGTATCTGCCTAGATTTCTTAGCATTACGGAGACCATTATTTCTGACCAAATACCCGTCTCCACTTTCAAAAATACCGTCCCAAACTTGCATGATACCACCACCATGCTTTGCTGTTGCCTTGTACCACTCTCCAGACCTTCACTGAACAAACTGTCTTCTGCTACAGCCTAATATTGTAAAATTTGAAATCATTCTTATTTTAAGGCATTTTTTATACCTGCGTAAACCTTTTGCACAGTAGCATATATAAGTGCATAAATAATAAAAAGAACAGACTTAACATGTAGGTTTGCTCTTTTTTTTTTTTGTTTGTGTAAGCAGGTTACTCTGGTACTTTTTGGATTACCTCTTCGTTAGATTGAGTAAAACATTATTTTTATTTATAAAATACCAATATATTCTGCAGCATTATACAAAACTACAATAAATACAAGACATGTGATGGACTTAGAAGATTGGTCAGTTTGTCAGAGCCAAAAGAAGGCTAATTTGTAGTAGAACCAGTAGTGGAAATACTGCTGGTGCGCTGCACCAGGGCACGCTGCACCAGGGCACGCTGGTGGGTCCATAAGGTGGCCGATGCACTTAGGGATACCCAATTACAATGTGTCTGTAGGGCCCAGTCATCCACTGGAGTGGAGCCTCCGACTCCCAACAGCCTCAGCTAGTAGGCCAGACCCCACCTTCCTGTACACAAAAGGTAGGAAACCGGAGGGTAGCTAAAAAAAAATTAATTTTGCGTTAAAAACACACATACACCTACATTCAAAGGCAAACACGACACACAAGTAAACCATTGCTTTTAAATGGAAACAGTACACTACACACAAATACTCTACATTCACACACACAAAAACATGCTTACATTCAAACACAAACACTGTTCAGTGCTAAATACAACACTGCAAGGATGGACAAATGCTAGATCCCCAGCTGGTAAAGCATTGTGAGAGTTGGACACAATTGGCCATCCTTGTGATAGGGGGGCCTAAACAATTGTTGCACCAGTGCCCTCTCTACCTTAGATCCGCCACCGAGTAGAACAAAGTCTAAACATTGAGGTGGATGATGCTCCTCGATGGGTGACATTTCTGTCTCTCTCAAATTAAAGATTAACGTTAGAATAAAGGAAGTGTATAACTCTGCAATTAGTAGTGTTTTTAGATCTCCGTAGAAGGAATTGTGTGCATAAGATGGAGATGGCACACATATGCGCAATTGTGAGTTAAAAATGGAAGAAACCAGAGGAAACACAAACACAACATCGCAACCGTTTCATGGACATGGAGTTAATTGCTTCAGAATACATACATGATAAATACACACCACTGATAAACAAGCTTCAAGGTTACAAAACTGAATTGTATTTACAGTTTTTTTTTTTTTTTATTAGAAATAGCCCTATTTTCTTTTTATTTTATTTTTTTATTCCACTCATTCACAGAATGAATTCTGAAGATGTCCTAACATTAGAACGTTTGCAATTATTTTTGCAGGATGGCTTGTTTCGACCTCAAGAAATCAGCAGAGGAAACACACTCAAAATGTAAGAATGCAGCTTGTTTCTGAAATGAAGGCAGAAAATATAAAAGCCTTTCTCAGGTAAGGAATGCACCTCATAACTAACATGTGCATTAAAGAAACCAGTTTTCCTGGCACTAGAGAATCCTGGAGTGCCCCCCCCCCCCCCCCCCCCGTCCGTCACACACCCCACTAACAGTGCCAGGGAAATAAACCAGTTTTCCTGGCACTAGAGAATCCTGGAGTGCCCCCCCTCTCCCCCCCCCCGTCCGTCACACACCCCACTAACAGTGCCATGGAAATAAACCAGTTTTCCTGGCACTAGAGAATCCTGGAGTGCCCCCCCTCTCCGTCAAACCTCCTATCCCACGATGTCTCTCTGTGCTGGGTAAGACTTTGCCCACGGTTATGGTGCTGGTCACAGTGGAAGTAGCAGGAAACACATTTGAATTACTGTTATTGATGGGAAAATGTGTTGGTTTTAGAATACTAACTCGCATAAATTTAAAAATACTAAATTCACCAATTATTCTGCATTGGCAAGATGTTTGCCACAAAAAAATTAAAAGATGTCATAGTAGGCTTACTATTGCGTGTTGTTTGCAATATTCCACTCATACTTCTTGGACATTGTACTGTATAACTTAGTTTGTTTACGGTTATTGTATTTTCAGAGATTTCACAAAAACTCCTCATCTGTCAGGAACAGAGCAGAACCTTGAGCTTGCCAAACGTATTCAGTCCCAGTGGAAAAACTTTGGACTGGATAAAGCAGAGCTAGTACATTATGATGTCTTGTTATCATACCCCAATGAAAGCAATCCCAACTACATCTCCATTATTGATGAAAATGGACATGAGGTAAGGTATACAGAGTCCAAAATTACCAAATGATATTGTGTATTGATTCTAAATATTGACATAGTTATTATCTAAAGTGAGACTTTTTGGGTGAATTCAAAGGGAATTTCAAAATTAGGGCCAAAATTTGCCCCAAAATTCCCAAGCCAAAGCCACTTTAGTTTGGCTATTTAGTCTAGAATTTGAAATTCATTTTGAATTCCATTTGTATTCTAGAGAATTCTCACGTTAGTGAATTACACTGATGATTTTCTTGTGTTGAGTAAGATATAAAACAAAGGCAGATAATGGGGTAAATTATAATTTTTATTATAATTTATAGAGCGCCAACATTTTCTGCAGAGCTTTATAATATTACAAAGGGGATAAAACAGCAAATAAGAGACTATTACAAATAATAACAGGGACATAAGGTTGGTCCTACTGTACAGCGCTACAGAATTTGCTGGTGCTATATAAATATAATTATAAATAATGAACCCTGCTCAAAAGCAGAAACCGTGTAGAGGAGATGAGGTATATAAAAACACAGAAGGAAAAATTAGTGCAGTATGCAATGAACTCTAATGTTGGGGATGAATAATTAACCCATTTCCGTTTGTTTACAGTAGATACTTATAAACTACCTTGAATTGATGGCGCATTTTAGCCATCTATTTGCTAAGCCCCACATATTTTAACTAGGGTTTGATCAATAAACTGGGAGTAACTTATAAGAGCAGTATTTAGAGAGTTTTGCTAGACCTACCCATTTTAGTACTTCTTGGTAGTTTCAGCAGATCACTCATAAAATCTCCTGGTCACTAATCTCCTTGACCTTTCTGTGACTTTTGACACTGTGGATCATAAACCGCTTCTTCTCATCCTCCGCAATATCGGTCTACAAGATATTGCTCTCTCCTGGTGCTCCTCCTACCTCTCTTTCAGTGTTTCTTTCTTCTTCTCCCCAATTCCTCTCTGTTGGTGTCCCCTAAGGTTTAGTTCTTGATCCCCTACTGTTCTCCATCTATACTGCCTCCCTTGGTAAACTCATTAGCTCCTTTGGCTTCCAATATCATTTCTGTGCGGATGACACGCAAATCTCTGTCCTCTCCTGATCTCTCCCCGTCCCTCTTGACTAGTGTCTCTGACTGTCTCTCTGCTATTGCTAACTGGATGGCTGCCCACTTCCTTAAACTAAACTTGACCAAAACTGAAATTCTGGTCTTTCCTCCCTCAAGTGTTGCTACTCCTGTGTCTGTCTCCCTCCAAGTCAACGGTGTGCTACTATCAGCTCCACCACGCAGGCTCGCTGCCTAGGTGTTCTCTTTGACGCCAACCTCTCCTTCACGCCTCATGTTCAGTCTATCGCCAAATCCTGTCCTTTCTCGCCTTGACTACTGTAATCCGCTTCTCAGTGGTCTTACGTGCTCCAGGCTTGCACCGTTACAGTCCATAATGAATGCGGTGGCGAGGCTCATCTTCCTGTCCGCCCGTACCGCCCACGCCTCACCCTTCTGTCAGTCCCTACATTGGCTTCCTGCAAGATATAGGGCTCAATTTAAAATTCTGGTTCTTGCTTTTAAACCTCTATATAATGCTGCTCCCACCAATCTATCCTCCATAATACACAAGAATGTCCCATCTAGGCCCTTACACTCTGCTGAAGACTTGCGTCTATCTTCTGTTCGTACTCCCACCTCTAATGCTCGCCTTCAAGACTTCAAGACGAGGGCTGCACCGTTCCTGTGGAACTCTCTTCTCTCCTCCGTTAGATGCTCACCCAGTCTCCACTCCTTCAAAAAATCTTTAAAAACCCACTTCTTCATAAAAGCATATAAATTAAACTGTTAATAGCTCCTGACTGATTCCTCTTCTGCAACTGTCATTAGTATAATACTATCCTTACCTTTTGTGTCACTTTACCCCATTCCCTCTAGCATGTAAGCTCATTGAGCAGGGCCCTTAACCCCTCTGTTCCTGTGTGTCCAACTTGTCTGGTTACAACTACATGTTTGTTCGTTCACACACTGTAAAGCGCTGCGGAATTTGTTGCGCTATATAAATAATAACATAGTAATAATAAGCTAAGCACCTAATATTTATGGCAAGTCTAGTACACTCGAGGTGAATTCTGCAGATAGAACTTTCACTTACCATTCAGATACCAAATGCTGTGTTTATCTGAACGCATTCCTAGTAAGATAAATAAAGATCTGTTACTCTGCATAGACTTCTGAGAGTTTGTGATGTTTTATGAAGGTCAAAAAAGATCCTGATGCTGTTTCACATTGAAGATCTGTAATGAAGGCAAATTGATTGAAAATAATAATTGATCAGTTTGACCTACGTGTTATGTACTCTGGAGAGATTATCCAGACACTTCCAAAAATAAAAGGATCTAGAGTAGTTAAAACTCGGACTCCCAGCTGTTTTAGGTTTTGCATAATTCTTTTTTAGTAAAGTGTCAGACTGACTTTGGAAATGTAATCTTTATAGTTCTTGGTGAATAGGAAACGCTGAGATATTGCTTTCAGAATAAGTGAATATATTTGAGTGACTCCAGATCTAAGTTTTAAACCGTTTCTGTATTTCAAAATCTGCCACAACATTCCCGATATAACGGTTGTCCTTACTTTTCAGATATACAACACGTCACTGTTTGAAATCCCCCCGAAAGGATATGAAAACTTTACAGACATTGTACCTCCTTACAATGCGTTTTCTGCGCAGGGTGAACCCGAGGTAAATGCATGGCACCTGATGTTGTGTTTAGAACAAAAATGATGTCTCTGTTTTTTCAAAAACAATGTTCAGTATTCTGTTGTATACATTATATATAGAACATTTGTAAAGTTGCGATTTCTCTTCTTTCATTAGGTACATAGAGCACAAAAATGTTGAAGTCTATGAGGGGTTAACACCCCCCCTCCTATAATTGGCCCAAAAAAAAATACATTTACCGTAATTAAATTAAATCCACAGTATTTCATTAGTGCTATGTTAGTGCTGTTTTGTGTATTAAAATTAAGATTTGTGCTGCTCTTATTATTAAGATATTAGCAATTGTTTTTGAGTTAGAACAGATTTTAAATAAAGGTCACTAACCCTCCCCTACAACAGCCAAAATACATGAAACTGGCTGGTTGGTTAGTGCTGCGTTTGTACTGTTTAAATCTCAGTTCTCTCTCATTTTGTTTTTGAGTTATTAACGATTTAATAAAGGTCACTGACCCCCTCCTCCAATAGCCAAAGGACTCGAAACCGGACTTCACACAGCCTGTTTCTATTACTAGATAATAGTTGGAGCTATGGCAAGTGTACATTAGTTTTCTAATGAAGTACAGATTGTCCCTGTTTCTTCATCTTTCACAAGCGAAATTGACTTTCTGTTTTGAACTGACAGATTGTTAGCCTGTTGCTTTGATGTAATCCCTGTTATTTTTATTACCACCAGAAAAAAGTATTATGCCCTGCATTCCTTTTGGATTTTTATTTTTTCCTCCAAAGGAAAAAGTGTTTGGGTCATTAACAAGTTGTTCGATTTTGGTTTTACATGCTTGAGTTTAAACCCTGAACATACAGCATGTTGGAAACTAGATCAGCATTGTTACAATAACTATTTGCTGGCACAGCATCAACCTTTAATTATGTCCAGATAAGGTAAAGGGATAAGATAAACAATACTCCTTCTCCTGTTCTTATTAAGCCTGGGTACTGGTTCTAACCAAAGCTTCTGTCAACTCCATGCTGATTTATTGTAAAGGATAACAACTCTCTTTCTTTCTGACATGCTGTGCTTGTCTTTCTCCCTCGTAGTTTCAGCAGATTTTGGTTTATTTTGAGTGGTTATCGATGTATATATTTGAAACCTTTCAGTTAAAAAAAAAAAATTGTTTTCATGAAAGATGAAGTTTTAAATATTGACAAAGGAGAGACACTTCAGATAATTAAAAGTAAAGAGTTGGAACACAGGGTCTCAATTGAGTTTTAGGTTTCCATGCTCTATAGCAGATTTCTATGCTTTTAGCTTAGAAAGTTATATCATTTTCAGAAACCGAAATCAAGTTAAATTGTAACAGACCTTAAATGGTTACTGTGACGTTAGTCGCAATCACCTAGACCTTCAGACAGACTATGCTGGACTTTTCTTATGTTTTAGTCACCCTGTACCCATTATAGGTGGAGGGTGTGTGTAATGCAATTGTTTATAGTGTGTGTGTGTGTGTGTATACTGTAAAATGTTTTGCCTGCTATCGTATACTGCTGAGGATTGCTACCAACTAGGTGGATTTGGCTATGGAGCCTGTGTAGTGCCCTCTGTTGGTAGCAACAGCAATATGCACATCTGAATAGCAAGGCTGGTTAATTTGCATATTCTGGCAGATTTGCATATTGCTAATTCTGCAGACAGGAGAGATAGTTTCTGTTAAGTATTGTCTTCCCCACTCGTTTTTAAATATGTAATTGTGTTATAATAAGTTGCTATATGTTGTCTGCTATGATTTGACTGTTTGTGATTTTATTGAGTTGTTGCCGCAATCTTAATGTAATAATCATATGGACTAGTCCCGGTAAAAAGAAAAGTTTTGTATGTCAGTTCCTTTTGGAACTTGTGTCATGTGTGGATTTGTAGGGATCCCAAAGATAGTCTTTGGACCTGTTTCTGGTTGCAGGATTCCTCTAGCCCTGGGATAAAGCAAGAGAACTTGGCTTGAGAGCTGCAAGTGTCAGGGACAAAGACAACTTAACTGGCTTGGATGATCCCCCGGCCTAGGTAGGGAGGAGTGTAGATGACTGCCAAATATGAGCACTTGCCTGGTAACAATCAAAGTCATAAAGCAAGCAGAGACAATCACACAGATAGCAAAACATGTGACATACTTGCACTGGGCCAAGATCAATGTACAAAGAATCACTCTGGTCTCAAATTCAACACTTGATCCAGACTCCAGCCCTCATAAAAACATCACCTCTAAGAATTTTTATCTTTCTTGCAAGATTTTATTTTCGCTTGTTCTTTCCAATAAGTATTTTAAAATATGAGAGGATGTGAGGATCTTAAACAGTCTTACAATTGCAAGTTCCCTGCAATTATGGAAGTGACTAATCAGTGGTAGATGATGGAGGATCGACAAATTGGTCATTTGGGGCAGTTCAAAATGAGGATAAGCCAATGGAGATTAATATGCACCTTAGGAAGACTAATTCGGGGTTGCAATGCGTTGTGCCATTTCTTTTTACTTTCATTTATATTTTATTCCTTCAGAAAGCAATTTATACCAGCTCTTTGAAGCACAGCAATGTTTGTGGAAGCTACCAAAGAAAGTCGGGATTGATTGATTCACTATACCTGTTACGTTTAGGACCATGTTATAAACTGATCACTGTGCATATAGAAAATGGTGAAATATATGCACAAAGCAAACAAAATTGGCCTAGGCCCAATAAACCAAACCCTGCAACTTCCCTTAGATGTAGCAAATGCCTTTAACAATTATTTTGTCGGATGCTCCACCACCCGGATTGCCAAGCTAATAAATGACACGCATCCTGAAACGACAAATGTGGATCAGGCCCCACTAAATTTGCATAGGCCCAATATAGACAAGTTCATTTTTAGACCTGTACCTATTAGTGTCGTTAAACACCTAAACAATCTAAAAATGAAAAAAACAGTCTGGACCTGATCAAATCCTAGCAATGCTGTTGAAGCTCAGTGCGCCAGCAATTGCTAAACCCGTCGAATCCCTAATTAACGAATCCTTTGTGTCTGGATACATACCCAAACTTTGGAAGACTGCGAGAGTAGTGCCTATCCATAGAAGTGGTGACACTACTTTGGTTTCGAACTATCGCCCAATATCATTGCTTCTGGTATTGTCAAAAATCTTAGAAAAATGTGTCCATACTCAACTATGTGAGTATTACCAACAATCAAACTATCTGACCCCTGATCAATCGGGTTTTCGCCAGAATCACTCCATTACAACTGCCCTCTTAAAAGTTTGCAATGACATCCAAACTGGCATGGGACAAGGAGACCTAACTGGAGCTATTTTCCTTGATTTTGAAAGGCGTTTGACACAGACCACGACATTTTACTGCACAAACTCAAAAACTCAGGTATTGGTGATTTGTTCGATAACCTGGTATCGATCGTATGTATCGGATCGCTCGCAATATGTGTCCATTTCTGACAGCAACTCCCTCCCTCTCCCAGTCACGTGTGGTGTTCCCCCAAGGTTCCATTCTCAGCCCTCTACTATTTACATTAGTTATAAATGATCTGCCTAATGTCTGCAAATCCTCAAATGTACACATGTACGCAGACGACACCGTAATCTATGCGAGCAAATCTGAGCTACCGCAGCTTGAGTCTGTGCTCCAAGACCAGTTTACAGAGGTAGAAAAGTGGATCGCAAAAAACAAACTCTTCCTAAACACTGACAAAACTGTCACAATGATCTTTGGAACAGTACCTAAATTACACAAATTACACAATTCCCACCTATCCATCAAAACAAATTCAAATAGCACACTGACCGCAGTCCACTCTTTCAAATACTTGGGTATGTTGTTAGACCCCAATCTACCTTTTGGCCTCCACATAGAAAAGCTTGCATCTAAACTTTATCCAAAACTAGGTGCCCTGTGCAGAAACAAATACTGCCTAAGCCCTACAGTAAAGGAAAAGATTGTATAGCAAATGCTGATGCCAATCATTGATTACACCCTGTTCCAAATTATTATACAAATTTTATTTAAGTGTCACAAAGATTAAATATTTTGTTTTTCAGTTTAACTCATGGATGGCATTGTGTCTCAGGGCTCTTTTGATCACTGAAAACAATCTCGGACACCTGTGATAATTAGATTGCCAGGGGAGCCCAATTTAAGGAAAGACTACTAAAGGAAGGTGTTCCACATTATTAAACAGAGCACCATTTTCCTGCTGCCGAAAAGAGTGAAATAGTTCAATGCCTTGGACGAGGTATAAAAACATTAGATATTTCACGAAAATGTAAGCGTGATCATGCACTACTAAGAAATTTGTGGCTAATTCAGAGCACAGACAGGTTCGTGCAGATAAAGGCACATTGAGGAAGATTTCTGACAGATCCATGCATCAGATCAAGAGAGCAGCTGTTCCTTAAATACCATTACATAGCAGCAAACAGATATTTGAAGCTGCTGGTGCCTCTGGAGTCCCACGGACATCAAGGTGTAGAGTCCTCCAGAGTCTTGCAACTGTGCATAAACCTTCTATTCGGCCACCACTAACCAATGTTCACAAGCAGAAACGGCTGCATTGGGCAGAAAAATACATGAAGACTAATCTTCAAACAGTCCTGTTCACTGAGTGCCATGCAACCCTGGATGGTCAAGATGGATGGAGTAGTGGATGGTTGGTTGACGGCCACCCTGTTCCAACAAGGCTGCGACGTCAGCAAGGCGGTGGTGGAGTCATGTTTTGGGCCGGAATCATGGGAAGAGAGCTGGTCGGCCCCTCTAGGGTGTAAAGATGACGTCTGCAAAGTATATGGAGTTTCTGACTGACCACTTTCTTCCCTGGTAGAGAAGGAAGAACTATGCTTTCCGTAATAAAATCATCTTCATGCATGGCAATGCACCATCTCATGCTGCAAAGAATACCTCTTAATCAATGGCTGCTATGGGGATAAAAGGAGAGAAAGTCATGGTGTGGCCTCCATCTTCTCTTGAGATCCTATGGAGCATCCTCAAGTAAACGATCTATGAGGGTGGGAGGCAGTTTACATCCAAACAGCAGCTCTGGGAGGCTATTCTGACTTCTTGCAAACATTCAAGCAGAAACTGTCCAAAAACTCACAAGTTCAATGGATGCAAGACTTGTGAAGTTGCTATCAAATAAGGGGTCCTATTTTAAATGTAACGTGACGGGGCGGAGCCTGACCAGCGACCGTGCAAGACGTGTGTTGCAGGAGCTCCTGCCACACGGGCGCTGAAAATGCCTACTTTCCGAGTTACAGGGCTCATATCCTCTTACCATGATGCCCACGATGCAGAGGAGACCCGCCGGAGCACAGCGACACCACACCCGACGCCCGGGCTGATCGAGCACCGCAACGGCAGAATGAGGCCTGACTCGAGAGGAGGCGGGGAAGGACGGCCGCTTTCCCGCCAAAGGCAAACAGCCACAAATGAATATTCTAGCCTTCCCCCCCCCCCCCCCTATGGACCGGTGGGGGAGATCCCGGTCCCCGCTGGGCAGGGTGCCCCACACTCTGCACCAAATGAGGATGCCTCCAACTCCTCCAAGCAAGATGGGAGCTGGGGCGCCCAAGATGGCGGACACAAGCACAACCAGCATGAGAAAGAAGCAACAGCCCGCCGGACTAGGCAACGGCGCACAGGCAAGAGACTCAATAAGCATAATATTTGATTGTTTCTGGGCCAAGCTACAGGCACACATACAGTCAGCAGGTTCACACAATTCGGAACCTAAGAAACGCACAGCACGTGGTGTAGGGAGGCCTGGGAAACCCCCGCGGGGCACCATGGAGCACCTAGCGACAAATCCCCTAGATGGGGGCCCTCTCGGGCTGGGAGCAACAGGGGCAATACCCCACAGGTGCCGACCACACCGGCGGAATGGGACTAGAGGTAACCAGCCACAAACGAAGAACCATACCCACCGCAACATCCCGACAAGGAAGACCCAGGACCACTACGGAAACCTGGCTCGTGGCACAAGAGCACCAGCTCCAGTACAGCGTCGGGGCAGAAGGGCACAAACGACAGACAACAGCTTCAGACGCTCCTCAAGCGGATTAAACCTGGGCCCACTATGGAGACTTCAGGGCCGAAACGCACAGCCCATAATGCCCAGCGGTAAACAGAAGAATATCCGGCGCCCAGCAGGGCCACAAGAACACCGCCAGATACACCCAGAGGCACCCAAGACCCACAAGGCCATATCGGACAGCCACCTCAGACACGCAACGATAACGCCCAGACAGGGCATCGGCTGAACTATGCTACCAGGGACTCACAGAGACTTTCAGGCTGTACCGAGCTGAGACACTGGCGAACGGTGCCAAGCTGTCCCGAGCAAGGTAACGGCGCCTCATCTCACCCAGGACTAACAGCCATGCAAAAGCATAGCCGTCCCCAGTTAATTTTGAGCCAGTCCAATTTGCCTGCACTGTTATCGGGTAACACCACAGTTCTATATGATGCTATGTTTCGTTATTGTTTAGATCTGCATTTACTAGAAAGGGCAATGCAAGCCTCTCACCTGATACATTAATTTGTTTTTGTTCGAGCGGGCACCCCAGCATATCGATGGGCATATTTCATGTTTTGGTAATGACCATCTGTGCACTCAGCTAAAGTCACACATATGCAGCACCCACCATTATATATTGTAAATATCTTCTTACTCGACACTGCAACTTAGACCTGCACAGAGATAACATAACACTTTAAGCTTGTTATACACCAACACGATTGGTTTATTCCCACACTCTCCTTTCTTATAAAACAATGTTCTGCGTCCTTGCGACCTGGCATATTTTTCTGTAAAACGCTGACGTCAAGCATAACGTTTATCACATAATTTACTTAGTCACCTGAAGCGCAGCTAGCTATATCTTAAAGCATATTATACCGCATAAGCGATGCCTAATAATCTGTTACCTTCATATAATTTGTAATCTCAATCTACGTTTGAACCTGTTTGATATGTAACATAAAACAAAAAAAGTGCTTTGTCTACCTAATACCCACTGTAACAAATGTTTAGCAATCAACGTATGGAATGCCGTTGGGGTACCATATGTAAACCTGTAACCATTATAAGCACTGCAAAAATAAAGAATTTAAAAGAAAAAAAAAAATGTAACGTGACCTGTTAAAATCTTTAAAAAGTTAAAATGTTGTTATAAGTTTGATTGCAATAGCTTTTGATTTCAGTAAATATGCTGCAAACACAACAAATGACAATTTTCAGTTCTTTACAACCTATAAAGTGTTTTGAAACTTACTGTGCGTAATAATTTGGAACAGTGCATTGTAACTTTTTTATGTTTAAAAAAATACTGTTATCATTAGGAAGTTTGTTCAATAAAATTTAAATTGTACTCTTAATAGTTGATAACATGAGAATTATGCTGACTGTTATTTACATCAATTATTTAGGTAAATGAGAAAAATATAATTTGCATAATAATTTGGAAAAGGGTGTATGTGGATGTAGTATATGCATCTGCACCGCAATCCCACATTAATAAACTCAATACATTGTATAACTCGTTCTGTCGATTTTGTGCTACAGTGTAATTAAAGGCCCCACCATTGTGACATGCTAAAATAACTAAACTGGCTGTCGTTGGAATCCAGACGCACCCTTCATCTTTCCAGCCTTGTGTTTAAGAGCTTTTCTGGGAGCTCCCACCCTACCTGAGCAGAATGCTCTCCTCGGCTGTTCCCACCTCCTATAACCTCCGATCCAGTACCAGCACTTTATTTAGTCTACCTCAATACAAAAAGAAAGCGGCCCGATCCGCCTCCTCCTACAGAGCGCCGCAATTGTGGAATGACCTCCCGCACACTTTTAAATCTTCCCCAAGCCTAAAGTCCTTTAAGAGATCCCTCTCTACATACCTCAAAACAGAATGCACGTGTCATGGTTGATTATATATTTCCTACCTGTTCTGTGTTAAATTTTGTATATATTGTGTATTAATATTGTTTTTTGTATTTTATTGTACTATAATGTATCAATGCAATGTTTTGTGGACCCAGGACATACTTGAAAACTAGAGAAATCTCAATGTATCTTTCCTGGTAAAATATTTTATAAATAAATAAAAGGATCGGTTGTATGTGAGTGACCCAAATTTAGGGAAGCTTAATTTTATGTTTGTTTATACATTCTACGCTGATTTATTTATTAATATGTTTTTTGTAGAGTTGCCAAATACTTGTTTACAGATTGTTTTATTGTGGGTGTTAACTATTATTACTGTGTGTGTGCTTTCACCTGTTTGTGTTGTTCAGAAAAGTAAATGGATACTAAACAAGTGATTTAATTGGATATAAAATCGCTAAGAATCAATAATGTAACACGGAGTAAACTTTCCAACAATATGATTCATGGTTAAGGTTAAAAACTTCTTAAAATTAAACATGAAAAGCCACTGGTTTTGTGTATTTTTTAAGAGACACTTTAGGCACTAGAATCACTACGGCTTAATGTATTGGGTCAGGGGCAAATAGATTGTCCCTGCAGCCTCAGCAGTATAAGCACTGCCTTTTCTGAGGAAAGGCAGTGTTTTGCATCGCTGCCTTAGGCCACCTCTAGTGATTTTGGTTCTGACAGCCACTAGAGGCACTTTCTTGATGAGGTTCCATAGAGCTGCATTGACTCGATAAATCTCTGAGGAGATGCTTATAGAGCATCCCCTGAGCAGGTGCACTGGTCCCCTAAGGCTTCCTTACTTCATGAGGGGCTCAATAATCCAAACGGAGTACATATTTGTATTCCTAACACTAGAGTTTCCTTTTTACCTTTTGTGTGTGCGTAACAGAGAACCAATTTACATTAATTAAATTTGCTTGGTTACGCATTTTTAAAATATATAATTAGCTCAGTGAATCATTTGCAAATTTATATATAATAAACTACATTTTGCAAAACAACTCCACCAGTCTTTGTTGTGTCAATCAGCTATCCACTTCAATGGGGAAGGTATTGTTGATACAATAAACAAGTTATTGTTTGTCGTTGTCTGGGATCTAATGGAGATAATGTTCTGGTTCTAGATATTGATGTCCCTGATGAAGCCCTTAACTACTATTCCAGAGGTGTTTAAACTCGAACTATAAAATATAAAGAAAGAACTATCTATACTCAAATCTAAATTTCAATTTAATTGCAACCTGAAGTATATTGAATATTTAGGAATTCAATTATTTTTTTAATCAGGATATTATACACCAGAATTATGGGGATATTTATACCTTAATTGAGAGGCAATTGAATAAGTGGAGCAAAATTGAGATCTTGTGGCTGGGGCATCTAAATATAGTTGACGCCTACTTAATTCCGAATTATTATTTTTTTAATTTTATTTTTTTTAGATCTCTACCTTTTAGACGAGGCAAGGATAAGATTCTACAATAGCAAAGATTATTTTCAAACTTTATTTGGGCAAATAAACGCCCAAGAATTTCTCAGAAGATCCTATAAAACAATTATGATAAGGCTGGTATTTCATTTCCGGATGTCGCAAAGTTATGCCAAACGTGTCTAATTGCGAATGTAATGGTATGGAATAAAATAAATATCCAGAAAAAAGCCTGGTTTCAAATAGAGCAAGAAAACTATCCACATGTCAATTTGAATACTGTATTCTGGTCAATTAACTTAGACGTAATGAAACAAAGAAATCTTTTAAACCCACTGATTATGGATATGCTAGAAGTTTTAATTAAACTTAACCTTTCAGATTCCATTCTTATGCAAGCCCCAATAGAAATTCTGTTTTATATCAGGATTTATGGCACCCCTGGATAACATATAGGAAAAATAAAAAACTTACTCTAAATTAAGGATGGTTTAGTGGATTAAGATAATTATCCCCCTGCCTTCCTAATATAACAAGAGTTCCCTTGGATATACTGAAATCATCGCACCTGCCATTGGGTCCCAAGGATTGCAGTCCTCAATTATGTACGTCCATATTCACACTGTATATTTTATTATTTGTTTGGAATAAGTACACTGCTTTAAATTCGCTATATTTCTGTACTAGACTTATATGAATCTGCTATGCCGAATGGTAATGAAATAATGATTTATTTGTATTTGTTTTTTTTTCTATTTTTGGCAATGTTGATGGCAAAATAAAAAAGAATAAATATAAAAAAAAAAATAATAATTGATCACAAACTAAATTATTTATTTCTTGCATATCTTATGAGAATCGGTAAACACGTCTTAGTATAAAAAAATAAGATTCAGTAAAGACATGCTAGATAAGGACATACAATTGTCTTCAGGCTCAAACCATTTCACCCACTTACACAGTTACTCCATAAACTGGGAGTCATTGAGAATTGAGCAGGGAATTCCACATAATAGTGTAAAATCGCAAGGTTGGAAATATTCTTCAATCTGGCTGCATTTTTTTTCAGCTCTGTTATTTTAACCCAAAACTTGAAACTCTCCTGTTTGTACTCAACCATTTTCAATTGTGTGAGTATTTTCAGCAAGTATTCACAAGTCCTTCTCTTCAGTAGGTGGATATATGTATAGATGTACTAACTATCCCACATAGCCCTGCGCATGACATATACGAAGATCTAAGGCATTCTACTATTTTACTGTATCCGTAGGATTTAAAACGCGTGGAGTATAATCTAAGAAATGGTCAGGGATAGATAGATCTAACATTAATCATTGGTCTCCCGTTACTTCACAAGAAGACACTATTACCCTTTTAGCAACATGTAGAAGGGAGGCCTTTGAGTCATTGTTCCATCCATGTTCCCAGGAAGGATAGTGTGATATAATTGAAGTCTGTGAGCATTGTAATTATTGGATTTTTTTCTCTGTTTTTCCTCGCAGGGAGATCTTGTGTATGTAAACTATGCCCGGACAGAAGATTTCTTCCTTTTGGAGCGGAATATGAGTATTAACTGTACTGGAAAAATTGTTATTGCCAGATATGGGAAAATCTTTCGAGGAAACAAAGTATCTATCTATTTTCTTTTTTTAATTCTGTCATGTACACAGTGTTTGTGGGTTATGCGTAAAGGGAATTTCAAGGGCAAAGTCTTACATGTTGCAAATTCGACAGGAATGTTATTGTGGTTTCTATAAGGATTTCAGCATTTTTAGAATGTTTCCACCAAAGTTTGCATCTAGTGCGAGGAATTAACGAGTATTATTATTATTAGTTTTATAAAGCACAAACAAATTCCGTAGCGCTTGACAATAGGTTGACTAACAGTCAAGTAATTATAACTAGACGAGTTGGACGCACAGGAGCAGAGGGGGTTGAGGGCCCTGCTCAAATGAGCTCACATGCTAGATGTTAAGGGAATCACACGTGTAAGCCTGTGAATTATGGCTACAAAGAACAAAAGTTGTCAGTGTTGTTGTTGATGTCTGGGACACCTTAGCATGTGATAAGACAGACACTGAGAGAGAAACCATCAAATATCTCCAGTACAAAACCTATAAACAAACAGAAGAAGTCAGATAGCTGGCCTCTCCTCTTTCTCCACGCCATGTGCTGTTCAATGGAGAGCAATTTTAATAATTAAAATATTTAATGTAAAAATTAATTATACTAGTGTAGCTCACCTCCTCTCACCTGGCACAACATTTATGCTAATAAAAGGGCTTTTTTTTTTCCTCCTCATTTGAGCTTGTAAACTTTGACACCAAATAGTGAATTGCAGATGTATTGCAGTTTCTATTGGTTTGAATTAGAACCCTTGTGCTCCAATTGGAACCTTTTACCAACTGGTGTTGTAGCAAGTAAGTAGCCAGTTATTAATTTGATATATTAAAGTCAATTTTCTCTGACGCCAAAAAACAAGCTCATTGGGGTCTGTGAGCGAATCAGTTGTTGGAGAGAGGGAGACTTGCCATCAGAGATCAGAAACACAGACGTGTCTGTCGGGATACATGTATTTCACCCATGCTTTCTGCCACTTGTTGTGGATCAGAATGTTGATCTTTGTTATATTCAGAGGAAACCCAAATTGTTGTTACAAGTGCACTCGGAGAAGCAAGAATTAGACACCAGACACCTGTTGGTATTCAAAATAAGCCTCTGACGTTTTTTATTCATCAGCTGGGTTTTATACATTAAAAAGTAAGTGCTTACGTGCAAATACTCTTAGAACAAAAATAGCAAGGGAATACAGATAAGACATAGGAATGAGCGCCATGTATACATAACAAATACGTTTCTGAGTAAGAGAGAACAACAAGATTAGAGTAGAGACATCTTAGGTGGGGGCTCTCTGCTCCCGGGACTTAGACATATATGGTCTTAAGTGTTGTTCAAGCATCAAGCAATCAATCCTGATTCCAAGTTAGCCAATTTTAATATAGGATATCATTATATGACACCTATAAGCTTGAGCCTTGGAATCAAGATAAATTCTATCACAATCCCCTCTTTTGATCCAAGGGTCACCCAAATGTCCAAGGTATATCCAGGCCTGCTAGCCAAAGCCTGTGGGACTTTCATTTATTGCTTCACCACGGTTCCCTTGGACTGAGCGACCACCAGAATCAGCGGAGGAGAATTCCTTCATTTGTTAGGCGAGGTAACATCATAAAACCCTTCAGAAGTCGGAGCTGGAATGTAAGTTAAGGTACGACCAACAGTAGGTTTGCTTTTACATAGAGAGGTTAGTAGACATGAAAAAAATCTAAAGGTTAGAAAAATAGCCATAATGACAAATATAGCTAATAGCAAAAAGTACAAAATTTTCTTAATTAGTAAAGTCAACCATGTTCCTAGCCCAAATGTCCAATCCCAATCCTCAAAGAAGCCGTTATCTTGTTTGATATCCTGTACTAAGTCATGTAAATCTTTTATATGTTTATGGATCATAGTGCCATGGTCAGATAGGTTAAAACAGCACATACCTTCAATAGCTTCACATCCTAAGTCATGTTTCATTAGTAAGTAGTCAATGGCTGCTCTATTCTCAAGGATTGCCTTCTTATTTGCCTGGTTGTCCATAAGTAGCTCTTCTAGGGCCTGTGAAGTGGCATTTAAACCTTTTGCAAGGGAACAGGCTACAGCATTAACTACTCGGGTATTATACAGTGCTAAGCCTGGGACTCCTACCAAGGTGTACGCTAGGGCAGAGTATTCGGCTTTGGATAAGAGAGTGATTTCAGAGTTACAATCAGAAGTAAGGGTGTTTTTAACATCTCTCCTGTCTCTCAGCAGTTTGTGTAGCTGGGTGGTTTTAGTGATCAGGTCAGATTTGGAAAACATGGTCATGGTTAGTCGAGAAATTGCACAGGGACCTCCTGTAATGTTACCTGGGACATAAGCATAAGTAATATTTCCACAGGAGAAAGTCCATCCTTTAGGAAGATAGACATTGTAGTGGTAACTCATAACTTGGTGAGTTTTGGTACAATTCATAGTGGTGCTCAGGGCTCTACAATTCGTGGTATTTTTCCACCATGTGGGGCAAAACAGGGATTCAGTATTAGGGTCTCTTGAACAATTACATGAAAAAGACCAACATAGTTCAGCGCCTGTCACATTAATTGTCTTCAGGGATAGGGGGGGGCATGCCTACCAGTGGTTTGAAGGCATAAGAATATAGTTGTAGAGATTTATGGGGTCTATGGGTATGTAGGTACTTCCTCAACAGTGAGATTGGTGTGGGGACAGCTATAAGACAAGATTCTATGGCGTTTTCAGTACTAAGGAGAGGGTTGAGGCAAAAGGAGGTTAAATTGAAAGCCTTTGCTATCTGCAACCATATATTTTCCTGCCATGCATTATTATTTTCTGGTCTCAAGTCAGAGTAGCATATCTGAACAGAGCATAATATGGTAAAGGATATGAACAGCTTCATGTTGGTGGATCAGTCGGAGTGACTTGTTTACAGTGACTGGCGTGTATCCACGTGGCTTTTCCTTCTAGTTTTACCGAGGTAGCCGTAGTCAAGAGCACTTGGAATGGACCGTCAAAGCGTGGTTCAAGTCCTTTCCTCACATGCCTCTTTATCACCACCCAATCACCAGGCTGCAGTTTGTGAGTTGCAGAGTCAGAGTCTGGATCAGTTCCTTCAGAAGCTTACTCGCTGTTATCTTTGTTGTGGCTTTCGACACTGGGTAGGCCTCTGGCCAACCTTTTCTCCACATTTTGTCATCATCAGGTTCTGCATCTTGTTTCCTCCAGAGGTCATGTTCTTCCTTGCTTGCCTGTCTTTGTAAGCTCAACAGTATATTGTAGTCAACGGCGTCATCTGTAAGAACAACTTGTAGGAAGGTTTTACCTTTAGAGGGATGAACTTGAATTGCTGCTTGCTTGGCAGCTTCGTCTGCTCTGTGGTTTCCTCTTGAAATTTCATCTGTGATCTTCACGTGAGCTGCCACCTTGATGATGCCTACTTGAGTGGGTAACAGGATAGCGTCCATAAGTGCACTCACGGCTTCAGAATTCTTGATTGGAGTTCCTGCTGAGGTGAGAAAATCACGAGCCCGCCAAATAGGGCCAAAATCATGGGCTATACCAAAAGCATAGCGAGAGTCTGTAAAACTATTAGCAGTCTTACCAGAAGCCATTTTACACGCTTCAGCGAGTGCCTTCAGCTCTGCCTCCTGTGCAGAGCAGTGAGGAGCGAGTGGTTCAGCTTTTATTATCTCATGTGCAGAGACTACAGCATATCCAGTGTGGAAATTACCCTTCTCATCAGCATATCTGGAACCATCTACAAAAAACTCAAAATCTGCATTAGATAATGGAGAATCAGTTACATGCAAAAAACCTGCTGTTTCTTGTGCCATTAGTGCTGCACAATCATGGGGTACCTGGGCATCAGCTAACTCATCTGGTGAAAGTGAATTTACAAAAAGATCAGAAGTACAAGTACCATTCCCACTCCCCTCTTTTAAATCCAGGGGAAGTAATGTAGATGGATTTATTACCATACACCTTTTAAGAGTAACATTAGGTGGCATAAGCAAGGCACATTGCATTCTGAGATGCCTTGCAGTATGTATGTGTTTTGGTTGAACTTGTATCAGTGGCTTTGTCCAGGAGGGCAGTAACAGCCGCCACTGCCCTAACACATGAGGGGGCACCCCTGGCAACAGGGTCCAATCTGGTGGAGTAGTAAGCTATTGGTCTTTGTTTACCACCATGGTCCTGTGTAAGGACAGATGTAGCATAACCTGATTGCTCAGTACAGAACAGGTTAAAATTCTTTCTGTAATCTGGGAGACCCAGTGCTGGAGCTGACGTTACCAGTATCTTAAGTGTATAGAAGGCATTTTCTGCCGCATGGTTTAATTTAAATGGTTTGTTTTCGTTGGCAAGACAATCATACAGTGGTTGCATGTAGATAGCTACTGAACGCAGCCAAGGACGACAGTAAGATATCAAACCGAGATACGTGCGAAGCTGGGCTAGGCTGCGGGGGGTTTTAATATTTTGAACTGCAGTCTTTCTACTCTCTGTGAGATGTTTTATGCCCTGGGAAATGCAATGTCCTAGGAAAATAACTTTCTCTACACAAGCTTGCAGTTTCGTTTTTGACGCTTTACAGCCTGCTTTTGCCAGGAATTTCAGCAAGGAGAGAGTGTTTTCAATACAAGATTCCATATTATCGCAACATAGAAGTAGGTCATCGATATACTGCAATAAAATTACATTATTTGGCCTTTTCCATTCTTCAAGAATCTGGGCCATTGCCATGCTGTACATAGTGGGTGAGTTTTGTGCGCCCTGTGGCAATACTGTCCAAGTGTACTGTTTGTGTTTATGTGTAAATGCAAATAAAAACTGACTGTCGGGATCCAGGGGGACACTGAAAAATGCATTTGCCAAGTCACTAACAGTAAATACCTTAGAGGAAGGTGGTATTTGTGCCAACAAGGAGTGTGGGTTGGGAACATTAGGGGCAATCAGTTCAGTTACAGCATTAATTGCCCTCAAATCATGTACCATACAGTATACCACAGGTTTACCTTTCTCTTGCTTTTTCTTAATTGGGTACAATGGTGTGTTACAAGGGGAGGTGGTCTGGACAACTACCCCTGCCTGCAGAAACTCTTGCACAGATTGCGAAATAGCATCTTCCTGTGCTGGGCTTAGGGGGTATTGTTTTTGGTATGGAGGTTTGGCTCCGGGCAGGAGATTCACTTTGACTGGGGGCACAGAGAGTCTGCCTGTATCTGTCTTCCCTGTAGCCCATAAGGAATCAGGGACTGAGGACAAGTCAATGGTAGGTTCTGGCACATGGCTGGGCATAGTGAGAGTTGCCAGAACATTTGAAAGAGATATCATTTGTTTGTCCTCTAAAGGCACAGACAATGTTACTTTTCCAGTGGGGCTATACTGGATATTTGCACTAAGAGCAGACAGTATATCACTGCCAAGTAGATTAACAGGGGCATTAGGGCTGACAAGTAGCCTTGTCACAAGGGCAGTAGAGTCGTGTAGCATCAATTTCAGCTTGTGGGTAAGGGGAATGTCATTTTCGATACCATCCACCCCTACACATGATAATACATCATTAGATTTCTCATACGGGAACACATATTTTTCCTGTAACATCGATTTAGCAGCGCCAGTGTCCAACAGGAAAGGGACTATTCGGCCCCCAGGTAGTGTAACATCGAAAATGGGTGAGGGTCCTGCAGAGTCAGGGATATTTATAATATGTAGGGACACTGGTTTGCCAATTTCCTATTGGGGAGGGGGAGGTGGTGGAGGTGGTTGGCTGTCTTGGGAGTTATCATTAGAATCCTGGGGTTTTCTATTTTTAGGAGGACACTTGCAGTTACGTTTAATGTGTCCTTTCCTGCCACAATTCCAGCATTCTACCTGCCTTCTGTCTCCGTCAGCTCTAGGGACAGTTACAGCCATTAGAGGTGTGCTCCTCTTTCTAGTATTTAGATTAGCTTCCACTCCCCTAGCCACCTTCACCAGATCACCATAGGTTAAACTTCTCCACTCAGGTCTAGCATTTTGGAGACCAGTCCTTATGGGTATGTGGATACCATCCATGAAGCAGTTAATAAGCAGTCTGGTTGAAGTGGTTTCAATATCTTTGTAACCTAATGCCTCCCAAGCCATCTGTAGTCTGGTGAAAAATGTTTCTACAGGTTCATCTTTCCCTTGCAATATATCTCCTAATTTATGGGCTAGTTCCTCTGTCTTTACCTTAGCCCATTCTCTCATTGCAGTGACATAGCATGCTCCAGATGCAGACTTGGTTCTAAACCATTCATCTGTTTGCATGTTGCTTTTTCTGAGGTTATCTTCATGGGCATCAGTATATTTAGCAATTATTCTAGCCCAAATGGGGCCAGCTTTTAGTGCCACAATCTGTTTTAAATCCATCCAAGTACACTGGTAAGTAGCTTGAATTGTGGATAGAGACTGAACTAGAGCTAAGGGGGTCTTTTCTACATCTGGCAGCTGCTGTATTATTGCCAGTTGTTCACTGGGTGTCCAGGGCTTATTTTCTTCCCAGTATTGGATACTTGAGCTCGGCTGTCTGTTCTCATGGTACAAGCTCTCGACTTTTGGTATAATTGGAGTAGAAAATTGCTGAGCTAATGGCCCCACTGGGGTGTCTATGGGGGCAACTAGGGGTTCCTTTAAGTCTGGGCTATCTGCCTGCTCTAA
Organism: Pelobates fuscus; assembly: GCF_036172605.1. Classification (NCBI taxonomy): domain Eukaryota; kingdom Metazoa; phylum Chordata; class Amphibia; order Anura; family Pelobatidae; genus Pelobates; species Pelobates fuscus. The sequence continues at coordinate 460,789,673 of NC_086317.1, read as the reverse complement.
TGAACCCATAGGTCTTACAGGGGCTGCTAGGGGACCATATGAAGTCCCACTGCGTAATATTACTGGAAAGAGAGGTTTTGATCTCTGTAAAAGGGAAAGCGCCTGTCCTTTAGGGACCAAAGGAGTCCCTGCATTATCCTGGTAAAGGGGTGGGTTTACAAGATTTTTTTTCCCAGGATCCTGCCTACTCTGGGACCCTAGAGGTCCAAAACATTGATAATATGGTACACCTTTCCTGGTGGTTTCTCTACAACCACATTTAGTTAATTCAACAGCAGTATCATGCCATTTTTGTGCAACTTCTACTAAGTTATTATCTTCTAACCAACCTCTGTAATTTGCCATAAATTCACTCCATATATGTGGGTCTAGAGTGCCCTCTGAGGGCATGCCAGCTTTCTTAAGTAACCTCTTAACATTCTTAATTGCTCCTTGTCCTTTGTGATGCTTGACAATAGTCAAAGCCGTAAATCCCCCTTGGGTACTTTCAGAGCTACCCATCTTAAAACTTGTAAGGGTTAATTACTTCCTTACACAAGACAAACTGTACAATAACAGTGTATTTAAACACTTATGACCGCTGCAGTGGAATTTTCACAGTTCTGTCTTCTAAACACAGATCAGGAGATCTGCCCTTGGAGGATTCTAACTCAAATTATAAAACAAATGACAAGGCAAACAATACAAATAACTTACAACCCACAGTTCTATTCCACTATCTCAAGATTCCTTTCACAAGACATAACACAACCTCCACCTGAATATAACCATAATACCACAGAAAACAAGTTCTTTAGATCAGACGTTTTTAAAATCCTTACCCACCCGGACCGGGGTCTCAAAGAGCACCAGAGAGTCTAAATCATTTATAGGTAGAAAAATAAAAGCTTTTTCTTACCCGCTGCAGCTGATTAACCGTCTGGGCTCCGAGCCAACCCTTCTGGGTCCGGATGAACTGGATTCGTCTGATCCCGGGTTTCGGCACCAAATTGTTGTGGATCAGAATGTTGATCTTTGTTATATTCAGAGGAAACCCAAATTGTTGTTACAAGTGCACTCGGAGAAGCAAGAATTAGACACCAGACACCTGTTGGTATTCAAAATAAGCCTCTGACGTTTTTTATTCATCAGCTGGGTTTTATACATTAAAAAGTAAGTGCTTACGTGCAAATACTCTTAGAACAAAAATAGCAAGGGAATACAGATAAGACATAGGAATGAGCGCCATGTATACATAACAAATACGTTTCTGAGTAAGAGAGAACAACAAGATTAGAGTAGAGACATCTTAGGTGGGGGCTCTCTGCTCCCGGGACTTAGACATATATGGTCTTAAGTGTTGTTCAAGCATCAAGCAATCAATCCTGATTCCAAGTTAGCCAATTTTAATATAGGATATCATTATATGACACCTATAAGCTTGAGCCTTGGAATCAAGATAAATTCTATCACACACTTGATATTTAAACAGACTTGACACACATGCCCTCCTCCAGCAAGCAGTTGTTACTGGCAATTGTCAAGGCAGCAGTTTGGAGAATACAGTGTCTCATTGTTTCACGACTACTTCAGTGAGAATCCCACATTTTACATGATATTCATAAAAGGGAATCTAAGAACGCTACTGTACAGGTTTAACGGCAAAAGTAGGCAATACATTACTATCCGCAACCCGAGGTGTCTGACAAGCGATTACAATGAAACACAGTAGCACCCAGCAAAAGCAGGGCAACGCGCAACACATGTATTAGACTAAAAAATGAACACTACTTGTGAGATAAAATACGCTCTGGCTTTCGGTAACAATTTGAAAAGAGGATACAGAAAATTTTACACAACCTGCAGTCAAAAATAAGAAAATTACATTATCAATGAGAGAAAAAAAAATAAAAACAAAAGACTGGGAGAAATTAAAAGATCTGAAATAAAGCCCTGACTGTCAATTTTAATCTAAATATATGAAATGAAGGATGAAGCAAACCAAAAAAATATTAATACATCACTGAAAAAACACAGTACACTGTCACACCGCTGGCACTTTGTAAGTATAGAAGTAAAAACTACCACTGCTAACACGGCTAAGGAATTCTTAATTTTAATATTATTCAAACTAATTTCATTTTGTGTGATTCAGAAATGCTCTATCTAAATGCCGCAACCTATCCCAAAATGATGTTTATGAAAAATATAATTTGCTGTAAACCATATCCGTTTCTTAGAATGACTGTGGATTGATCCCAGTCTGTCATTATAAAAGAAGGGCGTATAGATCTGGAATCTTTCTTGTGTAACCACTTCCTATCCACTCTTAATTTTTTGCTTTTATCCTGAGCCCCTCTGATAATTAGCAGCTGATCACTGGACCAGTGCACAACCAAGATAAACACGTTCCATCTGCCTTGCGGCAGGGAGGCTCTGTGTTCTATCAAAGTGGCTAAAGCAGGGTTTTTAACTTGGCTGGAAACAAGAGAAAGAGGTCTTCTTCAACTGAACTTTTTATAATCTATTCGGCAAAGTTAAGATCTATCATATGCTTTGATCACATGTATAGTAAACAAACCTCACATTTCTCTAACCTCTTCTTTTCTGCTACACGTAATGAACAATAATGAATATTGTAAAGCGCTGCGGAATTAGTTGGCGCTATATTAATACCAACAATAACATACAGTTATTGTTGATTCCCATGTTATCCCATTAGCAAGGATTCTATCATAGCAATCGCAAAACACCATTTTAATGGACTCCTATTTTAATTTTTTTAAATTCTTTTTACTATTCTAATTATCTCAACCCTCTGTGCCCCCCAAAAATATACCTTGCTGCGGATCTATTGTTGATTATATATAATTCACATTTAATCTATCCCTGCAACCTGATGTTTTTTTTTTTCTTTTCATATTACTATATTTGTTAATTAATTCTCCTGTCTGCTACCTCCAACCAATTTCCCCCAGTCGATGTCCATTCCATATGTGTGCTAATTTAGTCTGTTTTATATTGAGGCATGTTCACTATAAAATATTATATAAAGATCATGTTTTGGCTGTTGTTGTTCTATATCCATGATCGTTATTAAGTATAACCAAGAATGTGTAGGGAAGCAGATTAGTCTTGCATATTTACTTAACACCGCAGTACATTAAGGATTGTCAACATTTTAAGCAACAGACCTAATCCACATTACTTCTTGCATCTTACCATTGTTTCAAGTAACGTGGTAACAACGTATATGTGCTTTGTTTACATCCCTACATATTGATGGCAGGTTCACAACTCCAAATTTATCAATGTCATATTGCCTTTAACTCTATAATCTGCAGACTTTAAGGGCTACCATTGTAAAACATTTCCAGGCAAGCTTTACTGCTGTCATTTGTGGAATGTAGAGGTGGGAGGCTTAAGGTCAGCACGTTCTAATCTATTTGTTGGTGTAGCACTTAGGAGTGTGGGTGATTTAGTAATTGGAACTTCATTCCAAGATGGGTTGTCCATCTCTCTAACTCTTAAACAAAAAAAGTTAATTAAAAGGGGGAAATTGGCCAAATTGAAAACAAACGTATGGGAGAGGAGACATATATTTGTGTTTAAAATCAGTTTGAACAGTTTGGTTGAAAGGAGAATCCTTTAGGGTTTATTAAATACATTGTTATGCATTTTTTGTTTTCTTGCATAGCAGAAATGTTTGGTGACTTTTTTTAATGTTGATTTGCTTTTATTTTTTTTATTAATTATGAACAAAAATCCCTTTTGCTAAAATATATTTCAAGTGTTTTTCATTATATTTCCACCTGTTGTCTATGATTTCTGACTCCCTAAATGAGCTACGGAGTGGTAATCAAAAAGTATTTTAGTGAAGGTTAAAATATTTTAGCACAGAGATACTTCTAAAATAACAGTTTCTGTTCTCCCCCATAAGGTGGACATTTAATCACCTTACCTGGTGTTTCTACATTTCCACCCAGGTTGTTTTAACACATTTATTCATAAATTGCCATAGACTTGTGTTGATATAATGGTGAGTTCACGTATATAACACTTTGATCTTCACATATACATTTGGAATATTCACTGTAGGCTTGATATCCCATCATGTCTTAATTTTGCATGTCAATGTATATTTTAATCTTTTTTTAGGTAAAAAATGCTATGCTGGCTGGTGCCAAAGGAATTATCCTGTTTTCTGATCCAGCTGATTACTGTGCTCCTGGTGTGAAACCCTATCCGGATGGTTGGAATCTGCCGGGAGGTGGAGTCCAAAGAGGAAATGTCCTTAATTTGAATGGTGCAGGAGATCCTTTAACTCCAGGATATCCTGCAAAAGGTCTGAAAGCCCAATCTAGTAGTAGATCCCTTCTATATATTTGGGTGTGGATTCATGAAATCAAGGGTATTGCTAGGGTCAACACCTTGGGCTTGAGCTCAAAAATAATTTGGTAACCCAAACACACACAAGCACACATAGATGCAGAAGGGCAAAAACACACACAGATATACAGGCACTTACGAACAGACAGACATGTACGCACAGGCATAGACAGCAGTGTGGGATGTGTGTGTTTGTGTAGGGATTGCAATGTGTGTTTTATAGGTGATGGGGTATGTGGAGATGTATATTATTTATTTATTTTTTGTTGGTGATGCAGTGTGTGCGTGCGTGTGCTGGGGATGCAGAATGTATGTGTAAGGGATAAATGAGAGAGCGAAATCTATCCTCTGGTTATCTTGGAGCAAGTTGGAAGGGTATCATTCATATCCCTGGTGGTCCAGTACAAAGACTAAGATTGTCTGCTCTCACTCTCTGATGTTGCAGACCTCATGTAATGGCTCTTACCAGCTCCGATCTTATAGTATCAGAGTGTTAATATGGTAACATGCAGCAACACGTTGAGCTGCTCAGATCTCACGTGTGCCTTTACAGGAAGTCTGCAAGAATAGGAGGGTTAGATCTGTGCATCGCCCAAGTCACCGGGCCAACTGGAGCTCTATCTCCTGCATGGAGCAGAATAGGTAAACATCTATGTATTTTAATATGGTAATAAATTATATAAAAGGGGCTTTGCTCCTAACCAAGAGTCTGATATCCCACATTACACAAACTAAATACAATCACATCCGTTCACTTGCCTATTGATGTTACTACTGATAAAATTAGGTCATTACAATATTGCCTTAGGTTCTTTCGATGGCATCACTCTCCTCTCTCATTTTACTCCTATAAGAAATGAAATTTACTTATACGTTTAGAAATGGTTTTATAGCTGAACTGTCAACATATTTAAACTTTTCTAAATGTTTATTACGTTTAATAAACTTAATGATTTTTTTTATTTTAATTTTAACAATATATTTTTGTTTTAAATGTTATTTTATTCAAAAAAAATACATTAATATACACCATTATAAAGATCATTAAGGAGTTACTCCAACCACCATGTCCACCTCAGTGATCTTTAGTAGTGGTCGTGGTGGTAAGAGTCAGTGTGTTCAGTCTTTCTGCTTGAAACACAGCACATTCAGAGATATTAATTGTGTGCTGGGGTCTAGTTGCACCTCCAGCATATGAGACTTAGGCATTCCAGAACTCTGTTACGGGCTTCCTAATGTTAATACTTTGCATAAATTACATCTGTTAACAGTGTGCATGGCACACTGACAACATACATGAACATTTCCCCATTGCAGGCAATGCGCTCCCTCCGCTTCCCACCATGCACATTGGTCCTCTTTTATAAAACATTTTTTTTAAAACCTCTCCCTCATCTCTACTCCATCCCTCGCCTGTTCAGGGCATGTTCTCTGAGCTGGTGAAATGGTCCAATATCTGAGAAGTCTGTGATTGGACTATGCGCAGCTCTAGTTATGTCAGAGGGGGGAGTGGAAGTGAAGCTTTGCCTGGTCCTGGTTTCAAGGTAAGTAAAACCTTTTATTTGGAGGTTTTACTGCAAATTGAGAGGGGGGGGATGTATTTCCCCATAGTGCCCAGTTGGGTATATTACACCAAAATGGTCCCTCCTCTCAAAAGGTTTATAGTAACCCTTTACATTTCATTAAGTGTAAAAAACTTTTAAAAAACAATAAGTGAAAATTTGGTGACCGTTGTCCTTTTTAATTTTAATTAAATAGCACATAGAAGCAGGGATTGTACTGTATATGCGCTAGATGCATCCACAGACTGATCAACCTATTTACTGCTGGCTTGTTTAGCTATATATGTGCAAATATACACTTTTTCCCCCACACACGGAAGATGCACTGCTCAACTTCTGATTGTTTTGGTAGACTATTAATCATAATTCTTTTCATATCCACTAAAATAGTATTTTGTTCTTGCTTTTTTTTTTTGTCTTTTTTGTTTGTTTGTTTTTTAATGGTACCAATTAATATAATGGAGGGTACACATCATTAGAACATCTGAACTAGAATCATAAATGTTCACTGTAACCACCAAATTTACCACATGGCAAAACCTACACAGTACGATAAAACACAGGAGCACACCAATTAAAAACAACAAAACAAAAAATACAATATTTATTAGAAATACAAAATAACTTAATCCACTAGGTTGTGAGAAACCATATCCCAGAATCCAAATATAGATAGATAAAGCATACCCAATTGTTCACACAGCTACTACTATAGGCATAGAAATTATAAGACAAATATGAGACAAAGAAAATACAAAAAAAAAAATAATACATACACGTATTGAAGTACATACCAGGCAATAGGAATACTCAGATGGGGTGAAAGAAGAGATAATCCAGATACCACAATAGAAATGCCCCCAATGTATCAGCCAAAGATCTTTCTCAGGAGAGGAGAACCACATAAGGCATTTTATGCCTATATATACACACATTTTATTTAAAAAATAAAAATAGGCGTGTTCCTGTGTTGTATTGTACTGAGTTTTTTTTTCTTGTTTTTTTTTTTTTAAAGGGTAAAGTTGAGACTAACTATTTTATATAAATCACTTTTTTGAGGCGCTAACACATTATGCGATACTATGTAGCTGAACATTGCTGTTTCCCTTTCACTCAGAATTCACATATAGGTATAACGCTGACGAAGGGGTTGGACTCCCGAGCATTCCTGTCCATCCCATAGGCTATCATGATGCCGAACAGATACTTAAGTGAGTTAATGTTTCTGTTCCTCCTAAATGGATTTTACTTCATAGATTATGAAAATGTATTTATGTCCAATAATTTGATGTAATGTAAGGGGTTGTTAACTATGGCTTCAATTATGCGTTTTTTAAATGTTTTTTGTATCATTAAGTTTGAGGTGAAAACGTTGCAAGTCAATACAGCATCTTGTCGTATATTTTAGTGTAACATTTTTTTTTTAACAATAATGTCATTGCTGGGATTTCAGCCTCTGTTATTAGTACATTTTCCTTTCCATTTTACAATCTGTCCAAATGTAATCTGTTTTATGACATTCTGTAGAATTGAAGAACAGATCACTAACATGGGGTGAAATGTATCAAGGCTAAACGGGTGCTATTCCGGGGGCAAAGTACTAAATGATGAGAAACATTTTATTGGTTTCCATAGTGACTGCTTCATGTTTTTTCCTTTGCCACCGAATAGCACCAGTTATTTCCTTGATTAATCTCTCCCCACTTGTTATTATGTTTGCAAAGAAACCACAAGTAATTGATAGACACAAATGTTTATCTAAATGCATTGTTTTTTTTTTGTTTTTTTTTTGTTTTTTTTATCCTGATTTTTCCCCTTTCAGACTTATGGGCGGACCCTCGCCTCCAAATTCCTGGAAAGGAAACCTTAACATTTCTTATAACATTGGGCCTGGCTTTCTGAGTAATGTTTCCACAAGGTAAGATATTGTTTATTCTTATGGAATTGAGCATCACCCACTTTCTCTTTTAATGCAGATTTTCAAATGAGCACATTTTTGCCCAGTTGATTGCATTTGATGTGGAAAAGGACAAGCTTGATAAAGGCTCCTGTGGGAGCCAAAACGTTTTATGGTCTGCTACAGACATGGTCACACTATGAAATGCACCTACACTGTTGTTGATACACACACAGAAACATGTGCTTCTAAACACACAAAAACACTCAACCAGAAACATGCACACACATACACTTAATTGCACATTAAACATGTTTATTTTTATTTTATTTTTCTTCTAACTACACTCTTACACTTTCATTTCAAAAGGGTGACTTTCTTGGGCCCAGGGGCATGAGAAATTGTCCAGGTTACTGGCTTGTATGTGTTATCCTTGAGAGGAAGTGGTATGACACCACATCCTCCACTGATGCCATGTAAGAGTTGCTGGCATTGAACTAAGGGAACCACTCTAGTGGATATCAAGATATTAATTTCTCAAAAATTAAAAAAGTTAAGTGTTTTTATACTTCCTAAGGTATAAGGTGTCATGGAAGAGCAGAACTTTAGGTGTAGCAAGTAAGTTGTTAATAACGTAACCAGACCTCCAAAGTGGAATGGTAGGGGGCAAGAGGGTAGCAACTACAAGGTGACACACTATGACCCCTTGACAAACTTATTTTTTGTATTGTTTTTATATTTTGATGTGTAACATTTGCCTCATAAATTAAATTGCTGGAAAAATCAAAGTAAATGAGTTAACGTACATATTCATTTCCTGAGTGGCACTTATAAATACATCCTCTGTTTTCCAGAAGGATCCGTATGCATGTTAACACCAATAACAAAGTTACCAGAATATATGATGTTATTGGCACTATCAGGGGAGCGCTTGAACCCGGTAAGTAAAGTTATTCAAGAGCCAGTCTACAGTTCATAGGGAACAGTTACTTCATTTACTACCCTTGAATGACAATTGGTTTTTTTTTTTTTTTTTTATAATTCTTTATTTTGTCAATGACAGACATATGTGGGTTATGCAGTTATATGGCTTGCGCAGAAGCCTCAAAATCGTACACGTGGTTTACATAATCAGCCATTTAGATCATACGTATGAAACATCCGTCTGTCATTGTTTTTCAATAATATTATATGAACAACACTTAGGAACAGTGATAACTTTAGCTTGCAACTTTTGACCAAATAACAATATTACAAAATTAACGTTTTGTTGCAATGGTGTGGGTGTGTTGAACGTATAGGCCGAGTTACCGGTAAGTTCGGCCTATAATTGAGGGAAGGGGTGGTGGAAAACTGTTGGTAGAAAGGAGTGGGGGGGGGAGGGGGAGGAGGAAGGGGTGGTCTTGGACGTCACTCGTGACTAATTAGTCGTCAGTGTAATTATCCCATGGTTCCCATACCTTTGTGAATGCTTTCATAGTGCCTCTCATTTGGGCCGTTAATTTGTCCATGAGATGACACTCTTTGATTTTGTTGAGCACCGTGGACAATGGGGGGGGGGGTGGGCTGCAACCAAGTTTGGGCCAGTGCCTTTCTAGCAGCTAGAGCTATCTTGTTGAGCAATTGTTGTTCTTGTCTGGGCAAATCGTCAAGGGGTCTGGCTAGGAGGAAGGTCCAGGGGTTTAGGCCTATTGGTCTATTTAAAATCTGCGATACAAGCTTCTGGATGTTTTCCCAGTAATTTTTTATCGTGGGGCAATACCACCACATGTGTGCATAAGTCCCCTTCTCTCCGCAGTTGTGCCAACAGAGATCTGTGGGTGTTTTCTTCATGTGATAGAGTTGGACCGGGGTAATATACCATCTGAGCATCGTCTTATATGCCTGTTCTTGCATCGTTACACAGATGGAGGTTTTGGCATTAGCTTCCCAAATATCTTGCCAGTCTATACCCTCTAGGGTTTCCCCCAAGTCAATTTCCCATTTATCAGTGTATTGCAGGGTCCCCCATTCCCGTGTGGTGGAACAGAGGTGGGAGTACAGCTGGGTGATTAAGCCTCTTTGATATTGTTCCGCTAGGCAGATGCGCTCAAAGAAGGTTGGAATGGTTTTAGCGGCGGTTTTTACCGTCGCTTGGGCCGCGTAGTGTCTGAGTTGTAAATATCTAAAGAAGTCGGCTGGCTTCAAGGTTGTTCTGGATTGTAGATCTGGGAATGCTACTATCGTGTCGCCTGTGTATAGTTGGTGCACCCTCTGGAGTCCTGCGTGTTCCAGGCCTCTAAAGTCCCGGGGTCTCATGCCTGGTGTGAATGCCCTGTTACGGTAAATTGGGGTGAGAGGGGAAGTCGCAGTGGTGAGTTCGTATTTGATGGCATAGGTGTCCCATAATTGGATAGAGTTGGTGATGGCCGGGCACGCCGTTCTCAGGAGCGCTCTGTGCTCCTTTGGTGTCCAGATGTAGAATTGTGGGAGGTCGGATCTTATTAGTGCTGATTCCAGATCTACCCACCTTCTGGTCTCTGGGGGGGTGTGCCATAGGGCTATTTGTGCCATCTGGGCGGCTATGTAGTAAAAGTGAAGGTGGGGTAGTCCCAACCCTCCTCTCGATCTAGGGCGATACAGTATGTTGCGGGCTACTCTGTGCCTCTTATCTTGCCATATGAACCTGTCTATTGCTCGTTGTAAGGGGATGAGGTTATGTTTCGTGATGGGTATGGGTAGTGCCTGGAAAAGAAATAAAATTCGGGGCAAGACATTCATTTTGATTGAATGTATTCTCCCTATCCAGGATATGGGTTTATCCGCCCAGGTCTCCATGTCCGAGATGAGTTTTTCTATCATAGGTGTGTAGTTCAGTCTGTGGAGCGTAGTTATGTCTGCTGGTAATTTGATGCCCAGATATGAAAGGCATGTTGGTGTAATACGTATGTGGTGTTCTGAGGTGATTTTGTTTAAGTCCGGCTGTGTGAGGTTTATTGGGAGTGCACTGGATTTTTCTACGTTCACTTTGTATCCCGAGATCGTCCCGTATGTTCCCAGGAGTGGGAGCAGGGCCTGTAGCGTGGGTATGGGTTCCGTTACGGTCAAAAGGATATCATCAGCGTATCCTGAAACCAGGAATTCTTGGTCGTCAATTTTGACCCCTTTGATTTGTGGGTGTTCCCGTATTGCCTGGAGAAGTGGTTCGAGTGTCAGCACAAAGAGTAGAGGGGATAGGGGGCATCCCTGTCGGGTGCCATTGGTTATGGTGAAGGACGGGCAGGTCGTCCCGGTTATCTTTATTTGCGCTGAGACTGATGTGTACAGTGCACGGATGGCTGTTATATATGTGGGGGGCATGTGTAGGTGTTCTAAGAGGGTGAACATATATGGCCATTTTACACGGTCAAATGCTTTTTCAGCATCGAGGGAGAGTGCCAGGGACGGTGTTTTTGTGGTTGCTAGGAACCCTATTAAGTCGATGTTACGTCTCGTGTTTTCGTATAACTGGCGTCCCGGTATGAATCCTACTTGGTCTGCATGGACTAGGCTTGTCAGGTATGGGTTCAGTCTTCCTGCTAATATCTTGGCGAATAGTTTGCTGTCGTGGTTTATGAGTGAGATAGGTCGGTATGCTTCTGGCTGTGTGTGGTCTTTGCCTGGCTTTGGTAGCAGAATGATGTTTGCCCGTGTCATGTCCCTGTCTGGTGGGGTCCCCTGCATTAGGTCCCGGAATAGGGATTCTAAATGTGGGACGAGAGTTTCTCTAAAGGTTTTGTAGTAGCTGCCCTCAAAACCGTCTGGGCCGGGGGCTTTATTGCTTTTGAGAGCGGAGATGGCTGAATCGATTTCGTCTTTGGTAATTGGTGCTGCCAGTTCCGTTATGGCAGCAGTGTGTAGTTTTGGTAAGTTTAAGTGGGTTAGAAAGTCCGTTATTTTCTGGGACTCCACAGCATGTGTGGTGTCATCTTGTGGGGAGTGGTTGTATAGTGTAGTGTAGAAAGTTGTGAAAATTTGGGCTATGTCGGCCGGGGACGTTTTCAGTGTGCCGTCTGGGGCTCTGATCTTGGTGATATGTGGGTGTTGGGTTCTGGGTCGTAGTGTGCGGGCTAAAAGTGTGTCCATTTTGTTGGACTTGTCGTAGTATGTTCTTCTTGTCCAGGTGAGTGCTCGGGCTGTGTCGTCTATGAGCAGTTGTCTGATCGTAATGCGGGTGTTTTGGAGAAGTTGTAGCGTTTGGGGAGTCGGGTCAGTTTTGTGGCGTTGCTCCGCTGTGCGGAGGGTTTCTAGTAGTTGAGTGAGTTTCTGTGTTTTTTGTTTTTTTTTGTGGGTTGCTATTTTGATCACAGCTTTGTGGGCTGCCCATATCGTGGTCATTGGGATGTCTGGTGTTAGGTTTTCTGTAAAGTATGTGGTTAATTGTTTCTGTATGTCGTCTACTACCTGGGGGTCCTTGAGTAGGGACGTGTTTAGTCTCCACGTCCATGGGGTGGGGCATTGGAGCCCTGTAAGGTAGATGGCGATGTCTGCGTGGTCCGACCACGCAATGGTACCTATATCTGTTTTTTGTGTTTTCGTGTAGGCTGCATGGTTGGTCAAGAACATGTCTATGCGCGAGTACGTATCGTGGGGCGGTGAGTAATAGGTGTAGTCTCTGACAGAGGGGTGTTGTGCCCTCCATGCGTCTATGAGGCCTGTTTTGCGGATAAAGTGGTGTAATTGTTTGTCTTGGGCGCCCATGCCATGGGATCTAAGCAATCCCGGGCGTGAGCTTCTGTCAACTGCCGGAGCGGGTGTTGCGTTGAAATCTCCGCCTAGGAGGAGGATTCCGGTGGGGAGCGCAAGGACCATGTCAGACATCTGGCTCCAGAATTGGGGTGTAGATGTGTTGGGAGCGTATATGTTGATTAAGTGGATGAGTTGTGAATGAATCCGGCCAGTCGCTACAACATATCTGCCGTCGGGGTCCGAAGTCACTTGGGTTATATGAACTGGGCATCGCTTGTGTGTGAGGATCGCTACTCCGTTGTGTTTACGGAAGGTGCGTGCCTCGGCGGCCAAGCGGTATGTGGAGTCGCGGAGGGAGACCTGGGTGGACCGAGACAGGTGTGTCTCTTGTATGAATGCAATGTCGGGATTTAACCTTTTTAGTTCCCTGAAGAGTGTTCTTCGCTTGTGTGGGGCGTTGAGGCCTTTAACGTTAAGCGAGGATATTTTAAGAGACATGATCAGGTAGTTTTGGTAGGTGCACTTGGTCCCGAGGGATACTCGGGCCGCTTTGTTGCTGCAATATGGGTCGGCTGGCGTAAGTATGTAACGGGGGGTGGGGTGTAGTCCCACCTCTGTTCCTTTGGGACTTTGTCAGGGAGAGGGATTGTGAGCGAGCATGTTGAGTCGCTAACTGCGTCCAAGACCGGTGTGAGCATGGGGTGGGTGGGGTGCCAGGGAGGGCACGGAAGAGAAAAAGAAAGAGAGAGGGGCAAGGAGGGTTTGGGCAAGGGGGGGGGGGGTAGTACGGTGCTGCCGTACGTGTCTGGTCTTATCCTGTGCCAGACCATGGGGGGGTGTACGGACCCTCGTCTCCCCTACGACTGCTACAGTCTGGGAGTGGTGGGTCATGAACCTGTCTGCCGGTGTGGCCCCCTGATACCATGAAACGAATGTCTGTTATAACTTTAGTATGCAGTGAGCTATTGGAGAACTTAGAGGGTAATTCAGCTTCCCCGCCTCAGGATCTTATGTACTGTGTTGCTTCGGTGCGTAAGTGAAGCGGGTAGCTTTTGGGAGTTAGGGGGTGTGGGGGGAGGGGAATGGGGAAAGCAAAGGCTTTTGAGGGTGAGCCCAGTTGGGTTACCCCGTCTGATCCTCAGTGGTTCTCCCGGTCGTGAGCACAATAGCGCCAGGGTTTTTTTTTTTTTTGGTTTTTTTTTTGCGTTGTCTTTATTATTGGATACCGGGGGAGGGGGGGGGGGTGGGGGTTCGGTTGCTAGGATCTTTGGTCGGTCTGTCAAATGGGCGGTTGCTCAAGGGGGGGGGGGGAAGGGGGGGGAGGAGGGAGGGGGGGGAGGCGGAGGAAGGGCGGGGACCTGTCATCGGTGGTTGCATACAGTATTACATATTCACACATATCAAGACATATCAGTACAAATCTGGAACATGACAATCCCTCTGTCTCAACCATTTCCATCATAATACCCCCTTTAAGTAACTTCTGTGTCCCGGTATGCGTGTGTTCCGCTGCCCACCTCGGCCCCGCCACATCCCCCCAGCCCACCCGCCACCCACCGTCCCACCCCCCCATCCCCCCCCCGCCACGGCCCGTGATTCCGTGTTGTCCGGGTGTGTGCTTCCCCAGCATAGTGTGTGACCCCCTGCCCTGAACCTTTGTCAGCGTGTGGTATGGATGTGTGGTGGGTTGGTGTCTGGAATAACGTGTTGCATCTATTGTGGTGTGTGTGCCTTGGCTAGCTGTCACATTAGCAAAAAAACAAAAAACTTTATTAAAGTCTATTAAAAGACTGGGTCTGCATAGTGATGGACAAAGTCCTATAAGGAGAGCGATAGCTGCATAGGTAGTCAGCTTACAATAGGCCGATTCTATTAGACGAGCCCCTTGTAGATCGAGGCAGTATACTAAACCATGCAGCAATCCGGGAAACTAGACAGCAGTAAGGACAGGAGGGGGGAGAGAAAAAGTAAAGTGAATGATCTCACACAAAACCCCTAAAGTCCTGTGCTAGCCCTTATTCTCCTAAATAACACCTTTGTGGGTGTTCTAATCTAAGACTCAACTAAGTCCATACACATATAGCCCCAGTTAAAACGCTAAACGAACATGAGTGCAGAAAAAAGTGCTGAAGTGCTCAAGTAAGTGAAGACTGACTGAACCCGACGCGCGTTTCGGCGTAACCGTACGCCGTCATCAGGGGTATCTGAAGGGAGGCTGTCCCCGCGGTTTATTTAAACCGATATCTCAATTTAGTCCACGTGGGTATCCACCAATCCCGTGTGTTCAGAGCATTTGCCGGCTGACGATTGGAACAAGGAGGGGGCGTGGCATGCATATGCCGTAAATCCAGCCCTTCACAGAGACCAATGCATATTAGACCAGGAGATTTTAACCCTTGGAGTGCCCAGTTGTTCCACTGAAGAAAGTGTCATATTAAATAAATATATATAAACAAGAGGCTGCTGCCAGTTTGGAGTATAATTTACATATATCCGTTATAGTCGGTTTTATAACAACCTGGTAACATACGGATACTGTATTACAAACAACTAACTATAGATGTCTTCCAAGTTTATATATTTAGGTAAATGATCTTAGAGTGACAGGGAATGTAGTAGAGCACTCAAGACGAGGGACCCTACTTCCCTCGTCTTGAGTGCTCTACTACATTCCCTGTCAATCTAAGATCATTTACCTAAATATATAAACTTGGAAGACATCTATAGTTAGTTGTTTGTAATACAGTATCCGTATGTTACCAGGTTGTTATAAAACCGACTATAACGGATATATGTAAATTATACTCCAAACTGGCAGCAGCCTCTTGTTTATATATATTTATTTAATATGACACTTTCTTCAGTGGAACAACTGGGCACTCCAAGGGTTAAAATCTCCCGGTCTAATATGCATTGGTCTCTGTGAAGGGCTGGATTTACGGCATATGCATGCCACGCCCCCTCCTTGTTCCAATCGTCAGCCGGCAAATGCTCTGAACACACGGGATTGGTGGATACCCACGTGGACTAAATTGAGATATCGGTTTAAATAAACCGCGGGGACAGCCTCCCTTCAGATACCCCTGATGACGGCGTACGGTTACGCCGAAACGCGCGTCGGGTTCAGTCAGTCTTCACTTACTTGAGCACTTCAGCACTTTTTTCTGCACTCATGTTCGTTTAGCGTTTTAACTGGGGCTATATGTGTATGGACTTAGTTGAGTCTTAGATTAAAACACCCACGAAGGTGTTATTTAGGAGAATAAGGGCTAGCACAGGACTTTAGGGGTTTTGTGTGAGATCATTCACTTTACTTTTTCTCTCCCCCCTCCTGTCCTTACTGCTGTCTAGTTTCCCGGATTGCTGCATGGTTTAGTATACTGCCTCGATCTACAAGGGGCTCGTCTAATAGAATCGGCCTATTGTAAGCTGACTACCTATGCAGCTATCGCTCTCCTTATAGGACTTTGTCCATCACTATGCAGACCCAGTCTTTTAATAGACTTTAATAAAGTTTTTTGTTTTTTTGCTACGTTTTGTTTAAGATTGGACTGGGCCTTTACCCATCTGGTTGCCTTATTACAAGACACCCGGGTTGGGTAATTTCTCCCTTTCACGTTTATAATTTCAGGGTTATGCCCTACTACCCAGTCTAGGTGACCATCTCTCCTGGGGTACGGAAGTTGGGTTTGGAATTTTCTTCCCAGTCTTCTGGCCCCTAGAGGCCTCTTATTTTTTCTCTATAGCTGTCACATTACTTCATACAGATTGCAGTTATATACATTACTCTTCCGTTCGGTGTCAGGAACGTGACAGCATTTATCAGTTTCTAATTTCGGTGCCAAAATGTCCACAGCAGTCCATAGACAGGTCCATAGTGTGGCTTATCGTTGTAGCTGCCACTGGGACAGGGGTTGGGAGGTTGGTGGGGTCAAGAAAGCTCGTCAATCAAGTGTTGGTAATAGTCAGTGTGGATAGAGTCCGTTGATTGGTGCGTGTGGCGAGGGTGAGCTTTGGAGTGTGAGTCCATCGTAGAAAGGGGCATTGTTTTTGGGTGTCGCGGTTTCAGTCCGACCGGTGGGTAAAGCGTCTCAGGTGCTCCGTTGCCTGGTGTTCTGCTGCCGGAGGATAGGAAAGGGTTGGAATGGCGCCGTGAAGTCGTCGGAGGGGTCTGGTGTGCTCACTCTCGGGAGGTTGATAGTGCCTTTGTTGCTGGTGTCAGTCTGCCGCCTATTTACTCCATGGCGGTGTGCCAGTCGCGTGGTAGGGGTTGTAAGGCTGGTAGAGTGGTATCTGGTAGCGAGAAGCTCTCTGGCAGTGTTATGCCCAGGGCGCGAAAAAAGGGTGCTGGGTCCGTGCCTGGCATGAGGATGTGAGGTCTGCCGTTTTTAAAGACCATTATTTTAAACGGATGCCCCCAGGCGTACCTGATCGCGTTGGCCCTGAGTAACTCAGTAACTGGCCTCCATTCTCTTCTGCGTTGGAGGGTAATGGGAGCCAAGTCTTGGAAAAGAGTGATTTCTCTGTCTTGGTATTTTATAGGGCTCTCTCTGGCCTTCCTTAGCACCGCTTCTTTTGTTTGAAAATGAAGAAAGCGGACAATTATGTCCCTGGGTCTTGTGTTGTCGTCTCTTCGGGCGCGCAGGGCCCTGTGGGCTCTGTCGATGTGCCAGTGCTCGTCTGGTATTTCTGGTAATAGAGGACGTAGGAGTGCAAGGAGCATGGTCGGGATTGGGCCTTCGTCCTGTTGCTCTGGCAGGCCGCGCACGCGTATGTTGTTGCGGCGCGACCTGTTCGCCAGGTCCTCCAGCGCTGCCTCTGAGGCCTCTAGTCGGGTGGTAAGTGTATTGACATGAGCGGTCACCAAGTTGTGGGCTACCGTGGTAGCTTCCACACGTTGCTCCAGATCTGCGGTACGCTCGCCCAACTTGTGGATTTCTGACATCACTGCCTTCGAGCTTCTGTCAATCTCTCGGGCTAAGTAGGTTTTCACCGCCGCCAGCTCGGTCAGTATGTGGGCCGTTTCCGATATGGCTGGGCCGTGAGGCTGGGGTGAGCTCGAGATTGCCGGCGAACCCGGAGCTCGCGGGCTGGATCCGCCGCCATCTTGGATGTCTTGGCGCGGCGTGCGAGAGGCCGCAAACAGATCGGGTACCGTGGCGGCTGTGTCTGCTTTTTTTGTGCCCGGTTTTCTCTGCTGGCGTTTTTCCATGGTGGGTAAGGAGTCGGGGGGTAAGGTTAATTAGTTGGTATTTAGCCGTTGTATGCGTTTGGTACAGTGGGTCAGCGAGGAGCTCTAGGCTTGCACGTCCAGCTTGGTTCCCGGTCAAGCCACGCCCCGACAATTGGGTTTTATTTCAACAGTGACCTACAAATAATCATAACCCTTATATTAATATGTTGTGTGTGTATAAATGTAATTTTGCTTTCTATTCCTCTACACCTCACTCAAATTATACTGCACAGCTGTGTATTATATATATATATCACGTTAATAAATACAAGATAAAAATGAAATACATTAATATTTACATCTAACTGTTGTAGTCTTGAAAAAGTTAGTTTGGTGTTTTGTATTTTTTGGCAATTTAAGTTATAGTAGGTGGGAATTGTACAAACTATTGAAATTACCATTCACTGCGAAGACGTCTGAATAATGGCAAACCAATGAATAAAGTAACAACATTAAGGGTGCGTTACAATGTGATGCTTGATATTAATCAAAATGTTATTTAACAATTAAGGACTGTCCGTAATGTTGAGTATTCGCAAACCCATTCAGCAGTTCTGAGTCTGTTTTCAATGTAAACTTGCTGACATCTTATGACAAAAATAAAAGGGGACTCCTAGTAAATCAACACTATGTTATTGATATAATTTATTTAAAAAAAAAATTGAGTTAATTGTAATTTAAGTCCTATAGCTTGTAAGCCCATTTGAGCATGGTCCTCCTCAACCTATTGTTCCTATAACATTGTATAACGGTCTTATTTATGAATTATAAAATGTCTCCCTTTTATGATATTGTTAAGCATTGCATAATACATTCGCGCTATATATATATGCCAATAATAATAATAATAATAATAAGTCCTTTTTTGGTTGAACTCTGGAATGTTGTGGGACAAGACTGTTTGTTTATTCGGCGCCTGTAATTTAGAACTGTACAAGTCTAGAAGTCGCATATGTAGGATTTACAAAGTTATTCACAAAATTGAGAAACAAAAGTGAATTTCAAATATAAGGCCAAAATGACCAAATTCTCTTGGAATTCACTTTAAATTCTCACTTGAGTGAATAACCGTGCTTTGATAGTTTGCCATCTGTGGCCAGATCAGACACAGCAGGTGGAAAACGCACAACATTTAAAATGTCCTCTATCGTAAAAAGGTTAATTTTTATGTCCGTTACTATATAAAGTAACTTGCCTAACTTCCGTCATACTTGGGTTAAGGCAACCAGTTACCTTATGGCTTCCATTGACATACTTTCACTGTATCCAAGACCTCAATCAATAATGTCATATTACAGATCGTTATATAATTTTGGGCGGTCACAGGGATTCTTGGGTTTTTGGTGGAATTGATCCGACAACGGGAGCAGCCGTACTGCAAGAAATCGCAAGAAGCTTTGGCAAAAAACTGAGAGAAGGTACAAATCTATCTTACTTAATTACTGTAATGTAATGTAAAATTTTATTTTTTTCATCAAATAAACTTTTTTAGAGTTATTTACTCTTATTTTAAAATGTTATATGGTAGTGCATAATTGTGAATATTGGCAGGACTGGGCATGCGCAGTAGTGAGAAATACAATGTATGCTCACTATAGCTATACAATGTATGCTCACTGAATTTGAACTTAAGGTAGTTGTTCTGGTGAGTATAGTCAGTCCTTGCAGTGTTTAAATACAGTATAGGAACAATTCTAGTGTCCACTCCAGGCCAGTGTTTGGCCAAGCCCTTGCCCTGCCCCCTCGATCTCAGCCACTCCAATGCTTTTCCTATAGAAAGTATTGGTTTGGCTGAGATCGTCAGTTGTGAAGATGTCACTCAAGGAGGTGAATTGGGGTGTGGGGTCAGCTCTGGCAGACCTGCGTGGTGCTGGAAATAAGGTATCATCAATGGAGGAAAAGCCACCTAAATGGTGGTTTTAACACTATTGGGGTCAGGAATACACGTATGTGTTCCTGACCCAATAGTGTTCCTTTAACCTACTTCTCCTTTCTTTGTACTGTCATAAAATGTTCATAGTTATGCTATCAAGGTAAAGGTACAGCGTTTGCCATTCATGAAAATGCATTGTAGATGCACTTGTAACTAACTCCCCTAAAACTGTAAGCTCCGGAAGATCCTCACCACCTTCTGCTCCTCTACATCCAACTTTTTTTGCTACTAAGCGTGGGTAGAAAACTCTAGCCCTAATGAGTGGAGAAAATGGTATGAATAAAAGTAAATATATAAATGAATCAAATATTGACAGGTAGAAGATCTCAACTAGTATTACAAGCCCCCCATTAAGGCTAGAAAAAAAGTAAATAAATAGATATAGGTACACAGCCCTAAGCGTACCAGGAGATCTAATACTGACTGGACGAGATTCAGCAGCAAATTTCTTTAATGCTGCACTTAAAAAATAAAAAAATGTTATGCTGCTGAATCTCCCTCCACTTAAGAGTCGGTATTAGATCTCCTGGTGCGCTAAGGGCTTTGTACCTATATCTATTTATCAACTTTTTTGTTGTTGCAAGTACTTGTTTGTTGTTTGACCTATTGTACAGGACTTCATTATAGATAACCATAATAATAAATGTAGAATTTGCTAGTGACTCATTCTCCCATTGTAATTTAAAATATAGTATAATGTAAAATGCAAGCTATCTATGAAGTACATTAAAATCACAATACAGAACAGAAAAATGTAAGGGTAAGGGATGGCCCACAGTGTGTGTGTGTGTGTGTGTCTACATGTCTGTGTGGATGGGTCTGTGTGTGTGTGGAAATGTGGGGGGGACCACAGTGGTTTCTAGTTACGCCTCACATACACTAACACACCCACGCATGCAACATGTTTAAGTCACCCTCCTGTTTCCTACCTTTTAGGTGCAGGAGGGTGACTTTCACTGGGGTCCAGTGGTGGCTCAGCCTGATGGGAGTCAGAGTACACACTCTGACTCCCTCCTCTTCATCCTCCCATGTGGCTCCTGGTGGTTGCTGGGAAGAAAGTGTCTATGGCAGTCATTTCCTCTTAGCTCTGATGTCCTCACAGGGGGCTCGGTCGCGCTCTTAAAGCGCCGTAGCGCTGACCGGGCCCCCTGGATATTCTTTGCCATTGGATGGCCCTAACAGCATGGACCGCGGAAGGCACCTCAGTCGCTGCGACCACGCTAGTACCACCTCTGCATAGGGTTCATGTTGGAAGCACCTAAGTTAGATATTAGAGTACTTAAATGCATCCCTTCCTGAGTGTAGTAGTATTTTGCATTTGACATGTGATAAACTAATTCCAGGCTGGAGACCCAGAAGAACAATTATTTTTGCAAGCTGGGATGCAGAAGAGTTTGGACTGTTAGGATCCACTGAGTGGGCAGAGGTGAGATATACATATATATATATATATGCATTTATAAATGATGTTTTGTTTTATATTTTTAACCCGAACCTGCAGTCGCCATTTAAAAAAATAAAATTTTTAAAGCCACAATTTTTAAATTTTGAAGGTGCAATGAGTTTGCCCAACATTTGTTTCACTGTTGAGGCTTTCTAGAGACGCATTACTTACCTGCCTGAAATCAGCGAATCGAGAATAAACCCAGGCCGGACACTCAAAGGCACTTTAACACAATAACTCCATAAGTTTATCTGTATTGTCCGTACAGCTATTCATAGCAAAATAATTTCTGCTGACCAATGTGAATAGCTAACTGGAACGTGTGACAAAGTGACGGGTGTGCAATATATCACCAGTTGTTTGAAATGAACAACCAGCCATGTGATCATATTAACCATGTGTTAATCTTACACACAAAGTGAACTTCTGGAATAATATAAACTGATTTGGGCACACTGGGTCTTGGCTTGTAATTATCTCATTATGTTGCTTTCCATGTCGATGACTAACAATGCTAAAAGTTGCCATGGGCAATGTAATCCCAGCGCACGGAGCTGGTTCTTTGAACTTCTCATCAAAAAATATTTACCGTGTATAAATAAATGTTTTGCCTTGCTTGATATGTTTGTTTTTAAATAATTAATAGTCATTAAGTTGTATCTGCACTGCAAGGATGACCGGTAAGAGAGGATTGAATTTTATTCACTAAACAGGGAATTAAAAATAGTAAACTGAAAACAGAGTATTGAAGTTTAGGTGTAACTAGCTAATTATAGTCCATCTTCGCTATAATAACCGCTTTGACTATTTTAGTCTGAATTTTGCAATTCAGTTTCCAGTCAACCACAATCCACTGTTTGGTGAAAAACCTCTGATGTTCTACCTGTAAGTGAAAGGGGGAATAGATAATGTATATTAGATAGATTAGATAGGATATATGCACTGCAGATTGTCCGCACACTTGGAAACTTACATAAATGTGCAGTGAACAGTTTGTGTAATGCAATATATCAAAAGCTAGTTACATGATAAATTCTCTTGTCTACTGTTTTTTTTGTTTGTTGGTTTTTTTGTCAACGGTAAATGAGGAAACGGACTTATAAGAAATATATGCATCCTTATATAGTCCATGTTAAGGAGAAACTAAAATCTGGATATTTAAAATGCCCAAATATTTGTTTTAACTTAAAAAAATTTTGAAAAATAAACTGTGTGTGGGGCTGCAACCATACATGGTTCTGCCATAGCACCTACTCATTGGTGGCTAGGCAATATACCTTCTGTAGAAAGATAAGTCCTGTGCTCACTCCCATCACTGGGCGGCAGCAATGACTACAGTACACATCAGCCCCAATATATAGTAAAAACCAAAGAAAAACAAGTTACCTGCGCTCTCTTCTTAATCCCTATGTATTTTTAAACAAATGGAGGTTTTTTAGTTACCTCCAATAGCCATGAGAGGATGAGCCCACCTGCCAACGTCAAGGCAGTCCTCCTTTTTTAGTTACTCCCCAATGGCCATGAGAGGATGAGCCCACCTACCAACGTCAAGGCAGGCCCCCTTTTTTAGTTACTCCCCAATGGCCATGAGAGGATGAGCCCACCTACCAACGTCAAGGCAGGCCCCCTAGGTGGGTCCTAACTCTAAACATTCACCCTGCTTCCTTGAGCCTCTGGAAAAAATCTCTACTGAGACAGAATGGGGTATTTTTTATATACACCCCTATATATTATTAACCCTTAATAGGGAACACATGGGATGGGCAGCTGCATTGTAACAAGGCTGTGTGATACAAAAAATGGATAAAAATGCAGAAAGAGAAGTCCTGCGCTCACTCCCATCACTGGGCTGCAGCAATGACTACAGTACACATCAGCCCCAATATATAGTAAAAACCAAAGAAAAACAAGTTACCTGCGCTCTCTCCTTAATCCCTATGTATTTTTTAAACAAATGGAGTTTTTTTAGATACATCCAATGGCCATGAGAGGATGAGCCCACCTGCCAACGTCAAGGCAGACCCCCCCAGGTGGGTCCTAACTCTAACCATTCACCTTGCTTCCTTGAGCCTCTGGCAAAAATCTCTACTGAGACAGAAAGGTATTTTTTATATACACCCCTATAAATTATTAACCCTTAATACTTTCTGCATCTCCAACATGACTGTTATATTATGACTGTCTTGAGGACTGGTACCATCCCCATATCCTTGCACAGGTACCCTCTCATTACATTTAAAACTGAATGTGTAAATGAAGACAATAGCAATTCATCCTTTTTGGAGAACAATATGTTTTATGATCATCCTGATGATGGACCAAGTTGATAAAGTGGGGAGAATATGCAACAACGGTACCAAAACAGGTCACCTAACGCTGTACCTTCTATCATTTCCAAATGTTAATTTAATTTATATTTAATATTTTCTGCAGATAATTTAGCCTTTTATATAGTGATCTGCTCAGAAATGCAATAGACACTACATATAATTTTCTTTTCTTTTCTTTTTTTTTATCTGAAGGAAAATGCAAAAATTCTCCAGGAACGTGGTGTAGCTTACATTAACTCAGACTCTTCTATAGAAGGTATGAAATTAACCAGCCTGTTTTCATTATCCACACAGGTTTCTTAAAGATTTTTTTTTTAAAGGTACGATTTTCCAGCAGTTGCACTTATGGGTGGAAAAAAAAAAGTTGATTTTAAGTAGAATGCTTACGCAATAAGACAAAAAAAAAAAGCGTAAATATTAAAAACAAAAATTAAAACATTGCTAATTTTGGGTTTTAATTGGTAATGAGCAATTTTTAACACAATGGAGTTGTAGACGTATTACAAGAAAGGATTCAGCTTCAAATAAACTGAAAACCATTTGGCAAAATCACACCTACCATTTTTAACTCCCATCAACACACAGGATGCATAGCACAAGACAAATATATTACATATTAAAACACAGACATGTATCAAGAAGTGATACAAGAAGTGAGTGTGTCTAGTTTAACCTTTATTTTCAGGTAGATCCCTCACCTCCCTGGTCAAAGCATCCATCACGATGACATGTCGCAAAGGGCACCTTGCTACCAATTTATTTTTTCTCTTTTTCAGGCAACTACACTCTGAGAGTTGATTGCACACCACTGTTGTACAAACTGGTTTATAATCTGACCAAACAGGTAATTTATTTAATGAGTGTCTTATTCTTTTGTACAGGAACGTGGGTATAATTCTTCTAAACGGTAGTAGCAAACAAATTCAGTTTGAATCCGTAATCTTGGTGGGAAACAAAAGTCCATCAAGTTCAACCATTCAGCCAAAGCTTTAGCTGTCTGTCCAAATCTTTATTCTGAATTCAAATAATGGAATCGGATTTGATTTTATTTGAATTTTATTTAATAAATTCATTAAGAAACAAAATTAGGACGAACTTAATTATTTAACATCTGTGCGGTGAATAAGAGAAATTGCATACAACAAGGCTGTCGGCTGCTTCTGTTTTAACCCCTTTAGATGCCACAATTATCCTTTAATCCCATGTGTCGTGTGATTGGGGGTCCCACCCAATTCAGAATCCTCCCTTGTCCCTCATCCATTGCAGGTGAGGTACAAGTAGCCACCTACTAAGGTGCCTGTCACTTTCTCCCCAATACACTGAGCTGTAGAATTGGGGAGGTTAATTATTTAACATGGAGGGACCTCTTACAGGGTTGTCCATACCCTTCAACCATTGCCAGCAGGTGTGGAGGTAATAACCTTTAAAGGGGAGCTGTAACTTTTTATATTAAATTAAATTTTGATTTTCATTAAATTATACATTGAAAATTACATTTCCCACTTCACAAATAGATATTGTTTAATGTAGGGATAAGTAAACACCATCATATTTAAAACAACAACAAAAAAAATTGGTTTATGCATTGTTCTGGAATTAATTTAATAGCCATAGAAGTTTGACCGCAGTGACCGCAGATGTGAACCATTCGACCCATCTAGTCTGCCCAGTTTTCTAAATACTTTTATTAGTCCCTGGCCTTAGCTTATGCCTATCCATGCATAATTAAACTCCCTCAGTGTGATGACCTCTACCACTTCAGCTAGAAGGGTATTCCATGCAGCCACTACCCCTTCAGTAAAGTAATACTTCCTGATTATTTTTAGATTTTGGAAATAAAAACAAAGCACTGTTAAGTGGATTGCCCTCCAAGGCTCTGTGTTGAACCATAGTAGTTCTTTCGAATCAGAGTAGCGAGTGCAGATACCAATTTTAAGAACTGTTCCTATACATTCACACTGCGTTCACAACTGTTCTAGAATGCTCTCTGATCTCGTGTTCCTAATACATGACAATGTGTTCTTTTAACGTTAGTTTTTATTTCTAGCAGGTAATACATTCCAAATGTATTTTTACTCATAGTTTATAAAAACACACACTTTATATTCATTATAATCATTTTTCAACAAAGTGCAAATTTAGCCTTGTCCTTCTATCTTTAACTTTTTGTTTTATATGCCACCGTTTTAATTTTCTAAAAAAATACTAATTATGTCATTCTTGCTATGACCACTAGGTGTCACTCTTTTCCCATATTTCTTATACATATATTACTGTGCGTTAATAATGTGCCTAAATTCCCAGATTTTTACTATTAACATGACGTAAAGTCATGATTTTATTAAAGACACGGAGGCAAGTATTATGCATATCTCTTTCTTTATCACTCTCAGCAGAAAAGATAGAGAAATATAAATATATCAAAATGAAAGAAAAAACTGTATAGGCACACAGGCAACCAATCACATAACAGAGGAAGTGACTATAAAAGGCCTGTGTCTCCCACAATCCCTCTCTTTCTTGCGAACCGAAGACCAGGAAACATGAACCGACATCACACACACCGATAAGAACAGGAAACAGCAACAAACCGAACTTCAAGCTACAAAAGAGGGAGAAATATGGTAAAATCCAAACTCCAAACTGAAACTCACCAAATAAATCCATCAGGAGCAGTCTAGGAACTCAAACCTAGAATACATAAAATTACCATTAGTACCAAACCATGGAAAAATTTAAACTGCTTCAGTAAATATACACAATAAACACATACAGCATCTCATCCTAAAACCCAACACCGAGAGGGTGGGTGGGAATAATACTCGCCTCCGTGTCTTTAATAAAATCATGACTTTACGTCATGTTAATAGTAAAATCTGGGAATTTTCTTAAAGACACGGAGGCTCCTATTATGCAAGTTCAAAGCTGAGCCACCATATGAGATGCAATGTGATCAACGGCCTGAAATAGAGAATCACGAAACTCGACATTTGCCACCGGACAACAGCCGGTAAGGTTTCCTCCAAACGACAACCGTCCTCTGAGGTCCTGGACGTCATACCTCCATGTACCAAGTGGGATGCAACAAACGACATGTCGATACCAGCCAACATAGTAGTCATTAAACCCATTGCACCAATGTAGGAGTGGACACCGGTAGGTGGGGAGCGCCAGAAGGAAAGAACGTGCACGGTCCGGAGAACGTAGTGGCTGCATAACCTCCAGGTAAGTCTTCAGACACCCCACCGGCCATAGCGTCAAAAACGTCCTGAATGTAGGGTAAAATTTCTAGCTCCAGGTGGCCTAGCAAGGTGAATCCTCTACATAGATGATCTACGAAGGATATTGACCAACTAGGAAAGAAAAATCCCAAAATCCAATGTCGAGGGTTAGATACGGAAACCAGTGTTAGTCCCACGCATCAACCGGACCACACTTGTCATGGTGACCTAAGGCCGATCGATTACCCGGCGTCCATGTGTTACAGAGGAGACAGGGAGTAAATCGCGGAACGTCCGAGATAATCCAAGCGCACCGAAAGGAGTCACGTCATCCGGTGTAGAAGGCCTTGGTCCACTAAGTGTGTTCCCACTTGGTCTAGAAGGGTTCTGAACGCTTGGAATCAAACCTGGGCCAACTATCGCCATTCTCCGTAATCGAGGAAACCATGGGTGCGACCTTCGCAGAGCAGCAATCAACACCAACGCAACCTAGTGCCGGGCCAATTTCAAAAACCTGCGAGCAACCAAGTTGAACGGAGGGAAGGCCTACATCCAAGTATCCGGTCAATCCTGAATGAACGAGCCAACCACTACAGTCGATAGGTACCGCCTTCCAGCCCTAAAACTTTGGCAACCAGGTGTTAAGGCAAGATGCCAACAGATCCACTTCGAACAGCTTCCACAACCGTTGCAAAACGTGAAAAACACCGAAGCGTATATGCGCCAGTCTCCAGAAACTCTTGAATAATCGTGAATTCCAAGCGGCCCTAGAAATGTCTAGGCCTGGAACGTGTTCTGCTGTCACCGAGACCCTGTGAAGACAAAGTCTCCAGAAGCCTTATGCCACAAATAGCCACGTGTGCGATTTCATGCCCTGTAGCTGGTCGATGGAACTCATCGCTGACATACAGTCCACTCAGAGCATAACGCAGTCATTAGCGCGACCCGGGCAACACTGCAAAAAGCAAAAGGTTCCCGCCAAGAGTTACAAACAGTTGATGTGAAACATCTTCTCAAACTTGGACCACTCGTCCCTTGAAGAAAAAAGATTCACAGCTCACAGAGGGTCCCGCTGATCCAGGTCTACCTATGAGCCAAGCCATCGGATCAGTTAGTCTCTGGACCTGTCGTCCAAATTCCGCCTTGCCTCATAAGAGTGATCCGGACAGAGATAGGAATCCTTCTGACTTGAAGGGATCGAAAGTGAGGTGGTCCTGGAGATGTAGTCCGGATGGAAGCCATAGGCAGGTTTGGTACCCTCACGAAATGCCTGATCACCAGGTCCTCTGTTCTAAAAGTCCACATGACTACCTTGGTCATGGTTTTCATCTTGGAGCCAGGGAGGAACAGAAACAGCCTGATAGAATTCCATCGTGAAACCCAAGAAAACTCCACCGTCTGTGAGGGATACAGAAAACCGACTTTCCAACTGCTCATAATAAATTCCATCTCTGAAGCACCGTAAACGGTTAGTTGACATGCAACCGTAACTGGTACCTGGACAGGGACATGACCAGGACGTTGTCTAGGTAGATATTCAGACAGGTATCCCTTGTACCTCATGGTGGGATACCCAGAAGCCGATGAGAGACCGAACAGTAGCCCTAGAAAAAACTAGAACGTTTCCTTTGCCAGGCAAAAACAGAGAAAAAAACCCTGTATTCCGTGCTTATAGTAACCGCTACAGGATATTCCTCCAATTTCAGATTGGCCATCTAATCTGATGCCTAGAGATGATCCCGGAGGCAGTGGATGCCCATCAATGGAAGTGTTGGTACCAAAGGAAAAACAGAGAGGTCGGGTAGCGAACCCCTCCCTGCCGTTTAGGTACCAAGACTAGGCTGACCTGAAGCTCGGTAACCACAGGGCAACTCTCGAATTGCCCCTAAGGCGAACAGATCGCGGATCTCCGTGGAGAACCACGATTCCGGTCCCCCTGACAGGCAAGTGCAATGGGGCCAAAAATGCTGAACAGGCTAAGATAGAAAAAACTCTAGACGGTAGCCCCGCACCGCTTGGAGAAACCATGCGCCTATAGTCAAGGCAGCATCCGTAGTAGAAACTGGGCCAAACCTGTCCGCCACCCGTCCTTGAGGAGGAGGGGAAACAATGGGTATTCATCAGAAGGGCGTCCGCCCGACGTGTTACCACGGGGTGGTAGGGACTTAAAATATATTCTCCCCCCTGCTGGGGAGGAGAGTGGAGGCTAGAGTTTGTGGAAAATCCCGCATAGTGAAGAAGGAGCTTTGGCGTGTTCGGAACAAGTTCCGTAAATCACGGCCAGACGGGCGGCTCCCATTACGCCCGGCCCCATGCAGCCCGATGCAGCCGTCCTGTCAGATTCCCCGCTGTAGCGGAATCAAGTAGAACATATACTTTGTACAGAAAAAAATGAGGGTGGGGGACCCAGTGAATCCATAAATAAATCCTGAAATTCTCCAGGGAGAAGCCCAGAGCTATTGAGGTTATCAGCCCGATTCATTAAGAAAAACTGGGGACTACCCAGAAGGGGTCGGACCCCTAACACCTACCATAACCTCATAATCCTTCTCCTCACTCCAGTCGGTAACCGACCTCTCAGTACGGGGTCTAACCCGTATCCACAGTTTGGTCTTTTTAGCCCGACCAGGGGCTCTTATGCATGGTGGGAGCGCGCCATCTTTGACCGCCTCAGCGAGTCCGTCATAGCAGGCAGGACCTGCATCAATGAGTGGGATATGAGGTGATAAGCCTTTGCCGTAGCCTTACGGGCCCCGGGCAAGGCGGGGCAGCAGGGGGGTCCCAAACCCAGTAGAGTAGGGGTAGCCGCAGGGGGCACTAAGGGAGCTTGCATCAAAAAAACTGGGAAAGCAAAGTCGACTCCGCTCCCAGGGTAGAGATAAAAATATTTATGGCATGGACCACGCCATGCTGGAGACTAGTAAGGTCTGACAAAAGCTCCCAGGGGTCACAGACTGCTCTGTTGCCCCTGGGAAAAAAAATCATTAAATCGGCCTCCAGGCCCATCACCCTCAGCCTGCATAGCAAGAAGGGTTAGTATATAAAATGAAAATGTATTGTCTACTCGACAAAAACAGACTTAACACAGACAGTAACACATATAGATCTAAAAGGAAAAATATATAATTTATTTAAGATAAATAAAATAAACAGTCAGATACATACAGCAAGATCAGGTCCCTCTGGTAAGAAAGTTAACTTTTAAATTAAAATCTTAACATGTATGCTGATGCCCAATAAGAAAAATTTAAAGTATGAACCTATCAGGACAGGGTTGAGTAACCCACAGGAGGAAAAAACTGTTAATTAGACTATATATATATATATATATATATATATATATATATATATATAAACAGCAAACAAAAGTACCTGAATGGTGGTGTGCCCAGGAAAAAAGAAAACCCCAGAGGCTGACAGGGTAAGGGGAGGACGGCCAGGTAAGAGGAGAGGGGACCCAGTAAGCCCGCGGTAAAATCGCGGCAATCCCCGATCCAAGTGGCATGAGCACCTCGTATACAGCAAAAAACTGCAGGGGAGGTTCGCGTGCACAGCACCCACGCGCTCCAACCCGTCTGCACCCAGGGAGCCACCGCTGACAGGAGCGGAGGCTCGCGAGTGCCTTCCCGACCGCAACACACATGGCCACCCACAATAAGAGGAGAGGAGTATGAGAGGTAGGAGAACGGCGGGGAAAGCCTGACCGGACAGCAGGGGAGAAAACCAGGCAGGGGCACACCACCCAGGCACAGGATAGGGCAAAGATAAGCAAAAGCCCCAAACAGCACAGCAAAACATATAAGATATACAATTAAAGAAATTCAATAAATTAAAGATTAGACCTAGTGTTGAGCAAATGAGTACTTAACTGGTCTGAGAGCAGCAAAGAAAGAGGAGGATTGTGGGAGACACAGGCCTTTTATAGTCACTTCCTCTGTTATGTGATTGGTTGCCTGTGTGCCTATACAGTTTTTTCTTTCATTTTGATATATTTATATTTCTCTATCTTTGCTGCTGAGAGTGATAAAGAAAGAGATATGCATAATAGGAGCCTCCGTGTCTTTAATAAAATTATCTCTACTCCTTATACCTTAACATTTGAAAATGTCAAGAATACAGTATAGTAACCCTTTAAGAACTGCTGATATTCCAGACACATTGCAATATTTTGCTGCACCATTAATCGTTTAACTACAGATGTTATATTTTCATATTATTATATCACTTTTTGTACTGTGCTCACTTGCTATTAGACACACAGATAACAATGGTATATAAAAGTTCCTTTAGACTGCCAGATGTTCAATTAACTCCCTAACTACAAGATGACAGTAGTCAGTGTGCATGGCAGAGCGCACGCATGGTGTAAATGCTTTTTATGTCAACAACGGTTCTACCGACAGGGGCATTGAGTAACATTTCACACAATCAACACAGACCATTACGAATAGGTTTTAAAGTATTTATTTACACATCAGGACCCCAAACCCTCACTACTTAAGCACAAAATAAGGAACAATATCTTAATACTTTTAGAGCTGTTCCTGTCTAGAAATCAGGATAGCTGTATGTCTATCCAAATCTTTGGGGACTCGTCCATTGTATTGGGCAAACCAATGCTGGTAGAATATTTCAACGATTTGTTGCTTTTTAAGAACAGTTACATAATCTCCACCGAGGAAGAATAAATCAGTATTTTTTGATAAATTGCTTATAAAATGCATTTACAGATATTTATTATAATAATTTATGGTGTAACTCAGCTGCTATCAATCATGACCATCATTCTTAAATGTACCGATATCTCAAACAAATGAAAGAATTGTATTCACTGTGTTATTCATTGTTCGTGCCATTTCTTAGCGATATTTATTCATTTACTGAACCATGGCAGCTAGTTAATTCATGATATATGAACAGAATTTCCCAAATTCCAAATGCTCAATGCATAAATAGTTAATTTGACCCTAAACTGGCAAATATGTGATGCTCTCAAAGCATCTTAACCCCTTCTTGACAGCGGACAATGTGAATTCCTTTATCGTGACATTAAATATGTGAAAAAGGAAAAAAAGAGTAATAGAATAAAACTCTAGATAATGTTTTTTGTTTTTCTACTGGATTCACTTTCCCTTTGTTTAGCGCAGGGGTTGCCCAAATTTGGCCCTCCAGATTTCATTAGACTGGCAGAGAATTCTAGCACTATAATTTATGTACTTTAAATGCTGCAGATCATATATTGCGAGAAGCCTTGGCAGTTGAAGATTTAAGAGTGATGGATGTTGTGCTTAATGCAACTTTAATATTTCAGTAAAAAAAATAAAACTCTCAGTTTGTAGATGCAAATTAATTTTCTTGTCATTTAAATGTGTTGGGTCACTAACCCGAGCTGCCTGGAGCCTTTATATCTTGGCATTATTTTCAATTTGTCACGTTCCGTCCTGTCCAGAATCCAGAGAGGTAAAGTGTGAAGGGATTTCACTTTATCTCTTTCTCCACACACGCGCTGCCATGGTTACTCAGTCAAAAAAGATCAGATTGTATTGGAAGTGGTTACAAAAAATAGGATCCCATGCGGGTTTAGGTCTGGAAGCAGCTGGGTCGAGAATATACTGTAATTCTTCTATTTGCTTTTTTTCTTTTTGCGCTTTTTTTTTTTTTTTTCTTTTTTCGTCTCTCAGCAAAATCTGTTACGGAGCAGTCACTAACTCCGTTCACCTTGTTACTGCTCATCCCAGTTCCCCTTTGCCTGCGTTTAACATGCACTGGTTGTGGTATTTTCAAACCTTCACGTTGCACGCTTCACCTGCAATTAGAAAATTGATTTTAGAATAAAAGTTAAGCCAAAAGCACCATAAGCCAAGCGTTTAACGTGATCGCAGTAATCCTCTGAGAGAAGGAATGATGGATGATAAGTCCGTCTGAAAAGAGTTTTGTTAAAGCTAGTCTCACCTTCTCCTCCTGTTATGATAACCCAGACTGGCACTGGATCTAATCCCATATTTCACTATGTTGGTTTCAGATTTTTATGATTTCAGCAATATTTATGAATTTACTGACCCATGGCTGTCCTTTACAGATTGCTAGCCCAGACGAAGGCTTTAAAAACAAGTCTTTATATGAGAGCTGGCTTCAAAAAGACCCTTCTATAGACAAACCAGATTTGCCAAGGTAAGTACCTGCTTTCACTATATACCATACTGACACATTGCCTCTGTGAAATTTGAGTTACAATATACAAGTGAACAAAATAAAAATACAATGAAATCATAATCAAAAGATTATTAATGCAACAGAAATAAAACAAAGAGAAGCATGACCAAAAAGTAGGGTATCTCAAACCAGATACTCGCTTCTTCAATCCTGAGATCATTTTAGGTGAATGATATAATATATGTTTTATGTCTTGATTTAATTATTGCTGTAGCCACTTGTTAATCATTTATTTGGTAAATACTTGTTTCCTTTTGGACAGGACAATATCAAGATTATATTTTTCAGGCTACAATGTGTGCACTTTAGGAGATGAGAGATACTGTCTTACTTGAAGGCGGAACAGTCACACAGTAAGCCTCACCTGATCTTCATGATCGATTTGTCTGTAACCTCGATACACCGATCAGTCACAACGTTAAAACCACCTGCCTAATCTTGTGTAGGTTCTCCTCATTCTGCCAAAATAGCTCTACTGTGTCGAGGCATGGACTCCACAAGACCTCTGACCGTGTCCTGTGGTATCGGGCACAAAGACATTAGCAGCAGATCCTTTAAGTTCTGCACATTGCGAGGTTGGGGCCTCAATGGATCTGATTTGTGGTTTCAGCATATCCCACAGATGCTCAAGCGGATTGAGATCTGGGGAACTTGGAGGCCAAGGTAACACTTTGAACACTCTGCAGAGAATTGTTCAGCATTGCTTTGAAGAACAGGACAGGGAACACTATTTCCCTGCAGGGTTGTACATTGTCTGCAACTATCTCTAGGTAGGTGGTACATGTCAAAGTAATATCCATGTGAATGCCAGGACTCAATGTTTTCCAGCAGAACATTGTCCAGAGCATAACGCTGCCAATACCAGAGTGCCTTCTTCCCATAATGCATCCTGCTGCCATCTCTTCCCCACCTAAACGATGCACATGCACCCAGCCATCTACCAGATTTAAAAGAAAATGTGATTCACCAGACCAGTCAACCTTGTATCATTGACCCACGGTCCAGTTCAGATGTTCATGTTCCCATGGGCACTCTGACCAATCTGCAGCTACGCAGCCCCATATGCAGCAAACTGTGATGCACTGTGTGGTCTGACACCTTTCTATCATGGCCAGCATTACGTTTTTCAGCAATTTGAGCCACAGTAGCACTTCAGTGTGATCAGATCAGGAGGGGCTGGCCTTCGATCCCCACCGGCATCAATGAGCCTCAGGAGCCCAAAACCCTGATGCTGGTTCACTTGCTGTCTTTCCTTTCACTACTTGTGGTAGGTAATAACCAATACCGTGAACACCCAACAAGACTTGCTGTCTTGGAGATGCTCTGACCCAGACATTTAACCATCAGTATTTGGCCCCTGTCAAAGTCACTCAGATGATGACCTTTTCACTTGCCCATTTTTCCCGCTTCCAACACATGAAAATCAAGAACTGACTGTTCAATTATGCCTCCCCTTGACAGGTGTCATTGTAACGATATAATCAATGTTATTCACTTCACCTGTCAGTGGTTTTATTGTTGTCGCTGATAAGTGTATATTGTACAGCGCTGTGGAATCTTCTGATGCTAGATATATATTGATATATCTGAATGGCTACAAAACGTCTTGATTACATTATTTTTCCATAATACAATCCTTCTTTGGCATACAGGTCCTTTGAATCAGGCCAGCACATGTATGTTACATTGCTGCCCAAATATTAAGATTTATGGGAGGTCCACTCTCAGGCATCCCTTGCTGTTTGCTGTTGACACATTTAATTCAGCTCTTCTCCAGATAGTGATGTGTCAGAACAGAAACCCTGCAGCACACCTTTTAGGGAGTAGTGCTGAATTAGAGGCATTTTAGGCTCCAGCGTTTATGGTTTTGGACACCCTAAATTCATTATTAACTACATGGTTTTTCAAACAGGATAAATAAACTCGGATCCGGAAGTGATTTTGAAGCATACTTCCAACGACTGGGGATTGCATCAGGACGAGTCCGCTATACCAAAAATAGGGTAAGGATGATGATAAATGTTGGGGGACCATAGACCAGATCTGTGCAGTCATGGCCAATTGGCTGTGGATTGTGGGATCAACAGTCCATGAACAGTTGAAGTGCTGCAGGTCTCCTTCTCTTAATAGACCTAACATAGTTCTGTGATTTGGGGAACTGAAGCTAAATTGACAATAGCAAACATCTGCTGCCCAGTAATTGAATGAATGAGTAGAATATTCAATATTCTGCAAATTGTAGAAGGCAATGTAAATCTCATATAGCTCGTTAAAGATTAGTTCATCAGACTACAAGAGCAGTCAAGTGAGATATATAATAAAGGAGAATTATTAAAGTTATTAAATAGATGAGCTTTGTGGGCTATTTATATAGAAGTCGTATTACACATGATGCAAAACACATCTTTTCTCTGAACATTCACAAACATTTTAACAGTATTTCATCAATATAACACCAACATTTCCGTTATTTTCTACAAGACTTTTTGTAAAATAGGTAAAGTTGTAGTAATAAAATAATACTCAATGCACCATAATCACTACAGGACATTTAATGCCCTATTTAATATTGTAGTCCTGTGAGTCTTTTTTTCTTCTTTTTTTTTTCTTTTTTTTATTCACCAGTTATTTTTCCAGGTTTATTTGTGAGTGACTCCCTATTTAGATTGTCTCTCTGTCTCAGTTCATGTATCGCTATTAAAATGAAGTAAAATGTGTTTAAAGTGGGTTCCAAAAGATCATAACAGAAATGTGTCCGAAATGTGATTTTGTATTCTGCAATAAATCTATTACCTATTTTAGAAATGTATGTCTATCTGCCTGTCTATTTTATTATATAATGCATCTTTATATCTAATTTGTCTATGCACACCATAAAGTACACACACAACTCACCTTCTGTTATTAATTCTGTCATCCAACTTTAATTCCCAACCCTTTCCTTGCGATTATTGATGTTCCAGTAGGGCTGAGGGTTCAAATCTGGCTTTTAATAGCAGACGATCTTGTTTACTTATCACATCAATAAATTGAATATCAAGATCAATATCAATATGATAGCACAGCTCTACTAATATTTTGGAATTTAACAATGTTTGTAATTAATGCTACACATACCATCAAATTTATTATTAATTTTTTTTTCTGCATTTTGCTACAACTCCTATTTGGACATTACCGTGGAATCTAGTGTTTTCAAGCACATTCTATTTTCAAATGTCCTCTAAACAAAACTAACATTTTGAATACATGCATGGCAATATGGTGCACCCCTAATCTGGTCATCACCTGGCATTTCTTTTTTCCTTTTTATTTAGAAAACTGACAAATACAGTAATTATCCCGTATATCACACTGTTTATGAAACCTTTGAGCTTGTTGACCAGTTTTACGACCCCACATTCAAAAAACAACTGGCTGTTGCTCAGATGAGAGGATCGCTGGTTTATGAGCTTGCGGACTCCATGGTTTTACCATTTAATGTCCAGGACTACGGGGAAGAGCTGAAGAATTATGCAGACAGTATTTATAAACTGGCCAAGAAGAATGATCATGAAATGGATGAATTCGGTGTATCATTTGGTAAATATGTAGACATGCAAGATATGGACTCTTTCTGTAACATAACTGGCATGCACATTCAGAAAATACTAAATGTTAATATTATGGGTCATCCAGTTATGGGTTCCTATCTGAAAACATAGATTTTTTTTGGGTGGGGGTGGGGGTGGGGGGTGCTTCTTTTTTTTTTTGCATTTACTTTTTTTGCAGAGGGAGCTTAGCTAGCATTTCAAAACTTTCCCAGCTCTCATTAGTGATAAATGAGGGGATGATGGATAATTTCCCCTGGTAATAGTATATGTTTATCCATTTACAGACTGAACGTAGTTCTGATTTAATGTATAAAAAGTGCTCAATTTCTTGGCCTCTTGAAATCTAGTTCTCGGGAACTCCAGTCTTAATACAATGAGTGCAATGTATCCATGTGCTGCAAAAATGTAAAGGGGAGCAGTCACCAATTCAATGTGCCTGCTGGTTTCACTGGTGACTACTATTAGTACTTTAGACCAAATTTCAAAATAAAACCCCCCACAAAAACCAGAAACCCCAAATTCATCAAAACTCTTCACCCCTACACTACAGTAGATCAAATCTACCTTTAAAATATATATCAAAATTTTCCTAAATGCTGGATATTATTGGTTTATATATTTGGCACAGTGAGTCACATGCTGCACATCTAATGCATGTTAAACAAATAATTTATTTTAGTTTGATCTGTGTTTAATTTTACATCCAGCTAATTGGTAATCACTTACTACCAATGCAATATAGGTTATTGATTTTTGAAGTGCGAAAAGTTAGTATACGTTGATGAATCACCCACCAGTACACTAATCGCATTCTCGCTGTAACCAGCAACCCATACCTAATAACACTCAGTTTCTAATGATACTTCCTCCCTTCGTCCTGTCTCGGTTGGAGTCCACCAAGTCTCTGTCCTTGGTCCCCTTCTATTTTATCTCTATACTGCCTCTCTTGACAAACATATTTCCTCATTTGGATTCCACTACCAACTGCACGCCGATGACACCCAGATATACCTCTCCTCACCGGACCTCTCCCCTGCTATCCTGTAACGTCGCCACGCTTGCCTTTCTTCCATCTCTGACTGGATGTCCTCCCGCTTTTTGAAACTCAAGGTCGTTAAAACTGAGCTCCTTCTCTTTCTTCCTCCTTATACTGATCCTCCTCTTTCGCTCTCCATTCAAGTTAGTGGTATCCACATCAGCCCAACCTTGCAAGCATGCTGTCTTGGTGTTACACTTGATTCAGGCCTCACCTTTGAGCCTCACATCCAGTATGTTACTAAATCCTGTAGATTAAATCTTAAAAACATAGCCCGCATCCACCCCTTTCTTAAGCAAGATGCTGCTATGGAGCTTGTTCATGCTCTAGAAATCTCTTGCATAGATTGTAACACTCTCCTAAGTGGTCTTCCCAGAAGCCGTATTGCCCACTACAGTCTGTAATGAATGCTCCAGTCGCTCCTCTCATGCCTCACCCTTCTGTCAGGCTTACTGTATCCTATAGGAGTCAATTCAAAGTACTAATCCATACCTACAAAGCACTGAACAATTCTAGCTTCTCGTATATCACTTCACTGATCCATAGGTATGCCCATTCTCGATCTCTCCTTCCTGCCCATGACCTTTTTCTGTCTGCTGCTCGCACACGTACGGCCAACTCACGCTTGCAGGACTTCTCGCGGGCGGCTCCTTTTCTTTGGAATAGCCTGCCTACCACCATAAGACTTTCCCCTAGTCTTCAATCGTTTAAGAAGTGTCTTAAAACCCATCTCTTCAGGAAAGCTTATGGCCTCCCAGAGTAACCTCTACCTCACATACCTGTCTTTTGCTCTCTCCTAAAGGGCAGCACTCTACTCTCTCCTCCAGCTCTGCTTCACTCCACCACCTTATTTGATTGCTACCTCCTGTCCTATTGTGTTTTACACCCCACCTGCTATAGACTGTAAGCTCGTTTGAGCAGGGTCCTCATCAACCTTTCGTTCCTTTAAGTTTTTGTAATTGTCTCATTTATAGTTAAATCCCCCCCTCTCATAATATTGTAAAGCACTACGGAATCTGTTGGCGCTATATAAATGGCAATCATAAAATTGATTTGTAAATATCTACTCTGCATGCTGTATAAAGTAGCTTTAAATCATGCGTGTAACAAGTGTAAAAAAAGTGCAAACCTGGTGCAAATTTGGAGCAAAATAGTGCTCCTACAATTACCCAGTGCTGGGTCGCTCCACACAAAATACAGTGTAATCTCAACTAAACCAAGAAATATGTGAGAGCCCACAACAGATGGTTTGATAAGATATTACCATACACTCTTACTGATTTCTTGGTTTGTTTGAGATTAAATAATATGTGCTTCATTTTTTTCATCTTATACAGACCCACTCTATTCGGCCATTAAAAACTTTACCGCTGCTGCTAATGGGCTCCATCAAAGACTTGACAAGGTTGATTACAACGAGTAAGTATTACATCTGTGGTGGGGGTTTTATGTAGTTGCTAAATCCTAGGTATTTTAGATGTCCTACTGAAAATTTGCTTGAATATATAAACATTCTTTGTAGAGGGCCAAATTGAGTGAATGATTACGCAATATTTGCGTGAAAAAGTATGTGATGTTTAGGCCCAGAGTCCGTCTCAATTTCTTCTAGAATTTCTAGACTTCATTCATGTTGAGCTTAGGACAGTAATGTATGAAGCGGCAGATGTTGAAGGATCGCTGTATGTCCATGGTGCCTGCCATAGTTAACATAGCTAATTTGAATACTGAATCTCTCTTGATTCTGGCCAGGGCTCTTTATTAACCCTATTGTGGTGGTTTTTCAACTTTATAAAAAAAAACAAAAAACAGGTAGATCTGAGTAAGATGGAATTTCAAAAGTTGTTTTTATTTTGTTTTATTTTTTATTTCCATTATAGATATTGTTTGATGTGATTTATTTCTCTAGTGGATGAATACAGAAGTATCAGGAAACTGCTGATTTTTTTTATTTGTGTTTTCAATTAGTAGAGAATCTTTTAAAACCAAGGGTTCTAATTCCGTTTCTCGCTTGCAGTCCTCTAGCTGTACGCATATTGAATGACCAGTTGATGTTTGCGGAACGCGCTTTCATTGATCCATTAGGATTACCTGGGAGGCCATTTTACAGGTAAGCACAAATGCATTTCACAGAGAATGTATCAGGAGTTGTTGGATATTATTCCTGCTTGTAAGTGAACTATAAATTGTGTTTTATAGTTCTATGTCAGGCTTAAAGGAATACTTCTATACCAGAGCAAAACTCCTAATTGGTGGAGCCACTTCCTGCTCCTGACAACTGTGCAAAAGTAAAGGAACATTTCAAGAGATATGCCCAGTGGTGCAGGGATGTGCTCATTGAATGGGAGCACTCAGTTGATGCACTCAGTCTCATAGACGATGTGAGATGTAGTGGTTATGGTGCTTGGAGTGTTCCTTTAATTAATTTGAAAGTTAAAAGGAATGGAATGCCTAGATTCCAAAATTAGTGTTTTTATTCATTTGAACAATGCAGTTAAAAATATGAATTTAACTTTTTCAAAATTCCCTTCCCAATTACATTTTCTTGGCTGCTTCTGTTATCTAACACAGGAAGCTGCTGGCAGGGAGCAATGCATTATACTGGAATTAAAAGGAAATTAATAGATCTATGCTTCAGATAAGTTAAACAAGAAGAAAATCAGAACCCCCCCTACTTCTTAGGAAGTATTGGAGGCTTTGAGATGTGTGCCTAGAGACACAGAAATAAAAATAAAATAACTCCTAAACATCAGATAATTGAGCAGTGAAATTGCAGACACATGCTGACTATGTTAATATTTTTAGATTTTTTTCATTTTTTGCAATATTTTGTTTATGTAATGCATTAAATGGGAAGGTTCATTTGCTAACAATTATGTCCATTTGATAAGTTAATTAATACACATTAACTTCATCTTTAGATGTTTGATCAGCAATGGGAAGTTGTGAACTCAAAAAGGTTGTATATGTTTTGTGATAAAAACACACAACCAAACTGCTAATATTTTAAGATAGTTCACTGAAACGACTTACCTGAAAACCGTAACTGGCACCAGGAAACAGATCCAGAGCAAAGCATATGTGCAAATGATAATTTTAACGTAGAACACCTGTATCATCCCCTGCCCTTTTTGACATACTTTATTTTCTACAATATCGTGAGTGTGGTATTGGTACAGGATTCTTGTATGAATAAGGGTTACACCGTCACAGTTTGTGTTTGA
Source organism: Pelobates fuscus (assembly GCF_036172605.1). Classification (NCBI taxonomy): domain Eukaryota; kingdom Metazoa; phylum Chordata; class Amphibia; order Anura; family Pelobatidae; genus Pelobates; species Pelobates fuscus. Next base: position 460,748,915 of record NC_086317.1, on the reverse strand, counting down.
CGATAGGTACGCTCAGGGGTCAAGTCCTGGGGGAAAAAGTGTGGGAACTTACCCAATATCCACCCCGCCCCCCAAAAAATAAAAAAAATTATACACTCCTATGCATATACAAATGCGTGCACATACACTCACAGGCACACATACACTCACAGACACACACATACAGACACACATAGAATGTGATGGCTGATAAGAACCATTCGGCCCATCTAGTCTGCCCAATTTTCTAAATACTTTCATTAGTCCCTGGCCTTATATTATAGTTAGGATAGCCTTATGCCTATCCCACGCATGCTTAAACTCCCTCACTTTGTTAACCTCTACCACTTCAGCTGGAAGGCATGTCCCAGAGTGTATCAATGAGTGTATGTGAATGTGTTTGTGCGTCATTTAATTTGTGTCAGTATGTGTACCTGTATGTGTGTTTGTATGGGTAAGTGAAACTGTATGTCAGTGAGCGTCAGGAAGTTAAATCGTTTTTCTGAGTGTATTATACATTTGTATATTGATGTACATTATAGTGATATATCTATATTGCAGGCATACTTTTAAAAATATGTTCATAATATATACACAGACATGGATACAACATACATACATTAGTAGAAATGCATCTATGCAAAATAAACATCACATACACATAAATCAAATTTAATGAGAGCTGCAGATTCCTCACAGGTTATTCACTGAACTTTGAAATGTATGAAGTGAAAATCCAGATGGCATTATTTAGGCCAAGCAGCAGATTTGGAAGCATCTACAGTGACCGAAGGAACACATACTCATTCACATACACTCCACACAGAGACACACACATGCACTCACACACACATGCACTCACACACACATGCACTCACACACACATGCACTCACACACACATGCACTCACACACACATGAACTCACACACACATGCACACACACACACATTCACACACTCACACACATACACATTCACACAGACACACTCACACACACACACTCACACACTCAGATACACTCACAGACTCAGACCCACACACACTCAGACCCACACAGACACACTCACACACACAGATGCTCAGACTCACACACTCAGACACTCAAACACAAATTATTTATATTTGTAATATTTACAATTGTCCACGCAGCCTCCCTACCTGGAGACCTGGTGTGGACCTGTCCCTGGGATCCAGTGGGGCTTCAGTGAGGCAGGTGGCTGTCTCCCTGTCATGGGGGGGCCACCTGATGGACCCCCCTGGCGGGCGGCTGTCTCAAGTATTTGATGGAATTAAATTTATTTACTACACGAGATTGGGCTTCATATTTAAAGTAAACATATGAAGAGAAAAGTTTTAGGCACATCTACATAATAATAATATATTAACTATGTCTTCGTTTTTAAAAAAAGAAAAAAAATCCAATTACCTAATTTTTTACTTGGCCATTGCTGTTACCCGCCCAATCTTTAAATCCTAATTAGAGGAAAATATTTTATATATCACTGAACATAAAATATTTAGTGCTACTTGCTACCAACTCCATATTTACCAACAGGAGAGGAAGGAGGTGGTTGAGATTTTCAGTAGAACACATTTTTTTTTTTTTTTTTTTAAAGCTAATTTTATGCGTGGTTCTCCTGTCACAAACCGAGCATGTGCCATAAATCATGAGTGGATAGATGGCACAGACCATCAATTGTGATCCACTATATGTGTGTCGAAAAACCACGTACAAATCCACACTATATGCCTTACAATTGGGATTGGTTTCATTTATATCTAATGCCTGGTTCTCAAGGCATACCATGTAAATTAATTTAACTGTGCATCTGAGAACTAAATGACATTTCCCAGGGCATGTGAAGTATAAAAACACACTTATCTATGCAGTACTTACACCGTATTAAATACTTCAGTCGAATTTAAAGAAGTGAACGAGTGAGGAACTGTCACTTTTAGTGAACGGACAGTTCCGCTTTTATTATTCATAACTGGTCAATTCATGTGAACTGGGTGATTGATAAAGAAACCCCTGCTGGGAAAGGACAAGTAGAGAGAGATTGCCTATTGGTGTTAATTACAATTTACCACCAAAGATTCATTTGTGTAATCTCATTAAATGAGCTGAAATGGCACATAGTGAGGATTGTAATTCTTGAATAAAATGTCTGAATTTTAAACTCTGCTAGATAGCAACTTTTAGCGTGTAATACAATATATACACATTTGAAACAAGATTTGAATATGTACAACTACTATTTTTCTTTTTCTTTTTTAACTCCTATTACCCTTCTATTTTTTAGGCATATCATTTTTGCTCCAAGTAGCCATAACAAGTATGCAGGGGAATCATTTCCTGGAATCTACGATGCTTTGTTTGACATTGAAAATAAGCACGATCAGCGAACAGCTTGGGAAGAAGTAAAAAGGCAAATTTCAATTGCAACCTTCACCGTGCAGGCTGCTGCCGAGACTCTCAGGGAGGTTTCTTGAATATCATCAGTTGAAGTTACAGAGCAAGTGACTCAAGAAACTAGCAGCTATTTAACATGAAAAACAGAAAATAAATCTGTTTGCTGTATGATACATGTGTAAATCACTGGCAAGCTCATTTAGATGAGTGTATTGTTTGACATTGGTGCAATAATTCACAGTATTTTTCAAGCTATTTTGGTTCACCACTTCTGAAGTGATACTCTTGGACCACGATCAAGGTCTTTCACTGGTTCCAGGGGAATGTAGAATGCTGATGTATATATGAAATGTCACGTTTTATTTCTATGCAATATGTACTATTAAATATTTTTTAAGTGAATACACAATTTTTTTTTTTACAAATTTTATGGGGGGGGGGAGGGAGGTGGGGGTTGGGAGGAGATGGTGGGACCTTGGGAATATTTGCTGATGTTGGAATTTACCAATGCACATTAGAGCACAGTGTATTCATAATTATGTGTACGGAATGTGCTTGCGATGAGGCATGTCTTTTGACATGGTACAATATCTTGGTAGAAATGTCAAGTTATTTTCAAGGAGAGAGAACTCCTAAAATTAAAATTTATGTTGCTGAGCTTTGTATCTTTGTGTTAAGTGACTCCTATGTCCAGAAAACTTCCAGGCTAAACATGGCATCATCACTTATGGGTAGCTCCTTCCTAGCTTAAGAAACAGAAATGATTAATTACACAATTAACAACGAAAATCCCCCTCCTCTCAGCTTAAATTATGTTCTAGTTGAGAGGCAGAGATGATTGTCCTATTTTTTTTTTCTTTTTTTTTTCAGGACTCACTATTAGCCTCTCTACCCCTGATGGAACCAGTAAAACAGTCTGCCTAAGCAGGACTAACTGTTTTAGGTTTCTTTCTATTAAGAAACTGCTATGGAGGAATGTCATATTGTCTATTTTCTGAAAAAAAGCAGCCGTCACAGTTATGGAGCCTGTATACTCCCTCCCTCATCAGCCAGGGGAGTGTGAGATGTCACCCTAGTTTTTCTGGGGTGTCTGCAGTATTTGGGGTTCTGGGGACCTCTCTTTATTCCTGGCCTCTTCTATGAGGGCGGAGTGCCGGTTTTGATAGTGTTTCTTCTCTCTGGTTTCTGCATTGTGGTTGATTCCAAAATGACCACTCCCTCTATGATGAACTCATCTGAGTTCTTGCACATACGCAATGTAACAGAATCTCAAAGCGTCATCCACACATGTGACAATGAACAAGAGAGAAAACTTCAATCACTTCTCGGGCTGTGATTCTAAAGTCCCTGATGGTAAGAACCTATGTTTTCAAAGACTGGAAGAAGTGGCAAAGAGACAAGCCGAAAGGAGCTCCCCGCAACTGACTTTAAAAAAAAAAAATTTAAATGATATCTCAAGCTTTTGTAGAAAGCTTCCAGTCTGCTATAAGGAGATTGGCAAAAGTAGCCCGGTCTCTGCAGAATCCAGCCTTGAGATAAGTTCTTACAGGAATCTGACTTTTTCATATTCGTTTACTATAACATAAACGAAAAGAAAAATACAGAATGCATTTGTTTTCATTTCCGTTATTTCGTATTATAGACTAACACTGCACATGCGCAAAAAAAAAGCCAAGGAGGGAGCCGGCAGCACTACCAGCTCCCTCCTTGTAATAAAAATTAACAATTCCTATCCCCTCCCCCGCATTAAAAACTAGGGTCGCTACGACCCCCATATTTTTATTTTTTTTAAAAGGGAGGTTAAATCCTCCCTCATGCCCCTACTCGCGCCATGCCGAGTATCAATTAAACTGTTAATAGCTCCTGACTGATTCCTCTTCTGCAACTGTCACTAGTCTAACACTATCCTTACCTTTTTGTGTTACTTTACCCCACTCCCTCTAGCATGTAAGCTCATTGAGCAGGGTCCTCAACCCCTCTGTTCCTGTGTGTCCAACTTGTCTGGTTACAACTACATGTCTGTTCATCCATTGTAAAGCGCTGCGGAATTTGATGTCGCTCTATAAATATCATAATAATAATAATAGGGGCATGTTGCCTCAACAGCGAGCAGCCTGTGGCTGCTTACAGTCATTTACAACTACTGCCCAGTCGCTAGTGCAATAAGGGGGGGAATCCAAATAACTAAAATGGGGGGATATAGTGCCCCCCCGCACCCCAACCCATGACCCACGGTTGGGAGCTATTAATATAAATGGGGGACCTAGTGTGCCCCCCTGTGACCTGGGTGAGGGCCATAATTAATTAAAGGGGTCCCCACCCATGAGCAGTGAGTGGGGACCCTAATTAAATAAAGGGGGGACCTAATGTCCCCCCCTTATCACCACCCATGAGCGGTGGTAAGGACCCTAAATAAATAACAAGGGGATCTAATGTCCCCCCCAGGTCCCACCCATAAGAGGGGGGTGGGAACCACAAATAATAAAGTCCTCAAGCTAATACCCTGTAAAATAAAATGCCATACTTACCATTAGATATCTTCTTTCTTCTTTTCTTTCTTGAGCCCCAAGAAAGGCCAAATAAAAATCCATAATACCCATCGAACCTATAAAAAAAAAAAAAAAGCGATGGGTCATGCGGGAGGATTTGACCTCCCTTTTATTAATATGGGGGTCAGAGTGACCCATATAGGTTTATGGGGGAGGGGGGAGGGATAGAATTGCTAATGTTTATTACAAGGAGGGAGCTGATAGCGCTGCCTGCTCCCTCCTTGCATTTATGTTGTGCATGCGCAGTGCTATTTTCGTTGAAATTTTTATTTAGTAGACGTGCAATTCGTTTTGGTCTGAATTTAAATTCTGATGAATTTCAGTAATTCGGACATTCGGATGCTTCCAAATGGCCAACTTTCGGAAGTGCCGAAGTGCTTTGGATTTCTGAAAAGTGACAAAACAGGAGAGGGAGGGAAAATTAAGGGAATGATGACAGAAATCTAACCCTAAACCTATCCTAATCCTACTTCTACTCTAGACCTAACCCTTGCCCCAACCTTCCTCAAACCCTAACCCTTACTCCAACCTTCCCCTAACCTTAGGTAATTGCCGATGTCCCGAATTTCGGAAATACCGAAGAAATTTTTTGCCCATGCACATCCTTATTATTTAGTACGAAATCATTCGTACAACACGAAAATTTCACTGGTGCACATGTCTAAAATCTATCGACTCAAGAAGGTGTATAAGTTAATAGACTTGGTCAGAAGTACTCTAAAGATTCCGAAAGAGAAGACTGAAACATCTGCATCTGACATATAATTTGAGGACCTATGAGCTTCAAATTCTACTTTTCCTATCCACACTACTATTAAAGATCTTATCCAGTCAGAATGGACAAAGCCAGAACAAAGATTGTCCATTCAATCTAAGGCAGCAAAAATGTACACCTTTTGTCCAGGAGGAGTCTAAACTTTGGAGTATTGTTCCTAAGGTAGATACTTAAGTCAAGGCTTGCAAAAGAGACTATAATCCATAATAAAAGCATGGCATATCCAAAGGAACCTATGGAAAAATTATTGAACTTGGACATGGTAAAAGCATACTTGGCTTGTGGCTCTGGCCTTCATCCTGCGCCTGCTCTAACCTCAGTCACCAGAAAATTACAAATTTGGAATGAGAATCTTCAAGAGGACATTGCTAGTGGTGTAAGTAGAGACCATCTCCTAGACTCACTTAATTATTTCAAGTTTGCTTCACATTTCATTACAGAAGCTTTTCTTGATATCACCAGTACTCTGGCCAACAGTGTAGCATTATCCATGTCTACTAATATTTTGAGCCACAAAGTTAACGGTAAAATGCCAAGGCTCCTCAGCAGGCCTTATATGAGTGTAGCATTTTGTGGTTTCATGAAAAAACAAAAGGATAATTTCAGAACGTTCCTGGAATAGTGTGTATGTGGGCATGTGATTAGAGTGTTTTAATGTTTTGTTTTTTTCCCCAAAAAAACAAATATGCCCTTAATCCAGCATGCCAACTGCAGCCTTGCATTCCTAATGAACTAACGTACAGGACTAGAACCCATCATGGTAACTTGTAAACAAAGACCATCTACTTGAAGATTTGTGGCTTCAGAAATATCCTTCAGCAACCTTAAAGAGAGGGATTTGAATATTTGTGATTTGTCATAATTGGACAATTCCTTTTAAGAGACAGAAGTTCTAGATGTTTGTTTTTAATTTTATGTACTTTGTAAACTGTAAGACGGTATCATAAAGAAAAAAAAGGTCACTTGTTTCAGATGTTTGAATTATGATATCATGCCAGCAATCATACCATGGTCGGTAAACCTATGTTAGATTACTCAACGTCCATGTACAAATGGTTGAACATATGCTTAAAGTTTTGAATATGTCTGCAGGCATTATAGAAAAGGCAACAGCCATGTAATATTCTTCGTAACTATTTGTATTTGTGGTTTTGCTTTATTTGTTTTGTGTTTGGATGACCAAGCAATTGGTTTTGGATAAAGTAAAGCCCAGATTTGTTATTAAGACATGTCTGTGCAACAGTTATTCCTTGTATAAATAGTTGCTCTCGTTTGTTTTGTTATTTAACATTACAATTTTTTTTACAGATGAACAAACGGTCATGATAACCCGAATGTTGAGGAGTTCTACAAAGAAAATGTATTTTACTAAATAGACTTGTTTAAATCAATCTGAAATTGTTTAAAATTAAAACTACTAACTTTAAGAACAAAATATTGTAACATGCAAACCAATTTAAAATTCTCACTACACAAGTCCCTTAATCATCCAATACAAAGCTAACATTGTACTCTGTAGCACACAGATTTATACCACCTCTGTGAGTAGTAAGTATCTGAACTCTAAATTTTATATTGCTCTTGTCATCCAGAGAAAGTAGTATGGATTTTACTGTATTGTACTTTATATTATACTTTAATGTTTCACAGACAGACAAACTCTGTTATATTATTTCACTGGAATAGGAATTACATGCGTCTTTTACCTTTGGAATTTTTGGTTCGCTACAATGAATAAGTGTTAGTAGACAACTGCTGCAGCAATCAGTGTCCCCAAACAATGTTTAAAATGCTACATTGATGGCGTACTGTATTTCACAGCATTTATATAAATGTCTTGCTTCTAAACTTATTTATTTTTAGTATACTTTTGGTTTTATTATTTTTGTTATAAATAAAATTAGTTTTTATCTCTGAAGATTTTTACCTGGAGGATCCATACATCGGTTTCCTAGGTGTGGAAGATGCCACCTAAGCTATATAGGATTAAGGATAACTTTACTGTGATCTATGTTTGTGTATACCTCTTTTTATTATTTTTTAGCTATACAGAGAGCGCTATCTTCTGTTTTTATTTTAATTTTATACGCTGGTGAACTCTCACTGTGATGAAACGGCATATTGAAAGAGACCACTTCTATAAAGCTGACCACCACACGCTGCTGATCGGCCTAAGGATACCTTTCCACATATGATTAAGACCGAGACCAAGATCAGCATATCCACAGACGGGGATTTTACCGTCCAAGCGCAAGTGCATTTCCTTTATTTTATTTTTAATCACCAGCATCAAAAATACTACACTACATTCCGTTTTATTTGTCCTCTTTATTTTTTTACATATCGTTCTACATTTGAGTTGAGGACACTTGTGAATATATATATATATATATAAATAAAGGAAAACTCTGAGAAGGTGAATGAATATAAATAATTAAATATAATACAACCTGAGGTGTATACTATAAAATCTAGGATAGGAAAAACACAAATATAGTGTAATACAGTTACAAATAAAATACAGTGAAAGGGGAGGTAGAGAACTCACAAGATCTAGGTAAGTTTTAGGCATATCACCCCATAAGGGTATCTATCTTGCAGTACTGTCTTATTCCAAAGGTAATCTTGTAGTATACTCTATTAGTATAAAGGAAAAGGAAAATAGTGCAATAATGTATACATAAAAATTATATTGTAAATAATAATACACAAAGTGGCCTTTAGTGCAGTGCCTAGTGACTTCTCATATGGAAATGTCATAGGATGTCATCAGTTTAAAAAACTCAAATTTTAGCCCTTCTAAAGCTGCCCTAGTCAGGTTCTCGACATGGAAACATCTAGAGGTAGAAACCACTAAACCTCATAGGGACAAACTGCTCACATAAAATAAGTGCATAGGGGGCGGAGCCAACGGCGCACCGAGGCAGTCGCCATTTCCGAACGCTCAGCACGGCTGGCGCAAAAGCTCCCAAAAAAAGGGCACACCCGCAACCCATCGACCTGAACCAACGACGGGCACAGCTTCCAGGCATCCTGCTGAACACGCAGATGCCTTTTTTCCAGCCGTCGGGCACGAAGCGCCGGAGCAAGGGGCAAGGGGCCTATCGCACACGCGACCAGTACCTCACCAGGGAGCTGACAACGTGGCTGGAACAAAGCCCGCAGTTAATAGAGGCAGACTCCCACGCAACTGCAGATATGGGACGGAGGTCCAACAAGCCGACCGCAAGTACCACCACACCTAATAGGGACATCGGCAGCATGCTGCAGCACCCTCCACCCGCACAAGCCCAGGCTCCCACGGAAACCTCACCTAAGAGGTCTGACGATGAGGACTCAGTATACAGCACAGCTGAGACCACTGCAGGCACCTCGAATGCACAGGCCACTAATGGAATAACCCCAGCGACAAAACTGGACATCCAGACCATGTTAATGGGACTCCAAAATAACCTGCAAATAAAGTGGCAAGCTGACCTGAAGGCAGTGGCGGATCCAGAGCCTGATCTCGGGAGGGGCACTTGTAGATTATTTTAAAAAAATAATCCTAGCACAATAACCACTACAGCTCAGTGTAGTAGTTATGGTGCCAGTAGTGCCAGGATCCCACCCCGGAGTAAGTAGTCATACCGTTTAAGAACAGTTTGACAACTTACCTGGGGTCTGCTGGGATATAGGGCATAGGAGAAGTGGTGTGTGTTAGGGGTGAAGTGTGTGTGAAAGGTGCAGTGTGTGTGTGAGCGGTGAAGTGAGTGTGAGTGCGTAAGGGTGGTCTGCCTTGACGTTGGCAGGTGGGCATTTCCTCCAATGGCCATTGGAGCAACTAAATGACCTCCATTTGTCTAAATATACATAGGGATTAAGGAGAGAGCGCAGGTAACTATTTCTTTTCTATGGTTTTAACATAGATATCATTATTTGCTAGAGGCATAACGTATTTGACCCACCGGGCTAGGGTAGAGGTAGATAGCGGAAGACGCAACTTTTGGAAGGAGAAGAAGAGTTCCTGTTTCAAAGGATTACGTAACGTAGTGGGACAAAGTTCATACTCCCATAAGCATGCAACAGGGCAAAGAAGAGATCTATCAGGAAAAGCAGGGTATAAAATCATTTTAGAGGAGGTTTTTGTCCTCTGAGAAATGTCAAAGAGAACACCTCCTAGAGTAAAGGAATGAGCAGTGTGATAGGCTTTACCTTCATCATTCAAAAAAGTCTGAAAATTGAGGACAGACATAAAAGGAGCCGATATGGGATCCAAATTTAATTTCATGCACCAACTATGTCATCTGCTCCAAGCATATTTATAAGCCTGTCTCGTTTTGGGTGCCCATGCGCCCTTGATAAGTCAGAGAGTTGATTGCGAAACCCCCTTGACCGACCAAGGTGCCCTGAAATCAATCACACCATGAGATGCACGAGACTTTGGAGAACAAGGGGATGAGGCAGACCATCCGGGTCCTGAAGAAGGCACTCGAGAGGTGGAAGTAGACGTGGAAGGTTGATAGCCATCTCCTGAAGAGGTTGGGATGGCGATAGAAGAGCCACGATCACCAGGGTGCTTGATTGGCAACGTAGATGGAAAAGGCAACGGGGAATCAGTGCAAAGGGCAGAAAAGTGTAATTCCCTTTATATACACACATATATTGGGGCTGATGTGTACTGTGGTCCTTGCTGCCGGCTCAGTAGTGATGGGAGTGAGCGCAGGACTTCTCTTTTTGTATTTGTATTTACTTTGTATCACACAGCCTGGTTACAATGCTGCCGCCCATCCCATGTGTTCCCTATTAAGGGTTAATAAGTATATAGGGGTGTATATAAAAAATACCCCTCTCTGTCTCCTTAGAGATATATTTGCCAGAAGCTCAAGGAAGCAGGCTGAAGGGTCAGTGTTAGGAATTCTTAGGGGGGTCTGCCTTGACGTTGGCAGGTGGGCATTTCCTCCAATGGCCATTGGAGCAACTAAATGACCTCCATTTGTCTAAATATACATAGGGATTAAGGAGAGAGCGCAGGTAACTATTTCTTTTCTATGGTTTTAACATAGATATCATTATTTGCTAGAGGCATAACGTATTTGACCCACCGGGCTAGGGTAGAGGTAGATAGCGGAAGACGCAACTTTTGGAAGGAGAAGAAGAGTTCCTGTTTCAAAGGATTACGTAACGTAGTGGGACAAAGTTCATACTCCCATAAGCATGCAACAGGGCAAAGAAGAGATCTATCAGGAAAAGCAGGGTATAAAATCATTTTAGAGGAGGTTTTTGTCCTCTGAGAAATGTCAAAGAGAACACCTCTTAGAGTAAAGGAATGAGCAGTGTGATAGGCTTTACCTTCATCATTCAAAAAAGTCTGAAAATTGAGGACAGACATAAAAGGAGCCGATATGGGATCCAAATTTAATTTCATGCACCAACTATGTCATCTGCTCCAAGCATATTTATAAGCCTGTCTCGTTTCGGGTGCCCATGCGCCCTTGATAAGTCAGAGAGTTGATTGCGAAACCCCCTTGACCGACCAAGGTGCCCTGAAATCAATCACACCATGAGATGCACGAGACTTTGGAGAACAAGGGGATGAGGCAGACCATCCGGGTCATGAAGAAGGCACTCGAGAGGTGGAAGTAGACGTGGAAGGTTGATAGCCATCTCCTGAAGAGGTTGGGATGGCGATAGAAGAGCCACGATCACCAGGGTGCTTGATTGGCAACGTAGATGGAAAAGGCAACGGGGAATCAGTGCAAAGGGCAGAAAAGTGTAATTCCCTAAAGAAGACCAATTTTGGGAGAAAGCATTTGTAGCCAGTGCTGTCGGATCTGCTCTCCAACTGAAAAAACAGGGAAGTTGAGCATTCAAATGAGAAGCGAACAGATCTATTTCCAATAGACTCCATAGGTTCCAGATGTCTTGAAAGACAGTGGAATTCAAGTGCCAGTCTCTGAGGTGGCATGAATACCAGTCCGCCATTGTGTTGGAGAGACCTTGAATGTAATATGTCGTGACTGAAATGCCATGCATCAGGCAAAATTGTCAGAAATCGCGAGCCATGTAGGTCAGAATTTTTTATTTTGTGCCTCCAGGTGATTTATGTAGCGGACAGCTGACACATGGTCCATCTTCAGAAGGATAGCGCATTGGGCTTGAGTTGGAGAGAAACTGCGGACTGCAAAGGAATCGTCCAGAAGTTCCAAACAATTGATGAGGAGTGTCGATTCCAGATCTGATCATCTGCCCCTGTTGGAAATATTTCCGGATTTCCCAACCGTGCAAACGTGCGTCGGATTTGATTATCAAATCTGGAGCTATAAAGAATATGGCGCATTTATTCCAAGCTTCCATGTGAAGAAGCCACCATTGGAGTTCATCCATAGCTGAGTTACCATATTCATGTATGATGCGCTGCCCTTGAGATGAAGCTTGTAATCGTTGTAGGGCTCGATAGCCAAGAGGACCTGGAAAAATGGGCTGTATAGATGCCGCTAGAAGGCTGTTAAGAACGCTGGTATCCCGAATACATGTTCTTCCAGAAACTCCCTAATCGGCTAGGTACTTTGTAATTATAGCCCTGTTTGCCTGGAGCGCTGAGTCGACTGTTACCGAAATCCTAGCGAGCAGAGAGGAGAAAACATTGCAACACAGCAATCGCATACCCAAACATCAGTCGAATTTAGATGAAGGGTACAACAGGAATGTTTTATTCAGGGAATCGGTACTAAGGTCCCCCCGAATGCAATCCAAAAATTACCACCCCAAATATGTAGTTTCGTCACAAAGGCCTATCATTCTCGACAGTGTTCACCTATCTCCTTTTTGATATTGGCTAATTTTGCCACCGGAAGGTGTAGAGTTTGAAAGGTAGAATCTACGATAACCCAAAATAACCCAGAGATTTGATTTGTTGCGTGGGAACGATAATGGATTTATCCCAATTGATCAGGAAGCCTAGGTTCTCTAACACAGTGTTTCCCAACCCAGTCCTCAAGGCACACCTACCAGTCCAGGATTTAAGGATTACCCAGTTTTGTCTAAGGTGTTTTTTCTTTTTTTTCTAAAAACACCTTAGACAAAACTGGGTAATCCTTAAATTCTGGACTGGTAGGTGTGCCTTGAGGACTGGGTTGGGAAACACTGCTCTAACAGATTCAAAGTCCATGCAAGGTGGGTCCGGGTTAATTAAATAGACTGAGCCAGAATGAAAATGCCGTCTAAATATATTATAAGACGTACTCTACCAACTCCGTAGTAGGGCGACTATAGATTTCATGAGCTTGGTGAAACACCATGGAGCCGAAGACAGTCCGAATGGGAGGCACCTGACCCTCATTTTCCTGCCCTGCCTTGTGAACTGCAGGAAGTTCTTGATATTCATGTTGGACTGCGATGGGCAATATGAGATATGCATCCCCTCTCTTAAAGGGGTGGCCATGCCCTGCTGTCTGCAGGGTTCGGGGTGCACCGTGACAGGCTTCCAAAGTAATTTGCATGTTTTCTGTAGTCCCAGAAGGCACAGAAAGAAACCCATTTAGATTTCAGGCAGTTGGGGGCAGAACAGCAGCCAGACAGATCAATTAAGGGGGGGGGGGGGGGGGGGGAGAGGGATAAAGATCCTCAAAGATGTCCATGAGCCCCAATTGATGGTAATCTTGGGGCAGGGAGGTCAGAGGGGAAAGAAATTATAAAAGGATATACAATAAAGCATATAACTGAATTAAATAAATCAAATTAAGTTAAAAGTAACTAAATATATTTATAAATAGGAAATATAATTAAAATGTAATAACTATATTACCCACAGTAATGATATGAATAAAAGTGAAAGATTCCACAGTTAAGAACCGTGGGACCCAGTGTCACTTAACTGAGGGAGCAGCAAAGAAAGAGGAAGTAGTATACTGGACACTGCCTGTTATGCTATAAAGAGGATGCTGATTAGCTGTTCCTGTTGCTAGAAAGATATACCTCTCACGTTATTTACTGGTTTATTTTTATACTGATTTAATGTTATTTTTCTTTGTTTCTGATGGAAATAAAGATAGAGTGCAGCATAATAGGAGCCTCCGTGTCTTAATAAAATTGCATTTTAATCAGTTTGGACACTTACAATCGAGATCCAACAGTCTCTGGAAGCAATATTAACATCTCACCCTGTTTATTAGTGAAGATAGGTATAGTTAGGTTAGATTTAAAACTGTATTTTGGTATGTGCATTATTCTTTAATCTGTATTGTGTATGTATGAGTACAGAACATAATTTTTTTTCTGTGTATCATCCAGATACAGATTTTGGTTTTGTGGTTTAGGCCACCCTTGAGGGTATTATGTTTCTAACATAGGGCAACGGGTAGGGCTTCAGCATTCCAATCTCTCCACATGTAAAGGAATGTTCACACAAACAGTTGAAGTAGATTAGTATGGAAGACTTTAACATGTTCCTGGGTCTGTTGTCCAACCCATGTGTTCCCTGTCATGGGTTAATAAGTGTGTAGAGGTTTAGAAAAATACATCTTTCAGTCTTATTAAAGATGTTGCCATTTAAGCTCAAATAAGCAAGGTGAATTGTTAGTGTAAGGAGTCGCCTGGGATGTTTGACTTGATGTGGCAAGTGAGCTTGTCTATTGGAGGGATACTAAGAAACCCGAGCTGTTTATACATTTGTCATCAATGTGAATACCACAACCTATACATTAAATTATATTAAAGGGACATGCATCCTTTTGGTAAATGGCCTCATTCTGCAGTCAGAAAAAGCAGGTAAATATGATTGTTTCTTTCATATCTACCTGATTCTTCCCTTCGTTTTCAGAGATAAAAACAGTAAGTCCTGCCCACAATAGTCATTTTTAACTATATGCTGAGCTGGATATATTTGTGTGTATATGTGTAAAAGTGTTTGTGTGTGTGCGTGTGTGTGTATATATACACACGCACACACAATCGCTAAACTCGCTCTTTCTTCTCTGTATGCAGAGATGTGGAGGATCCGTTTTTTTATTATTCTTCCCTTGACTCCGCATCCTTTGCTTTTTTACTATGCCAAAGTCATGAGTGTGCACATTCTCGAGCATGGTCAGTGCACATAACTGAAATGGGAGGTTCATGGAGAGAAGGATAGGAGAGAGAAGGATACAAGGGGGCTGGAGAAACTCCCCAAGTTCAGAGGTATGACCCAGAAAGGAAATAGTTTAGTAAGTTTTTAAAACGATTTGTTACATACCATACAAACTTTTCTTGATTTATTTTACTTTGTCTACTTTGGTTTAAAAAAACAAAAACAAAAAACCAGACAAGTGATACATGTCCCTTTATTTATAAAAAGTCTATTTTGAATGACGTACTTTTTTTTTTTATTATTCTTTTTTATTGTTGTGCTTTAGATTAATAGACAGTTTGGCACTGCCCCAACAGCAGTGGCAAGATACGTAGCATATACAGTTATACAGTATAGGGCAGTCTATAATACAGCACAAGAGTAAGGTTTTCGTTCAAGAGTGGTACATACAGGCTAAGAGACATTTTACCTAATAATCATGAGAGTAAACATTTATCCAACAAATGTCATAAGAGAGACATTGAACTTTTTATGGCACTTAGGAAATATCAGATTTGCAGAGCAGTGCTAACGGTAGGCGTATAGTTAATGGTACAGTAACATGGTGAAAAGTCAGTAGTTAGCTATGACTAAAGAAATCACTATAATAGGGAGGCTGGTTACAGGCCAATATGAGTGGGAGTCAGAGTTTAGAGATGCATGCTTTACGCACTGTGGCTATGTAAAATCCATCCCCTATGTCCCCTAGGTAAGCTTAGGTATGAGTCCCTCACTGAGGGCAGAAAAGGAAGGTTAAAAAAATAAAAATAAGGGAAAGCAAGAATGGAGCGCAGGAGGAGGTAAATTGAACTATTATTATACTTTGTGCATGGTGTAGGTATCTTGGGTGCATTACTGAGAGACCATGTGTAAGATGGTGGTTCCCGTGCACAGTCTCATGGTCAGCCAATGCCCTGCTGGGGTGCTCTACCGTCCAGCCAGGAGAGTCTCATTGCCAGGCTCAGGCGGTGGGACCTGCAGATATAGTGTGGGAAATATGGCAGGCGTATTGAGGCTTGCAGGGGCTGTCCGAGGGGATCCTGAAACCCGCGGTTAGCTGTGAAGCAGGCTCTTCGAGCTAGCCGGGTCTGGATGTGCCAGGTGTCTCGAAGACGGAATAGCTGTGTTTCTTCATGGTCGTGTACTGGATTTAGGTGGATTTTAAGTTTTTACAGATGAAAATGAAGGAAAGGGACCTCAATTAAGAAAAAGGATAAATGAGTTATTTATTACACGTGAGTTTACAGAGGAAGAGGTTCTATTTCAACTCTCAAAAGTAAAGACAAAAAAGTCAATGGGACCTGATGGAATACACCCAAAGCTATTAAAAGAGCTTAGTGGTGTACTAGCAAAACCATTGAAAAGAAAATGTTACCTGCGCTCTCTCCTTAATCCCTATGTATATTTAGACAAATGGAGGTCATTTAGTTGCTCCAATGGCCATTGGAGGGAATGCCCGCCTGCCAACGTCAAGGCAGACCCCCCTAAGCGGGTCCTAACACTGACCCTTCAGCCTGCTTCCTTGAGCTTCTGGCAAAGATATCTCTAATGAGACAGAAAGGGGTATTTTTTATATACACCCCTATACTTATTAACCCTCAATAGGGAACACATGGGATGGGCGGCAGCATTGTAACCAGGCTGTGTGATACAAAGTAAATACAAATACAAAATGAGAAGTCCTGCGCTTACTCCCATTACTGCTGGGCCAGCAGCAAAGACTACAATACACATCAGCCCCAATATATAGTAAAAACCAAAGAAAAGAAAATGTTACCTGCGCTCTCTCCTTAATCCCTATGTATATTTAGACAAATGGAGGTCATTTAGTTGCTCCAATGGCCATTGGAGGGAATGCCCGCCTGCCAACGGGGCTGATGTGTATTGTAGTCCTTGCTGCTGGCCCAGCAGTAATGGGAGTAAGCGCAGGACTTCTCTTTTAGTATTTGTACTAGCAAAACCATTAACAGATTTATTTAACCAATCATTGATAACAGGAGTAGTCCCAGAAGATTGGGAGTTGGCAAATGTTGTGCCCATTCACAAGAAAGGTAATAGGGAGGAGTCGGGCAACTATAGGCCAGTAAGCCTTACTTCAGTAGTGGGGAAAGTGATGGAAACCATGTTAAAGGATAGGATTGTTGAACATCTAAAAACACATGGATTTCAAGATCAGAGACAACATGGATTTACTTTAGGGAGATCATGCCAAACTAATCTTATTGATTTTTTTGATTGGGTAACTAAAATAATAGATCAGGGTGGTGCAGTAGACATTGCTTAACTAGATCTCAGTAAGGCTTTTGACACTGTTGCACATAGAAGGCTTATCAATAAACTGCAATATTTAAGTTTGGATTCCAATATTGTTGAATGGGTAAGGCAGTGGCTGAGTGACAGGCAACAGAGGGTTGTAGTCAATGGAGTATATTCGAAGCTTGGGCTTGTCACCAGTGGGGTACCTCAGGGATCTGTACTTGGACCCATTCTCTTTAATATTTTTATTAGTGATATTGCAGAAGGTCTTGATGGTAAGGTATGTCTTTTTGCTGATGAGACTAAGATATGTAACAGGGTTGATGTTCCAGGAGGGATAAGCCAAATGGCAAATGATTTAGGTAAACTAGAAAAATGGTCAGAAATGTGGCAACTGACATTTAATGTGGATAAGTGCAAGATAATGCATCTTGGACGTAAAAATCCAAGGGCAGAGTACAGAATATTTGATAGAATCCTAACCTCAACATCTGAGGAAAGGGATTTAGGGGTGATTATTTCTGATGACTTAAAAGGTAGTCAGACAATGTAATAGAGCAGCAGGAAATGCTAGCAGAATGCTTGGTTGTATAGGGAGAGGCATTAGCAGTAGAAAGAGGGAAGTGCTCATGCCATTGTACAGAACACTGGTGAGACCTCACTTGGAGTATTGTACGCAGTACTGGAGACCTTCAGAAGGATATTGATACCTTAGAGAGAGTTCAGAGAAGGGCTACTAAACTGGTTCATGGATTGCAGGAAAAAACTTACAAGGAAAGGTTAAATGATCTTAACATGTATAGCTTGGAGGAAAGACGAGACAGGGGGGATATGATAGAAACATTTAAATACATAAAGGGAATCAACACAGTAAAGGAGGAGACTATATTTAAAAGAAGAAAAACAAGAGGACATAATCTTAAATTAGACGGACAAAGGTTTAAAAATAATATCAGGAAGTATTACTTTACTGAGAGGGTAGTGGATGCATGGAATAGTCTTCCAGCTGAAGTGGTAGAGGTTAACACAGTAAAGGAGTTTAAGCATGCATGGGATAGGCATAAGGCTATCCTAACTATAAGATAAGGCCAGGGACTAATGAAAGTATTTAGAAAATTGGGCAGACTAGATGGGCCAAATGGTTCTTATCTGACGTCACATTCTATGTTTCTATGTTTCTTGCGGTAGAGCTTAGCCATCTTTAGGTTTTGACTTTTGGGTCTGTAAGCCCGTGGGAGACGTTGCAGTCTTCGGCACCATGGTCTGGCCCTCTGTGTTCGAGGGTGTGCGCGGCCGTGAAGGGAGTGTGTGTCGGCTGCACCATAGGGGAGTACTCCTCATGCTTGTGGCGTTTGGCCTGCTGCTCCCTAAGTGCCAATTTTCTCCAGAAGTCATTGAATAGGTCGTCCAACCTAGTCTGCAAGTCAGGCTGCTCTTAGTCGTGCTTGGGAGCACACGTGGCTTCCGGCATGTTGCTTGACTCAGCCCGTACATTCCGCTCGTGCAGCAGCTTTGTTTGAGTTTGTTACAGGTGGGTTGCCTCTCAGGAGCAGACCGGGTTAACCCCCCACCAGTCCGGGGGAGGGGGGGGGGGGAGGTAGAATGCTGGTGGCTTCACACCCTCGTGGTAAGGGCGAGGAGTGCGGCCGTCTCTCCCCAGCTCAGTCACCCGCAGGCCGTGATGAACCACCTCGGGCCCCCGATCTCCAAAATCGCTCAGGTAAAGTATCAGGCTGTTCACCAGGGCGTCCTGGACTCAGGTATTGCACTCTGGTTTGTGTGGGTTCTCGATTATGGTGAGTATTCTCAGGTATTCAGCTTTTGAAGCAGGAGCCCAGCTATCATGCGACTGTTCAGCGTGTTTGTTAGGCCCTGCTCCCTTGAATGATGTACTTTTGAAAGAGACAATTTCTGTATTGATCTTTATGCCGGTCACAGACATTTATCATTTACAGGTGTTAAAGACAAACTACCGTGGAAACAGGCCGTTAAATTCAATTCATATATTACCAAGAGCAAAAGAAAAATTAGATGCAAGTAATTTTTTACAAATACTACAACTACATTGCCTACATACAGTTAAATGCATGACACTAGGAAAAGGAAAGAAAAATTAGAATGCGGTAAAAATTGTTTCTGTTAATATTTCACAGCATCTCTTACATCAAGGCAATAAGTTATTGAAATTTGGAACTACAGATTGTTTAGCCATCTGTTGCAACAAAACTTTTTGTGAACTAAAAAGTTTCCACTTATATATGTATATAGTTCTCTGAAAATGTGTCACAGTCATTCCATGTGTTCTTAACCAAAGTCCAGGAGCCATTTATCTAACTTAAATTTTAAAGCAGAAGTATCACAAACATTAGATTAGTAAATACAGTTAAGACTAGTTTTAATAGTTTAGTTTAAAGGGTTGGTTATCACTTAATTTAAAACGTTAGGGGTCGTGGCTGTTATGCATTTTACTTCCGCAAGAAGAGAAAATAAAGAAAAAATAAGTTAAAAAAAATAACTAAATGCTTCCTCACCACACAAATTAGCTTGAATACAGCTGGGATCCAATCACGTGAAGTGACCACGAAGGGTGCAGAAAAGCAGAAAAGAAATGACAGCTTCTTTTACAAATAGAAGTAAAAACTGCACTTTTCTCTTATTGAAATGTGGTCTTTTGAATCACCTTAAAGGGACACTCCAGGCACCCAGACCACTTCTGCCCATTGGAGTGTTCTGGATGCCAACTCCCACTACCCTTAACCCTGCAACTGTAAATATTGCAGTTTTCATAAGTTTTCTCACGCTATGTGAGGACCTCCAGCGTCACTGAAATCCCCATAGGAAAGCATTAGGTCTCCCCTGCCAGCGGCCGCGCTTGCACAATTGGTCTCCCCTGCCGGATGACATCAGAGGTGGAGGAACGTGGGCGGACCCTGAACCAGTGCAGAGGGACATCGGCGCTGGATACAGGCAAGTCACTGAAGGGGTTTTAACCCCTTCAGCAACCTGGGATGGGGGTGGGAGGGAGAGGGGACCTGCAGTGCCAGGAAAACGGTTTGTTTTCTTGGCACGGGAGAGTCCCTTTAATCCGATGAATTAGTCACAAAATAAATCATACGATTTAAATGGACACTATAGGCATCAAACAACTTAATGAATTAATTATGGTGCCAGGAGGCCCCTGGAGGCACTTACCTAAAAGGGTTAAACCGTTCTGAAATTAAGAACAAAAAAAAAAAAAAGATAGAGTCCACTATAATTCCTATTTTGCCTCCAGCGCAAATCTCCTCTTCCTCCCAGGCTGCATCTGGCTTCTGAATTTTGCGTAGGGCCGCCAGGCAGGGACGCCGATGATTGGCTGAGAGCAGTCTGCTGCTGATCCCGGCCAATTAGTGACTCCCCATTCACTAAACTCACTTGGGGGGGGGGGGGGGAAATAAATAAAAATCTTTGAGCAGGTTGTGGTTCTTATTATTAGTGCACATTGTCCAGTTCACTAAACAGTAACTTGGGTTGTGTGTAAACTAAAAAATACAACCATGACATTGCCATCAATCTACCAAACAGTAATGTTTTGTGGTTATTTAAGCGGATCTTAAATGGACTGCTTCTCTGTCGCAATAAGAGTTTCTTCCTAATTAGGTTGGGGTCAGCCTGCAGTTGCTACTAAACAAAGGAATTTTAAATAGGTGAATGTCTTTATTATTATTATTTTTTTTTATATATATATGTTAATGCTGTAAGCATATGGGGCATATTCCACTCTATAGTTTAGCTTTGTCGGATAAGCAGTGTAGGGCTTGACATTTTAATTATATAAACTAATGAAAGGAATTTTAGAATCATTACAGTACATTTAAACAACTGCATCTGAAACTCCTTTCCATTGCTGTATAGCTTACATTGTTTTAAAAAGAGAATGTTTAAGTGATAAATCCCACTAGGACAGTGCCATTTAAAAACTACAAAAATGTGAAATTAAGTGAGAGAATAGGAATAAACCTACGAAGAACAATTGCAAAATGTTTTAAACTGTAAAACCAATTTACAAAGTAGGTTTATTACAGATCATATATTAAATTAAACAGAACCACTTTACCTTAAAACTATAAAAGCACAAAAAAAAAAATTCAGGATATAATAAGGTTATTCTAATAATGAAGACAATAAAATAGATAAATGTGCCATAGAGAACACCAATGGTGTTTATTGTCCAACCTTGGCTCTCCAACTTCTTTAGAACATTCCAGAGAGACTTGAGGTTCAGCAGCAGGGCGTACACAACAATAGGGCTTACACAACAGTTTGAGCAGAGAAAAGCCCAGGAATGTGCTCATCAAAGTGAAAATATGAACATTGTATCAACCACAAACAAAGTGATAGAGAAAAAAAAAATTGGAAATTTATTTCAACATAACAGTGGGAAAAAAAAACCTAATCCATACGAAAACAAAATATGGTTTGAATGGGATAAATTCTTGCATTTAATGTCACTTGCTTAATGTTACACTTTTGTCAATGCAAAGTTTCAGGTCTGTCAATTATCGGAAGGATAGAGACAGATTAAGACCTGCTTCAAAATACATTTTTAGATCTATAGGAGACCTGAGATATTCCCACCACATTATTTGGTCTCAAAAACTGATTAACTGGGAGGAAAGGACAAATACATATTCATCAATTGAAGAGCTCGTACTAGAACATTGGTTACTCTACATAAATATGCAGCTTTGAGTTATAACCATCATGCTTCTGAGCTTTTATAAGCAAGTGAACAATATATAAAACGAAAATAAAAATTTGCGTGTACATTAAATATATAGCATGCCTGAGCTCAAAATAGAAATCTGTACAAAATAGGATGCTAAAATCACGGAGTCAACAGGAGTTCAATAAGTCCCTGGATCATAAGAAACCGAGAATTGAAAAAAAAAAAAAAAAAAAAGATTGCCTCTGGTGGGACATTGTCGGCATCTTTTCCTCAAAACACAAAGAGACAAAATTCAGGTTTTGTCGCCTTGAACAATTTAAATTTATGCCATGACGGCTTCAGTTTTCTACATCATGGAGACCACTAGTTCTCACTGATACAGGAAGCAAGAACACAAAAGGTATTTTTTATTAGCAGCAAGATTGATCAGAAAAGTGCCTATAAAATGGCCTAATATTTAATGAGGAAAAGATACCCATCTGCTCCCACTTTAACCTAATTAAAGTGATTGTGCCCAAGATTATAATCTCTCAGAGTATAACAAACGCAGAGGATAGCATTAACAGTTCAATTATACTGAACATTTAAAAGCATTCATCATTAAACATGGATCATGTTTAAAACGTTAAAATAAAAAAAGCCCCTTATAAATTAACATGAAGTGTAACAACGTTTGAACAGTTGAAAAGTTTAAATAATAACATGCAATGTCATAAAGGACTTTTTACAAACCAAAGCAATACAAAAGGTTTGTAGAACGTATTAGCCAGCCTTTAGGACACTAAAGGGATACTATAGTTCCAAGACATAGCTATATTCTTGCCACTATAGCTCTCTGCCTTCCCCTCGACGTGAATAAAGGGTTAAAAGCCCTTTATTTACTTACCTGATCCCATCTCCGATGTCCGTCAGAGCTCTGCCGACTATCCGCCCCTCCGACGACGGGGTGTTAATGCTGTGAGCGCACATTAGACATCCCCATAGGAAAGCTTTGAATAAATCCTATGCAGAGCATAAGGACGTCCAGCATCCGATACCGGACCAAAGGTCTGTTTCAATCCAGGAAGCCCTCTAGTGGCTGTCTGATAGGACAGCCACTAGAGGCTTACTTAGTGCTGCAATGTAAACATTGCAGTTTCTCTGCAACTGCAATGTTTAACATTGGAGCACTAGGTGCAAAAGGGACACTGCACCCAGACCACTTCAATGAGCTTAAGTGGTCTGGGTGCCTATAGTGTCCCTTTAAGTCTGGCTCGAAACTGACGTTCCTGTATTACAATAGCAGAAATATCACCTGCTGGTAAATCCACTGATTTTAGATAACAGATTGCACATATTCAAGGCAAACTCAATTCTTTAA
This sequence comes from Pelobates fuscus, assembly GCF_036172605.1. Classification (NCBI taxonomy): domain Eukaryota; kingdom Metazoa; phylum Chordata; class Amphibia; order Anura; family Pelobatidae; genus Pelobates; species Pelobates fuscus. The sequence goes on along the minus strand of NC_086317.1, from coordinate 460,725,789 downwards.
AGGAATCCGTCATCACACTTATGCCTGGGCACAAAAAAACACCGAAATGTAATTCAGAATGTGACCTTTACTCAGCCTCTTTAAGGGTTATAGAGGCAGTGTAAAGGTCACATGAAGGATGACAGCCTGTGTCTTAACAGCACTGTAATTTTAAGTGATTTACTTAACCATTAAATGTCATTTTACATCCAGTACCAATTTTAAGTACATATGAAATATGTTTAAAACACGACTAATAAAAAGATTTGTGTTTTTTCAAATGGCATTAATCCCTTCATAGAAGATGATGTGCCAGGACTATCAATATATAGGATTTCCTTATTTTTGTGTTATTCAAATAAAGCACCAAAAAAGGTGAGATTTAAAAACATGACTCTTCATTAACAGATGCGTGTTGCAGAAAATAGACCAATAATAAAAAAAATAATTCTGAGAGTACGTCAGGATAGGATCTATTTCGCCTGTTGATTCTCTAGCCATTTGTAGATGTCAGCTTGACTGACCAAATGGGCTATACAAAAGAATTAGGTGGTCTGTTTTTTTACAGTCAATCTGTAGCAACACATTTAAAGTCAATATTTATCAGATAACTTGCAATTTGATGTAATAAAGAAAAAGCCTTTGAAAAATGTTCTCAAATTCTCCTACTTTTACAAATCGGCTGCCAAATTACAACAGCTTTCTATATAGCAAATAAAAACAGTAGTTAGCAAAAGTAGCAGGATGCTTAATAAAATAAATTAATTGCTTTCAGTGGAACACTATAGAATTAGAAATACAAACGTGGCCTATAGCCTCTACTTAGGCCTGCCAAAAGTTTGAAAGGTGTGTTTTACTTACCTTCGAGGTTTTAAAGCACAGGTTTCTGTTCTGCTGCTCTGCCTCCTTGGCTGAGATCATCAAGTTTGATGATCTCAGCTAATCATAGGGAAACATTGGGAGGCTAGTGAGCATGCGCAAACAAATGCCACAAATGATCTCTACGAGGGTCATTTGGTCACTTGACAGTTTCTCTCAGGTAGCTCTTGTAGACAGCCAACCAGCGGTATCACCATTTTATTGAGATGAAATGGCCTAAGTGCCTATTGTGGTCCTTTTAAGAGACCAATAAGATAGGACCTGGTAAAAGAAATGGCTGGAAACAATCTGTAGTTTTAATCTGTTAACTAATATAGAAAGGAATGACTCTTTTATACAATCTTCCCTACCAAAAAAGGTATTATAGATACAGTACAAATTAAAACATTAAAGTATGCATGTTTATTTGTTTATAATGGAATGAATATATAGATTTGTATAAAAGCTACGGAACATAAATACATTTCTGCACGACAGATTCCCGTTCAAGCCGGGAACTTTGAGATCAACCGTCAGCTGTGCTACCAAGGTCAGTTAGAGAAGTAAGGTTCCAGACTGGATACTTAAACTCATGCCAGTGATACACGGTGCAGCATTTGGAATTCAGAAATACTTTAGCATATTTGTCATTTATGAAGGCAAATCATTCAATTCCCTATGAAAAACTCCACCAACACCATGGTGTTTGAAAGCTATTCTGGTTCCTCCGAAGCGGTGTCCTGTTTTGGTGGTGATATAACAGTTGGAGGTAATTCTAATCGTGCCCAAGTCATCGGTTCAGCTTTTTTCAAGAAAATCTCCACCTTGGTTGCGGTCAAAGTGACATAACTTTTCTGAACATCAATCACCTGAAGGGGGAAAAAAGTTCAATATAAGGAAAAAAACAAAAACAAATACTTTTATATTACAAGAGACTGATTATTTCCACTTGCCACTGAAATCTGAACTTGGTCATGGAGGCTTGCAGTATTTCTGGATGTTTCTGAAGAAAAGTTGCATGGAACTGTGCTTCTTCTAGTATTGATAAGCAGATTCCAAGTGGCACATGTAGTGAGGAGTTTCAAACAAACATGTTCACCCTCTAAACCAGGATTATCCAAACTACAACTCTCATCATTCTCTTGCTATTAATTTTATTCAAATAATCATTTATGTTGTAGTTCAGCAACATCTGGAGGGCCAGAGTACAAATACTACCATGAATTTATCGACACAATGACACTGCATGCTGAGAATTAACTGTAAGTCAGTTCTAAGGGTTACTTTTGTCAAACTACTTTTAAAGTGGCTCTGTCACCTCTCACTTTTAATAAAGATAAAATAATTACCGACTCAGTCAAAAGAAATATTATGGACTGCTATGTCAAGCTCTTAGCCGTCACTAGTGATGGGTGAGGGGACAAAATAGAGCGGGCCAATTCATAGACATCATTGTTGCACTCTTTTGCATGCACAAGAGCACAACTTTGACGTGGGATCCTAGCAGATAAAGTGTCAGAAGCGGGCGACGCCTGGCACCCCTTGGCCACCTCAGTGCCAGAGTCTCTGCAAGGTTTTACTGCTCAATTCACTGTCATTTAGGAGTTAAATCACTTTGTTTCTATTTATGCAGCCCTAGCCACACCTCCCCTGGCTCTGATTCACTCAGCCCGCATGAAAAAAAAACTGGTTTCACTTTCAATCGGATGTAATTTACCTTAAACAATTTTATCTCTTGCTCTGTAAATTGAACTTTAATCACATACAGGAGGTTCTTGCAGGGTCTAGCAAGCTATTAAATAGCAGGGGATAAGAACATCTAAATTAAACAGAACTTGCAATAAAGAAAGGATAAACTTTAGATGACTTTACAGGAAGTGTTTATGGAAGGCTGTGCAAGTCACACGCAGGGAGGTGTGACTAGGGTTCATAAACAAAGGGATTTAACTCCTAAATGGCAGAGGATTGAGCAATGAGGCTGCAGGGGCATGTTCTATAGGGATCGACCGATTATCGGTCTGGCCGATATTATCGGACGATATCTGTATTTTCAGCAATAATCGGCATCGGCCAATAAAGATACAGATATTTTGCTGATAATGCAGACCAGGGCCGCCATCAGGGTCCTGGAGGGCCCAGCACACTTGTACTTACCTTCCCAGCAGTTTCCTTCAGCTCTCCTTGGGTTAACATGGCAACGCTCCGCGCAGTACAGGGGCCGCGAGAGTTAGACAGGGGAGCTGAAGGGAGCTGCTGGGAAGGTAAGTAAGAGTGTGCTAGGACCCCTCTGTACAGTCCATGCCACCGGACCACCAGGGAATGCCATATCCCCCCTCCCTGGCCAAGAAGCAGGGCGGGGGGACTAAAACATAATTTAAATTTTTTTTAATATTAAAACAAAAAAATATACACACACTACACAAACACACACTGCATCTACTATACACACACACCCACACTGCATCCACTATACACTAACTACACAAACACACTGCATTCACTATATACACATTACACAAACACCCACACGGCATTCATTATATACACACACTACACAAACACACTCTGCATCCACTAATCAAATGCTCTCACTGCATCCACTATACACACACTACACAAACACACACTGCATCCACTATACACACACTACACAAAAACACTGCATTCACTATATACACATTACACAAACACCCACACGGCATTCATTATATACACACACTACACAAACACACTCTGCATCCACTAATCAAATGCTCTCACTGCATCCACTATACACACACTACACAAACACACACTGCATCCACTATACACTAACTACACAAACACACTGCATTCACTATATACACATTACACAAACACCCACACGGCATTCATTATATACACACACTACACAAACACACTCTGCATCCACTAATCAAATGCTCTCACTGCATCCACTATACACACACTACACAAACACACACTGCATCCACTATACACACACTACACAAAAACACTGCATTCACTATATACACATTACACAAACACCCACACTGCATCCACTATACACACACACTACACAAACACACTCTGCATCCACTAATCAAATGCTCTCACTGCATCCACTGCACACATATATTCTTGAAAACATAAACAATTCTGACTGGCATGCATATTTTGTGCATTTACCTTAATAAAAAAAAAAGATTTGCAAAAAAATAAAAATAATAAACATGTTCAGTTAACAGTAGATTTGTGTAGAAATTGTTTTTTATTAAAATGGTAAATGTACAGAATAACGGTAAGTTATCGACTATCGGCCTGAAAGTTTTTAGATTATCGGTATCAGCTCTAAAAAAAAAAAAAAAAATCAATAAAATAAAAAAAAAAATAAAAAAAATCAATATCCGGCAATCCCTAATGTTCTATACACCGAAACTGCTTCATTAAGCTAAAGGTGTTTTGGGGACTATAGTGTCCCTTTAAAAAGGCTGCAGTCAAGAGATCTGAAGGTTTTGCAAGCTGGTTTTAGCTATATCCCCAATGACAAAATGCATGAATTAATGCAAGCACACTTTCATTGGCAGTATACCTGCTAAATAGGGATTTAAAAAATATTGAGGGGCAATGGAGTGTTACATCACATTTGGTCATATGGTTGGATAAGTTTTAAAATTATTAACAAAAAAAGAGCATTGGGGCAGAATTATTGCACATAAGATATAATGTCCCCAATGTGGGGAAATACGGATGTATAAACTAAAAAATCTCAAATCACTTACCCCCCACAACTTTACATTCTGCAGAAATTCTTTCTCGCCTTCAAACACGATCTGTATATTTACCTACAGGGAAAGTAAGGATTTTAATGATCTTGTTAGACTACATTTGAGTTAATCATATTTTCACATCTACAATTAAATGGAAAAGTTATGGAACAAAACTACCACCATCAGTTTTATAAGCTATACTGAAGAGATACTACAGTTAAAAAAAAAAAAAGATCACATCATTTGGAGATTATAGTTATCTATAAAGGGTGCAATTTATTGATAGAAGATGAAGGAATTCCAAGGGGATTGATAATAATACAATTAGTGGATACATTAGCTGAAGGTGCATCCTTACAAAAAACATGACAGCAGTGAAGCTGGGGACTCATAGCATGTCTGCCAATTATTATTATATTGTTGCTTAAGTTCCATTGATAATTTAACAATGCTTCGGCTACATAAAGGATACAGCAATAGACAAAATCAGAATGAAGATGTTAAGGTCTGAGGAGGTCCCCAGGTGCTGGCTTAAGAGGTTAAACCATTACCAGCCGAATCTGGTGTTTGATCGCTCTAACCTTCTCCTTTAGCCGCTGTTTCAAGGATTGAGACATTCACAAAACAGTTTGAGAAAAATACGCTTCTAAGCCATTTTGTGAGTGGGGAGCTACTAATAGAGAGAGTGTCAGCTGTTGCTCTCAGTGGTGCCCTTGTCTTTGTTAATGGTTTAACCCCTTAACTTAATGCGGCTCTCAAGGACCTCATTGAATAAAGTTGTTCTGGTGATGTGAGCATTCCTTTAAGAACCAATGAACAAATCACTCAATCACAATCTATTCTCTAAAGACCCTATACCAACATTAGATGACCTACACCACATCAGTTTTCTGTTAACCCACCATCCTGGTCCTTCAAAAGGAAGTTGTTGTTTTTTGATCCAGCCTTGATACACAAAATTCCATGCACGTAAAATTAATAGTAGCTCTACCGGAGAACAGAACTGGGTGAACAGTTATCTCAAACATTAAATTCACATTTTATCTTGCCCAAATCGCCAGAGCAGTTTTATATCAGATTTCCGTTCCAGATTATTTTACCATTTACCCATCTCTGACAAATAAGGTTGAATCTTACTCTAGCAATCCTTATTACTAAAATGTAAAGGTTACTTAGAATAACACACAGTGTCTTTCACCTTGTTGTAAATGTCCCACATACCACTTACCAGTGTACTATTTGCTTCTACAAAGCTCAACTCTGGCACAGAGTTTTTTGCATAAATTGATATGGTAACTCCACCTCCGGTCTGATGCCAGTCATGCCTACATGGAACTACTTTCTTACCCTAAGAACAATCAGAAAAAAATTACATGAGATTAAGATTAACTTTGAAGTTGATAATGCCACACAAGTCAGTGTTTTCACTAGTCGTAAAAGCTGTTAATTTCAGTTAAAGCGTTAGATTTCTTTCCCAAGCGGAGAGTACGTAAGGCTTGATAATACTTACATCATCTTTCTTTATCCATAGATGTGTACCAGTGGAACAACCTTGTTGAGACAAAAATGTATTAAAATCAGAGGTTTTCCTCTTGCAGCAACTCCAATACTTCATCCTTAACAAAATAGAAAATTGAAAGGCAAGTTTGAATAAATAAAAATGTCTGCATATAAATTCAAAAGGAATTATGGAACAAGCAATAATCATATAAATACAAATGTTCCCCTTTCTTCTCTAGAAAGTACAGTAAATAAAATTTTATTAAAAATTGCTTATAGCCTGCATTAACCTTTTTTAATTGAGATTCATTTTAAATTTGTATATATAAAAAAAAAATTAGCAATGGTCATCACAACTTAGTTTAGTCCAGGCACAGCCAAGGCACACATTGCAAGTGAGGAAGAGAAATAAAAAACACTGTTTCGTTTCTCCTCTTCTATGTTTTCTTTATGTCAACTGCAGAGGACAGAGTTTATAACTGTGATTGGAACTGTCCTGTGCTTAAAACACGTATTCCAGATTTACTGTTGGAATGTGTGGGTGTCATGGAAACCTCCTAAGAATGGGGTCATATGGGAGTAAGTTTGAGGAGTTAGGGCAAGGCATTTCCAAGTCCCCTCTTATGTCTGCCACCCTGTGCTTATTGGGGGCACAGGGTGACCAAGAAATCCAGGCTGGCCTGCCTAAGTCAGACTTCCACAGACTAAGTAGCTATGGGGGTCCCATGCGCCTGATTGGGACCAACCAAGAAACTGTAGAACTGCCAAGCGGATAGGAACTTTGGCACACCCCACTGAAAGCTGTAGCTCAGACTCCCTGAGGCGGATCACAGTGCTATTTTGCCAGTTAGAACACTCTGGTGTGAGCTATCTGGGAATTTCACGTTTGTGGGGTTTACTTATGTATAAATATATGGTTTTAGGCATATTCAGTTAAGGCTCCTTGTTGCCTGGAGGCTAATTAGCTTAATAATTGTAATTGAGCTGATTATCTCCCAGACACAGGGGCATCAATGAGGGAACCTATTGTAACTGTTGATGACCCCATGTTGTGACTGTCCCAATGAATACACGCGCTTTGTGACAAAAAATGAGTGTGTGCTTTACCCTTCACCAAGTGTCATCTGGTGGTTGAGGAAAGGGCTATATCACTTTAGAGCTGTATTCTCCAGCAAGAGGGAACCTGCAACAGAGGTACTCAACGTACTGGAGCTCTGTTACATAGCCACCAAGTTACAGGACAAAGGAGATATGGATTTCTGCATTTAATTATATTTTAAACATTTCACAAGACAGTTATTAAATAGAACAGTAAACAAAATATTAAAAATCCCAAATCACCTCCAAAGCGTATCCATCACATAATACTATAAAAAATATTATTATAGACTACAGCTTATACAATTATGCAATGAGAATAGAAGTAAAAATCACTCAAACAGTGAGGAGACAAAAGGTGTATACTACAAAGCAAATAAATTGGTCCCAAAACGCTATGCAAAAAGTTTCACACATTGCTCGTTTGTTTTTAGGTCACTTGCATTACGGTTCAGATACGAGACTCCCAGTTGTATTCTTAGCATAAATGAAAAGCTATTTTGAACACTTTCAACAGAGTGGAAAATGAAATATACAAATAATAAAAGCAAAAATCTCTTGACATACCCTTCATGAAATATAGGAACTCCAGTGTGATATCGGCAAACTTCTTCGTTGGTTTGTGGTCCAGCAAAGGTCTGGATATAAAAAGCAAGAGTGTAGTTGTGGATTAGTAGGATTTATTAAGTTACACAACAGTTAAAATGTCAACATATAGATTACACATTATGTTATGCGTCCATGGTAGGCTTGCTACAAATAAGAGCTAAGCCTGATGTACTTCCTGGAATTAACTACATTGCGTATTCACTCATTTCACATCTGAAAACCATTATGTTGGCAGAAACATGCCATAAAACATGTGAAAACCACATCTGAAATGGAATCTGTTGTGACAAGCACCAGGGAATCTTCATTTTGCTCTGCCATACAATATAAATGTACCTTGTAAAAAGGCAGGAAATCACTTTATTTTAAACATGCACTCTCAGTACCATAACCACTACAGCTATTACAGTGGATATAGGTCATGGAGATTTAGTGTCAATCCTCTGATTTTTGTCAAACTGCTCATAACTGTTTTACATAAAACAACCTCCAAGCACAATCAACAGAGACAGCGCTCATGAGATTCACTGGACAATAACTACACTATAAAAACACAAAAACTAGAACAAAGCACAACAAATATTGCTTGTAATTTACTGGCCCTTAAAAATAGGTGGAATTTGCTACATATACAAGTAATACTAACACACTGCTCTAACTATTGGTCTACCAGTCAAATGGTACACACGGATTTGCAGTTTTATTAAATAATAATAGGAGAATCAGAGGACATAAACCCAAGCTACATAGAAGATAAGAAGGTAATCCGCCAGACCAGATTTTCTTTGTATTTCCATACGTATGTGGATGATAAAAACTCTGTGCAGTCACACAATTTTCTAGTTAAAGGAACACTATAGGGTCAGGAACACATACGTTTATTCCTGACCTTACAGTGTTAAAACCACAATCTTGCCCCCTGACCTCCCCTAAATACAGTAATAGATTACCTTTTTTCCAGTCTATTGCTGCTGGCTCTGCCCCTGAGATCATCAGAAGTGGTGATCTTAGCCAATCCAATGCTTTCCCATAGGAAAGCATTGGATTGGCTGAGAATGTCAAGGATTCAGATCAGGGACAGAGACAACACAAGCCCAACACAGCCCTGGCCAATCAGGTTCTCCTCATGAATTGAATCAATGCATTTCTATGAGGAAAGTTCAGTTTCTATGAGGAAAGTTCAGTACAGAGGGTGGAGACACTGACTGTCACACTGTGCAGCACTGTCCCAGGAAGCACCTCTAGCAGCCATCTGAGGAATGGTCAGTGGATACATCCCTAGACTGTAAAATAAACACTGCATTTTCTCTGAAAAAACAGTGTTTACTGCTTTAAGTTTCTGGTTAATATTTACAACATGTTCATCAATTATGTTGTTTCATCCCACCATGTGCTGCTATGATGTATATTTGTACCTTTAAACAACCTCCATTTTTACAGGAGGTCCCGATCTTGATCTCTCCGGTTTCCTCATCTATACAAAAAGGAGGGTATAAAAAGATAAAAATTACTTATAACAAAAGACATAAAAAAAAAAAAAAGTTATTTTTAATACAGGTTAGTGCAGAGATTTACAAGTCTCTCATTCAGCAGCATCTCATTGGTGACCATCTGGTACAGTGATGTCAGCATGCCACAACAAACCTACAGTGAATTTAGTAAAATTACTCTTTTATTAAGAGATATTTCTACCTTAATCTTATAACATTGTACGGTACATTTACCTACATTAAATAAGTGTTTTTTTTTAGCTTTACAAATAAATGCTCGATTATTAGAACAGCTGTTCACACCAGTATTTTAAGTTGAAAGGTTGATTGTGTGTGCAGTCTTATAACGTTCCATGACTAGCTCGCTTCTCATGACATTTATATCAGCAGGACGAGCCCAACATCAGCTGGCAAACGCTAGTCACTCACATCAGCACTGTATGCTGGCATGTGTATGGAAAGAAGGCATGTTTCCATAGTCTCACTGTTCCTCCATACACTCTCACAAGGTTAAAAGAAATTACAGCCATCAATCATCTCTGTAAGCTATGGCAATTAAACCCCTCTAACTGGGACTTTGAGGTAATTTCAAAGTATACATAAAACCAAATCATCAATAAAGAGCTCTGGGTTTCCTTGACTACACATTTCACCCCCACCTCCAAAAAAAAAAAAAAAAAACTAATTTAAAAAGAATAAATAAGGAAAATTAACATATAAAATACCTGTTACTATCTGATCATTTCCTGAGGAAAGTTTCAGTTTTTCCAGTGCTTGTTTTAGTGATGCAGATACTTTTAGTTGTAACCGCACAATGGGTTCATCTGGGCTGGAAAACGATACTTATTGATTAATGAAAATTACAAAAACAAGAAGAAAACAAAATCCCTATTGCAACACTGCTCATTGAAAATAGGCAAATAACCCCAAACCTGCATCACTAATATACTAAAAAGCTTTGCTACAGAGAATACACTGAGATTTTCCCATGTTGTCAAGTACCCAACCCATGACACTATATAGCACACATACATACACGACCTGCTGTTTTACAATTGCTGGAGGAGATATTGTTGTCTACCTCTGTACACCACACATGTCTTAAAATATACTGCATGAACAGAGACCCAGATTGTTAAAAACAAGGTTTCAGATTTAAAAAGGGTTACTCTCGAAGCATTAGGACAACTTCATTAAAGTGAAGTGGTCATGGTACCATATGTGCAACACATATGGAGATTAATCTCTCTACTGTCAAATGTGTAACTCCACTTCCAGTAGCATCATTCTACCCCTCACCCCCCACTTATAAAAAAAACAAAAAAAAACATATTTTTGTATTAATAAGAAGAGTCTCAGCCAGTTGCACTCTGTGGCTGCATACACAGAACATCCAGCTTGTTCCGAACACTTAAAATAGATTTATCTAGATTTTTAAAAATACCCATAGATACTGTGAAATAGATTCACTCGCATAAGAATAGAGGTGGGGAAAAAATACAAAAAAAACAGGTTTCGTGCAGTAGTACACAGACTCTGCCTATGATCATGTAATGTTTTTGCTGTTGATGCAAAAGAAGGCAAAAAACAGTTTGAAGCAATTCCAATTTTTTTTTTAACAAACTAGGAAAAAAATCCTTCTTGACCCCAGAAGGGCAGTCAGATTTATGATTTGACAAGAAGCTATTACCCCACAAAGGACAAATTTAATCCCTGAATATTATGTTTTTGCAAGTAATTATCCAATTTCTGTTTAAACATCTGCATAGACTGATAAAACAACTTCTTCAGGTAGAGTATATCCTTGTTATGCAAAACAAATCCCCCCCAAAAACAAACCTTACCTTGGTCTTTTTATTGACTCTATTGGCTTTGGAGCTTGAATTATATGTTCATTGAATTTCGGTTTTAAGTCAGCCAATTCTTTTCTCTCTGATGTAGTTTTGACTTCGGGTTTTACAGGTTCTGGAAGCTTTTCATTGCTATGCAACCCCTTTGTGCAACCCTAGAACAATAACAAGATCCACTTAACTAGATAAAACACGATAGGAGGTCACCTGAGATCCAAAGTATTGGGATTATGCATGGAAAATTGTTTCTGTAATATAAAACACACACACAAATGTATCAAGGCTAAATGCCAAGAGACATTTTCTTGGTTTCCATGGTGATTGCCCCTTGTTGGTACATTGCCTCAGACTAGCACCTTGCTAAATCTCCATCACATTATGTTAATTCTACACACACCAGAACATAGCTCTTTTAGTCCAAAATATTTCATGGAACAAATATGCTATGAAACAAAGAGCTGCAAAATAAATTCCAAGAAGGTAGACTCTTTTATGCTCTGCTGAATATCTTCTTTAAACTATTTTTATAATAGCCAAAAATCATCTAGACCACTGCTGCAGAGACCCGGAGAAACATGTTTGGTATGTTCTGTTTTGACTGTGCTTTCATACACACTTAGCTCTTTTCCAAAAATATTTAAGTCAACCTGCAGAGATAGAACTGATCAAATATTTATTTCCTAGCAACAGGGCTTGCTGGGTTATGGTGACATACATATTGATGAGAACAAATCCAATCACTTGCACAGCAAAACTTTAACTAGTGAAAAATGTAATTTCCTGTACAACGAAAGGATACTCACTTCTCAATAAAACCCCCCAAATAAAAAAAATAAAAAAAGGTTACTTGCGCATTAACTATCCCCAACACCGATGCACATTTAAATAACTGGAGGTCTTTAAATATCACTTCAATGGCCATTTAAGTGCAAGTTCACCTGGTGCCACCAAGAAGTAGTGGGAGTTTGAGCACAGGGCTCAAGTATATATTTGTTTTTGTATTACACAGCCATGTTACAATGCTGCCTACCACTATGTGTTCCATATTAAGAGTTAATACGCGTGTAGGCATCTAGAAAAATACCCCTCTCTGTCTCAGAGGTTTCACCTATGAGCAGAAAACAGCAAGGTGAATTGTTAGCATAGAACTCACCTTGACGTGTCAGGTGAGCTTACACTTAAATGGCTACTGGAGTGATACTAAAAAACTCTATTTTTCATTGTATGCGTTGGAGCTGTTGTGTACTATATTCATTACTGCCGCCCAAAAGTAGTGGGAGTTTGAATGCAGGAATTCATTTTGTACATTCACTCACATCTCAGCCAGTCCTTGTTCCCTTTGTATTAAATTAGATTGTTGTTTCACATATGTTGAAGGGAATCTCCGGGCACCATAACCATTTAATTGGAATTAAGAGGTTATGGTGTCAGGAGGTACCTGGCACCAATTTACCTTTAGGGGTGAAACCTTCACCAACATTTTAACCCACACATTCACAAGATGGTTTGAGAAACGTACATATTTTTCTCAAGCCATTTTAATGAATGGGGCGCTACTGACTGACACATTCATCTAATCAGCGGTGGCCCTGTTCGCAGCAGTCCAACGCTTCCTGTTTGAAGAATCTTCGCAAAGCACATGGACAGGGTCAGAGTTAAACAACATTAGATAGAAGACTTTGGGGTTAAAACGTTCACAAACTGTTTAATTCTAAAGGTACATCAGCACCAGTGACCTCCTGGTACAATAAAAACTAAATTCTAATTCAGTTGTTATGGTATCTGATTTGTTCCTTTAACTGGAATCATACAGCAGTGCAAGAAGGCACATACAGAATTAAACCTCTTTGCTTTTTAAAGAGAATGACGTCACTCTTCCCATCATAAGTCTGTGTGTAATGAATGAGAAGTGCCAAGTGTGTACAGCTGTACACCTTGAAGAAAATCATTGTAAGAACAGTATGCGTTTCAAAAACACGATACCTTACTTCAGCAGAAGTTATTTTAAATGATGAATTAAAAAATATATTATATAAATAAAGATGCAGTGTCAATTTAGTGCATTAAAATGTCAATAAAAGGAAGGGGAAAAAAAAAGTGCCAAGAGCATTTAGACTTGCCTTCTTTATTTCTAAAAATATCTAAACGGACATATGTGTAAGGGAATAAGATTGTGACAAGCTTACCGCAATGCTCAGAAAATCTGAAAAATCAGTTGTTCTTCTCTTACAGCATGACCACCCCTGTGTGCAATATAAGAAGACAGGTGAAAATAAGAGCACATTCTTTATGAATATATCTCAAAGTATACTGCACTAGGTTACATTACAGACTGTACCAACCTTTAAGGCATCATGAAAGACTGGTACTCCAGGGTGATAAGTGCAGGAATCTGCAATAGAACGAATACAGCCACAAGCAATTACAAGCAGGTCCTGCAGAATTTAAGTATCGCCTATTATTCACTCATATGGTTTAGTGAGAGTTATGACAACACTGACAGATTGAATAAATAAATAAATAAATAAAATAACTCATTCCGTGCAGAATGTGTTTTCCTAAACATTGTAGTGCCCTCTGGTCCCTCCGCCCTCTAGCACGGAGATCATCAGTACTTAAGATCCTTCTCGCCGTTGAATTGGAGGTACGTTGTCTCTTTATTTAGAATGTTTGGTAGGCTTAGCTCAGACAGAGAGTAGTGGGGGAAGTAGTGGGGGCAATGTGCAACACTTGTCTGATCCCAGGTAAGAAGACAAACCATTCTAACACAGTTTAACACCTCACAATGAGGTGGCATAAGGCACCATAACCACTCAAACAAGCTGGAATGATTATAGTGTCTGGAGTGTCCATTTAAGGTATCAATTGGAAATTTATGAAACATGTTCCTCAAACCTGAGTGAATTAAGCAAAATGCCCATAAAGGAACAAGAAGTGTTGAGCAAGCTCAAAATGTTTAAAGTAAAATAGTAATTATACAACTTGAAAGACCAACACAGTCACCCAGACTACTTCATCTCAATAAAATGGTCCTGTATGTTTAACCAGAAGATAAAAAAAATTGTTTTATTCCAAATGTTTAAGCAAATAAAAATGATACATGCTTCTAGTGGCTGTCAGTATGCACTGACCAAGTAAGACTCAGTCATGTGTATCGGATGCGCATAAGAAAGCATTGTATTCAATGAATGAGCATGGGGCACGTGGTATTAGCTCCCGAAGCTCCACTATGAGCAGCACTGGATTAATCAACGCTGGATGAAGCCATGCCTCCTTGATGACGTCACAGGAAGATAGAGTGGTGAGCAGCGCCGAGGGAATTATTGATTTTATTGGAAAAATGGTCCGTGGGAGGGACATGCATGGATATATTAAAGGACCACTATAGTGCCAGGAAAACACTCGTTTTCCTGGCACTATAGTGCCCTGAGGGTGCCCCCACCCTCAGGGACCCCCTCCCGCCAGGCTCTGGGGAGAGGAAAGGGGTTAAAACTTACCTTTCTCCAGCGCTGGGCGGGGAGCTCTCCTCCTCCTCCTCTCCTCCCATTCGGCTGAATGCACACGCGCGGCAAGAGCTGCGCGCGCATTCAGCCGGTCTTATAGGAAAGCATTATGAATGCTTTCCTATGGACGCTTGCGTGCTCTCACTGTGATTTTCACAGTGAGAATCACGCAAGCGCCTCTAGTGGCTGTGAGTGAGACAGCCACTAGAGGATTTGAGGGCTGGATTAACCCATTTATAAACATAGCAGTTTCTCTGAAACTGCTATGTTCATAAAAAAATGGGTTAAACCTAGCTGGACCTGGCACCCAGACCACTTCATTAAGCTGAAGTGGTCTGGGTGCCTATAGTGGTCCTTTAAGGGACAGGAGCCTACAGCTTTAGGAATACAGGTTTGTATGAATTACTTTTATGAAAATATTTCCAATTTTGAGATTTGACTAACTACACATAACTTGGGATTTTACAGACATTTTTCTAGTGGGCTATGGTTATCACTATCTCTTTTTTAGTTCTATTCCATACTGATCTTTTTTCCCACTATAAATGTATCATACTAACATTGTGTAAACTCAAATTTAAAAAAAAAAACAAAAAAAAACCTTTTTGTATATCTTACATCTCATTTTTTGGATGTGAGTGTGGTCTCTGAATAATTTCTCTTTACATTTTTTAAATTACCAAATATGCTAGAAGCATGGAGCTTAACGAAAACTATATAAAAATTCAATGGACTGCTGCTTACCAAGATCCAGGGAAGTTTCCAACTTGAAAGTATACAATAGAGAGATACATCAGGGCTTAAAACAAAATGCGAGAGCCAAACGTGAACCTTATGCATTTCGTAAAGACCGTCGGGCCAGAAATGCGTCAGGTTCTCATGTTGCTTCCCCCTTGTAATACCACATATTGTGCTTGTCTCATGAGTTCCTTCCAATATAATTTTTCATTCTTCAGAGATTACACTAGTGTGGCGAGCTTTTACATTCGAGCCTGGATGTGCCTATTATTTAAATTATTACACTTTTAAGGCTACAAATAGTAACTTGTTTGAAACTCACAGAGGGGAGGTGATTATCTTTACATTCTAAAGGGGAAATTATAGTGCCAGACAACTAAAGTTGGTTTTCTGACATGCACTCCCGCCCACCCCGGTGCAGAAGGCGTCAAACCCTTCTGTCACTTACCTGATTCCAGCATCGATGTCCCTCTGCGCTGGTTCAGGCTCCGCCTCTGCGCCTCCCTCGCCATCAGCCGAGCATGCGCGGTGCTCGCGATAGGACTTCCCTCATAGGAAAGCATTACACAATGCTTTCCTATGGGGTTTTGGGGGGACGCTGGATGTCGTCATTGTCTCTAGAGGTGGCGTTAACCCTGGCAGGTAATTAATGCAGCTTATTAAAATCTGTAATAATAATTAGCAGCACAGGATTAGGTGACCTGGGACACTGCACCCAATGAGCTGAAGTGGTCTGGGTGCCTGGAGTGTCCCTTAAAGGAGTCCCATTTTACTGAATACCCTGACTATCATAGAACCAAATAAAACTAAATAGAAATCCCTCCCAGCTCCAGGTGAGCCCTCTTCCTGTGCTGCCCCCCAGCCTGCAGGGAGAACATGGAGGCTGATAGAATGGCTCACACAGCTCCCAGCCAGGCCCCAGCTACCTCTCCCCCCAGTCTCACCCTCCTTGTTGCTGTCCGGCTCGTAACGTTGTCCGCAGCCCCGGTTGTAGCACAGCAAGGACATGGTGACAGCCGAGGAAGGATGCAACGGCCGGCCGCACACACCGCACTCCAACAACCACCAGCCTCTTCCTTCCGGAAACCGCCGAATGCCCTTCGTGAAGTTTCCCGAACGTTCCGCGCATGCGCAAAGCGGGCGGCCCGTGAGACCAGCGCATGCGCAAGGAGGGCAGACTGCCGGGTATGGGCAGCGCACGCGCATTAGCTACGCCGGTGTTCTATAGTGACGAGGGTAGGGAATTTTTTTTTGATAGAACACCGGAACGTTCTGCGTTCCATTAGCTGCTGGCTACTTTCCACTGGCTGGCAGCGCATCACGGGAAGTGTAGTTCTCCATAGCAGGCAGAGTGCATTCTTGATTTACAACTAAACTATGAATAATGGCAGAACGACCTGCGTTTATTTAAAATGTATTTTATTTTTTTATGTATTATTAAGGCGTATTTTATTTCCTATGCCGTTATCAAGAGTTTGAAAGTACAGCCACTGAATGTTTCTGCAATGTTTGAATGTACAAAGTTGTAGCTAATTAATGTAGTCTGCACAGAAACCTGCCCCCCAACTTTAGACGGGACAGTCTTGATTTTGGGGTCCTTTCTCGCTGCCCCTGATTTAATTCGCTAGTGTACCGCATTCGGGGACACCAGGGAACTGTCAGCAGGCAGCAAAACAAAGGCGCATCATTAAATGCGCTTGCACTGTGCAGTGGGTACTACAACCATGCAGAGAGCGTGTAAGCAGTCTTTACTGCATCGTCCTCTATGCAGGAAGCTGTTAGTGAGCATGGTGAGCTTGACACCGGGCTCACTACGTCTACAGGCCACACATTTAGTGGCATTATCAATAACGCAATTTGTGTCACTGGTGATGCCCCCTCGGAAAGGCATCCCCGAGATCCCAGCTGAAAATTAACGAAACACTTCCTGACATTAAATTAGATATTAGCCTTTAATCCCTTACGTTAATCCTTCCCATACTGCCAATTGCTAAGCAGACCGCCACACTATACTCCACGCAGTGCACATTAACCTTTTCTATGTGGCCACTTATATTCCACCTTGTCACATTCTTACTCATTTCCTACTGTTGGAAAATTGGGTGAGGTTTTCAGAGAACCCCAACCATTTTGCTGTAATTAACATTCTTCTTTGTTAGACTGCAAGACCCGATCAATAAAATGCCTTCCATTCCTCCATGGTTGTGTAACGCGGCAGAAATGTAAAGACAGCCATTAATACTCAGCCTGCAGCCCAGTGTGTAGGGAGCAGGGCCATAACACAAAATATATCTCTGCTCTCTCACACAGCTCGGGAACGCACAGGAGATTGAGTATTGGCAGGGGGATAGCCCAGCAGGAAAATGCCTGTCTGATTCTGATGTAGATTAATTTAGAAATAAACAAATATGTTTAAATGTCTATCTGTTCCTGTCCAAATCTGAGATGATTAAATTGCGTATACGCAGAAGTAAGCTCACACTGACACATGGAGTTCAGGTTAAAAGCACTTCAGAAAATTTAATGCAATCTGGTTGGAAAACAGTTGTGCAGATCTTTTTAAAAGCAAAATGACATCATCATTGAATATCAGATAATAACAAATAAACATCATTAATTGGATTAAACGTTATGTGACTATATCAGTGTCCACCAGGCCCGGACTGGCCATCGGGCACACCGGGCAAATGCCCGGTGGGCCGCGGTGGCCATGGGCCGAGGCCGGCAGGGGAAGGTCCCAGGATCTCCCCTGCCGGTCTATGCAGGGCCGGCACTATCCGAGCGCCGGCCCGCTGTGTGCCATGAAGGGCCGGTGAGGAGATCAAAGATCTCCCTCACCGGCCCACTTTCATAGAGCTGCGGCTGGGGAGGGAGGGAGAGGACCCGGCGGAGCTCTATCTTGCAGCTCCGCCGGGTTCCTCTCGCGAGATCCGGCGCGTTGCCATGGCAACGACCGGATCTCGCGAGAGTGAACTCTAGCCCGCAGGCTAGAGTTCACTCACCCACTGAACCACCAGGGATGGATGGCAGAGTGCCGGTCCCCTACCCCCACCTCTCCATGGTTCCACCATGCCGGTCCCCCCCTCCCTGGGTAAAGGTAAGAAGGGAGGGGGGGACATAATGCCTTATTATTAGTTTTTTTTTTTTACTACTCCAACACAAAATCCCTTTTAACATGCACACACAGCACACACAGCACTCACAGCACTCTCACACACAGCACTCACAGCACTCTCACACACAGCACTCTCACACACAGCACACACAGCACTCTCACACACAGCATTCACACACATCACTCACAGCACACACAGCACTCTCACACACAGCACTCACACACATCACCCTCACACACATCACACACAGCACCACTCAAACACAGCATCCATCACACACACTGCACTCTTCACATACACACTACACCCCCTGCACCCCTCACACATACACACAGAACCCCAACACACACAATACTTCCAAACATATTTTTATATATATATATATATATATATATATATATACATACAGAACAAATTGAGAGCACTCAATGGATTTGGTAAATCAAAAAAAATCTATATTAAATAACACGCATATAAATCAACGTTTCGACCGTCTAGCGATCTATTAAATAAGCGGTATATTAAATAACACGCATATAAATCAACGTTTCGACCGTCTAGCGGTCTTTATCAAAGATAAAGACCGCTAGACGGTCGAAACATTGATTTATATGCGTGTTATTTAATATATATTTTTTTTTATTTACCAAATCCATTGAGTGCTCTCAATTTGTCCTGTTTATATTACTGCTCAGAGAAGCACCTGGTAGTTGCTATTGAAATTATTTTTGTTTGGGATGAGTGCCAGAAATTGTTGTGTTTTTTATGTGTATATATATATATATATATATATATATATATATATATATATGCAGGACGTAGAAAGAGCATATATATGAAACATGTGTATTGTTTGTGTGTGTATATATATATATATATATATATATATATATGTATATATATGTATATATATACACACACACACTACAGCACCCCTCACACACATACTGCACCCCTAAACACATTACATTCCAGACACACACTAGATCCCTTACCCAAATCTGGATCATATACACACACTAGATCCCTATATACACTCTGATTCCGTTATATACACACACTAGACTCCTGTATACACACACACACACTACATTCCTAACATACACACTCTGGATCCCTTATACATACTCTGCCCTGGAAGAGCATTGACCCAACGCTCACTTTGAGAGAGGGCGTGTTTGTCATTGGTGATGACGAAACACTTCCTCTCTGCCCCGCCCCCTTAGTGGGCCGCTGTGCTAAAAAAATGCCCGGGCCGAATTTTTCTCCCAGTCCGGCCCTGGTGTCCACCCATCAATATTATTAATTGGATCAAAAACTAAGTGGTTAGCTTCGTGTCCACCCACCAAGAGGTGGTATTATTTTGGACACGGGTGGGGACAAGGGGGTCTTGAGCGTCATTTTACACGGTCGGTGATGTCAGATCTCGTGGTCAGGTGCAAGGTCTCTTATGAATAGAACATTTCATTACTACAGTGTTCTCATGGCCTTCAATTTATACTATGTTGCGAGTTAGGGGAAATTCAGCAGTTCCTGGGTTAGTCATATCTTTATGGGAAAATACAGTCTTTGTCTATTGTGTTAGATGTGCTGAGCAATTCTGTCATGTAATGTAGTTTTCATATGGAGAAGTCAGGTTATGAGGACAAAATGGAGGATTGAAGAAGTCAGGTTAGGAGGACAAAATGGAGGATTGAAGAAGTCAGGTTAGGAGGACAAAATGGAGGATTTGTCACAGCATCAGGTTAAAATGGAGTTAGTGCAATAATTCAATACAAGTACAATAAAGATTTTTAATAATTCTACATCAGTCCCCCCTATGAAATGTTAATATTCTAAGAGATAAACTTTATTAGTTAGTTTCAGAGGACAGGTTAGCCCAAAGGCACAAAACCCTATGAAGTAACGGTTCTTAAAGTCTTCTTAGTTCTTCAGAGGGACATCATAAATAGACGAGCTTACATTACCATATGGACCTGTGTTATCTGGAATATAGGCACAACAAGTCATGGTGACAGGTAAACGTTGTTGGTTGCAATAGATATAATAAATGCAAATCAAAATATTATTATAATTATTAGCAGTGACGATTGGGAAAATGGACTCAAACTTTCCTTTTACTGCAAAATCATCTGGTACCCCCCTTGGCACACCTATGGCATCAATATATATATATATATATGTGTGTCAAACTTTCCCTTTAGAGGGGTGCTCCTCTTTATGTTCTGAAGCATGAATGTGGTGTGTCAAGAGTACCTTGTCATGTATTATGTGTATGGACATAATAACCTTGGCTAGGGCGCATTTGCTTATGCATTGTAGTATTAAACCTGTCCCACGCTACATCAGCGTAGGTGGACTCGGATCATTTAGTCAATATTAATATCACCACAAACTCAGGATGGGCAAATAATCCTGAGGGAGCTTGGCGTTTGGATCTCTTTAGCTTCACGAGGTCTCCTTTTGGGGTCCTCGGCTTTCCATCGATGGCAG
This sequence comes from Pelobates fuscus, assembly GCF_036172605.1. Taxonomy (NCBI): domain Eukaryota; kingdom Metazoa; phylum Chordata; class Amphibia; order Anura; family Pelobatidae; genus Pelobates; species Pelobates fuscus. The sequence goes on along the minus strand of NC_086317.1, from coordinate 460,704,806 downwards.
GTGGTCAGGCATTATTGTGGCCATCAAACACCTACTTGTTGGTATCTTTTTTTCTTTAGAGTCAAAAGTGTGTCAAAATCAACAAATGTTACTTCTCATGTTGCAGAGAGAGAGAGAGAGAGTCTTGAATCTGGAACAATGAATCCACTGAGTGATCTCTGCAACTTTCACAATGCACTATTGGGTATATGGTCTTGGTTGTCACATTGATGACCGGCTAGGCTTCTGGCCATCCTGACAAAATGTCTATTATAACTAGTGCATATTTGACCCAGTAGCTCTTTGTCACCTGGATTCTTGAAAGGGATATTGAGAGTTAGCTAGGTGCTTAGGAGTATTTAGAGATCAAAGAGTTCATGAGGGTCTTGGATAGGTATAAAGTTCCATGGGCTCACTGCCCAGTACATGTTTTTGGGTAAACAGAGCTTGAGAGCGTTGGAGTACAGCCCGTCTTCAAGGGTTGCCCCTTTCTGTTTTCCCAGCTTTGTATTTCTTCAGGGTCAGTAGCTGCTTGTCATTCTTTCAGAAGCTTGAGATCTGTAGGTAGGATTTACATGGTGAGTATAGAAGTTTCTTTAGCGGACACCATTCTGTCCACTTCCCTTGGTGCACTTGTGGCTTGGTTGGCAGCTTTTAGTCAGCTGAGTGGTGCTTCTTATCTTCCAGATTGATCCAAAATAATGTGCTGCACCCAGGGCATATCTTGAGTCAGTGTAGGTATTGGCATGTCTTCCTTCAGGCATTTTGTATGCCACTGAGAAGGCTGTCAATTCAGCGTCTTGAGCAGATGTGAGTGAGGAAAGTGAAGATGCTTGACGTACCTGATCTTCTGTAGCAACAGCAAATCCAGTATGGTACCTTTCCTCATTATCCGCAAACAGAGTGGAGTCAGGATCTGGTAAAGCTACTGCATGCTCTGTTGAAAGGTGTCTTGTTTCTTCTTTCATCTGTTCAAAGCAACCATGAGGAGCAGTAGAAGAGGTTTCCTCACCTATTTCTTTGTGAGATTGGGGGGTATTTGTCTTTCTATTTACAGTTCTCTTGCTGACCCCCCCTCTGTAGAGAGTTGCAAATTGATTGTTAGTGTTTCATGTGTTCCTTTCATGAGATTTCTGGGGGCTTAGTGAAGAAAAAAACATGAGGGACAGCCACCTCCCTTACAGGTGTCTTACTTCCATGGGAATCTGGGTCAGGACCGCACTATTTCCTTGAGAGTGCCCAAAACAATTCTTTCATGTCTGAATAATTTTAATTTTTCGTTAGTGTGGTATTCCCCCCTGGGAAGTGGCGGAAGAGTGGCCAGAGCAACCTTTCTGCAAAATATAATGTTGTCAGGTAGAGGCAGAGTTGTCTATGGGTGGAGGAAATTGGTAAGGAATAAGAAGGGAGGAAGCATATAAAGGATATAGATATGGTGGTGGGGAGATGGAAGAATGAGTAGTGGATAGAGTGAGAGGGAAGAAGGTGGAGTAGGAGGAGGAGAAGGAGGAATAGAGGAGAAGTAGGAGGAGAGAGGAGAAGGTGGAGTGGAAGGAGAAAGTGGAGTAGAGGGAGGAGTAGGAGGAGGAGTAGAGGAGAAGTAGGAGGAGAGAGGAGAAGGTGGAGTAGAGGGAGGAGTAGGAGGAGAAAGTGGAGTAGAGGGAGGAGTAGGAAGAAGAAGGAGGAGTAAGAGCAGGAAGAAGGAGTAGGAGGAGGAGAAGGTGGAGTAGAGGGAGGAGTAGGAGGAGGGGAAGAGGAGAAGTAGGAGGAGAGAGGAGAAGGTGGAGTAGAAGGAGAAGGTGGAGTAGAGGGAGGAGTAGGAGGAGAAAGTGGAGTAGAGGGAGGAGTAGGAAGAAGAAGGAGGAGTAAGAGCAGGAAGAAGGAGTAGGAGGAGGAGAAGGTGGAGTAGAGGGAGGAGTAGGAGGAGGAGAAGAGAAGTAGGAGGAGAGAGGAGAAGGTGGAGTAGAAGGAGAAGGTGGAGTAGAGGGAGGAGTAGGAGGAGGAGGAGAAGGTAGAGTAGAGAGAGGAGTAGGAGGAGGAGAAGAGGAGAAGTAGGAGGAGAGAGGAGAAGGTGGAGTAGAGGGAGGGGTGGTAGGAGAAAGTGGGGGACTGCAGATGAAGGGGAGGGATCGGTGGGAGGAATAAGCGGGGGTGGGCAGGTAAGGGAGCAGACAGGTGATGTAGCAATGGAGGATACATCAGAAATCAAGACTAGGTAGAAATGCAATGGAGGCTGCAAATAGCCCATGTACAACAACTATTACTGGCCCTATGCTTTCCCTAGAGAAAAATAATAAAAGGCTAACATGCTCATCTTGTCTCCACAAGCCTCGAACGTTTCACTCCCATGGGTGGCCCATGATGGCTTGCCCACCACTTCTCCACACGGGGTCTTGTGCCCGTGGAGACAGACGCTATCCCTGACTCTCGTTCTTAATTTTATTAATTTAAATCTAACATCTCAAAATGTAATTCCTACGCATATCACAAATATACATTATCACAATTTTTATGTCTCGCAAATGGGATAAAATTTATTCTACTCTTCACTGATAATGTATCTTTAAAACATACGAAATAGACAAATAACATTGTCTTCTGCAAAATAAATGGAAAAGATAATGGAGATTTTGTTAAGGTTATAAAAGGCTATACATTAATTAACATTTCTTGTTCTCCAGTTTCTGGCTGTTAATGTCAATGTACAATGTAATAGAGCAGCAGGGAATGCTAGCAGAATGCTTGGTTGCATAGGGAGAGGTATTAGCAGTAGGAAGAGGGAAGTGCAGAGTACTGGATACAGTACTGGAGACCATATCTTCAGAAGGATATGGATACCTTAGAGAGAGTTCAAAGAAGGGCTATTAAACTGGTTCATGGATTGCAGGGTAAAATTCACCAGGAAAGGTGAAAGGATCTTGACAGGCATAGCTTGGTGAAAAGACGAGACAGGGGAAATATGATAAAAGCATTTTAAATACATAAAGGGAAACAACACAGTAAAAGTGGAGACTATATTTAAAAGAAGGAAAAACTACCATAACAAGAGGACATAGTCTCAAAAATAGAGGGACAAAGGTTTAAAAATATCAGGAAGCATTACATTACTGAGAGGGTAGTGGATGCATGGAATAGCCTTCCAACTGGAGTGGTAGAGGTTAACTCAGTAGAAGTGTTTTAAGCATGCGTGGGATAGGCACTTGCTGCTAGTAACAGATCTAGAATTAATATACTATAATGCCCAAAGTCTCAATTCCTATGCATATGCAATAATAAAATATCTGGGCTTACAACAAAAATTATGTTAGTCAGTCTTTAAACTTGGCTTATTCATTTGTTCAAGAGATCTTGGTTTATTAGAACTTTCTTTTAGTAAATGTTCTTTTTTGTTCATAATATATGGGAATTAAGGAAGACAGCATGTCTTTAAGATAGGATGAGCATGACACAATACACGGGCGGATATGACCTCACTGATATGGTAAGGGCAGAGTGAGGGCAGGAGGAGGTGTGGGTACTAAGGACAACCTTCTTTTATTCTAGGGGCCATTTTCTTTTAGGGCATTTCAGCTGACAAATGAAAGCATTATACATTTAACAGCCCGTGAAGCTTTGAAATAACATGGTGCAAAAAATAAATAAATAAATAAATAAATAAATAAATAAATAAATAAACTCACGGGATGCAACCAACCTCCCCCATCATTCACCAGCTATTAATCACTCAACACGTCCAAATACATATACAACGCCACGGAACCTGCTGGCGTCGCACAAATGGCAGCAGCAACAACACACAAACCCTAGAAACCTCCCATAAAGCGTTCCATACGACACATCACTCTTATGTAAGTAGCAAAATACACAATTAGAATATTTTCTAGCAAAAATTCCATTGCTAAGTCTTATCAGTAATAACTCTACGAAACACAAATCTGAATCGCACTGAGTCGCAACCACGCCCCCCCCCCCCTCCTCCTCCCTCCCCTGTCTCACAGAAGGCAAAAAGGGAGGGGTAGGAGGAGAGAGGGAGAGAAACAAGAGGTAGGGGGGGCTGCAAGCATGACATTTTAACCATGTCAGTGCTGGAAAGACAGTTACGTTACAATTATTGCTAAAGCAAAGAGACACAAAAACACAACATTTAATAATACTCTCAGTGAAACTCAATACAAAACCCCCACCCTCTACCAGGGTAATGGCTAACACAAAATACAAAAACAATTATAATATACATATATTCTTAACCCTTTGTGATCTAGTTCTTCCTCAGCCCAACCTTCCTGCTGAATAGCATTCGCTACTCTGTACCATGCTTCAGCAGTCTTTAATAAACCATTATCTGTAAGCTTGCCTTTCATTTCTGCCAGTAACTTGCACCAACTTTCTGGTTGCAATCTTCCACATGTCGGAACAGCAATTTTACATACTTTTGCAATCTTCTCAACACCTTTAACCATCTCTTCTCCCTCTCTGTTCTCTACTAAATCACATGCTAACCAGCCCTTGCTGGGCTTATCTAAATCCTGTCCCATAGTCCCTTTACCCCTATACCAGCGTCCTAGATATAGAGAGAGAGAAGGAAAATTGAACAGGAACGTCTACAATGCTCGACTGCCACCCGAGAACCGTGGGACTTTCTCAGGTGCGTCTTCCCAAAACGTAGACCAGTCACTGAATCCGCCTACCCGGGGTGGTAGACACGGATTGGAGCGATGTGAGAAGTGTGTGACCAATCACTTCTCTTTTAAGAGGAATGGGAGTGGATAGTATAATTATATAGAAAGTGTAGAAAAGATGAAAGGCAAGGAAAAATCCTTAGAGACAGACACAGGAGTTCATGAGACTCCTCATTAAACAAACAAGACAACAATACAGTTGAAATACAGTGCATGCATCACAGTTCAAATAAAATCAACAGTAATTCCTTTCCTTTACTCGTGTGCTTACTCCAAAGTCACCTCCCTCAATCCCGTAGTGTCTCCACTACCTGCAGCCGCGGAAAACAACTGACACCGGTCCGAGTTCCGCCAGCCTCCCTCGACACAGCAGCCCACTAATAGTGTCTGCGCTACCCTCACCCTTGTAGTGCCCCTATAAAAACCCACTTTATAAGTCTCACTACTCCGTGGCGATGAAAACAGCAATGCCTGCCCGAATTCATCCACCACAAATAAAAAATTGGAATGGCTCCAGCTCAGCGCTCAAAGCTGGAGGGTACCACCACTCTGCAAGCAGAGTAACGTGCACAGAGAAGCTAGCTAGGCTATCAGAGTGACACAAGAAGGATCCCCAGGAAACTATGAGTCTACACAATCTCCACAGATCCAACACACCTCTTTTTCCCTACAGCCCCAGCCACGAGGCTCCTAAAAGAGTTAAACAGGAAAAGATGACCCCCAGGAACACATCCACAGGTCAACCCCCCTTTTTCCCTACAACCACAGCACCGTGGTTCCTAAAAGGGGTAAAACAGGCAACAGAAGACCCAGGCAAATCCCCTCAGGTCCACCCCCCCTTTATCCCAAAAGGGGTAAAATACAAACAGATAGACAGATATACTGAAGACCCAGGCAAGTCCCCTCAGGTCCACCCCCCTTTATCCCAAAAAGGGGAAAACAAGCAAGACAGAACCCCAGGCAAATCCCCTGCAGGTCCACCCCCCCTTTATCTCAAAATGGGGAAACAGGCAAACAATTCAAACACACCCAGGCAACAGATAGACTAAAATGCAGGTAAACAAGTGAGTAACGAGACACCGGGCAAGATATTACCTGTCTTTGATGTCCTCCCGGGAAGCAGTCACAGACACGTGGACGGGTCAATCAAAGGGGCCGGAACATACCGGTGGCTCTGCAGAAGTCTCTACCGTGTACCTGGAGGTGATCAGTCTCCTTTCCTACCCCCAGGATTCCCCCGTCCAACAGCATCTTCCTTAGGACGGCTCACCGGCCAGAGGCCATAGCCCGATGCCCCACGTTGGAAAGCGCCAAATTGATGTAGATTAATTTAGAAATAAACAAATATGTTTAAATGTCTATCTGTTCCTGTCCAAATCTGAGATGATTAAATTGCGTATACGCAGAAGTAAGCTCACACTGACACATGGAGTTCAGGTTAAAAGCACTTCAGAAAATTTAATGCAATCTGGTTGGAAAACAGTTGTGCAGATCTTTTTAAAAGCAAAATGACATCATCATTGAATATCAGATAATAACAAATAAACATCATTAATTGGATTAAACGTTATGTGACTATATCAGTGTCCACCCATCAATATTATTAATTGGATCAAAAACTAAGTGGTTAGCTTCGTGTCCACCCACCAAGAGGTGGTATTATTTTGGACACGGGTGGGGACAAGGGGGTCTTGAGCGTCATTTTACACGGTCGGTGATGTCAGATCTCGTGGTCAGGTGCAAGGTCTCTTATGAATAGAACATTTCATTACTACAGTGTTCTCATGGCCTTCAATTTATACTATGTTGCGAGTTAGGGGAAATTCAGCAGTTCCTGGGTTAGTCATATCTTTATGGGAAAATACAGTCTTTGTCTATTGTGTTAGATGTGCTGAGCAATTCTGTCATGTAATGTAGTTTTCATATGGAGAAGTCAGGTTATGAGGACAAAATGGAAGATTGAAGAAGTCAGGTTAGGAGGACAAAATGGAGGATTGAAGAAGTCAGGTTAGGAGGACAAAATGGAGGATTTGTCACAGCATCAGGTTAAAATGGAGTCAGTGCAATAATTCAATACAAGTACAATAAAGATTTTTAATAATTCTACATCAATTCTACAGTTCCTGCTCAGCCACACTTCACAGGGGCTAAGGTAAGACACAGCAGGTTAGAAAACCATTTTGTAATGATATTCTGCGATTGTGGGGTGTTGGAAAAGAAGATGATATGGGGTTACAGTTATGGAGGGATAGTGATGGACACAAAAAATAGGAATGCAGAGAGGAGGAGGAGAGGGGCGATTAGGCAACATTTATGACAAAGCAGCTGCCCTGTGGTGTGTACAAATCAAACCACTACTTGTGTACACTGATTAGCCACAACATTAAAACCACCTGCCTATTATCGTGTAGGTCCCCTCGTGCTGTCAAAACATCTCTGATGCGTCAAGACATGGACTCTACAAGACCAACATGTCCTGTGGTATCTGGCGCCAAGACATTAGCAGTAAATACTTTAAGTCCTGCACATTGCGAGGTGGGGACTCCATGGATCAGATTTGATCACTGAGGTTTAATCAGATTGCGATCTGGGGAATTTGGAAGCCAAGGCAACACCTTTGAAGTCTTTGTCATGTTCCTCAAAAATCCTGAACAATGTTTGCAGTGTGGCAGGGTGCATTATCCTACTGAAAGAAGCTCCTGCCATCAGGGAACACCATTGTCATGAAGGGGTGTACATGGTCTGCCACAATCACTAGGTAGGCGGTACGTGTCAAATCAACATCCACAAGAATGCCAGGACACAAGGTTTCCCAGCAGAACATTGCCCTGAGCACAACGCTGCCTTCACTGACCTACCTTTTTCCCATAGTGCATCCTGCTGCCATCTCTTCCCCAGGAAACAACACACACGCACCAAGCCATCCACCTGGTCTAAAGGAAAACTTGATTCATCAGATGAGGCAACCTTCTTCCATTGCTCCGTCATCCAGATCTGATGCTCACGATCCCTTTGAATGCACTTTTGGCAGTGTACAGGGGTCATCATGGGCACTCTGACCCGTCTGTGGCAAACTGCGATGCTCTTCTGTGCGATTGGACCAGACAGGCTAGCCTTCACTCCCCACATGTATCAACGAGCCTTGTGTGCCCATGATAGGTACTAACCACAGCACGCTGGGAGCACCCCACACGTTTTTGGATATGCTCTGACCCAGTTATCTAGCCATCGCTGGTTGACCCTTGTCATAGTTACTCGGATTGATTTACTTGCCTATTTATCCTGCTTTCCTGCTTCCAACACATGACATTCTAGATCTGACTGTTCACTTGTTGCTTAATATATTCCACCCATTGGCATGTGCCATTGTAATAAGGTAATTGTGGTATTCACTTCACCTGTCAGTGTTTTTTTTTTGTCAATCTTTCATTTATTGAGGCATTTGTGAAATGGGATACAGAATAAAGAAGAGGGGATGTACGTTTTCCATACAGATTGGGGTCTCATAATACAGTGTAGCATCCCCTATGAGAAGCAGCCTCTTTTTATATTAGGTAAGCATACCGTAACAACACAAGCATTTGTTCAGGAAATGGTTGCAAGGGTTAATCAGTGATTGCTCAAATGGTAGTCTACACGTGTACTATATAACTGATTAGGCATGCTATATATAAACAACTCAGGTTCAGTTTCAGTGCTTATAAGCATGGCATTTTAAGCTTGTCACATAACAGGTTCGATTAACGAGAAGCTGCCATAGTTTCACAACAGTCAAACATATTTATACAGGCTAAACTTAACTGCAGAGTGTTATAGTGAGAGATTATTCTGACTGCTTTTATCTTAGATCAAGTATGATGGGAGGCAGGTATAGTGTATTATGAGCAGAGCGTGTTATAAGTATACCGATACGACTAATCGTTATTTTAAACAGTGTTATATTATGTTACTTGCTTGTCAAGAAACTGCATGGGGTCGTGGTAAGCTAGGCAATGGGGGTAATGGGTGGCATTGCTCCGGATGCAGGAACAGTCTGTTGGGGCTATCGCTGGGTATTATTACGATCACTGTCTCAAGTCGGTCCAGGATCAATAGCAATAGGGTTTGGGGTCTCTGTCTGGTGACAAGTTTTGTGTAGTTTATGTACATGTTTGGACTTCAAGGGTCCATCTTCTGTCCGCCTCTCGCGAGGTCTAGGGCCCATTATGCCTCCCAGTGAGCGCCCATGGTCATCCCAAATTTCCGTGGTTATCCTTGTAGTGTCATCAGCTAGCTACTGTCTAGTCTGGCCGATCCTTGGTGGTTGACCAAGGGTCGGGGCTTGTCCGAAGAGCCCGTGTGCGGCTCCTCTCAGGACTATAGCATGGTGGGATACTGGAGGCGAGGGCTGTGGCTTAGTCTATCTTAGTTATGTATGGTATGGGGGTCAGCAGGTTCAGATAGTGTGGGGGAGGGCAGAGGTGGGGCGGGAGAGGTGGATGACCAGGATGTGGAAAAGAAAGGAGAAAAAGAAAAAAAAAAGGGGGGGGGGATGAGAAGGCACAGTCGCCACAGGGGTCGCAGTCCCCCCACATCCCACTCCACCATCCAGCCGAGCACACCCCGAGGGTCCATCACGGTTCTGTCACCTGGAGCGGTCCAAGTTCCGGGTTTGCGTCAGTCACCGGTGCAGGTGTCAGATTCGGTCTACCCGATATATGCATTATCCACGGTGTCCATATTTGTATGTATCTTTCTGTAGTGCCACGTAGTGCGGCGGTTAACTGTTCCATCCCATGTATTTCCTCGACTTTGTCCATCCATTGTTGCAAGGTGGGTACCTGTGAGGTGCGCCATCGTGTTGGGATGAGTATTTTGGCTGCGTTCAGTAGGCGTTTGACTAGCGTTTTTTTATATTTTGAGATGGGTAGCGGTGTGTGGTGAAGAAGCATCTGGAGTGGCCGCAAGGGGATGTCTGTGTCCGTGATATGTTTGATCTGAGTTTGAATTTGACTCCAGTATGGTGTTATCTTCCGGCAAGACCACCAGATTTGAAGGGCTGTGCCTACCTCGTTTTCGCAGCGCCAGCAGGTCGCCGAAGCGTCTGGTATCATCTGTTGTATCCTCTCGGGCGTCCTGTACCAATTGGTCAGTAATTTGTAATTGAGTTCTTGTTGTTTGGAGCTTATTTAGCTTTGGTGGGTCAGAATATGTATGTTTGTCCATTGAGGAGCTGTCAGCGCTACCCCTGTGGCTTCCCCCCAGCGCGTTATGTGTTTCAGAGGTTCATGTGGCGTGAAGGTTATCAGCATCCCGTAGAGGTTTGAGATTCCTCTGCACATGTGTTGTCTCCTTGTGCATATTTTCTCGAACTCGGTCAGGGGTCTGTGTATCAGGCTTTTCCCCGGGAGGGCCTGGTAGTAAGATTTGATCTGAAAATATCGGAATCTGTCTAGCCCCGTCGGTATCCGATCAGGTAGTAGGTCGGGTAGTTGCTTCAGTGTATCGTTCGTGCACCACTGTTGCATATATGTCCAGTCCGTGGCCCCGAAAGCCTTGATATCACGTGGTGAGAGACCGCCAGCTAGGTCTGGGTTATACGTGATCGGCGTCAGCGGTCCCGGGGTAGTCATCAATGCCAGTCTAGACCTGATGGAGTACCAAACTTTCAGTGTCGCTCCAATAAACGGGAGCCTGTGGGTTCTCACATTGGTTAATGGGCCCCCTAGCCACAGCGCCGCCGGTAGTGAGCCGTCCAATTGGTTCCGTTCCATATATATTCATTGTTTCCGCGTATCTGAGACATGCCATTCCACGATCCTGTGGATGTGTACTGCCCTATAGTAACCTAGGAGCAATGGTAGTCCCACTCCCCCTTGCGCCTTTGGCAGGCTAAGTTGTGATTTTTTCAGTCTAGGTGCCTTGGAAAGCCAGATGAACCGGGTGATGGCCGCGTCCATGGTTCTGAAGAAGGTCCCAGGTAGAGCGATCGGTATGGTCTGGAACAAATAAAGGAGTCGGGGCAAGAGATTCATTTTTATTGCATTCATTCTCCCAAATCACGAGACACAGAGTCCGGCCCATCTGGCTAAGACCGAGCCCAATTTATTTTGCATAGGTGTAAAGTTGTGGGTGTATAGCTGGCACAGGTCCGCGGACAACCAGATGCCTAGGTATTGTATTTTATCTCGGCACCATGTAAAGGCATATTGGGTTTTAAGGTGGGTGGTCATCGAATCCCCCGTTGATATGGGGAGTGCCTCTGATTTGTCTGTGTTCAGTTTCAAGTTTGATATTTGTCTATATTCCGCAAAGGGCTTCAGGAGATTCGTCAGGGAGACTATCGGATCGCTAATAAAGAACAGCATATCGTCGGCGTATGCCGCCACCTTATGTTCTTGTCCATGTATCGTAAATCCCTTCACGGCCCCGTCCCGACTGACCACCCCCAGGAAGGGTTCCAGGGAGAGGGCAAACAGAAGGGGGGACAGCGAGCATCCCTGCCTCGTCCCATTGCGTATGTGTACCGGGTCCGATAACGCATCGTTTACCCTAATCCTGGCTGACGGTATGGTATACAAGGAAGAGATCCATGCCAAGAGCTGGGGGCCGAAGCCCATTGCCCGGAGTGTCGCGAGCATATAGCGCCAGTCCACCCGATCAAAGGCCTTCTCCGCGTCGGTTGAGAGGAGAAGGACCTTCTGGGCCGACTGTTTCGAAGCGTGAATGACATTAAGGACGCGGATGGTGTTGTCCCTTGCTTCTCTTCCTGGAACAAACCCAACCTGGTCGGGTGTATCAAGTCTGGCAGGACCCAGCCTATGCGCGTTGCTATAACTTTCGTGAAGAGCTTCAAGTCTGCGTTCAGCAGCGAGATTGGTCGGTAACTTGCGCAGTTGGCTGGGTCCTTGCCTTCCTTCGGGATCACCGTAATCGTCGCTGACAGGGCATCTCTGGGGAGCGCGCCACCGTCTAGAAGTGAATTGAGTCCGGTCAGGAGCTTAGGCATGAGTACGTCTCCCAGTTCCTTAAAGTACCGCACTGGAATGCCGTCCGGGCCGGGTGCTTTATTCGACTTTGAGCTTTTCAACGCTGCCTGGAGCTCCTCTATTGTAATGGGGGCCTCCAGGGCGTCCACCTCCGCTCGGCTTAGGGTTCTTTCTACATGCCGTTGTAGGTATTCCGCTATACGTTTATCCCTGAGGCGGCAGGCCTCTGGGGCGTTGTCTGCAGGTAAGTTATATAGGTCGCTATAAAACCCCTGAAAGGCACCTAGGATTTCGTCCGGGAGTTGAGTGGTTGTTTGGTCTTTGTTTTTGATTTTTGTAATCTGGCACATCCTACGCCTCTTCTGTAGGGTCTGGGCAAGTAGACGGCCACATTTGCCCGAGTATTCGTGAAAGAAACGTTGAGATTTGCGGATCGTATACTGTAGTTTGCGGTGAAGAATGTCCCTCAATTCTCCCCTAGCGTTTAGGAGGGATTTGTAGTCAGCGTCGGTCTGGGTGGTCTTATGGGAGGCTTCCAGTGCCGCGATCCGCGCGGTTAGTTCGGCCACGTGCTGGCGCTGCTGCTTCTGTCTATGGGTGCACAGTTTAATAAGATGTCCCCGAATAACACATTTGTGTGCTTCGGAGGATTCATTTTCCTCAAAGTATGTTGTCAGGGCCGTCCGGAGGTCCGCGACCACTGGTGCGTCATTGAGGATCGATTCATTCATCCGCCACTGGCGGTCCCTCGGTCTAAACAGGGGGGATTTGAATTTCGCCGACATTGGAGAGTGGTCGGACCTGACCATAGGTAGTATCTCCGCCGAGGTCAGCATAGGCAGGAACTCCTGGGATACGAGTATATAATCCAGCCTACTGTAAGATTTATGCACCGCGGAATAATAGGTGAAATCCCTTTCCCCGGGGTGCATCACCCTCCAGCTGTCGATGAGTCCGGATCCCCTTAGGGCTTGTCGGATGGCTTGTAGGTCTTGGCGTGTAAGGGAGCTTGTGCCTCTGGAGGTGTCGTACCGTGGTTCCAGGGCCACGTTCAGGTCCCCCGCCTCCACCAGGAATCCCTCCCGAAATCTCTCGAGCTTCCGTAGTGTCTGTTGAACAAATCTGCTCTGCCGGGCGTTTGGGGCATAGATGCTTGCGAAGGTATATAGGCAGCTGTCGATTTTGCCCTTTACAAATAGGTAGCGTCCCATATCATCGGCTAGGGTTTCCGTACAGTCAAAGGGTATTGTATTTGCGAACAGAATTGGCACCCCTGCTTTCTTGGCCGTCTGATGGTTTGCGAAAAACCCTACTGGGTATCGTTTGTCTCGTAGTGTAGGGCTTGTCGCCCCCTGGAAATGAGTTTCCTGCAGAAAAGCAACCAACACTCTCTCGGCCCATAGGGCACGCAGCAGGTGAGATCTCCGCTCGGGCACATTCAGACCCCGGGTATTACACGACCAGACATGGAGAGGTGCGGGCGTGAACCCCATCCCCATGGTTCCGGGTCCTGCAAGGGGGGGTAGGAGTCAGGAATAAGGTTAGGGATCACGGGGTATGTCAGGCCTAGTATGGGCCTGTATGACTCAGCACCTGTGGCGGGGGTGTCGCGTGGAGCGCCCTCGTGGAGCGTCCCATGCCCCCCCCCACTAACCTGTGTGTGGCGCCTGTCTAGGGGGAACTGGTCCTTCAGAGCACAAGTGCAGGCTATCGTCCTTATATGAAAAAAGCGTGTTCAAACTATAAACAAGAACTGTCCCTTACGTGAGGGTAACAAAAATAACTCGAAATGTGTACCTATTATCTTCCGTCCCCCTGGCCTAGGATGCCTTGGCTTTATGGGAGGCATAAGGTTCCGGGAGAGAAGGTGTGGCTATGCTTGGCAGCGCCATGCGAGTGTCAGCAGTCATCGTGGAATATGGCCTCGTCCACCCTGGGGAGTCCCCAGGTCTTGTGGGAGCAGGTCTGCACGTGGGGGGCAAGCGGGTCAGGGGTTCATCCAGCCTCGTGAGTACTTTCAGTGAGGGTCGGGGCTTGTGTCCCGTTCGCAGCAGTCTCTTTGGGTGTCACAGTCAGTGTGATGAGGGGGTATATGTCTCCTGGGTCACACTGCAATGGGAGGTCTAGGGTGACTGGCGTCAGGCGTCGTAGTTGGGTGTCCCGGTATCAGGCGTCCCTATCCCTAACAGCCGTACCTCCTAGTGTCTCACCTATGTGTCCGCGTCCATTTTGGGCCGTCGGGTCCCTAGCGCCGTCGGGTCCCTAGCGCCTAGCGCCTTTGGGCCGTCGGGTCCCCTAGCGTCGTCCCTTAAGGCATCAATCATCTGTCATATGGGAGGGTCTCTCGGGTCAGGACAGCCAGTTATATCGGTCGGTGTCTCACAGCGGTGCTTTTAGTTCTTAAGTCTGAAACATGGATACCTCCCCCCTTCATTCACCCCAGGACAGCAGAGGAAATGTCCAACTATGCAGGTACTTTGTGCTTAGTCTCGGCATGTGCACATGCTTCTGGGGGGCGGACCCCCGTGTCTTAACGGTGCTGTCTCTATGTCCTGCGAATGTCCTGGGACCACGGCCGTCTCCCAGTCAAGGGAGGCTCCCAGCAGGCCCAAACCCATTATCCACCTGAGCTGCTGTAGCGTATCCATGTCCATGGTGGTTCAGCCTATGTAACACCTTATCTCTCGATAAGACCCAGCGTCCCCCCCTCCCAAGTCCGCCATCTCAAGGTCGTGGGCGTTGTCCCCTCACCGTCCGCTCACTGGGACTGGCGGTGGCTGTTCATGATAGTGTCCCACCCGACTCCCCGGTGCCAGGTACTAGGTGACCCAATAGTTCCCAGAGGATTCGGGGTGCTGGCCGTGGCATCTGGTCCCTCTTTGTCATCCTCCCTCCCCAAGTGTCCATACCCCTCCCGCTGCCTTGTAGTCCCCTTTGCCCTATAGTGTATATGTCCCCAGGAGTGATCTGGACTCACCATATCCCACTCCGCTTGACCGCGCTCCAGGGATTACTCCTCTGGGCCCTCCGGGCCCCCCCGCCGACTCGGTACGGCGTTGTTGCCTTGGGTTGGCGCCAGAGCCGTATTAAGAGCACAGTGGGCCTGGTGCTGACAATTATGATGGGCCTAGTTACGGAATCTTATCGACCAAAAACACTAAAACAGTCAAACCTCCCAAGCGTCATGTATCTGATGGAGATGGTGCTGGAGGGAAACTCATAGGATGCAGCTATAAGAAAACACATACTCTATTCTAATCTCTCTCTAATTTATGCTTTCATCTTTCAAGTAAATCCATAACCCCTAACAGCAGTGTCCAGTGAAGCAGGAAGTCAATAGGCACGGTAAAAGGGTGGGACACTGGTGCGAATCACGTGACCAGACCTGCCAAAAGGGGAGAACATGCCCAAAAAGGGGGCATGTTTGTCCAAAGAATTTGAAGGACAGCCTGGCATGAATGCATGTCAGGCTGCCCGCCAATCATGCAGGCATACTACGCAGGCAGCACCCTGAGCTTGACATAAATGCGTCTAAAGATGCGCTCACTCCATGCTTTCTAAGGACTGTCCCCTAGCACTCGCTGGTCCACTTGTCTCCTTACTTTCTTACTAGCAGGCAGAAATTCCTGGTATATAGTCTGAGACAGAGAAAAGGTGTATGTAGTGAGTGTAGAAGAAATGGGACATGCCACAGTGTTAGAGAGACCAATGTCTGGATTACCTAAACTAATTTTATTGTCAGCCAGTCCACACAAGTTTTGTTCCCATACATCCCTCTTAAGCTTCCAAACTTAAAGGGACACTATAGTCACCAGAACAACTACAGCTTATTGTATTTGTTCTGGTAAGTAGAATCATTCCATTCAGGCCTTTTGCAGTAAACACTGTCTTTTAAGAGAAAATAACTCCACTGGCCGCTCCTTAGATGGCGGCTAGAGGTGCTTCCTGGGGCAGTACTGCCTATTGTGCAGCACTGCTATTCAGTGTCTCCACCCTCTGCATGCAGACACTGAACTTTCCTCATAGAGATGCATTGATTCAATGTATCTTTATGAGGAGATGCTGATTGGCCAGGGCTATGTTGGACTTGTGATGGCTCTGCCCCTGATCTGCCTAGTTGACAGTCTCAGCCAATACTATGGGCAAGTATTGTAATTTGCTCAGACCACCACTTCTGATGATGTCAGCAGACAGTCAGTTCAGAGGCAGAGCCAGCAGCTGCAGACTTGAATACAAGTTATATTTTACTATACTTAGGGAGGCAAGAAGGGGCCAGAGTGGTGGTTTTAACATAATAGGGTCAGAAATACATGATTGTGTTCCTGACTCTATAGTGCTCCTTTAAGCAAGAGTATGTGAAGAGTAGTTAGGGTTGCCACCTTTCTTGGGAAAAAATACCAGCCTTAATCATTTGTATAATCACAAGGAGTGACATCAGAGAAAATTCTCTAAAATCACCAACAAACTACTCACAGTTTGATTCTGCTTTATAGATGGATTGCTCCCAATGTCTCCCAGGGTCTCAGTCTCGCAAGTCACCCAGTGTCTCAGTGTCCCTATGTATCACGGTGTCAGTGTCCCCTTTGTCTCCCAGTCCCCTAGTCTCCCAGTGTCTCAGTGTCCCATGTCGCCCAGTGTCCCAATGTCTCAGTGTGTCCCCATGTCACTAGGATACTGGGGACACAGTGAGACCCGGGGACACTGAGAGACCCGGGAACACACAGACATGGGGACACTGGGAGACATGGGAACACTGAGACATTTAGGGAAACTGGGAGAAATGGGGACACTGAGACACTAGGGACACAGACACTGAGAGACATGGGGACACTGAAACATTTGGGGACACTAAGACACTAGGGACACAGAGACATGGGAACACATACACTGGGAGACTAGGGGACACTGGGAGACTAGGGGACACTGGCTGGGAGACAGACACTTGGGGACACTGGAAGACATGGGGACAGTTGTGGACATAGATATGGGGACACTGGGACATATAGGGACACTGGGAGACATGGGGACACAGACACTGGGAGACTTGGGGACACTGAGACACTAGGGACACTGGCTGGGGGACATGGGAACACTGGGAGAAATGGGGACATAGTGTCTCCGTGTCCCAATGTCTCAGTGTCTCCCAATGTCCCTATGTCTCACAGTGTCCCCATGTGTCTCAGCGTCCCCATGTGTCTCAGCGTCCCCATGTTTTCCAGTGTCCCCAAGTGTCTCAGTGTTCCCAGGTCTCCCAGTGTCTGTGTCCCAATGTGTCCTAGTGTCTCAGTGCCCCCTAGTGTCTGTGTCCCCATGTGTCTGTGTCCCCTAGTGTCTCAGTGTCCCCATATGTCCCTTAGTGTCCCCATGTGTCCCTGCTGCCTTTCCCCCCCACCCCTCACTTACTGTAGAGCTGCTGTCTGGACTCTGTGCCGTGTTGCTGCTCTCCCATGGATCAGTGAGTAGTAGAGAGAGGCAGGGATATACTGTAACTTCCTATCCCTGCCTCTCTCCACACACAGTGACCCCTACTGGCCGGTGCTGGTATTGCAGAGTAATCTCCATTTATTCTGAGAAAAATACCTGCATTTGTATTGCCGGTATTACTGCAATACCGGCACGGCCTGGCACACTCAAATACCGGCTGTGCCAGTAAAATACCAGACATGTGGCAAACCTAAGAGTAGTGTGTGAAAAAAAATGGGCCTATTCCATGGGCCTGGGCCTGGAGCTGCAGCTCCATCAGCCCCTATGTTAATCCGGCCCTGGTTGGCGCCATTGCGTGTATCGGTGCCAGGGGATCTCTTCGCACTGTTACGGCTTCGTCCAGGATCCAGTTTGTGACTCTGACGGAGGGCAGGCCCAGCGTCCGCAGCATGCGAGGGATATCTTCTGGCCAGCGGGCCGTAAGCCATGAGGTACCATGTTTCACTTGGAGACTGAATAGGAAGCCCCATCGATATGGTATACGTTTGTCTCGGAGGGTTCCAGTCACCGGTCTCAGGGCCCTTCTGGCATCCAGAGTGAGGCTGGACAAATCCTGATAGAGTGATACTTCAGCTCCATGGAATCTTATTGAGGACTGCACTCTCACGACGGCCATTATTTGATCCTTCACGCCATGGGAGGCGATGCAGCATATCACGTCTCTAGGGCTGCCGTCTTGTCTCATTGGGCCCAGTGCTCTGTGTGCCCTTTCTATATGAAAAGTTTCAGGGGCTTGGTCCCCCAACAGTTGTTGGAACAGAGCGCTTAGCGAAGCCTGGAGCCGGTCCGCGTCTGACTCTGGCAGGCCACGGACCCGGATGTTATTTCGCCTGCTCCTATTCTCCAAGTCCTCCACTTGCCTGCGCAGCGTGAGGAGCATGTTACCCTGTCTGGTAACCGCTACCTCCGTCGCTCTACCTCCGTGGCAGCCCTGGGCTGTAGTTTCCACCTCATCCACTCGGTGTTCAAGCGCTGTCAGGTCAGAGCGCATGTCAGCTAGCTCCCCACGCAGAGCAGCGCGGATTTCCTGGACCAAGGAGCCTGTGTCCGCCTTGGTAAGCATCCTGGCTGATATGTGTGCCAGTTCTGCCCTGATCTGGGCCAGCTCACTAACCTGGGCATCTCCTGTGTGGGAGTCTCCCGCGATCTCGGAGCTCGGGGAGGTGGGCGCCATTTTGCGCTCACAGTGCGGCCCTCACATGTCGGGCGTTGTAGCAACGAAATCGTCCATCGGTCCCGTGTGCCTTCTGGGTGAGCCTGCTCCCGTTGCCTCTGCAGCTAACTGCCGCTTGTTACGGACCATTTTCTCCCTTCTGTATGTGCTTTTTTTCGCGTGTTAGGCGGCCAGGGGTGCGGAGCTCCTTCACCTTGCGTCCTGTACCATGCTCGTCCAGGCCACGCCCCCTATATCCTGTCAGTGGTTTTAATGTTGTGGCTGATCAGTGTAAGGTAACAGCAAACGCTTCTTAGCTTTTCATCTAGTGTAGTATTTTCAAAAGGAGAGATATAAGCCATAAATATAATCCAAATCAGACCTGAAAAAGCTAATTTATTTCACTTCATGATAATGTTGATACTTTTACAAATCTCTCCTTTAATTAACACTTCTTATTTACATAATAGAATAGATGTTGTGACGAAGTGCCCTTCGCCACTTTGTCCTGGAGAGGCCTGCTTGCCTGCCTCCTCCCCTGCGACTATGGTCCTGGACTATATTGCACTGCAAACCCTGTATTCAGGCATATGGACTTGTATTAGACTGTCTTTTTCCCTTTATCTATGCTGTAGGTTTGGACTGCTAATATAACCTAACAGCCAGGGGATTTAGGCGAATATATTGCATGAGAATGCCATTACTGGAGAATACAGCCGTTCGTATGATTTCATGCGAATTCTTTGTGCTCTGAATAGGTGGCCGCCATTTCGGGACTTTTCCACGTGTTCGCGGCCATCTTGCGTGCGAACAGCGGTGTTTGCCTGTGAACGCATGGAACTGAAATCGGAAGCACAAACAGGCGAATACCGCTAAGACCTCCAGACATCCAGAACTACGCACGGAAACTACCGAACGACCGGCCGTTCGGTAGTTATACTTAACTTAGTATGGGGATTCTAGCGACCACAAAGATGTGAATGGATGGCAAGAATTTCGTCTATTTTACCGTGCGAACGGAGACCGACCGCAAGGCCAAAACTCATGGAACTATTTTCGGCTAGTTGGTCTGTGCGGTCGGTCAAAACTTTGGAGCCCTGTATCTCCCGAACCATCCATCCGAATGGGCTGATTTTTGGACAGACTGTTCCCCTGAACAAGGGCTATTTGGGGATACCAGATTTAAAGCTGTACCCCCTGTTTTTGGGGTACATCCAGAACTTGGGTAAAATAATGTATGTTTTAATTGGGTTATGTGTTTATCTGAGGGGAGGAGACGTGGGGGTGTTACCATGCATGTGATTGGTCAAATTCATCCTCCCCCTGGGAGTGTCCTGTATGTACCTGATCCTAATAAAAAGCAGGCTGGGTGTTCCAGTCCTCAGACCTCTTCTGACCCTCAATACGTAGCCGTGTCTCGTTATTGGAGGGAACTGCTATATCACACTGGGGATTGCTATGCGCTGCATATTCCCCTGAGCTCTTAATCACTTAGCTCTTGTAAGAGCTTGTTCCGGATACGCTCTCCTGGAGGAGAGGTCTTCCCCACACGGTCCTGGAGGACAGAAGCCGATCCAGGGTGGAAGGAAGACGGCGCGGCTCCAGTTAAGCTACGGCGGTTGTGGAGCCTGCGGTGGTTGTGGTGTCGTCTGCAGTGCTTGGAGTCCTCTGAGAGCGCTAGGAGCATCCATCAACGGAGGGTACTCGGTCGGAGTACACGGAGCTCTGTTACATTGGTGGCAGCGGTGGGATGGCGTCCTAGTGCGAGGAGAAGCAGCTCAGAGACACTGGTAACGTTTGGAGTTACAATTGAGGGCAACGCTAGCCATTGGGCAGCGCCCCTGGCTACAACAGGATGGCTTCCCTAGGGCGAGGAACAGCATCCTGGGAACACCCAGCAAAACTGGACTATTGGTATAGTCACGTACAGTTTGACGCTATGCTGAAGCGGCGGTTGGCTGTCTATGGGCCCCTTCTAACCGAGGAAATGGTACCAAGAATAAGGAGAGAACTGGCGGAGTATCTGCAGATGGAAGCAGAATATCGGGCAGTAAGGGCAAAGTATTCCGTCCCTGCGCCCCAACAACAGCGTGAGTTACAGGGGGCCGAAGGGGTCGTCCTTTCCCCCCAGCAGCCGTGTGTCCTACAGAGAGCAGAGACAGTTGGTCCCTCTCTACAGCAACAGGACCATGGTAAGGGAGTGGAGACAGGCGGTCTCCCTCTCCAGCGGCAGTGTGTACCCCAGGGGGCCGAAGGTGCCGTCCTTCCCCCCCAGCAGCAGTATGTCCTACAGAGAGCAGAGACAGTTGGTCCCTCTCTACAGCAACAGGACCATGGTAAGGGAGCGGAGACAGGCGGTCTCCCTCTCCAGCGGCAGTGTGTACCCCAGGGGGCCGAAGGTGCCGTCCTTCCCCCCCAGCAGCAGTGTGTCCTACAGAGAGCAGAGACAGTTGGTCCCTCTCTACAGCAACAGGACCATGGTAAGGGAGTGGAGACAGGCGGTCTCCCTCTCCAGCGGCAGCCTGTGTTTCCAGGAAAGGAGCACAGCACCCCCTCTCCCCAGCGGCAGCTTCCCCCAACAAGGGGAGACACCAATCCTCCAGACGGCGCAGATGGGACCGTGGTCTCTGTGCCTGACCTACAGGGATGCTGGACAGCCTTTCCAGATCCCCAACTACCCTCACCGGGACACCCAGAGGAGGGGGTAAGTACAAATTCCCCTCCCCAGCTAACTCCTAGCGTGGCACCAGGGTTAACGGAGGCGATGCTAACCCCTCCTGACGTCCATGTTCCCTTGACTACTGAGCCGGACTATGGTCTCAGTACCCCAGCGGAAGAGCTGGCAGCTGGACAGAGCGCAGTCGGCCTCTGCCCTACCTTTGTCCCTGGTCCAGAGCCTGATGTCCTGCAGGCTACCCCAGCGGAAGAGCTGGCAGCTGGACAGAGCGCAGTCGGCCTCTGCCCTACCTTTGTCCCTGGTCCAGAGCCTGATGTCCTGCAGGCTACCCCAGCGGAAGAGCTGGCATCTGGGCAGAGTGCAGTTGGCCTCTGCCCTTCAAGTACCCTCGGCATGTGGCCTCATTACCACAGCCAAATACCCAGGTGCAGTAACTGTGTGTTGTGGGTAGGCTGTTCCTGTACTTTGATGTTGTGGGGGGGCCACTCGGACATCTGTTTATTGTGGGTTGGTGGATCGACTAACGGAGGCACTGACCGACAGAAGGTCAGGTGCCTGGTTAGTCTTCCCCCCAAAGGGGAGATGTGTGACGAAGTGCCCTTCGCCACTTTGTCCTGGAGAGGCCTGCTTGCCTGCCTCCTCCCCTGCGACTATGGTCCTGGACTATATTGCACTGCAAACCCTGTATTCAGGCATATGGACTTGTATTAGACTGTCTTTTTCCCTTTATCTATGCTGTAGGTTTGGACTGCTAATATAACCTAACAGCCAGGGGATTTAGGCGAATATATTGCATGAGAATGCCATTACTGGAGAATACAGCCGTTCGTATGATTTCATGCGAATTCTTTGTGCTCTGAATAGGTGGCCGCCATTTCGGGACTTTTCCACGTGTTCGCGGCCATCTTGCGTGCGAACAGCGGTGTTTGCCTGTGAACGCATGGAACTGAAATCGGAAGCACAAACAGGCGAATACCGCTAAGACCTCCAGACATCCAGAACTACGCACGGAAACTACCGAACGACCGGCCGTTCGGTAGTTATACTTAACTTAGTATGGGGATTCTAGCGACCACAAAGATGCGAATGGATGGCAAGAATTTCGTCTATTTTACCGTGCGAACGGAGACCGACCGCAAGGCCAAAACTCATGGAACTATTTTCGGCTAGTTGGTCTGTGCGGTCGGTCAAAACTTTGGAGCCCTGTATCTCCCGAACCATCCATCCGAATGGGCTGATTTTTGGACAGACTGTTCCCCTGAACAAGGGCTATTTGGGGATACCAGATTTAAAGCTGTACCCCCTGTTTTTGGGGTACATCCAGAACTTGGGTAAAATAATGTATGTTTTAATTGGGTTATGTGTTTATCTGAGGGGAGGAGACGTGGGGGTGTTACCATGCATGTGATTGGTCAAATTCATCCTCCCCCTGGGAGTGTCCTGTATGTACCTGATCCTAATAAAAAGCAGGCTGGGTGTTCCAGTCCTCAGACCTCTTCTGACCCTCAATACGTAGCCGTGTCTCGTTATTGGAGGGAACTGCTATATCACACTGGGGATTGCTATGCGCTGCATATTCCCCTGAGCTCTTAATCACTTAGCTCTTGTAAGAGCTTGTTCCGGATACGCTCTCCTGGAGGAGAGGTCTTCCCCACACGGTCCTGGAGGACAGAAGCCGATCCAGGGTGGAAGGAAGACGGCGCGGCTCCAGTTAAGCTACGGCGGTTGTGGAGCCTGCGGTGGTTGTGGTGTCGTCTGCAGTGCTTGGAGTCCTCTGAGAGCGCTAGGAGCATCCATCAACGGAGGGTACTCGGTCGGAGTACACGGAGCTCCGTTACAGATGTGTTCTTATTGTGTGAATTTCTAATTGGTGTCTACATTGTAGAAGCTTATTGATTATCTTCGGTTGCGATGGCCCAAAGTAGTAAAAGAAAAACATCTAATGGCAATGATAAGGACTACGTAGATTTATTTCCTAAAGGGAAGGGAAGTGTTTGTCTTTTTTTATCTAACAGTATAACAGCTTTGCAGTTACTCTTCCTATGCAGTATTAATTTTGGGGGGAAATTTCAATTTAGTTTTAGTCATAGTCTTTTGACCAAAAAGCCATTTTAGTTATTTTTTTTTAAATTATACTTTATTAAAGGTTTTTTTGTAAGTTTTTGTTTTCTTTCATGGACATTGACCCAGGGAGGGCATACCTGCCCGTCTCTCGACCTTCTTTATAGTATCCAAGTGCAGGGAGGTTTTCTTGGGACGAGGCACCCTTATCCGGGCATTCCATGGCATGTGGCCCCCGGGCCCGGCATGGGGAGAATAGAAGGGGTAGGAAAAGATGAGAAGTGAGGGAAAAGGAAAAGAAAAGGGAAGGGGGGGAAGTGGTGGGAAAAAAGAAGGGGGGGCGAGCTGGGGGAATCAGAGGATAGTCCCTTGTTGTACCTCTCTGGTGTCTCTGCCACATTTCTCCCCACCCCCCAAAAGGTTCTCTCCTGAGTCACGTTTCATATCTCCATAGTGGGTTCCTTTGTTAGTTAAAGCTGTAGTCATGTTTGAGGGTTCGGTAGTGTGACCGTGCAAGTTTCCCCGTCGGCCTACCCTTCGGTATTCCCCAACTCTATCAGTCATTGCCATAAGGTTGTGAAATTGTCTGTGTCTACTGTCAGAATCTACAGTAGTCCAGATTGCCATGTACGTCTGTGTTTTGCCTTTCGCTAGCATGGTGAGCTCCTCTATAATGTGGAGCTCTAGGGAGGGGTCTCCTGTCTCCAGTAGAGAGGAATTAGTCATTTACAGTAGCTACATTGAGAATTCTGATTGTGAGTGATTTCTTATATATTGACGTGCGGAGTTTAGTGTGGTGTAGGAGTAGCGGTGCTGGTTTCACCTGAGAATTTCTGAAGGATTTTTTGGATTGTGCCCAGTAGGGTCTGATTAAGGGGCAGTCCCACCAGATATTAAGCAGCAGGCCCATATCCAGTTTGCATCACCAGCAGCGGTTAGTTACTGAGGGGTCAATTGTGTGTAGTAGTTGGGATGTCTTGTACCAATAGACTAACAGCTTATAGGCTGTTTCTTGTGTCCCGCTAGATGGTGCACAGTGGAGTATTCGATTGCAGATTTTGGACCATTGTGTAGGTGTGAGCATTATCTTTAGGGCAACCTGCCATCTACCCATGAAGCTTGTGGCGGGCAGTCTTCTACGTTACATGAGGACCTTATAAAGGAATAAGGCCTCTCTTCATGGGCTCACATTCCATACATAGTGCCTCAAAGTGTGTGAGTTCGCTCGCACTTTTTGGGGGCATATTTGATATGTGTTCATTTCACTGGAATTTAAAGAAAAACTCAAACATTAAAAATAAAAACATTTTATTCCGTTAAAACATTTTCAACATTTTTCTCAATATCATACTAAAATCTTTGTTATAATACTCTCTGATTTCTTTTTAATTCATGTGTATTGACATATTGTTCCATAATATTTTGTAACTTTCCATTGCTTTTTAAAGTTGTGTTATTTCTGCCTAAGACATTTTCTGTCAGGTAATTCTGAAAAGCGACAGATAGTTGAAAAATATTGAGTATAGGGTCAGATGACTAACAATCTGAGTAAAGGTGCATAAAGATGGCTGTCAAGGAGGAGGAGTGAGACAGTTAGGCAAGTGATTTCTTCAAACATTTCTGTATACCTGAATTAAAATACCCCCATGTAGACCTTTACCAGATTACCGGTTTACAGACATGTACATTTTAGTTTTCAAATTTCCAAATCAGGTTACAGGGCACATGTCCCTTTCGAGACAAAATAGAAGCCACCAAATGCTCTCTAAAAAAAAATCTCTTTTGGGATATTGTTTTCTAGTAAATGTTTGGACCTTTGCTTTACAGTTTCTTAAATTTGTTGTCCTGTAATTGGGTCGTGTTCTGCATTGTCTGGTATTATTATTATTATTATTATTGCCATTTATATAGTTCCAACAGATTCCGTAGCGCTTTACAATGTTATAAGAGGGATGATTTAACTCTAAATAGAACAATTACAAGAAAACTTACAGGAACGATAGGTTGAAGAGGACCCTGCTCAAACGAGCTTACAGTATAGTAGATACATTGCTCTGGTATTCTCTTCCTCACAACCAACCATGCATTAGAGAGACCTGCATATGCTTATGCAACAACCTGCCTTGTGATCACGTGCCAAAAAAAAAATAAAAAATATCGGAAGGCGTCAGATACTTGTTCTAGCTGTGTGCTCTAGAAAAACACTATTTCTTATCATGCACAATATCTTCTCTGCCCATAAGATGTCAGTAAAGCTCCCTTCTAAATAGAAAAAACAAAATGGTTAAATAGATTCAGCTGTGGTACCACTCAGATATCTATATTGCATCTCAAAATTGAAAGCCCTTTCAATTCAAACGTTTTTCTTCACAGGCTTATTAAACAATGAAATACATCACACTACTTTTTATTTTTTCATGTGCATCAGATAACGTATTAAACATATCCATCATTACATGATAGGCCCGTGAAATGTTTATATCGTATGTGTACATCATCGTTCAGAGCAGAAAAAAAATAGAATGAAACCCTACAAGAACCCTGTGGGTTTTTATGGCCTCGTGCAGTAACATAAATAAAAAAAAGACTATTACAACTTTATTACAACTTTTTTTCACTCCAGGACTAATATATAACTGTGTATATATGTTTTTCCAGAAGGTGTTTTTTTTTTTTTGCGATCTGTGTCGACCCATATGTATTAAAACACTACAAAGGTTTTTTTCAGAGGCAAAGTTCTGTATTTTGAACAATTGCTATAAACCCTCCTCCTACCCAAAATAAAATGAAAATTCCTAAAAATAACAATATGGGGGGGACCTATTGTCCTCCCCCCCGACTCCCACCCCTGAGCGGTGGGTGGGGGCCCTAAAAATAACAATTAGGGGGGGGACCTATTGTCCCCCCGACCCCCACCCCTGAGCGGCGGGTGGGGCCCCTAAAATTAACAATAATGGGGGGACCTATTGTCCCCCCCGGCCCCCACCCCTGAGCGGCGGGTGGGGGCCCTAAATATAATAATAAGGGGGGGACCTATTGTCCCCCCCGACCCCCACCCCCAAAAAAGGCCAAATAAAAAACCATAATAAGCCTTTTTTGGGGCTGAAAAAAGAAGATTGTAGAAGAAAAAAAACATTGAATGGTAAGTTGTTTTTACCGTATATACTCGAGTATAAGACGAGTTTTTTGGCACATATTTTTGTGCTCAAAAAGCCCCCTCGTCTTATACTCGAGTCTAGGTCTGTATTATGGCAACTTACATTGCCATAATACAGACCATGACATGTTGGGGGCCGGAGAAGCTGTTACTTACCTTTACAGCAGCTCCGGTCAGCTCCCAGCACGTCCGCGCGGCTCCTCTGCAAAGCTCCCAGTGTAAATCTCGCGAGACACGCGGGCCGCGAGATTTACACTGGGAGCAGACCGCGAGATTTCCACCGGCAGTAAGTGCCCTTCCCCTGCACAGCCTCCCCTCCCCCCGGACAGCCCCCCCGCCCCCCGGACAGCCCCCCTGCCCCCCGGACAGCCCCCCCTCCCCCCGGACAGCCCCCCCTCCCCCCGGACAGCCCCCCCTCCCTGGCCAAGTATGAAGTAGGGAGGGGGGAACAACAACAACAAAAAAAACAC
Source organism: Pelobates fuscus (assembly GCF_036172605.1). Lineage (NCBI taxonomy): Eukaryota > Metazoa > Chordata > Amphibia > Anura > Pelobatidae > Pelobates > Pelobates fuscus. The sequence goes on along the minus strand of NC_086317.1, from coordinate 460,678,178 downwards.
TGTAAAATATTTAATTATAAAAATAAATAAACAAATAAATGCCCAGATTGATGGGAGTCTGACTCCCTTTTCTAACTCCCTGTAGTTAATGCAGAGTGTGTGTGTATATAATGCACACACTCTGCATTAAATACAGGGAGTCAGAAAAGGGAGTCAGACTCCCATCAATCTGAGTCACCCTCTTGCACATAAAATTCAAATGTCTGTATATAATGTAGAGTGTGTGCATTATATACACACACTCTGCATTTTAGGTGCAAGAGGGTGACTCAGATTGATGGGAGTCTGACTCCCTTTTCTGACTCCCTGTATTTAATGCAGAGTGTGTGCATTATATACACACACACTCTGTATATAATGCAGAGTGTGTGTGTGTGTATATATAATGCACACACTGCATTATATACAGGGAGTCAGAAATTGGAGTCAGACTCCCATCAACCTGAGTCACCCTTTTGCACCTAAAAGGTAGGCAACAGGAGGGTGACTTAAATATTATCTACGGTATATTTAATATTAAGTGTGTGTGTGTGTGTGAGAGTGTGTGTGTGTTTGTATGTATGTGTCTGTCTGTCTGTAATATGTATGTGTGCCTGTCTGTTTGTATGTGTGCCTTTGTATGTATGGCTTGTGTGTGTCTGACTGTGTCGATCTGTCTGTATGTGTCTTTGTATGTGTGTGTGTGTCTGTGTGTGTGTGTCTGTATGTGTGTGTCTTTGTATGTGTGCCTGTATGTGTGTGTCTTTGTATGTGTACCTGTATGTGTGTGTGCCTGTATGTATGTGTCTTTGTATGTGTGTGTGTCTCTGTATGTGTGTGTGTTATTGTCTGTCGGGGGGGTAAGAAGGAGGGACGGAGGGGCCACTGGTCCCACTTACCGGTTCTCCGGTGCAGTGCGGGTGTTCTCCAGTGTCTCCCACTCATCCTCTACAGCCTCTGTGGGTGGTCCAATGACTGTTGATATCACCGCTCTTCTTTTCTCCTGCACGCCGGCCGTAACGCAGCGCATGCAGTAACACTGCGTGTATAGTATGAGTCCCAACACAGGCTGCTCTATGCAAACATAGTTGGCATTCTTTTTCAAAGTCTTTTTTTTTATCCTGTTAGGAATGGATCCCAGTACTTCTAATCCCGGACCAAAACAAAAACGCAGGTCATACGAAGCTGGTTTCAAGCTCAAGGTTGTGTCAAGAGCAGAAGAAAGCAATAACAGTATTGCAAGTAGGGAATTTTGTGTTGGCGAAAAACAAGTGAGGGACTGGCGGAAAATGAAAGCTGACTTGGAAAAGATTCCAAAGGCAAAAAAAGCTCAACGTGGTTTAACGACTTCATATGGGGCTCTAGAAACTGAATTGAATAAATGGGTTATGGAGTGTCGTCAAAATGGTTACTGCGTAACACGCATGGGAATTCGCTTACGTGCCCTTCAAATGGCTAAAGATGAAAAATTAAAAGCACCAGGCATTGAAAATTTTGTTGCATCAGCAGGATGGTGTACCCGCTTCATGAATAGGTTTGCCCTATGTTTGCGGCAAAGAACAAAGATTTCCCAGAAGTTGCCAAAAGACCTTGATGAAAAAGTGATGTCATTCCATTCATTCATCATAAAACAAAGAAGGATCCATAACTATGACCTGGGAGATATTGGGAATATGGATGAAACACCTATGACCTTTGATCTTCCAAGCAACAGAACTGTGGCAAGTTTGGGAGAAAAAACTATTTTACTCAGAACCACAGGAAATGAAAAAAACCATTTCACAGTTGTTCTGTCATGTTTGGCTAATGGAACTAAGCTACGGCCTGTCATTATTTTTAAAAGAAAGACCTTGCCTAAAAAGGTCAAATTCCCACCACGAATTACAGTGCGCGCACATGTTAAAGGCTGGATGGATGAAGACGGAACAAAAAAATGGCTGGAAGAAATTTGGAACGGACGACCAGGAGCAGCCTTAAAGAAAAAAACATCATTGCTAGTTTGGGATATGTTCAGAGCCCACACATCTGATGACATAAAAAAATTGGCAAAGTCATCTCAAGTTACTTTGGCCGTTATTCCAGGTGGGCTTACATCTGTATTGCAGCCCCTAGATGTGTGTTTAAATAAACCTTTCAAAGACCGTGTGCGAAAGAGGTGGCATGAATGGATGTCATCTGGTCAACCCCGACTGACAAAAGTTGGAAATCTGATGAAGCCCGACATAGAATTGATAGCAACATGGGTTCGTGATGCATGGGAAGAGATTCCAGAGGACATGGTGCAACGCGCCTTCAAGAAATGTGGCATTAGTAATGCTATGGATGGCAGTGAAGACAGCGCTTTGTATGAGGACAGCAGTGATGGTGATGACTGCGAACTCAGTGATGATGACAATGTCTACGCTGATAACCTCACACCAGCTACAGTTGAAGCTCTGTTTGGACATACAGACGATGAGGAATCCAGTTTTGAAGGATTTTAACTCTTTTAGCTGTTTTAGCTTTAGTTGGTTTTTGTACTGTTAAAGTTATTGTTGATACCATATTGTTTTTCTTTGAAATAAATATTCAAAAACCTTTAACCTACTGATGCCTCAATTATTGTAATTTTATTGGTATCTATTTTTATTTTTGAAATTTTCCAGTAGCTGCTGCATTTCCCACCCTAGTCTTATACTCGAGTCAATCATTTTTCCCAGTTTTTTGGGGTAAAATTAGGGGCCTCGGCTTATATTCGGATCGGCTTATACTCGAGTATATACGGTATCTATTTTTTTTTAGTTAGTTAGTTTTTTAGTCATTATTTTTAGGGTGAGGGGGGTAGGTAGGTAGATAATTTTTTTTTGGGGGGGGAGGGGTGACTAGGGTCCCCCCCTTTGTATTTAGGGCCCTCACCCACCGCTCAGGGGTGGGGGCCGGGTGGGGGACAATAGGTCCCCCCCTTATTGTTCATTTTAGGGCCCCCACCCACCGCTCAGGGGTGGGGGCCGGGGGGGGGACAATAGGTCCCCCCTTATTGTTCATTTTAGGGCCCCCACCCACCGCTCAGGGGTGGGGGCCGGGGGGGGACAATAGGTCCCCCCCTTATTGTTCATTTTAGGGCCCCCACCCACCGCTCAGTGGTGGGGGCCGGGGGGGGACAATAGGTCCCCCCCTTATTGTTCATTTTTAGGGCCCCCACCCACCGCTCAGGGATGGGGGCCTGGGGGGGGACAATAGGTCCCCCCCTTATTGTTCATTTTTAGGGCCCCCACCCACCGCTCAGGGGTGGGGGTTGGGGGGGACAATAGGTCCCCCCCTTATTGTTCATTTTAGGGCCCCCACCCACCGCTCAGGGGTGGGGGCCGGGGGGTGGGGACAGTAGGTCCCCCCCTTATTGTGATTTTTAGGGCCCCCACCCCTTTTTTTTTTTTAACAGTGAGCAGCCACAGGCGGTATTGCGAGTAGGGGCACAATTTACTAATACTAAGTAATTTTTACTTAGTATTAGTAAATTAATAGGGGGCGGACCGAACATCGCATATGTTCGCCCGCCGTGGCGAACACGAACAAGCGATGTTCGCCGGGAACTATTCGCCAGCGAACCGTTCGGGACATCACTAGTTGTGAGATATAGCATTGGGGGGAACCTGGAGCAGGGCTACCATTTGCCCTCTGAAATTGAGCTACTAGGTTTAGATTGCTGTATACTAAACCCTGTTAGTAATCAGCTTTAACAAATAACAGCACTGTAAATATTCAACCTCGTGTATGATGATCCTTCCAAGTTATACAGGAGTGAAACAAAGGTGAAGGAAGAGAAGTCAGAGCTACAGAGGCAGCCTCAGTGACTGGAACAAGTTTGGGATCTTAGCAAAATCTGGATTAGAATCAGTTGCAGGTATATTAATGGAACATTAATCCAAGTATAGAATAAACAAGATCAAGGTGCAATGTTCCATTTGTTATAAACCCACCACCACATAAAACATGTCCCCCTGCTGACTTATTTGTTTTATATCATAAATTTTCATATACCTTTGTATGAGACTTGTATCAATGAAACACACATTGCCTACTCATAGCCCAATGAGACCTCATTATGACCATTAGACAACCATCAGCTTATCTGACACTTTGTTAATTTACACGTATTCCCACTCTTCAGTATCCCTCATTTCTGTCTACGGTTTCTTTCATCGCCTAATCCCTAACTCAATTTAGAACTATCACTATGTTTGATTTAACTTTGAATTTACTTATAATATTGAACCTCTGTTGCATGGATACATTTTTAAAGTAATGAACTGCTTTTAATATTCCAGAAATGATCTAAATACTTTACTACAAGATAGACAATTTGACATTTTATCATGGAACATCATATCATTCTTTATAGTAGGGCTTATACTGGGACATCTGATTCAGAAGGAAATGGAAGACGCCTTCTGTAGGGATATAAGAGAGCATTGGTTATTATATATCCTTATTCTCTTTTGACAAGCAAAGCTAGGTAAATAAATGGATGTACTTTTGTGTAATATTTTGTATAAACAGAAGAGCCATCAGAAAGATCAGTGAATGCCCCGGATGTCAATCACTTTACTAATAACCCTATCATGAAACAATTACTGAGAGTCTCCTTTCTAACTTTAGCCATACTGTTGTTAATCGACCTCAACAGCAGTTAGCAGTAAAGACTAATCAGTGCTTAAAAAAATAGTCATATTTAACAAAAAGAAAACATTCTGTCTTATATATATATTTTTAAAATACACAATGTAGTACAAAATAGTGTACTCGTGAGCTTTTTGGGTTCAAGAACAAAGTATTGGTGATTTTTTGTGAGACAGTCCTGATTTTCGGGTCCTGACCCAACAATCATAGTGCGAGCACATCATAAGACATGCTCGCACTATGTTCAGGGCAATAGGACCCTTCAGGAAGCATTGAAACAGTGTTCTCGCATGGTCTGCTGTCAGAAGGTGGGCTAAAATGATTGGCAGGCTATCTGGTGTGTATTCAGTTGCGTCATTGCTCTACCCCCTTTGTCCCATCCCACCAGAGTCCTAATTCTAGGACTGCCGATGTTGCGAGGTGGGCTATGTTGGGCACATGTCTTTTGATATGAAAGAGTGTATATTACGTAAGTATATGTCATAAAAACACACAAACGTAAGACACATTTCTTCTAATAAATATATGTCGTCTAACATTAAAAAATGTCACAATGTTTGCCACTTATTTATTAAAATTAGTCTGTACAATAATTGCTAGTTTTCTAAATAGACTGGTCAGCCAACCCTGATAATGACATGGTCACAATTTTTTAAACGCCAGTTATGTCGGTCTTAGTTTTTGCAAACCTACTGTAGTAAGTTGCCTCTTAATAAAATAAACATGACTCTTTATCCACTGCTGTGGATCAGAAAAGCTGTGGAATCTATAATTTACAAAATGCAATTTGTTTCTTACTTTCACATTCAGTTTGTGATGTGATGAGGCTTATTTAATACATCCTTAGTCTCAATAGCACTCATTCGGTGAATGATTTTGAGAAGCAGCAATTCTAAGATAAAAGCGTACATCCTTTTCCATTCTCTATTCTGAGCAGACTATTAAAGAATATTGAGATACTTTTCTTTTCTCTGAGTTCTATTTAACGTTCTTTCAAGTGACAATTACCTGTTAACCTTACTAGGATGGATCCAGATTTAACAGCACAAATTACAAACACTAAGTGATTTTGTTAAACTGGCTCAGTGCCCTGTCTGTAGTAAAGAGTAGCAAAGTGGTTTAATATCTGCAGAGTCATACATAGCTCCTTCCTCTGACCTGTTCTTGGTAATTAATATTTACATACATCGTCCACTGAGAAATGACTCAGATAGGGTCTTAGCTACTTCATTTCTTATATCATTTGATCATGATGGTTTGCAAATTAGCTCATTTTCTGATCGATATTGTAGGAATTTTTTATACTTCACTGCAGACACTTTTAAAGCAAGACATTAACCAGTAATATTTTATACAATTGTATATTTTAGAAACAAATGTATTATTGGACTTGTCATGCAAAAAAAACATTATGTTAATCAATTAATTAATCAATCAATAAACAGTATTTTTAATAAATTTTACCTACATTACCTTGAACATGTATGACAAAATCTTCGCTTCTTGGGTGAAATTCTATACCTTGCAAATTAAAAATATAGCCCCTTTCATTCGTTAAAGTAATATTCTTTATATATTTGGTATGCAACTTTCCAGAAGAACCACCCATATCCCCAAATCCTATCTCCTATGGTGTAAGGTTAGACATTGTCACAATGAGACAAATTAAACAGACTCAGCAGACATAGGACATGATTTAAAATGACTGTTTTCAACTCAAGTGTCAACTATGCATTGACTTATTTACTGCTTCATTAAGACCTCCATGGGGTAATACGTTGCCCTTTGTATGATTTAGTGGAGGTAAGGTCATTCATTATAAATCATATCCTGTGTCTGTGGATACTGTCAAATGGAAAAAATATCAGCAAATTTCGAGTGCTTCCTTACCCCTTGGTAAGCCATGGTTTACTTATGCATGGCGCTGTTGGGTAAAAATAAAAATACAATTGTATAAACCTACAGAAATTAGTCTGAGTAAACCTTTTATCCATTCCTCTCTCTAAAAAGTTAAAACTGAATAATATAATTACAGCTGCCCTGATATCTAAAACATGTAGATGGCTAACGTGTTAAAACACTGCCGTTCTACATGCTAGACCCTAACTACAGTGAGGGAAAAAAGTTTTTGATCCCCTGCTGATTTCGAACGTTTGTCCTCTGACAAAGAAATGATCAGTCTATAATTTTAATGGTAGGTGTATTTTAACTGTGAGAGACAGAATAATAATAATAAAAAAAAAAGAAATCAAGTCAAAAAAGTTATAAATTGATTTGCATGTCAATGAGTGAAATAAGTATTTGATCCCCTATCAATCACCAAGATTTCTGTCTCCCAGGTGTCTTTTATACAGGTAACGAGCTGAGACTAGAAGCACTCTCTTAAACAAGTGCTCCTAATCTCAGTTTGTTACCTGTATAAAAGACACCTGTCCACAGAAGCAATCAATCAGATTCAAAACTCTCCACCATGGCCAAGACCAAAGAGCTGTCCAAGAATGTCAGGCTTCAAGACCATCGCCAAGCAGCTTGGTGAATAGGTGATAACAGTTGGTGCTATTATTCGCAAATGTTAGAAATAAAAAATAACTGTCAGTCTCCCTCAGTCTGGTGCTCCATGCAAGATCTCACCTCGTGGAGTTTCACGGTGAGTAATCATACCAGAACTATACGGGTGTATCTTGTTAATGATCTCAAGGCAGCTGGGACCATACTCACCAAGAAAACAATTAGTAACACACTACACCGTGAAATAATGAAATCCTGCAGCACCCGCAAGGTCCCCCTGCTCAAGAAAGCACATGTACAGGCCCGTCTGAAGTTTGCAAATGAACATCTGAATGATTCAGAGGAGAAATGGGTGTTGTGGTCAGTTGAGACCAAAATCGAGTTCTTTGGCATCAACTCAACTCGCCGTGTTTGGAGGAGGAGGAATGCTGCCTATTACTCCAAGAACACCATCCCCAGCGTTAAACATGGAGGTGGAAACATTATACTTTGAGGGTGTTTTTCTGCTAAGGGGACAGGACAACTGCACCGCATCAAAGAGATGATGTTATGCTTCCTATGGATTTGGAGTGGAACTCAAATGCAGAATAGTGTTTGAAGAAGTGATGAGAGTATAGGTCGATGGGGAGGTTCCTGTAGACTTAAGGAACATGAGAAGTAGAAAGTTTGATGAGGAGAGTTCCTGTAGCTTTAAGGATTGCAATATGAAGATAGTTCGATGAGACAAGTTCCTGTAGCTTTAAGGAATACAATCAGAAGGTAGTTCGTTGAGACTAATTCCTGTAGCTTTAAGGAATACAATAAGAAATTAGTTCATTATGACGAGTTCCTGTAGCTTTATGGAATACAATAAGAAGGTAGTTCATTGAGACAAGTTCCTGTAGCTTTAAGGAATACGAGTCGGAATTAGGATCTTGTTTTATAATACAGAGAGGATGCAGAGGAGTAATCTGCAAGGATAAGTTCATGTATGAATTACAGAGATAGCTTTTCCATTAATAGTACGCAGACGGCACGAAAAGACATTGAGGCGCCAGTAGAAGGGTATAGTCCAGATAGTCCAATATTTACTTGCCGTAAGTTGGTGGTTTAAATAAGAAGAAGTATTCCAAAGGTAATCCGAGTCAAGGTAAGCAGAGATCAGCGGTTTAAGCAGTCCAGATTCGGTACACGTATTCAGTAGATTAGCGTGATAGTTTGTAGCCAGCCAGAAGACAGGAAGCTTTAAAATAATCAAGCACTTTGAATCTGGCGCGGTTCCTCTAAGTAGCGTGAGGAAGCCGCGTCAGAGAAGGGGATGTGTCATTGGTCCGTGAACCCGGAAGTGTCGGATATCGGCAAGGCCGCTAGTTAAGTTCTGACAGACGATGGACGGGGCCATGTACCGTCAAATCTTGGGTGAGAACTTCCTTCCCTCAGCCCGGAAATTGAAAATGGGTCGTGAATGGGTATTCCAGCATGACAATAACCCAAAACACACAGCCAAGGCAACAAAAGAGTGACTCAAGAAGAAGCCTAGCCAGTCTCCCGACCATAATCCCATAGAAAATCTGTGGAGGGAGCTGAAGGTTTGAGTTGCTAAACGTCAGCCTTGAAATCTTAATGACTTGGAGAGGATCTGCAAAGAGGAGTAGGACAAAATCCCTCCTGAGATGTGTGCAAACCTAGTGGCCAAATACAAGAAACGTCTGACTTCTATGATTGCCAACAAGGGTTTTGCCACCAAGTCGAAGGGGTCAAATGCTTATTTCACTTATTGCCATGCAAATCAATTGATACCTTTTTTGACACGTGTTTTTCAGGATTTTTTTTGGTTATTCTTTCTCTCACTGTTAAAATACACCTACCATTAAAATTATAAACTGATCATTTCTAGTGATGTCGCGAACATAAAATTTTCGGTTCGCAAAGGCGAACTTCCGCAAACGTTCGCGAACCGCCATAGACTTCAATGGGCAGGCGAATTTCAAAACCCACAGGGACTCTTTCTGGCCACAATAGTGATGGAAAAGTTGTTTCAAGGGGACTAACACCTGGACTGTGGCATGCCGGAGGGGGATCCATGGCAAAACTCCCATGGAAAATTACACAGTTGATGCAGAGTCTGGTTTTAATCCATAAAGATAATAAATCACCTAACATTCCTAAATCACAATGGATATGGATTGACACCTGACATATGACATATTGACACCTTGACATATTGATTGACACCTTGACATATGGATTAACACCTGTCCTCAGAGACCCTGATACACACTGACACAGAGCAGAATAGGGACTGTTCCCCCTACATAGGGTCACTTGGCAGATATGGATTGACACCTGTCCTCAGGGACCCTGATACACACTGACACAGAGCAAAATAGGGACTGTTCCACCTACATAGGGTCACTTGGCAGATATGGATTGACACCTGTCCTCAGGGACCCTGATACACACTCACACAGAGCAGAATAGGGACTGTTCCCCCTACATAGGGTCACTTGGCAGATATGGATTGACACCTATCCTAAGGATCCCTGATACACACTGACACAGAGCAGAATAGGGACTGTTCCCCCTACATAGGGTCACTTGGCAGATATGGATTGACACCTGTCCTCAGGGACCCTGATACACACTGACACAGAGCAGAATAGGGACTGTTCCCCCTACATAGGGTCACTTGGCAGATATGGATTAACACCTATCCTAAGGATCCCTGATACACACTGACACAGAGCAGAATAGGGAATGTTCCCCCTACATAGGGTCACTTGGCAGATATGGATTGACACCTGTCCTCAGGGACCCTGATACACACTGACACAGAGCAGTATAGGGACTGTTCCCCCTACATAGGGTCACTTGGCAGATATGGATTGACACCTGACCTCAGGGATAAGAGTGGCAATGTGCACTGGCAGAGGTTGGCAGAGTACACGCTGTAGGCCTGACACACCTGCTTGAAGACAAGTAACTGCTATTCAATCTATAACAGTGAAAAAAGTTTTTGGGTTTTAAATGCACGCTATTGTGACACCAGATATGAGTGGCAATGTACACTGGCAGAGGTTGGCAGAGTACACGCTGTGGGCCTGACACACCCGCTTGAAGACAACTAACTGCTATTCAATCTATAACAGTGAAAAAAGTTTTTTGGTTTTAAATGCACGCTATTGTGACACCAGATATGATTGGCAATGTGCACTGGCAGAGGTTGGCAGAGTACACGCTGTAGGCCTGACACCCGCTTGCAGACAACTAACTGCTATTCAATCTATAACAGTGAAAAATGTTTTTTGGTTTTTAAATGCAATCTATTGCGACACCAGATTAGAGTGGCAATGTGTACTGGCAGAGGTTGGTAGAGTACACGCTGTAGGCCTGACACACCCGCTTGTAGACAAGTAACTGCTATTCAATCTATAACAGTGAAAAAAGTTTTTGGGTTTTAAATGCACACTATTGTGACACCAGATATGAGTGGCAATGTGCACTGGCAGAGGTTGGCAGAGTACACGCTGTAGGCCTGACACCCGCTTGAAGACAACTAACTGCTATTCAATCTATAACAGTGAAAAAAGTTTTTTTGTTTTTAAATGCAATCTATTGCGAAACCAGATAAGAGAGGCAATGTGCACTGGCAGAGGTTGGCAGAGTACACGCTGTAGGCCTGACACCCGCTTGAAGACAACTAACTGCTATTTAATCTATAACAGTGAAAAAAGTTTTTTGGTTTTAAATGCACACTATTGTGACACCAAATATGAGTGGCAATGTGCACTGGCAGAGGTTGGCAGAGTACACGCTGTAGGCCTGACACCCGCTTGAAGACACCTAACTGCTATTCAATCTATAACAGTGAAAAAAGTTTTTGGGTTTTTAAATGCACGCTATTGTGACACCAGATATGAGTGGCAATGTGCACTGGCAGAGGTTGGCGGAGTACACGCTGTAGGCCTGACACCCGCTTGAAGACAACTAACTGCTATTCAATCTATAACAGTGAAAAAAGTTTTTTGGTTTTAAATGCAAGCTATTGTGACACCAGATATGAGTGGTGGCACTGGGCAGGTGGGCACAGTATCCACTGTGAGCCTGACACAGAAGCTGGTAGGCAGGCAGGCAACTGCAATTAGATTACACAGGAAAAAAAAGCAGACTGATGTTCTAACCCTAAAAAGGGTTTTTTGGGGTGCTGTCCTTACAGCAGAGATCAGATGAGTACAAATTAAGATAAATTAGGCGCTCACTATATATTTTATGATGGTATGGCAGCAGTAACCAATACAAGGAACCCCAACCTTGTAATAAATAAGTGCGAAAAAAGAAAAGGAAGGAAACCGCGCCCTGAATATACAAAGATGTAATATTTATATATATATGTACACAGAGGTAGTGTTTAGGGTTTCTTTTACAATTGACCTCAAAGAAAACAAAACATAGAATAATAATAGTGCAGTATGTCAATTATAGTGGGTATGTGGATAAGTGCCAAGAATAATCCACACTCACATTGCCCAGAGCTAACTCAAAGCTCAGCTGAGTCCTTCAGGACTGTAGTGGACACTTAATACCCTAGCCTAGCTATCAATTTCCCTATCAAATGAGCAGCAGCTACACTTTCCCTCCTCTATCTAAGAATGCAGCTTCAGAATGAATCTAAAATGGATGCTGTACAGGAGGTGGGAGGGTCTGGAAGGGAGGGTCTGCTGCTGATTGGCTGGAATGTGTCTGCTGACTGTGAGGCACAGGGTCAAAGTTTACTCAATGATGACGAATAGGGGGCGGATCGAACTGCGCATGTGTTCGCCTGCCTTGGCGAACGCGAACACGCTATGTTCGCCGGGAACTATTCGCCAGCGAACAGTTCATTACATCACCAATCATTTCTTTGTCAGTAGGCAAACATTCAAAATCAACAGGGGATCAAATACGTTTTTCCCCTCACTGTACACATGTGCAACTTGTCTACACCGTGCTATAGCCATGTTTTACATCCGGATACTCAAAAATAAGTCTTGCGCTACGCATATTTAAATAAATGGAGGTTATTCAGTAACTCCAATGGCAATTCGATGTATGCCCACCTGCCACGCTAAGGCAAACCTCTTGAGTTCTATGCTAACAATTCACCTTGCTGGCGTGGAAGGTGGGCTTACATCTATTGGCCATTGGAGTTACTAAATAACCTCCATGTTTTACATCCAGCAGACAAAAGCAACAAAACTCAAATCTCAAAACTGCTGCACAGAAATCTATAATACAAACTAAATATGATGTAGGATCCTTATATTACGTGAATGAAACTTGTGATTTGTCATCTCTAACCATCAACTTGTATATGAAGGGTTGAACAGAGGTTGTCAGCTCTTTGTGAAGAAATTATCCAGCTTCATTTCTATGCTGCTTGGGAACTACAGGAGTATTCAGAAGACGGACGGGGACATCCCATTTAAAAAGTCCCACTGCGCTACTCATGGGAGCCATATGATATTATTTGGCTCCAGGCTTGTGAGTACATGATCCCTACGAAATTCATATTTTTATACTAATTGACAATATTACACCATATGGTTTTATGTTTCTTTTTAGACGCATCTAGACGTGTGATCCACCATTGTATGTATTTTACTTGTTGTATTTGTTAGAGTGGTCTAACTGTAGTATATTATTTGCCGTAACTCCATGATGGAAGTAGTCCATATCGTATAATGCTTCAAAATTGCACTGACAATATTTTGCTATATAACTGAGTTAATATTTAGCTACTGACGATATGTACTATGTATCTATGTTCCCTTGGTTAGGGTTGAAACATTTGTATATACTTTATTTTTATAGTTATTTATCTTTTATTACTTTCTGACTTATCTACACGAGAGTATGTTTCACATACCAGTTACACATAGGGTTAACTTCAATTTATTACGTAATTCAAACATGTTTACGTCATTAATGACATCACTCTGATCCGTTGTTACATTTCACCTGATCACCTCCAAATAGGATCACTGCATTTTTTGTATATAAAGTATCCAAATCACATACACAATTGACTTGAAAAAAGTCTTTTACAGACTGAAACGTCGACTGGAACGTTGTGTGAATTTGTAATTTTTTTTTGGCCTTTTGGATCAACAGCAAAAAACAGGTGTGAGGAAGGCTGAACTTGATGGACGCAAGTCTCTTTTCAGCTATCTAACTATGTAATTGCTCAATAAAGCAACAGATGAAATTTACCTTGAAAGACTCCTGAGAGCTCTCTACTGGTATCGTATACAATTTGGTTGGAGACAGCACTGGAGCATTAAAAGACCGGGAGCATTGAGTGCTGGGACCTGGGACGTATATATATATATATATATATACATATATATATATATATATATATATATATATATATATATTTTTTTTTTTTAAATGTATTTCCTCCAATGTACCAGGTGCGTATGAAACCTTTCTATAAAGTCTGTGGGAGTGAGGTAAAACATTGCCAGTGGACTAGGTTCCACTGGTCCTTTATGAGTTAGGAGGGTCACAGTATTACGGTCAGGAGGGTTGAGCACACGCAAGACCTTGTGACATCTGGAGACTGATGAATAAGATATTGGCTGGTGAAGTAACATATGGGCAAATGGGCTTAAATAATCCAAGCTCTAGGTATTAAATACACTTCACACCACACAAGAGGGTTGAATAAGAGGGAAGCCAAGCTGCCTCAATTTAATCTGGGTTGCTATGGATTCCAAATTGTAGTTATAAACAGAGAAAACATGAGAATAGAAATGTTGGATAAAATTTTGCTTGTTGTATCACAGTTTATGGAATATAACCATCAGCATATGGATGAAAACAGAAATAACAATGCAATATTGGTCAGTGAGTAGTTCTATAGCAATGGTTAGAATTATAGTTGAGTTGACAAAAAAGAGAAAAAGAAAGAATGTAACATCAGAACTGTTAACAATAATATATGAATAACCCCTTAAGATCGGAGGGCGTACAATTACGTCCTTTTTTAAGTGGCTCTAAACGCCGCCGGGCATAATTGTACGCCCTCCGTTTTTTTTTTACTTACCCAGTTGCCGGCGATCCCACGCCGACGATCGCAGTTGGGGGGACTCCCAGGGAGCCCCCCGCGGCACGTCCGCCCTCTTCAGCCCCCCCGGGCCATGTGAGAGTGAGGTCCTCGCGAGGACCTCACAATCACATGGCCGGGATAGCTGGCTGCAGCAATGCCAGCAGGGGGACTAACTGTAATGAAAGTTAGTCCCCCTGCTGGCTGAAATCAAATTAAAATAAATTAAATAAGTGTTAAAAAAAATATATATACGTAGATCATATATATATATTATATATATATGATCTAAGTATATATATACACATATACATACACACACATACACTGTCTAGGTGTATTTTACTATTAATATATATATATAATTAAATATATATATTAATATCAAATTACACGTAGACTGATACTGATTAAATATATATATAATTATTGTTATATATATATATATATATTTATATATAATATAAAAAAATATGTCAATACGTAAAAAAATGAAATTAAAAAAATAATTAAAAATAAATAATTACAAAATATATAGATGTGTGTTATTCCATTCTAACTGTATTGTGATATTAATATATATATATATATTTATATCAAAATACACGTAGAACGAAATAATATATATATCTATATACATAAATATATACGTATATATTACTATATATATACCTATATATAAATAAAAATATTAAAAAAGATTATATATATATATATATATATGTATATATACACATATGTATATATATATACATATATTAATTCTACACATATATTTATGTAATATTTTTACATAATTAGGTATCCTAATTAATTACAATTAGCGGGACCTGCCTGACAACCCATGCCGAAAGTATAGGGAATTTAATTTGTTAGCACTATATTTAACCCTATAACTTTCCAAGACACCATAAAACCTGTACATGGGGGGTACTGTTGTACTCGGAAGACTTCGCTGAACACAAATATTAGTGTTTCAAAACAGTAACATGTATTACAACGTTGATATCGCCAGTAAAAGTGACGTTTTTTGCATTTTTCACGGACGATATTATTGCTGCAATACTTTTTACTGGCCAGTGTTTGTGACCAAATGGCTACTGAAAAAGACTGGACATACCCCATTTGCAATACCTTGGGTTGTCTACTATTGCAAATGGTATGCCATTATGGGTGTACATTTAATTCCTGGGCTACTATACAGTCTCAAAGGCAACGTAACCAATCTGGCGAATTTCAATTTCAAATGTAACGTGCTATATTTGACCCTGTATCTTCCCAAAACACCATAAAACCTGTACATAGGGGGTACTGTTTTACATGTGAGACTTTGCTGAATACAAATATGTGTATTTTATTGCAGTAAACGCAAACAGTATTATGACATTGCCAGTTAAAATGTCACGTAGAACTAAAAAAATAACATTTCTTATTTTCTACCATTTTTTTCATATTAAATTATGTTTCATAGCTAAATATTTGATATTAAATGACAGCCCTGTTTCCCCTGAATAAAATTATATATAATAAGGGGGGGTGCATTTAATATGAAAGAGGTAAATTACGGTTGGACAGACATGTAGCGCAAATGCCAGGTTTTGTTTACGTTTTGTTTTGTTCACAACTTGTACACTTGGCTCAGTCCTTAAGGGGTTAAATATGGTTTACCGTTAAGGTAATAGAAGGTGCGTATATGGGAGGGTAGCGGTTGTTAGATGTGTTTGTAGCTAGAGTGTTTGTAGCCTATTTAGAATAGGTGTAATTAGGGTGGAGGAAGGAACTTTGGTCTTGTTGGTAAGGATTGAAGGGTAGAGGTTAAAGAGGGAGAGACAAGAAGAAGAAAAAAACGGGGGCTTCTTGCCCCATGTTTTAAAGTTAAAAATGCTGTAAAATCCACCTTTATCCCAGTGATGGGTCAGAATCCACAGAGTGGCACCTCCGTCTCCGGTGAAGACATCAGACACTTCTGTCTAACTTCTGTCCTATCCACTGCTTGTCATTGAGCAGCGTTCGCCACACACCGCCTATCGGGTAATTCTCATAAAGAGAATCTGAATCCAATGCTTCTTATTAAAAGCATTAAGCTTGATTGATGATGCTGAACATAAAGAACTTTGACATTTCGAAGGTCTTCATGAAAAATATCTCTAGTGGCTGGCAGCCAGACAACCACACTAGAGGTGTAGCCTCAAACAATTTAACAATGTTTTACATCGTAACTGTTGCACGCTGTAGTGGTTATGGTGCTAACAGTGCCATGGCTCCCCCACATTGTAATTTTTCCAGGCGCTACTCTCTACCCCCACTAACAGACAGTCAGAAGCTAATCACTCTCAGCTAATCACTCTCAGCCAATGAACAAAACGTCTGGCTCCAGTTTGACTTCAATGGTTGGTTGCAATTTCACTTCTGGCACCATAACCACTACAGTGCGCTATAGTGATTAAAATGCTTTAGGTGCTTCTCTGGTTGGTGCCGGACTGAATATCCATGTATTGATTTTTTTTTTTACTTCACAGCTAAGGCAATGCTCTAGCTCTTCCCTTTTACATTAACCAGAATATACAGAGTTATATGCATTACAAACTTTATTTTAACTCGGGTATTTAAGGACAAGTAAGGGGTAAGCAGTAGACATTAACAAATCGTAATGTTGTTTTACTTTTAAGCCTGAGTTCTCTATATCGGAAAAGTATTAAATAACTTGATTAGCGTGTTGGAGGAGTTGTACATAAGATTGCTCCTTAATGTGCTGTATTCATTTTCAGAATTGAGAATAGTAAAGTCTGAAAGGGAACTGCTTTTTCCAATTTTCTGTTGATTGCTTTTCTATTAAAACGGTAATGCTTGGGTGTTTTTTTTTTCTTTTCTTGTTACTTCGTATGTTGAGGTCACGCACGGAATAGTAAATTAAGGTTCGTAAGCCTGGATATTGGCGATTAATGTTACTATATCTCTTTACTTAAGTCTCATATCCGGCCAAAGATAAAAATAAAGAATTTAATAACTACACATATAGTAAACAAGTCTTCATGTTCTTTTACATACAGAATAGAATGACTATGAGAGGAAGAATATAAGCTATATATGAATAAATGAAAACTTGAGATCTCAAATAATATAATAATAATAATAATTTGCGATTTTTTAAAGCCCTTTTCTCCCTGTGAGACTCAAAGCATTTTACAAATATACAAACATAAAGACATAAAAGTTAGGAGTTTCTGACGGTCAAATGAGCGGACTGAATGCATAATGGAAGAGGTGGGTCTTTAGCTTTGTTTTTAGAGTCTGTAAGGATGGTGCCTCTCTGATTGCGCATGGTAAAGAGTTCGCGAAGGTAGGGGCAGCGTGGCTAAATGCCCTAAAACCTGAGTCTGTCTTTATTCTTGGCACTGACAGGAAGGATTTGCTGGCTGACCGAAGTGAACGGGATGGAATGTAGGGTGCCAGGAGCTCTTTCAGGTACTGTGGGCTTTGAAGGTTAGCAGGCCAATTTTAAAATATGTTCGCCACTTAATTGGAAGCCAATGCAGGGAGTGGAGAACAGGTGTTATGTGGCAGGAGCGAGTTTGATTGGTCAGTAGTCTGGCTGCTGCATTTTGAACAGTCTGAAGGCGAGTTCTTTTTCTAGGAGGCCCAAGTAAAGTACATTGTAATAATCTAGCCGAGAGGATACAAATGCATGGAATAATGTTGGCATATGATCCGGTGGAATTAAGTGTTGTATCCTGGCTATGTTTTTCAGATGAAAGTAGGCAGATTTTATTACGGAGGAAATCTGCTGTTTAAATGATAGTCCAGAGTCAATCAGCACTCCGAGGTTTCGTACCTTTGATGAACTAATGATTTCAGAGCCTCCCAGCTCCAGGCCTGTTGGGTGATCATGGGATATTTTTGTTGCCCAGGGTCCCCTCACCAAGAGTAACTCTGTTTTGTCTGAGTTCACTTTAAGCAAACTAGCATTCATACATTCTATGAGGTCTGCTAAGCAACTGTTGATACGGCATGTTGGGTCTGTGGTATCTGGGACACAGGAGAAGTAGAGTTGTGTGTCATCAGCGCAACAATGATACCTTAGACCATGTTGTCTAATGATGTCCCTGTCAGGATTACCAGTTGATCCAGCTCGCAGTACTGTGTCACACCTAGGAGTAAGGATAACGTCCAAGAATAGTCAAAATACTAGCCGAGGTCAGGGACACAGAATCAGACACAAAGATGAGGGAAAGCCAAAAGTCAAGGATACCAGATATCAGGGAAGTCAAAACAAAGCCAAAGTCAAATACCAAAAAAACAAGATCAGGAACGCACTAATGACAGGGCAATGAGCAAGAGAGAACTGGGTTTATATACCCCTCCTGTGGATCCGATTGGCTGTAACCGGCCTTTGACCCCAAAGGCAATTACCAGGTTTACATGTGCTTGATTGCTGCTCAGCACAAAACCCTCCTGTGGATTTGATTGGCCATGACCAGCCTTTGACCCCAAAAGTAATTACCAGGTTTCCATGTGCATGATTGCTGCTCGGCACAACTTTTCCTGTCAGGACAGTAATGTTGCTCGGCACAACTTTTCCTGTCAGGACAAGAATGTTGATCGGCACAACTTTTTCTGTCAGGACAGTAATGTTGCTCGCCACAACTTCTCTTGTCAGGACAGTAATGTTGCTCGGCACAACTTTTCCTGTCAGGACAGTAAATGCCATTAACCACATTTTTATGTGTGGATGAATACGTGAAAGTCCCCCAGTGGTAGAAAGTAAATTGTGAATAGCATAGGAGAAAAGATGGATACTCGTGGAACTCCGCAGGCCAGTTCTGTTAGTGCCGATGAGCTTGATCCTGATGTTACTCTCTATGATCTACCAGTGAGGAAAGACTTAAACCAGTTAAGGACTGTGCCTCCTAGAACACAGATGTGCTGCAAACGCTCTATTAAAATACTGCGGTCAATGGTGTCAAATGCAGCTGAGAGATCCAAGAGGATTAGGATGGAGTAATCACCTTTGTCTCATGCCATAAAGAGATTATTTAGCACTCGAACTAGCGCTGTTTCAATGCTGTGGCGGCATCTGAAACCTGAGTGGAAAGGATCGAAGATGTTCAAGGTTGATAGATGGGCCTCCAGTTAAGTTGCGACTACTTTTTAAATTATTTTCCCCAGAAATGGAAGGTTTGATACTTGTCTGTAATTAGCCATGCAGTCTGGGTCTAATAAAGGTTTCTTTAGGAGTGGTTTTACCACAGCTTCTCTTAGAGGATCTGGGACGTCTCCAGTTTTTAGTGAACACTGCACTATTTTTGTGAGGGCTGGGGCAAGCGTTTCAATGCATGCATAGGCAGGTCTAACTGAACACAAAGTCTTAGCAAGGATAAATTAAAAGGTTTCCTTTTTTTCTGACCATGTGAGTGAAACCAGGAGTTCTTTAATGTGAAAATTGTTTGTTTTACCTTTTATAAATTGGAAAATACAGAATAACTTGATAAGATCTGACAAGTCAGAATGATTGACTTGGAGAATCTCAACAACCTAAAATGACTCGCTGACATTGTCAAATAACATGGAATACGTATAAGACATTTAACGTAAAAAGGTTGACACTTGCCAAAACCTTAAAAGCTGTTTGTATTTATTAAACTATATGATTTTTTTTTTCAAGGTAACTTTGTATTGTATTTTTAATGCTATTATTTTATTTAACCTTAGGCATTTGTTTTTGTTTATTTATTTTTGTAAATGCAATTTAATTCTAGGCTAGATTTTGCTTGCTGCTATATCGTACTAGCTAGCTACTAGCTACTACAACATAGAGTTAGAGATAGGACATTTTGATTTGAGGCAAGCATGTCAAACACAAAGGCTAACTCAGGCCAAATAACAAACTTAAATTACTTGTATCATTATCTTGCAAACAATATGTAATCCTGGGTACATATATATAATTCACTCAAAAGCTTCTCAGTAGTAATGCCACTTTCTGAAGTGTCCGCTCCACTTACTCCCTCAGTCCCTATGCAAAGTGCAGTCTCAGCCAGGTAGGTAGCCACACTGTCCGCTCCCCTTGCTCCGTAGTCCCTCTGCAATTTCCAGGTAGAGTAATGTGTGGCTGCACACTCCACTCCACTCCCTTCTACCCCCTTCCATCCATGTCTCTCTTCCCCCTTCCATCCATGTCTTTTTCTCTCCATGTCTCTCCCCCATGTCTCTCTCCCCATGTCTCTCTCCCTTCCAAATCTCTCCTCCCCTTCCATATCTCTCCCCCACATCCCTACCATATCTCTCTCCTTTCCATATGTCTCCCCCTCCATATGTCTCCCCCCACATCCCTCCCCCCTTTCATATCTCTACCCCATGTCTCTATCCGTTCCATATCTCTCCCCCTACCCATTCCATCCAAATCTCTATCCCTAACCCCCTTCCATTCCTATCTCTCCCGCCCATGTCTCCCTCCTACCCCTTCCATTCATACCTGGCAGGCAGCTGTTTCTCTCACAGAGCCGGTGCCTGAGGTGTTGGCAGCGCCGACTCTGCTCTGCACTATTGATAGCTGGACACCCTCAGTGCTATTTCTCACCTGACATAGCAGGAGAGTTGAGCCACTCCGTCTCCGGTGGCGCTCCGTGTCAGACTGAGCGACGGGTAGTCACGTGACACCCAGCCCTCCTACACAGAACGGGAGGGTGTGGCTCTCCCCCTCCCAATGTACTGTGCGTGCTGTTCCCTTTCGGTGCCACATGCTGCCTGTGGGCAGAGGAAACGGAGGCCGAGGTGGGCGCAAAAATCACTTGTCAGTCCTGATTAGCAATGAATGAACATCATTGTGGGCCGCGAGTTTGACATCCTTGATTTGAGGAGACAATTTGTCATGGTTCCTAGATCACCAGTATAAAGTTCCTGAAAGTTTTTTTTAACAGCTTAGTAAAAAAAAATCCTTCTTTTTGGGGAGTTTGGTGATGGCTTAATATATTTTTAATAACAAATTACATTTGTTATCAAATCTCCCCCTTTATAACATTGTAAAGCACTACAGAATATGTTGGCACTATATAAATACTAATAATAATAATTTATGAACTGAAATGTGCATATTTTGAGCAAATTAAAATATTTATGAATGTACCTGTCATTACTGAATAAAGTATCTGGATGATTATAGACAATACTTACTCATTTTACTTTTGATGTAAACTATATCCCTTCTAAAGGACTCAGAAAGAAACTATTTATTTTTGTGATATGTTTAATTTCTGGGTACACCCACTAACCATAACCACCGCCATGAGTGTCTAGGGGTTTAGGTAAATACCCCTCTCTGTCTCATTGTAGATTTTTTTTACCTAAAGCTGAAGACAGCAAGGTGAATTGTTAGTGTAGGACTCACCTAAGAGGTTATGCCTCGACATGGCAGGTAAGCTAACTCTTTAATGGCCATTGCAGTTATACTAAAAAACACTCCAGTTATTTAAATGTGCATAGGGATTTGGGATAGTCCACAAGTAACTTTTTTTTCTTTGGTCCCTAAACCATCATAGCTAACTGAATGGTGCCTGGATAAAATCTGCAAAAAATTAGAACTGTCCGCAAGATGACTGCAACAGGATCAATCTTTCAAATTATTTATTATTGTATATAAAGCACCATTAAATTCCACAGCGCTGCGCAATGGGTGGACTAAAAGACAATCATTTGTGCATCAAGACAAGTTGTACGCAGAAGAACAGAGGGTATTGAGGGCCCTGCTCAAACGAGCTATGATCATTTGTTTTGTGATATTTGATCAAGCTTAGATAAATGACAATACTGTAGCAGGTTCGACTCGCCAAGTTAAATTAAGATAACACGTCATGAAAATTTGCAGAAGGCTTTAAAACACATTTACAGGTATTTCTAATTTTCCTCTGGTGCTCTTTAAACTTTTTTTTTTTATCACCAGCCTGTTCCAAATCCGGGTTTTCAGGCAACAGCTGCTTTTCAACTCCACGCTGAGTTTAATATCCTGCTAAATAAAATGTTCTTGCCCTATCCAGCACAGGTTTTTATTGAAGATAAAAATCTCATTCGTTGTGGAATCCCACTGACTGTTGAAAGTTTATATCGTTCTCTTATAAATGTCACTTTTGACAAATGAAATTGCCTTTACATAGATTTTCCACACCAGAATCCATGCTTGCGCTGAACTGCGTCCATGCTTAGTTTGGCTTCCATGCCCTCACGTAAAACCATTTTCAGTAACAGAGCTGTGACTTCCTTGAACTATAGATCACTTCTAATTTCCCTTTTTTGGCCCACTGTCCTCTTTTTCTCCTCAAAACAAATACATGAAGAAAAAAAGCTGTTGCAGCCAAATTGTTTCCATGAGCTTTTTTAAAGCAACATTGTAAAACCATTCTAACACAAGCTCGGATTTTGCATTAAATTTCAGGAACATCAGCTATGCGACATTTTATAAATTGCCGTTTTATTGCTATATGAATTAAGGATACTAAAAATATCTATATGAAAAAATATAGTAATCACATGCATGAAACGTATACACAGGGATGTGCCATTTACAACAGATAGCAAACTAACACTGTAGCCAGGTGACACCAAGAAAGCTACAGACACATCAGATTGTATGTTTTTCCAGTAAAATCTAAAAAATGTATAGCACAAAATTTAAATATAAAAAATACAACATTCTTTAAAGAGATAATCACACCAAAATTAGTGCTATTTTTCACTATTAAAAATACCATAAATTGTGACATAAAACAGACTAAAAACAGATATTTGGTGCACAAAAAGTGTGCAATTACTTATTATCACTACTTAAATTTACTAAAAAATAAAGTGCAAATGCTTACAATACTATGATTAAAAAAATATATATACAAATATACCAAACTTGTAATTTCATCAAAAATACTGCTTACTTTAAAATATAAAATGTTTCAACATTGTGCAGATCAATATATAACAACAAGGACAAAAATATAACAAAATTAGTCCATAAGTGTTCAACTCACAAATAAAGAGTGCTGTAAGTGCCACTCAACACTTTAGCACCGAGGGAGGATCCATTCCTAGATGTGCATTGGATCGTAGTATGTAATGAGACAATCACTGGTCTGGGTTTTTAGTAAAAAAGCTTTATTAAAGCCAAAATGCCAAGTGTTAAAAAAATAAAATAAAATCAGTCCAAACCTTCGGAAACTTCCTCTGTTATAATTTCAGAAGTTGCTCGAACGTCCGCAATAAACCAGATCACAAGTCCCGAGGTCACAAAAGAAAAGCACAAATTAGGCAGCTAAATAATTGATTAAACAATACAATGGTGAAGAGGGCAGCACACCTAAAATAAGGGCCCCTATGAGGTCCCTATAAGACAATCAAGGATACAAAACAAACAAAGATATGAGGTGTGCCAAAATTATATATTCAGATTCTAAAAGATAGGGAATATATAAATAGAAAATAAATAAAGCAAAGTTCAGAGGTAAAAATGAAATAAGATGGGATATCAGGTTTCCAGATACAGTTGAAAAATATCAATCCTTTGTGTATAAAATTTCTGTATGGTGTTCTTAAATAGGGATTCTCTTTATAACAGCATATGTAGGGGAACAGAAGAAAACAAGGCAGAAAATTGTGCAATATGTCACATACAACATTTAAGTCCAATTTCTAACTCACATTGCTGGGAACTTAAACCAGCTCAAGATAAAACAGCATACAGTGGTATTGTTATTCCCACTTGTAGAAAATCCCTATGGCACTAGTTCACAAAAGGATTATGGTGAAATAGAACATATAGGACAAAAAAAAAGAAACAAAAAAGTGCTCTTCATATAAGTAAGTACAAATATTAAATGAAAATAAAAAGAGCAGGCAAACCGCTCAATGTTTCAAGCGTTTGTGGTACAATCCGCACCTATAATTCTTTGGACGGTAGTCTGCAGACAGCACAGATGATGAAACCAAATACCAGGTATTAAACAAAATATTTTCTCCAGTCTGACCCCCGTGACTCTCTTTAGTGAAGTTCTCCATTACGGCAAGGTGCTCAGTTGACAGACTTCCTGCACACAGAGCATCTATTCACTTGCACCGGTCAGGATGTGGATATATTGTACCGATAGAGACCTGAGGTGGCTGTATAATCTGATCCTGCTCTCTCCTGTCGGTCCGGCGTGCTGATGTTGCATGCAATGCTTTTCGCCCTTCTTCTTGAGGCTTTATCGAGCGTATAGATCACATATCTCCTCTGCTCCATATACCGTATTTTTCGCTCCATAAGACGCACCTAGTTTTTAGAGGAGGAAACCCAGAAAAAAAAATATTCTGAACAAACTGTCCCATAGTGTTTCTTAACACCCCCTCTCCTGTCCTATAGTGATCTTTAACCCCCCTCCCCTGTCCTATAGTGATCTTTAACCCCCCTCCACTGTCCCATAGTGATCTTTAACCCCCCTCCACTGTCCCATAGTGATCTTTAACCCCCCTCCCCGTCCCATAGTCATCTTTAACCCCCTCTCCCTTGTCCCATAGTAATCTTTAACCCCCCCTCCCCTGTCCTATAGTGATCTTTAACCCCCCTCCACTGTCCCATAGTGACCTTTAACCCCTCTCCCCTGTCCCATAGTGATCTTTAACCCCCCTCCCCTGTCTCATAGTGTTCTCCCCCCTCCCCTTCTTCCATAGTGATATTTCCCCCCCTTCCCTCCCATAGTGTGCCTTAGTGCCCCTCTCTTCCCCCCTTGGTCCCCGGTAGGTTTACTTACCTGTATGGTAGCGTGACCGACCTGAAGAGCATGCATTGCAGTACAGGAACTCATATTCCAGTTTCCTGTACCCTGACGGACTGAAAGGAAGTGCGCACACTGAGTGCGCACTTCCTTTCATATTGGACGGAAACAGGAAACTGAAATTTAAGTTCCTGTACTGCGGTGCGCGCTGTTCTGCCGGCCCATGCTACAATACAGGTAAGTAAACTTACACATTCGCTCTATAAAACGCACAGACATTTCCACTTACTTTTGAGGCGTAAAAAAGTGCGTCTTATAGATCGAAAAATACGGTATATACAATGTATCACTCCTCCTATTAAACACTTAAAATGTGCCCAGTCTATATATAATAGTCATGTGAATAGGGACTTTGATATATTGATTGGACACATTGTAAGCATCTTATAGGAGGACCGATACATTGTATATATCCTTACTCTTTGCACACAAACAAAGTTGAATTGATATACACACCTGAATTAATAAACACACGCTCATTCCACATGTACTGTACATCCCTGGATTCACAGATACAGTCACACTGCAAATAAATACATTTTGCACAATAACACTCAATGCTCTTCAAGCTAGCAACTTAAATACTCGGCAGGTATTGAGAGAAGAAATTATTTTGCTTTCCTAACTACGCTTTAAACATGCAATTAATCAGTTGTACTATGGCTATCATATTGTAACTTTTGTCACAAACTTACCTGCTCCTGGAGCCCCTCATCCAGAGCCCCTCACCTTGAATTACCAACATTTGTCACTTACTCTGTTGGTAGCGTTTCCATGTGGAAAACTGGCGGTCTGCCTTCTTCATCATTTTTAAATTGCTCCCAAGTTACTATTTGGTGCCTTGATGTTAGCAGACTACCGTATATTGGCATTGACAACTGACTAGCAATTTTAGAAGAAGAAACCTGAGCTACAACAATAAATCTAAATTTCATTCAAATTAGAAAACCATAAACTCAACTATCTTTGTCTAAAGTTTGCAGCTCAAATATTAACCAATTACAGCACTTTTTAGTCAACAAATTCAATGATTTTCAGGTTCGAGATAGCATTCAGAAATGTTTTCACAGTTACATTAATTACAAAAGCCTTCATACATACGGGATTATTTACTAAAGTGGGAATTCAAAGCGAATTTTAAATTTAAGGTCACCAGTCTCCAGTTTGACTAGTCTGGCCTTAAATTTTAAATTCACTTTGACCCTTCTACTCTGCAGCATACTTTTTAATGTAAATATTATAAAAGCGGTGGCACTATGTAACCAGAATGTCGCATACTGCCATTCAAATTGTAAATCCCGAGTGTTAGCTTCTATGCTCACCTTGAGGAATGACTCCCCCTAGAGCCTCACACGATGCGAAATTGCTCTGGACAAAAACTCCTTGACCTGGACATTTATCTTTGCCTGTTGAGTGCTCCAGCATTAGTCTGTAAAAGATTGCTTCCCACAGACACAGTACTGTCGTCGTGATCTGTGCCTCGTATGCATGATTTATCCCTTCTTATTTCAGCATTGGTCGAGGCATTGTAAATTTCCTGAGCTACTTATCAGTGTCAAATACAACAAGTTTTTGACTTACGACAAATGCACAGAGAGTTCTAATCAGATAGAATTTTCATGACTGCTACTATTATTATTATCATTTTATTTAAATCCCGAGAAATGCATTTCAGACACTGTAGGAAGTTTAAGTGTTTACCTTCATTAAAAAAAAAGAATTTGAAGCATATATTTTAATCTATTTAATATATTCACACCAAATTCAAATCTCTGCTTTCTACACTTTTCATCTTTTATATATTCATAAATTTGTCACAAAGTTAAATATTTCAATCATTCTTTTGGTGAAGGGGGTTGTGGTGGCACCCACCATCACTGGGACCAAATTAGCTTTGCCCGTCCCTCTGGCAGCCATTTTGTTAACTGTTGGCCTCTATTATCCCCATCGTTGCTCTACTTTGGGCTGGGATTACGTGGGGACTGGGTTTGCTGTTGGGAGTTAAGGAACTGTGAGTTTTGTATGTCTGACGCTTCATGCAGGTCCCTAGTTGTCCCTTATGTGTAAGTCACTTTGCACCCATTATAGGTACAGGGTGTGTATTGTAATGTTTAATTTGCGTAATGTCATAGGCGTGCGCAGCCTATTGCATTAGGGTGTGCACCCTAAAGCACAAACACGCCGCATGTGTATATATTTATTCTATTTTTATTTTTCTATTTTTACTATATATATATATATATATATATATACACACACACACACACATATATATATACACACACATACACTGCTGTGTGTGTGTGCTGCTAGTGTGCTGTGAGAGGGTGGTGTTAGTGGGATGTGTGGGTGAGGGTGCTGGTAGTGTGCTATGTGGGTGAGGGTGTTTGTGTGGGTGCTGTTTGTGTGTGAGGGTGCTGGTAGTGTGCTGTGTGAGGGTTTTTGTGTGTTTGTTAGGGTCCTGTTACTGTGCTGTGTGAGGGTGCTGTGTGTGCGAGGGTGCTGTTTGTGTGATGTGTGCGTTTGTGTGATGGTGCCGTTCGTGTGATGTGTGTGGGTGTCGTGTATTTGTGAGGGTGCTGTTTGTGTGTGTGTGTGTGTGTGTTTGTGAGGGTGCTGTTAGTGTGCTGTGTGTGAGGGTGTTGTGTGTTTGT
Source organism: Pelobates fuscus (assembly GCF_036172605.1). Taxonomy (NCBI): domain Eukaryota; kingdom Metazoa; phylum Chordata; class Amphibia; order Anura; family Pelobatidae; genus Pelobates; species Pelobates fuscus. The sequence goes on along the minus strand of NC_086317.1, from coordinate 460,650,525 downwards.
AAAGGTGCTGTGTGTGTTTGTGAGGGTGCGGTTAGTGTACTGTGTGTGTGAGCGTGCTGTATGTGTCTATGTGCTGTGTGTGTGTGTGTGGGCTGTATGTTGGGAGGGATTGTGGAGGTGGGGGCAGATTAGTAAATATCCCCCCTCCCTACCTTATGTAGGGAGGGGGGATCCTTGCTGCCATGTGCCATCCCTGGTGGTCCAGTGGAGAGTGAACTCTAGCCTCCGGAGCTAGAGTTAACTCTCGCGAGATCTGAGTGTTGCCGTGGCAATGCTCAGATCTCGTGAGAGGAACCTGGCAGAGCTGCTGTCTAGAGCTCCCCGGGTCCTCTCCTGCCTCCCTCCGTGTTGCTGTGGGTTGGTGAGGTAGATCTTTGATCTCCCCGCCAGCCCATGGAGGCTAAGAGCAGAGCCGGCACTCAGATAGCGCCGACTCTGCGTGAGCCGTCAAGGGAGATCCGGACATCTCCAGAGAAGTCCTGGGGAATAAAGTGTGGGAACTCTTTCCCTCCCCCCCCAAAAAAAAATATACACGTGTGTGTGTGTATATATATACTGACACACAGATATATATACTCAGACACACACATACATTCACAGACACACACACAATTACAGACACACACACTCACAGACACACACACACTCACAGACACACACACACACTCACAGACACACACACATACCCATACACTCAGACACACATACTCACAGACACACACATATACTTACAGACACACATACACTCACAGACACACACTCACAGACACACATACACTCACAGACACACACACTCACAGACACACACACATACCCATACACTCAGACACACACACTCACAGACACACACATACACTTACAGACACACATACACTCACAGACACACACTCACAGACACACAAACACACACACATACATTCACAGACACACACACATACATACACACATACATTCACAGACACACTCAGACAGACACACACACATACATTCACAGACACACACACACATACAAATATTTTTTTTTTTATTAAAAAAATGTCCACCCAGCCTCCCTACCTGGAGTGCTGGCGTGGACTTGTCCCTGGGGTCCAGTGGGTCGGGTGCCTGTGTCCATCTCAGACGCGGTGAGAGAGCTTTGTGCTCTCTGCTTCCTCTCGCCGCGCGGGCTGTCTACTGTAGCTGGGAGCCGGAATATGACGTCATATTCCGGCTCCCAGCATCAGCAAACAGCGCGCGGCGAGAGGGAGCAGAGAGCACACAGCTCCCTCACCGTGTCTGAGATGGACACAGGCACCCGACGGGGGGGTCTTCCGCTCTTGCCCCTCCCCCGCCCGCCATGACAGGGGGAACATGGGGGCCGGAAGGGGGCATTTGGGGGCACTGAGTGTGCGCACGCCTATGCGTAATGTCTTGTGTAATCTTATGTCTGGCTGTGGAGCCTGCGCAGCACCACCTGTTGGTTGTGAATGAGCATGCAACAATTATGCACAATGCCGCCTGTTGGTTGTAAATGAGTCTGCAACAGTTATGTGCATTAACTGAATAGCAAGGCTAATTAATTAGCATATTATGGCTTATGAGGGTAAATGTTTAATAAATGTTATATTAAGTGAATAGTTCCTGCGAGGGTTTGTCTTCCTAAACCCTTTTATAAATATTTTACTGTGCTATTGTGATTAGTATGTTGTTTGTTACCGGTTATCTCAACAATGTAATACTCATTATGTTACTTGTCCATATGGTTAATTTAGTGTTTGTAAAGTCTAGGCTAGTCCTTGTTCAGAATATAGGACTGTTTGCTAATTCATTTTGGAACAGTTTATCCTTTTTGGTTTGTTCTGGGATTCCAGTGGCAGCGTTTTTGGACCTGCTTTCTGGCTGCACTATTTCCTGTTTTCGGGTACATGCTTAAAGGAACACTCCACTGCCCAAATACAACTGCACAAATTCAAAATTAAAAAAAATCACTGTGTTGTAGATATACCAAAAAAAAAAACTTTGATGCATTTAATTATGCATTTTTTTAATTAAGGCATATCTAAAAACAGCTTGCACATGTTGCAGTTCTGCCTTTGCAAGCCCTCCCCTTCTAACTCCGCCCAGACTTTCTGTGTCTGTCCAATCACAGACTTCCCAATGCAGCTCAATGAGAAGTCTTTGCAAAGCAGGTGACATGAGCAATTGCTGCCTCTTGAGTTTAGCTGAAATAAACAAACCAGGAAGTAGCAGGACGTGTTGTCTGCTTGAAAACCAGGTGGTGTAACCAAGTCTTCAAGTATTCCAGTCCAAAATAGAAATACCATGTAGGACTAGCCGGGCTGCATGAAGCTCCCCCTGCTAAATAAACCAAGGTATTACATGCTGGTTTAGCGTGTTCAAGGACTGAACAAATGACACTGGTCATTAAAGGGTTAAATTGATGGCACAGTAGCTCAGATATAAATGGAATTCACTCCAATCAACACTTCTTTCTTTTCCTTGCAATATGTAATAATGTACATGTAGGAGCTTATCGTTCCATTATACCATACTATATAAAAAAGTGATAGAAATTTACTTCATACCCAGACCTTATTGCTCTGTGAATATATCATCTGCCATCAGTGCTACTTGTTTTGTAGTCAATTCATATAGAATTCTGCTAAAGGTCTTCAGACAATTTATATTCAATTGAAAGAAGAAGAAAAAAATATTTGTAGTCTGGTTTAATTCCTTGGGGCTTCTCTGGAGCTCCCATGTACCTTTCAGTTTATGGCAAAATTGAAATTATTTCACATATTTTTAATTCAATATTAAACTAAATCTTCAAAGTCACAGGTTTTCAAATACAGTGACTGCAGTTAAAGATTTAACAATTTATTTTCCTTTTAATATGAGCTTGTTAGAAGTCATACAATAAAAAGAAAAAAATAATATTAATTTGAAAAGTTAACTTTACATCTGTTGCTCAGTTATTTATAAAGTGGCATGAAATAGAAGCACTGAAACACAAAATACAGTTTTAAATGTGACAAGGCTACTTATAATCACCTATCTTAGCAAACAAATCTGGGAATTGGGTAACACCATGTGGCCGTACATGGGCGTAGGAACTCCCACAAATCTGGGGCAGGATAGCATTTGTACTCGCCGTGTATATTCTTATTCAGTAAACTGGGAGTTGTTATAACATTACATTTTAAGTGTGTGTGTGTGTGTGTGAAATAATGTAATGTGAAGCATAATCAGTGTATCGCATAGCCCCACAGCAATACAACTCACAGTAATGTGCGATGTGGAAGTACATCACAGATCACCTCAGCAATAAAATGCATAGGAAAGTGCAGTGTGTGAGTGTATCACAAGCTCTACAGCAATCTAACTCACAGGAGTGTGTGTGAGTGTATTACAGATCACCTCATCCAGTGGTGTATCCTGGTTTTGTGCTGCACTAGGCAGGACGAAACTCCGGGCACCCCCCCCCCAGCGCGCGCCACCCCCACAGCGCACCACACCCACCCAACCCTTCCCCCCTGTCCCGCATTCTAAATACACACACACATTCACTGACAGAAACACACACTCACTAACAGACTCACTAACTAACAAACACACAGTCACTAGCAGGCACACACACTAATAGGCAAACACACGCACTAACAGACACACACACACTAACAGACACACGCACTAACAGGCAAACACACACACACTAACAGACACATACACACTAACAGACACACACACCAACAAACATACACACTAACAGACAAACATACACACTAACAGACAAACACACACTAGCAGACAAACACACACTAACAGACAGACACACACACACACAAACAGACATACACACACACTAATAGGCAGACACACACTCACACACACACACTAACAGGCAAACACACACACTAACAGACACACACACACACACTCACTAACAGACACACACTAACAGACACACACACACATGCTCACTAACAGGCAAACACACACTAACAGACACACACACACTAAAAGGCAAACACACACACTAACAGACACACACACACTCACTAACAGACAGACACACACGCTCACTAACAGGCAAACACACACACACTAACAGACACACATCCACTAACAGGTAACACCCACACTAACAGACAAACACACTCACTTACATTAACAATCACATCTTTTTGCCGCCCCCTGGAAAATGCCGCCCAAGGCAAAGGCCTTGTTTGTCTCGCGGCTAAAACGTCCCTGCACACACACACTAACAAACATACACACTAACAGACAAGCATACACACTAACAGACACACACACACATTAACAGACAAACCCACACTAGCAGACAAACACACACTAACAGACAGACACACACACTAACAGACAGACACACACACTAACAGGCAGACACACACTCACACACACACACTAACAGGCAAACACACACACTAACAGACACACACACACACACTCACTAACAGACACACACTAACAGACAGACACACACACACACATGCTCACTAACAGGCAAACACACACACTAACAGGCACACACACACTAACAGGTAACACACACTAACAGACAAACACACTCAATCACATTAACAATCACATTTTAATTTTATCCTTACCTTTAGGAATGCTGGGGGAAGGGGGGGATCTCCCTCTCCCTCGGGCTGCCGGTCTGGCTGCTGGGCGGGCGGGCGGCTGGCTGGCGAGGGAGCACTTTCCCCTGAGTTGTCTGCTCAGCTCCCGCGTGCGCCGCCTGCAGAGTGAGGCTGGGAGGCGGAGCCAGAATATGATGTCATATTCCGGCTCCCAGCCTCACTCTGCGGGCGGCGCGCGAGGGAGCTGAGCAGACAGCTCAGGGGAAAGTGCTCCCTCGCCAGCGCCGCCCGCCCAGCATGTCTGTTAGCCGTGAGGCTAATAAGACATTTGCCCTGGGCATTTGGGGGCGGCTTATTTTGCCGCCCCCTGGAAAATGCCGCCAAAGGCAAATGCCTTGTTTGCCTCGCGGCTAAAACGTCCCTGACCTCATCAGTACAATGCACAGAAATGTGCAGTGTGTGAGTATATATCAGCCAACCCACTGCTTTCCCATAGGAAAGAATTGGGAGGCTATTGCGCATGCGTGGCAAAACACTGTGCTGCACCATTTAGCATCTCCTCTTAGAGATGCGTTAAATCAATGCATTTCTATGAGGAGTGTTCAGCGTGAATGCCAGTGCTGCACGTTGTGCAACACTGGACTAGGAAGCACCTCTAGTAACTGTCTGATGAGTGGCCACTAGAGGTATTCCTCGGCAGTAATGTAAATACTGGCTTTTTTCAGAAAATGCAGTGTTTGCATTAAAAAGCCTGCAGCTTCATGCTATAGACACCAGAACTACTACTGTGACAAACTCCCCTCTTTACATGAATTTGCCATGAGCCCCTGGAGGTGCCTACTTGCCAGCCTCCTATACACAGACTATGGACCCTGTGAAATATAATGTTAAAAAGACTCTGTTCGTGCAATTGAGATTATATGGCTTGGTTACCGAACAGCTGCACAAACCAAAGACCACCCTGGAGCTTGTTAACACCTATTAACAACTTGGAACGTTTGTCACCGCAGTGTTCTAATTGTTCGTCTGGGTGGCCGCAATTCCTATGGACAACTACGAGGAGTTTGTTTGCATGAATGCAGGCAGCAGTGCTTGGGTATGAATCTCATGGAACTAAAATCGGACACAGTAACTCATGAACACTGCTCGACTTCCATTATTGCCTGCGTTCGGTTCTATACAACTTAGAAGGACACTGTTTGGTAAAATAATAATTCGTCTGGATGAGGGGAACAAGCTCCAAGGTAAAACTGTTGACTCTGTTCAGTAGTTTGTTCGTTTCCAAATTACCGAACTAGACCGACTGCAAGTCCTGACTCTCTGAAACTGGTTTGGGCATCGGACCATGCCTGCAGTCGGTCAAATAAATGATTTCCAGGAAATTCCTGAACCCCTGAACTGATCTAGGTGTGCTATAACTGGTCTGTGTTTATTTAGTTGAATAAGTCTTTTATATATAGATATTTCTTCTTGGGTCAAAGGCTCGCTACATTAATATACGTCTATACTATATTAATGAAAAGTACAAATACGCAATCTGACGTTCTTTATAAAAAATATGCATTTATTCTACTTCAAAAGCAAACAATAATACACTTAACAGATGGCATTTCTTAACAACGTTACGGAGAGAGAGAGATCTTAAGTAGTTGTCTTTGTATCAGAAAGTCAGGAACACACCAGGAGAGGAGAACAGATCGTAGGAGGAAGAGAACGTGGTCTATTGTCCACTTCCTTTATAGGCAAAATTATGTCAGAACGTTTAATTTAGACTCTGGCCACATAAGGAAACTCCCCATATAAGGACCCTACCTCCAATCTCTCTATACTGCACATTCCAGAGTCCTCATGGTACAGAATAGCAAACACCATATGTTCTTTTTAACCCATTAGACAGCCACACCTTAATATGTATTTGGATTGGAACATATAGAATATGTAATATTCTACAGGGTGAATTTTGGATATGTTGGTCACCCAGATCAAGGCTATCGGGGATGTAACTTTTGTGGGGTTTTTATGTATTTTTAGGGTATGTTTGTGGTGTTTCGTAAAAGTATTTTTTTTTCTGTGCTTGGAGATAATTGGATTAGATTAGTACAGTTCCTGATCCAATTATCTCCCAGGCACAGAGGAGGGATTATCTGATTTTGTATGGGAGTGTCCTGGACCTGAGAGCTGATGTAATCGTGTGTATGTTTTTACTGTAGTCTACTCTCAGGTCCCCCTGCATTGGGACATGCACATAAGGCCAGTTGTAGCTGCCATTAAAGCATTCCAGATTGCACTCCAAAACTTTGTGTCGTCCTGTTATTGGAGGGAAGGAAGATTTAACCCTGTGTCTGCTGTTCCAGCTTGCAGGGGATTTAACGGGGAAAGTCCTTGAAAGGATTTAAGCTCCAAGGACTGAGTGTCGTCCAGTGCCTGGGGGTGTCTAAAGCGAATTCCCCATTCGGCTCCAGGATGGAGCGGTTCCAGGGTCCCAGTCAAGTCACGGCGACTGAGGGCAAGAGTGCAGAGGTTTGTCACCTGTGATTTTGTGTTTACCATTTGCTCAGCACAGTGGCATATTACATTTTAAACTATAGTAGCCATAATTAATGGGCAGCAAATATTGGTTTCATTAAATCATTCCATCATTGCTTTCATTAAATCATTGCATCAGGTATCTATTTAGCTAGTACATAGATTTAGCTAGTTTATCACAGCCAAATTTAATGAAATAGCCTTTTTCTGGGCTCTGAGGTTTCTATTTAACACTTATTTAACTTGGCTATTTTAGTTTTATGGCTGAATACTTTTATATATTGGTTTTATAGTTGGATACGTTTATATTTTAGTTTTAGAGTTGGATACTTGTGCAGTGCTTGTTGTTACTGTGACCTGGTTTAAGTGTTTAAGGTTTTAATATGATGCTTTAACAACCATGCCTGTGGATGAATGATATTAAACGGGTAGTCTAAGCACTATATCCATTAGACTGCTGTAGTGGTTATGGTGCCACAAGTGTATGCAGAATGTCACGCAGCGTGGGGGAAGGGCATGTATTATACCTACAGAAGTGATAGCAACTTAACGATTCATGATCTTTTTGTATGTAATGTATACAATGTAAGTTAACGCTTTAACCCTGTAAGGACCAAACTTCTGGAATTAAAGGGAATCGTGACGGAATATTTCCGCCATGTGTCCAAGGGGTTAAAGGATCAAAAATATATCACCACGTGTTGTAACATTACAACCACACTATGCTTTGTTGCAGTAAAGGCTGACCTGATAGGAGTTAACATTCATCAACATGAGGAAATACTTTTGGCTAACACTGTTTTCTTATAAAAGGTTTACGAAGGTCACAGTCACTTTATTATGTATTTATTTTGCATACCGTGTAAAAGGTGCTATAATAGAGTGTTACAGTGCAACAAAGGGGTTCATTTCCACCTTGACCGTTTCAAGACCCCTCGACAGTTATGTGCATAACCTTTTGATAATAGATTAGATGGATTAGATCTGGTGTATACCTGACCCCGAGACTTGTAATAATTTCTGCGGAAAATGAAAGTTTATCACGTGTGAAAAATCGATTGGTTTGTGATCTTTTTCAGGAGTTTCAGTTTCTATTTGGAAGCTTGGATGATACAAATATCAGACAGTATTTTGTTTGTTGGTTGAGGGCAGAAGCATAGAAACATAATAAAATAGACAAACTCCCAAGTTTATAGCTTTAGCTGTTTATTCACCAATCACACCTACCGCAATAAGATGATACCCTAAGGCTTTACTCAGTAATCATTATAATATGAAAATTAAATTGAAATATTAGTTAGCTGTATCACAGTTGAGAAAAATGATTGGAACATGTTTATAAGATTGAAGGTAAAAACACTAGTACAACTGAATATTTGTGAGTAACAACACAGGGATCCGTAATAAACACAAGGATCCGTAATACAACGTAGACAGCGGGCATGCATGCGGTATCATCCAAACATGAATTGCACTAATTTTTAAACAGAAAGCTGTAGAAAACTTAGGATTGGTTGAGAGACTTGAGAAAAGATTTTTTTGTTAGTATAGTTTGATCTGGTCACTGAGGATAGTTGTGAAAATGTCATGGGTACATACCCTAACACGCAGAATCTATGGCACCAATAGCTAACTAGGTAGAACAGATGTATTACCGGACCTAGAGTGGCCAGGCTTAAAGAACAAAAGAGAGAAATTCTAGTCAAATATGAGCCAAGATCAGGATGTTAGAGAGACTCAGACAGGAATAAGGAACACACTAAACAGGTGATAAAGATCTAACCATGTAAGGGCACAGTAAATGGGGCCAAAAAATATATTAAAGTGTTAGGTATCATTTCATTGGTCCACACCACACCTGCAACCCCAGAATGTACGGGGACTAACGTGGACCACGAGGAACCAGAAATTACGTGATGGCCCTCGTGTACCATCTTTTGTGCACTATTGGTTGGCTTGTCTGTAATTAGAATCAAACCTCACTATTTTTTAACTGCCCTTTGCTTTTCCAAATTGCTGACAGAAAAGGCTGCAGGCAATATGAGCACGTGATTCTGAAAAACAATGAACGGATGCAAAATAGTGATTCCAGAGTCAGATAACTGACAAAGCGCATAAAGATGGCAGTCAGAACGAGGAAAGGAGGAACGGTAGTCTAGTGATTTCTTCACAAATTCCTGTATCCTTGGATTTAAAAAGCTAGAATTATGTATCATAACATGAAGATTATATTAGGATATTAAAAAAAAAATATTTGAAGACAAGGTTCTAATTCTATTAATGTCTTCTGTATAGAATACATAAAAAAAAAAGTGATACGTTGCTCTGGATTGCTTCTTAACAACGGAGTACATTGTAATCGGGAAAAGACAAAATACTACTCTCAAAAGACTTGTAGATTAGATGCAACTGCCAGTACACATTTATAACTGAAATGTCCATTTTTTTCCTGCACAGGTAGCAGTATTTTAGCCTGCTGACCAAGATATGGAAATTACCAGGCTTCCAGTCTGAATCTGATTACTGTGGGTCTGTCCATCACTGTTATTGAACGTACGTGCCTAAACTTACAGTGTGTGGCACAATGTGCAATTTCTGTATGGAATGACAGTGATGGATATAGAGCCAGAGGTCAACATATATTGAAAAAAAAGTGTTTGTATTCACTGTATGTTTTTTTTTTTTTTTTAAACTATGTAGCTGACTATGAAAGGTGTATGAGTTGCGACGGAGAATTTACTGATAATTAGGGAGATACATGTTCTACATTTGTAACAGGTGTCTGATATTTATTGCAATGTTTTTAGACGTTATGGGGTATACGTTAACCATAAAATAATGCTAAAATCAGAGGATTTCGCAGCAGCAAATTGGCAGAGACGTCTTTGACAAATCAAAACTTCTGCATATTTATTTATCTGACTGTGAATTTTTATAAATGAAAACAAATATTGTAATACAATGAGTGGCTATGATTTAACATGGATAGTATGATGTTAATATGTTATAAATGAGTGTGTAGAAGATAAGGTAGACTTGATGTATGCAATAAAATTGTTTATATATTGTGCTAGCCACTTGGTTGAATTTAAATTCAACCCAGTTAAGTCGTATGTTCTAACGAGCACGCACAGACCGCTTACTGATCTTACTTTCAATTCACATCGTAGCTAGGGCCAAGAGGGGGAGTGTCTCCAAATTTCAATGTGCACGCTGATCTACTATCAGGGTACTTACCTGATGGGAAAGCCGCGACTTTCAGTCCAGCCTTCCCGATTGGCACTAGATTTCAGACTTTACGAATTTGCAGAATACACAGATAGGGAGGTTCTCGGAGAGCCATGTAATCATTGAAACCTCGTTTCCGCACTTTTTTGGGTCGTACAGGTGGCGTGGACCAATAAAAGTCCACCTCAGTGTATAAATAAAGTTTTTAGTTTATCTTTGTCCTGTCATCCTCTAGGTTAGTGAGTTATATATTCACTGATTTACTGGTTATCCAAATTTGGCTTGTTTATTGACCTTGTAGACCACTGTAATTCTGACCTGGCTAGTTCTATTGTTCTCCTATATTTCTGTTATCCCGACTTTGAGTAGAATTATCTTTACGCATATTATCTTTTTTTTATGTTAAACCATTCTAAGGTCCAGTAATTTGTTTTTCCTGTCCTCCTCTCTCTAACCTAGACTTGTAAGTTGGATTGTGTAACAAAATGAAACAAAAAATACACAATTGGAGGAATGTGGAGGAATTGGAGGAATGTGCTCTGGTACATCCCATTGAATTCAACCGTTCAACCTGCTGTAATAAATAAACACAGTAAGGGATTTGTGTAGCTGCCAACATTTGAAAAAACATGTCCAGGGAAACTTTTCAGCAGAACAGTGTACATACTTTACAAGAGTGTTGGCCATGCCCACCAGCATCCATAGTCACATTCACTATTCTCTACCTAAAAAAAAAAAGCCATATGATAGGTGTCATATAATTTATAGTACTAACAATATTTAATAACACTTAGCTCCCAACTGTTCCGATTTAGGCGGGATAACAATAGCTCTCAGCCTCTCAAACTGCCCACTTTATGTAGAGCCTTCTATACCTGGTTGTAGGTGTGATAACCTTTGTACTAATAAAGGGCATCCTAAACACCTATATCCAGGTAAATAAGGCTCTACATAAGGCGAGTAGTTTGAGAGTTATTGTTATTCATATTAATTTGCATAAACATATTGCACTAGGAGTTTCTCCTTTCTTTTCAACATTCATCAATTGATAACAGAAAAGGGGTTGTGTCACTTGTGACAGACCCTCTGTCCCTGAATTTTAAACTTTTAAGCTCTTGTTCGTCTAAACCAGTGGTAGTCAACCTTTTTCTACCTACCGCCCACTAATGCATCTTTCTTGATGGAAAAATTTCCTTACCGCCCACCAGTTTTCGCACAAGTGCAGAATATTTTTTAGAAAGGAGGGTGTTTTAAAAAAAATAAATGTACGTACATTTATCTTTTTACTTCTACTTAATGCATGTTTATAATGTTTTTAACTTTATAAAGTTTAATGAGAAAACAAAGTAAATTGAAATTACCTTTACTAGTGATTAATGAGATTCTTGAGGTTCATGCTGCAAGACTAAATATTTGATATCTGGTTCGATTTTCGTAAGGAACAAACGAAGGTCCTCTTTCGGTGATATTCAGACGATTTCTCTGTTTGCTCATAATATGATTTCTCATCTGTGCATCAGTTCCCTCCTCTCCCTCCTCCATTCCCCTCCCCACCTTTTTTTTCCCTTTTTTCTATTTTTTAACCTTCCTTATAGCAATGCCTAGTAGGAAGGCGGAGCTAGGTAGCCCACTTACTATTATTAGCCAGCAACAATTCTCTCCTTTTCCTTCTTTCTCCTTTTTTACAAGTACTCTACTCCTTCTTTCTCCTTTTTACAAGTACTCTGTTCTTTCTTTCTCCTATTCTACAAATACTCTGCTGACATAAAAACACATACACACACACACACTCACACATACACTTACAGACACACACACTCACAGACAAACACACTCACACATACACTTACAGACACACACACACAGAGAAACACATACACACAAACACACACATACACACATATACTTACAGACACACACACATACACACTCACACATACACTTACAGACACACACACTCACACATATACTTACAGACACACACACTCACAGAGAAACACATACACACACATACACTTACAGACACAGACACACACACATACACACTCACAAATACACTTACAGACACACAAATTATTAATATTAAATGTCCACCCAGCCTCCCTACTTGGAGAGCTGGTGTGGATCTGTCCCTGGGGTCCCTCCTGCCAGGCCACCTTCTGGACCCCCCGGCGCGGCAGAGTTCTAATGCGAGGGGGCGAGGGAGCTCTAACCTCTCTGCTCTGCTCCCTCGCAGGCTGTCTACTGATGCCAGGAGCCGGAATATGACATCATATTCCGGCTCCCACGGCATCAGCAAACATCGCGCAAGGGAGCAGAGCAGAGAGGTTAGAGCTCCCTCGCCGCCTCGCATTAGAACTCTGCCGTGCCGGGGGGTCCAGAAGGTTGCCTGGCAGGAGGAAGCGCTTCCCTCCTGCCGGTCACTGAAATCTCGCGCCCCCAAGCCGCTCGCGCCCGCCTGCCCACTCTACAAAGAGGATTTAGCCGCCAAAATCCCTACCGCCCACCTGGAATCCTGAAACGCCCACTAGTGGGCGGTAGGGACCAGGTGGACGACCAATGGTCTAAACCATTCATCTGTAACAGATTCCCATTTATTGTACTAATGGCCAGCCTTTTGTCTTGTGATTATGGCCTCTGTGACTCGTTTGGCTCTAAGGCACTGTTTCTGCCTCTTTAAATACTGTGGGAACAGATCTACAGTTTCGAAGTGGCACTTCGGATACAGTCGAAGTAGTCGAAGTGGCCGCCATTCGACATTCCACCATGTGGCGGCGCCTATTTTATTCCGTCGAACGTGTTCAGCGGTGTTTGGTTGTCGGGTTCATGGAACTCAAATCGGATACGCGACGGCACGAACACCGCTGAACTTTACCTTCTCCAGACTTCAACACTTCGATGGAAATCGAAGTGCGTTCGACAATTCGAACGCCACTTTAACTTTGAGTATTTGCACGAACGGCCCCCGTTCATGCATTCGAACGGAACTTAGTATTTGAACTATTGGAAATAGACCAGCCGCACAGCCAAATTCTCTGGAACTGTTTTGGGCATGAAAATGTGCGTGCGGTCGGTCAAATATGACTTCCACAAAACTTTTGAACCCCTGCTCTAATCTGGGTGATTTTTGGATATATTGTTCACCCCGATCAGGGCTATCCAGTGATGTATATGTGGGGATATGTGGTGTTTTGGGGTGTTTTCTGTGTTTTGGGTAAAAAATGTGTGTTTTCTGCCTGTGATAATTGAGTTAGTCCATTGTGTTTCTTAATTGTATGTCAGGCAGGGGAGAGTTTGTGTACAGTAACTGGGGGTGTTCATGTCCTTCTATTACAGCTGAAGTGGTAGAGGTTAACACAGTGAGTTTAAGCATGCATGGGATAGGCATAAGGCTATCCTAACTATAAGATAAGGCCAGGGACTAATGGAAGTATTTAGAAAATTGGGCAGACTAGATGGTCCAAACGGTTCTTATCTACCCTCACATTGTATGTTTCTATGAAGATAGATAGTTACACAAAGATGGTAGCTGCTTGTTTGATTTACATATATAATTGTATTTATTTTAAGAACTTTTTTTCGTTACACAAAATTGACTTTTACACACACACTTATTCAATTACATCCACAGACACACACACTCATACAATTACATCCCCAGGCACACATACATACAATTGCACCCTCATAAACAAGCACTCATACAATTACATCCCCAGGCACACTTATACAATTAAATAATTAGACACACAGGCATACAATTACACCCTGAGAAACACAAACTTATACAATTACACCCTCTGGAAGTGGAGAATCTTTAACGCTATAATAAAAAGTGCATCATGAGCTGTGGGGTCTCAGGGCCCTGTGTTACTATCCTCAGAGAGCATGCTCGGTGGGGAGAGGGAAGGGAATAAACACAGTAAGGGCACCATCTTACCTGCTCACACTACCCTGTGCAGAGCATAAACTGGTTCATTATACAGTCAGTGGTTAGTAACGCTTACTCAGGATGGATGGGCCAAGAGAAAATATATAAAAATCAGTGCAGTCTCCAGCAGTCAGATATGGCACACACAGCCCTCTGAGGGGCTCTGCACAGGTGGCAGAGTTTCCCTTAGGGAAAGCATTGGATTAGCTAAAATCGACATGGGGCGGGACCAAATGCCGTTTTGGCCAATCAGGACCTCCTCATACAGGACCTCCTCATTGAATCAATGCTTCTCTATGAGGAAAATTCAGGAACGCTGAACGGCAGGGCTGTGCAGCCCTGAGCCAGGAAGCCCCTCCAGTCGCCATCTAAGAAGTGACCACTTGGAAGTGTTCCTAGGGGCAATGTAAACACTGCCTTTTCTGGTGACTATAGTGTCCCTTTAAATTTGGAATTCGCTTTAAATCTCACATTAGTAAATAACCCTGTGTAAGTTCTGTGTTTAAGTGTTTAGGTGGTTTTTGGTGGGATCTATAACTTACAAGTTGGTCTTCATTTCTGAATTCATCCCTTCTTTTGAAACTGGTCCTGCAATATAATATAATCTACACTATTCATGTTCCACTAATCATCAAACAACTTTAGCTTAATGAAGCAGTTTTAATGTATAGATCATGCCTTTTAAGTTTCACTGCTCAATTCTCTGCCATGAAGGAGTTAAATAACTTTTTTTCTGTACATCTAGCCACACCTCCCCTGGCTGTAGCTCATACAGTCTGCATTATTTTTTTTTAAATTTGTAATCTTATTGTTTAGTGTTTTTATGATAAGACTTTACATCTCCTTCTCTATTAAGTGAACTTTAATCACTCACAGAGGCTTTTGAAGGCTCCAACTGGCTATAAAACGAGGAGGTGATAAGAAATTCTAAATTTAACACACGATGCTCTAAGGGAAGATTAAAAAAAATAGACTATTTATTTTCAGGGAAGCTGTGTGAGAAACAGTGACTAGGGATGCATAAACAAAAGTGATTTAATTACTAAATTACAGAGCAATGAGCATAGCCATGATCTACAGTTGTAATCAAAATTAATCAGCCCCCATTGAAAATCAGATTTATTGTCCAAATTTACAGAGTTTCCGCAATGGACCAGCGTTATGTCTAGAGGAAGAAAAATGAAGCATACGCTGAAAAGAACACTCTGCCTACAGTTATACATGGTGGTGGCTCGTTGAAGGGCCGGCGCTTGCTATAGGCCAATTAGGCGGCAGCCTAGGGAGCTGCTTTAACCCCTTAAGGACACTGTCATGATTCCCTTTTATTCCAGATGTTTGGTCCTTAAGGGGTTAAGGGGGGCACCGGGCCTGCGGCTTTATGATCGTTTGTGATCTATCAAGTTTGCACCGCACCAGTAGCACGAGGGCGCTTCAATTGCTCGCTCCTGCCCCTTCCCCTGTACGTGGGGACAAGTGGGCCAGAGCATGTCAGGAAATTTGCAGAGAAAGGAAGTACTGGGGCGCAGGCAAAATGGACATAGAAACAACATTGAAGGCAAGATGTGTGTCAGAAAATGTGTTAGTCTGCTTCAGTCAATATGTTTGTGTATGTCAGTTTGTATGGGTCAGTATGTGTCTGTATGGTTTATTGTGTGTTTGTATGGGTCATTGTGTGTCTGTATGGGGCATTGTGTATCTGTATGGGTCAGTGTGTGTCTGTTTGGGATATTGTGTGTCTGTATGGGTCACTGTGTCTGTTTGGGATATTGTGTGTCTGTATGAGTCACTGTGTCTGTTTGGGATATTGTGTGTCTGTATGGGTCAGTGTGTGTCTGTATTGGTCAGTGTGTGTCTGTATTGGTCAGTATGTGTCTGTATGGGTCAGTTTGTGTCTATATATGTGTCTCTGCATGGATCAGTGTGTGTATATGGGTCAGTGTGCATCAGTCTGTATGGGTCAGTGCGTGTGTGTGTTAGTCTGCATATGTGGGTGGAGCAAATGAGGCAGCAAAATATTTTTTGCCTAGGGCGGCAAAAATCCTTGCACCGGCCCTGACTCGGTGATGCTCTGGGGCTGCTTTGCATCCTCTGGCATTGGAAATCTGCAGCGTGTGGAAGACAAGATGGATTCATTGAAGTATTAGAAAATCCTAGGAAAAAAACGTCATGCCATCTGTGAGGAAGCTGAAGCTTGGGCGTCATTAGACCTTTCAACAAGGCAATGATCCGAAGCATACCTCAAATTCCACCAAGGCTTGGTTGGAGAAGAAGTCCTGGAAAATTCTACAGTGGCCATCACAGTCACCTGACTTGAATGCTATAGAATATCTCTGGTGGGATTTGAAGAAGGCAATTGCAGCATGCAAACCAAAGAATATTACTGAACCTAAGGCCATAGCTCACGAGCAATAGGCAATCAGTAGTGATGTCGCGAACATAACATTTTCGGTTCGCGAACAGCGAACGCGAACTTCCTCAAACGTTCGCGAACTGGGCGAACCGCCATTGACTTCAATGGGCAGGCAAATTTTAAAACCCACAATTTCTGGCCACAATAGTGATGGAAAAGTTGTTTCAAGGGGACTAACACCTGGACTGTGGCATGCCGGAGGGGGATCCATGGCAAAACTCCCATGGAAAATTACACAGTTGATGCAGAGTCTTTAATCCATAAAGGGCATAAATCACCTAATATTCCTAAATCACAATGGATATGGATTGACACCTTGACATATGGATTGACACCTGTCCTCAGAGACCCTGATACACACTGACACAGAGCAGAATAGGGACTGTTCCCCCTACATAGGGTCACTTGGCAGATATGGATTGACACCTGTCCTCAGAGACCCTGATACACACTGACACAGAGCAGAATAGGGACTGTTCCTCCTACATAGGGTCACCATTTTTAGCCCAAGGCAGCTCATCTCATCAGGCCTTTTTTTAGTCGAATGTATCGCCCACTGTCAGTCCTTTCGGGATCCATCTCTCATTCATCTTAATAAAGGTGAGGTAATCTAGACTTTTTTGACCTAGGCGACTTCTCTTCTCAGTGACAATACCTCCTGCTGCACTGAAGGTCCTTTCTGACAGGACACTTGAAGCGGGGCAGGCCAGAAGTTCTATCGCAAATTGGGATAGCTCAGGCCACAGGTCAAGCCTGCACACCCAGTAGTCAAGCGGTTCATCGCTCCTCAGAGTGTCGATATCTGCAGTTAAGGCGAGGTAGTCTGCTACCTGTCGGTCGAGTCGTTCACTTAGGGTGGATCCCGAAGGGCTGTGGCGATGCGTAGGACTTAAAAAGCTCCGAATGTCCTCCATCAACAACACGTCTTTAAAGCATCCTGTCCTTGCCGGCGTGGTCGTGGGAGGAGGAGGATTACTTTCACCTCTTCCCCTGTTAGATTCCCGTTGTGCTGTGACATCACCCTTATACGCTGTGTAAAGCATGCTTTTTAATTTATTTTGCAAATGCTGCATCCTTTCCGACTTGTTGTAATTTGGTAACATTTCAACCACTTTCTGCTTATAGCAGGGGTCTGGTAGCGTGGACACCCAGTACAGGTCGTTCTCCTTCAGCCTTTTTATACGAGGGTCCCTCAACAGGCACGATAGCATGAAAGACCCCATTTGCACATGGTTGGATGCCGAGCTACTCATTTGCCGTTCCTCCTCCTCAGTGATGTCAATGAAGGTATGTTCTTCCCCCTAGCCACGTACAACACCACGGGTACCAGATAGGTGACAACGAGCACCCTGGGATGCCTGTTGTGGTTGGTCTTCCTCCTCCTCCTCCAAGCCACATTCCTCCTCTGACTCCTCTTCCTCACAATCCTCTTCCAGCGTTGCCGCAGGTCCAGCAAGCGATGCTGATAAGGGTGTTTCTGGTGGTGATGGTGACCACAACTCTTCCTCTTCCTCATCACGCTCATCTACGGCCTGATCCAGCACTCTTCGCAGGGCACGCTCCAGGAAGAAAACAAATGGTATGATGTCGCTGATGGTGCCTTCGGTGCGACTGACTAGGTTTGTCACCTCCTCAAAAGGACGCATGAGCCTACAGGCATTGCGCATGAGCGTCCAGTAACGTGGCAAAAAAATTCCCAGCTCCCCAGAGGCTGTCCTAGCACCCCGGTATACAAATATTCATTATGGCTTTTTCTTGTTGGAGCAGGCGGTCGAACATTAGGAGTGCTGAATTCCAACGTGTCGGGCTGTCGCAAATCAAGCGCCTCACTGGCATGTTGTTTCGCCGCTGGATATCTGCAAAGTGCGCCATGGCTGTGTAGGAACGCCTGAAATGGCCACACACCTTCCTGGCCTGCTTCAGGACGTCCTATAAGCCTGTGTACTTATGCACAAAGCGTTGTACAATCAGATTACACACATGTGCCATGCACGGCACATGTGTCAACTTGCCCAACTTCAATGCCGCCAACAAATTTGTTCCGTTGTCACAAACCACTTTGCCGATATCCAGTTGCTGCGGAGTCAGCCACTTTTCCACCTGTGCGTTCAGGGCGACAGGAGTGCTTGTCCGCTGTGACTCTCTGCTTTCAAGCAAGTCAAACCCAAGACGGCGTGACACTGCCGTATCCGGGATGTGGAATAGTACCTGGGGAGCTGGGGGGATGCCGTTGATGTGGAGCAAGACGCAGAAGAGGATTCAGCCAAGGAGGTTATGGAAGAGGATGGAGTAGGAGGAGTAGAGGAGGTGGCAGCAGGCCTGCCTGCAAGTCGTGGCGGTGTCACCAACTCCTCTGTAGAGCCACGCATTCCATGCTTGGCAGCTGTCAGCAGGTTTACCCAATGCGCAGTGTAGGTGATATACCTGCCCTGACCATGCTTTGCAGACCAGGTATCAGTGGTCAGATGGACCCTTGCCCCAACACTGTGTGCCAGACATGCCATTACTTCCTTTTGCACAATCGAGTACAGGTTGGGGATTGCCTTTTGTGCAAATAAATTTCATCCGGGTACGTTCCACTGCGGTATCCCAATAGCCACAAATTTTTTGAACGCCTCAGACTCCACCAGCTTGTATGGTAAAAGCTGGCGGGCTAATAGTTCAGACAAGCCAGCTGTCAGATGCTGGGCAAGGGGGTGACTTTCTGACATTGGCTTCTTACGCTCAAACATGTCCTTGACAGACACCTGACTGTGGGCAGATGAGCAGGAACTACTCAAGGCGAGAGACGGAGTGGCGGATGGTTGAGAGGGGGTAAGGAGGACAGCAGTGGTTGACGTGGCTGAAGATGCTGAACCAGGAGAAGGATGGCGTCTTTGAGTTTGTGTGCTGCTTGTACTCATGTGTTGATTCCATAGGCGTTTGTGATGTGCGATCATGTGCCTACGCAAAGCAGTTGTACCTAGGTGGGTGTTGGACTTCCCACGAGTTTCTTTTGGCACAGGTTGCAAATGGCATCGCTGTTGTCAGTGGCAGACACACAAAAAAAATGCCACACTGCTGAGCTCTGCAATGAAGGCATTCTGGTGGTGGACACAGCATGCGTTGATTGGCGTGCTGTCGGGCTGACCCCGGGTGCCGATGCATGCTGTCTGACTGTGCCACTAGCTCCTTGCGACGACCTCCCCCTGCTTCCAACTCGTCTCCTCCTCCTCTCTGTCTCCCTGTCACGTCTAAACATTTGTTATGAAGGAACACAACTGCAGATTTCTTATAGTTTGAATATTTATTATCAAAAGTAAAAGGTATTGACTTTAAGTCCAATTACAGGTACTGTAGCTTTAATTAATAAACGATAACTGAAGTCCACAATTACAGGCACTGTAGCTTTAAGTAGTAAACGATAACTGAAGTCCACAATTACAGGCACTGTAGCTTTAAGTAGTAAACGATAACTGAAGTCCACAATTACAGGCACTGTAGCTTTAAGTAGTAAACGGTAACTGAAGTCCACAATTACAGGCACTGTAGCTTTAAGTAGTAAACGGTAACTGAAGTCCACAATTACAGGCACTGTAGCTTTAAGTAGTAAACTGTAGTAATTAGCAGACACTGAATCAGAAAGAGTCTCTTAGTAGTATTAATGAATTAGGTGATAAGAAGTTACAATAGCTGTTCCATAGACTTTAACTGAAGCGATACAGATGCAGCTAACTGAGATAAAGTATGAGTTGAAGTTAGCTGTAACGGTTTTGTTTTATCGAAGGACTTTGAAGACAGGAATTAACAGCTTTGAAATGCAACGCTTATCACAGAGGTTTTACTTAGCTTCCGGCACATAGAACACTGGTTCCCGAGATCTCCTCAGAGGCGGTTATCCTGGAAGGAGAGAGTTCAGCTTTAGTCGTGGAAGAGGAGAGGTGAAGGGAACTTGAAGTCTTCTAGTCCGGTCCGGTAACAGAGGGCTTTCACAACGATGTTGCAGCCGGTTCGTGAGTACGGAACGTAGTTCAATAATCCAGCCTCGATCAGCTGGTGCGGTCGGATTAAATAGGGAGACCGTTTCATAAAGGGGTGTGGCTAAGCTCCGTGGAACCAGGAAGTAAGAGGATACCATAGTTAAGGCATGACAGTACCCCCTCCTTAATGAGCAACCTCTGGGTGCTATTGACTTGGTTTAGAAGGGTAACGCTTGTGGAAATTGGAAATCAATTTGTCAGCATGAACGACAGAGGAGTTTTCCCAAGTATCTTCATCAATTCCATATCCTTTCCATCTGATGAGGTATTGTAAAGAGTCACGATGGATCCTTGAATCCAGTATACTTTGAATTTCGTATTCTTCTTCGCCCTGGACCAATATGGGATCAGGAGAAGTAGTGACATTTCTTTGGAAAGGGTCAGGATGATGAGGCTTTAGTAAGGACACATGATTGGATCTTTGGCATACAGAACAAGATTTGACATAAGATTCAATAGTTTGGTCTTGACGAGGCCACC
Source organism: Pelobates fuscus (assembly GCF_036172605.1). NCBI lineage: Eukaryota > Metazoa > Chordata > Amphibia > Anura > Pelobatidae > Pelobates > Pelobates fuscus. The sequence continues at coordinate 460,629,348 of NC_086317.1, read as the reverse complement.
AATAGTATCTTTTAGACAATTCAAGGGTCTTTTTTATACCTGGATGACCTGCCAGAGGAGAATCATGAATAAATTCGAGTACTTTAATTCTGAAAGAGGGAGGTACGTAAATCCGGTCTTTAAAATAGTAGAGACCGTTTTTCTTGGATAATTTAATTGATTTAGGAAGTTCAAGAGCATCTTCACTGAGACCTTTAATGTCGTCAATAAGAGAAGATAAGATTCCAATGACTGTAGACGGAGGAGGTTCAATTTTAGTGTCTTTATGGATCCTGGAAAGGGCATCAGCCTTTTTGTTTCTAGACCCAGGTCTAAAGACTATTTGGAAGTTGAACCGGGAGAAAAAGAGATTCCATCTTACTTGTCGAGCAGACAGTGTTTTATTGGAGTGAAGATATTCGAGATTTTTATGGTCAGTATATACGATTAAAGAGTTCTGAGCACCTTCAAGAAGGTGTCTCCAGGTTTCTAAAGCCACTTTAATACTTAATAATTCTTTTTCCCCTGTAGGATAATTCTTTTCGGCAGGAGATAATGATCGTGAGAAGAAGGCGACAGGATGAAGAGGTTCCTGAGGAGTTTTGTGTTGAGAAAGGACAGCTCCAATTGCAAATTCCGAAGCATCCGTTTCAAGGACATAAAGATATGAAGGATTTGGAAGTTGAAGAACAGGAGCTGTTGTAAACTTTCTCTTTAATTCATTGAAGGCAGTTTGAGCCTTCTCGTTCCAATTGAAGGGATGTTTTTTACTGTTAAGTTGATTGAGTGGGTGAGCTATCTCAGAGTAGTTTTTAATAAATTTTCTGTAGAAGTTGGCGAACCCTAGAAATCGCTGTAATTCTTTTACTGTAGAGGGAACAGGCCAGTTGATGATACAATCGACTTTTGAATTATCCATAGGGGCACCAGGTATGAGGTCTATAGGACAATCGTAGGAACTATGAGGTGGGAGCGTTTCAGCTTCTTTTTTACTGAATACATCTGAAAAGTCTGAATAACAAGAAGGTATAGTTGGTTCTTTGGAGATCTGAAGAATAGGAATTTGCTGTAAACATGTTTCTTTACAATAATGTGAGTTAAAGGTGAGAGAGAAAGGAGACCATGAAATTTGAGGGTTGTGGTTCCTTAACCAGTTGATCCCTATTATAACGGAATAGAGAGGTGATGGAATAACATCAAATACTAGAAATTCAGTATGAATATGATTGGTGGTTACCTTTAGAGGGATGGTTTCATGAAGAATCGGTCCCGAGGATATAAGGGAGCCGTCAATCACTTTAATAGGAACAGAAATGGCTTTTCGAACACAAGGAATTTTATTCTTTGTTACAAAGGTTGAATCTATGAATACTCCATTTGCACCAGAATCGATGATAGCTTCAGTCACAATTCTCACCTTGTCCCACTGTAGTATAAGGGATATAGGAGTGAACTGAGTGGTTGGTGTAGAAGGGAGTGCACTGAAGATCGCAGAGGTATAGGCTTGCCTACCGGCCTTTGTCCGTTTTAATAAGGGACAATCAGAAACCAAATGATCTTGAGAGGCACAATACATGCATAGGTTTAATTGACGTCTTTGGTTCTTCTCTTCAGGAGTGAGAGGACTTCTTATTACCCCTATTTCCATAGGTTCACTTGGTAAAGAAGTCTTTTCTGGAACTTTTGAGGGAGTGAAAGGTTTGCGGTCTTTAGAATGTAAAAGGGCTTTTTCGGCCTTTCTTTCTCTTAATCTTCTGTCAATACTGATTGATAAGTGTATTAGAGCGTTCAAAGTAGTAGGGAGTTCTGTTCTAGATAGTTCGTCTTTTACAGCTTCAGATAAACCAATTTGAAATTGGTTGCGCAATGTGATGTCATTCCATTGCGTTTCTACTGCCCATCTTTTAAACTCAGCAATGTAATCTTCAACGGGTCTATGTCTTTGCTGTAGTGTTCTGATTGTTAAATCAGCTGTAGCTTGTTTGTTAGGATCTTCATAGAGAAGAGACATGGCTTCAAAAAATTCATCCAGTGAGTCTAAGATGGGGTCATCGTTTTCCAGAAAGGAATGGGCCCATGACATAGGTTCACCTCTTAGAAAGGAGATAACCGAACAAACTTTAGTTCTTTCTGTAGGATAAGATCTAGGTTTCAAAGCAATTAATAGTTTGCAAGAGTTGAGGAACTCCCTATATTTGGAACGATCTCCAGAGAACTTTTCAGGGTTACATACAGCAGGATCACTAGCCGAGTGCAGAATGGTTTGAGGTGTATGAGTTTGTAGATCTCTGACATAAGTGAGAATTCTTTCGTTAGTAACTTGCAGGTCTTGCACACCTTGGGCTAGTGTATCAACTCTTTGATTCAGCGTAGTTATCGTAGAATCGAAATCTGCTGGATCCATTACAATGGCTGGATTATTCTGTCACGTCTAAACATTTGTTATGAAGGAACACAACTGCAGATTTCTTATAGTTTGAATATTTATTATCAAAAGTAAAAGGTATTGACTTTAAGTCCAATTACAGGTACTGTAGCTTTAATTAATAAACGATAACTGAAGTCCACAATTACAGGCACTGTAGCTTTAAGTAGTAAACGATAACTGAAGTCCACAATTACAGGCACTGTAGCTTTAAGTAGTAAACGATAACTGAAGTCCACAATTACAGGCACTGTAGCTTTAAGTAGTAAACGGTAACTGAAGTCCACAATTACAGGCACTGTAGCTTTAAGTAGTAAACGGTAACTGAAGTCCACAATTACAGGCACTGTAGCTTTAAGTAGTAAACGGTAGTAATTAGCAGACACTGAATCAGAAAGAGTCTCTTAGTAGTATTAATGAATTAGGTGATAAGAAGTTACAATAGCTGTTCCATAGACTTTAACTGAAGCGATACAGATGCAGCTAACTGAGATAAAGTAGGAGTTGAAGTTAGCTGTAACGGTTTTGTTTTATCGAAGGACTTTGAAGACAGGAATTAACAGCTTTGAAATACAACGCTTATCACAGAGGTTTTACTTAGCTTCCGGCACATAGAACACTGGTTCCCGAGATCTCCTCAGAGGCGGTTATCCTGAATGGAGAGAGTTCAGCTTTAGTCGTGGAAGAGGAGAGGTGAAGGGAACTTGAAGTCTTCTAGTCCGGTCCGGTAACAGAGGGCTTTCACAACGATGTTGCAGCCGGTTCGTGAGTACGGAACGTAGTTCAATAATCCAGCCTCGATCAGCTGGTGCGGTCGGATTAAATAGGGAGGCCGTGTCATAAAGGGGTGTGGCTAAGCTCGGTGGAACCAGGAAGTAAGAGGATACCATAGTTAAGGCATGACACTCCCCATCTGAACTTTCGCCCTGTTCTTCTTCTTGCCGAGCGGGCACCCACGTGACATCCATGGACGCAACGTCATCATCAACTGCTTCACTTGTATCTGACAACTCAGCAAAGGAAGCAGCAGCGGGTACAACATAATCATCATCACACTGTACGTCCATGTGTGTAATGCTGCCTGCCTGAGACATATCCCTGTTATCTACATCCTCTGGCAATAATGGTTGCGCATAACTCATTTCTTCAAACGGATGTGTAAATAACTCCTCTGACATACCAAGTGAAGCAGCTGTGGTGCTAGTGTTGGTGGTGGCGGCAGGCGGGTGAGTGGTATCTTGAGAGGTGCCCGAAGCTAAGCTGGAGGAGGAGGGTGCGTCAAGGTTCCGAGCGGAAGCTGTAGAAGATTGGGTGTCCTGTGTTAGCCAGTCAACGATCTCCTCAGAACTTTTCAAGTTCTGGGTACGTGGCCTCTGAAACCTGGGCATTATTCTAGGGCAAAAGGGAATCACAGCACCACGACCGCGATGGCCCCTGCGGGGTGGCCTGCCTCTGCCTGTCATTTTTTTTTGGATTAGTGGTACTATGCGTGCAAGCTACTGTGAGACCATATATGAGTGGCACTGTGCAGTGGCAGAGGTTGGCAGAGTACACACTGTAGGCCTGACACACCCACTTGAAGAAAACTAACTGCTATTCAAAAACTAACAGTGAAAAAAGTTTTTTGTTTTTAAATGCATGCTATTGTGACACCAGATATTAGTGGCAATGTGCACTGGCAGAGGTTGGCAGAGTACACGCTGTAGGCCTGACACACCCGCTTTAAGACAAGTAACTGCTATTCAATCTATAACAGTGAAAAAAAGTTTTTTGTTTTTAAATGTACGCTATTGTGACACCAGATATGAGTGGCAATGTGCACTGGAAGAGGTTGGCAGAGTACACGCTTTTGGCCTGACACACAGACGCTTGCAGACAACTAACTGCTATTCAATCTATAACAGTGAAAAAAGTTTTTTGTTTTTAAATGCACGCTATTGTCCCACCAGATATGAGTGGCACTGTGCACTGGCAGAGTACACGCTGTTGGCCTGACACACAGATGCTTGCAGACAACTAACTGCTAATTAATCTATTACAGTGAAAAACATTTTTTTATTTTTAAATGCACGCTATTGTGACACCAGATATGAGTGGTGGCACTGGGCAAGTGGGCACAGTATCCACTGTGAGCCTGACACACAGACGCTTGCAGACAACTAACTGCTATTCAATCTATTACAGTGAAAAAAAAGTTTGTGGGTTTTTAAATGCACGCTATTGTGCCACCAGATATGAGTGGCACTGTGCACACTGGCAGAGTACACGCTGTTGGCCTGACACACAGACGCTTGCGGACAACTAACTGCTAATTAATCTATTACAGTGAAAAAATTTTTTTTGTTTTTAAATGCAAGCTATTATGACACCAGATATGAGTGGTGGCACTGGGCAAGTGGGCACAGTATCCACTGTGAGCCTGACACAGAAGCTGGCAGACAACTAACTGCTATTCAATCTATTACAGTGGAAAAAAAATGTTTTTAAATGCAAGCTTAAGCTATTGTGACACCAGATATGAGTGGTGGCACTGGGCAAGTGGGCACAGTATCCACTGTGAGCCTGACACAGAAGCTGGCAGGCAGGCAACTGCAATTACATTACACAAAAAAAAAAGCAGACTGATGTTCTAGCCCTAAAGAGGGCTTTTTGGGGTGCTGTCCTTACAGCAGAGATCAGATGAGTACAAATTAAGATAAATTAGGCGCTCACTATATATTTTATGATGGTATGGCAGCAGTAACCAATACAAGGAACCCCAACCTTGTAATAAATAAGTAAATAAAAAAGAAAAGGAAGGAAACCGCGCCCTGAATATACAAAGATGTAATATTTATATATATATGTACACAGAGGTAGTGTTTATGGTTTCTTTTACAATTAATAATAGTGCAGTATGTCAATTATAGTGGGTATGTGGATAAGTGCCAAGAATAATCCACACTCACATTGCCCAGAGCTAACTCAAAGCTCAGCTGAGTCCTTCAGGACTGTAGTGGACACTGAATACCCTAGCCTAGCTATCAATTTCCCTATCAAATGAGCAGCAGCTACACTTTCCCTCCTCTATCTAAGAATGCAGCTTCAGAATGAATCTAAAATGGATGCTGTACAGGAGGTGGGAGGGTCTGGAAGGGAGGGTCTGCTGCTGATTGGCTGGAATGTGTCTGCTGACTGTGAGGCACAGGGTCAAAGTTTAGTCAATGATGACGAATAGGGGGCGGATCGAACCGCGTGTGTTCGCCCGCCGTGGCGAACGCAAACACGCTATGTTCGCCAGGAACTATTCGCCAGCGAACAGTTCGGTGCATCACTAGCAATCAGGAATGCTGCCAGAAGTGTCTGGCTATGCATCTCATTTGCAGCAGGTCATAACTGTAAAAGGGTGCCCTACTAAGTACTAAAGATGCTTGCCATTTAACCCCTTAAGGACCAAACTTCTGGAATAAAATGGAATCATGACGTGTCACACACGTCATGTGTCCTTAAGGGGTTAAAGGTTGAATAATTTGGTTGACCTATTTCAATTGCTTTTGTTTGATTTGCTCATTGCAAACAGCTGTCTATACATTTTGACAATAAACCTGATTTTCAATGATTTTCACTAAAACCTCTTCATTACGCTAAAGATATTTTTGTCCCTGTAATTATATTTTCAATACAGACTTGCAGCTCAAAAAGAAATGCATTTTTTATTTCATTTAGTCTCCTTATACAGAAGAGATCAAATTATTATTAATACATCTGGGATGATTTCTCTTGTTCTTAATTACATAAAATTCTAAATTCTTCTGAATCTTCCAATTATCCTGTCTATTAGTTGTGATTATTGTACCCATATTAAAGTTATCTTCTTGGTTTACAGCTATAATTCTTTAACATTAGGTCAAATTGTATTATTTATATTAATATAATCTTCTCCATAAGAATATTTTCCTCTTATTTTGACTAATTAGATTTTTTTAATAATAGTTTAATTGGGCATTGATATCTCTAATCCTCCTTAGTTAAAGATTTAATTTGATCTGTTAAATATTTAACTCTTCTTTTCAATTAACTGAATGTCTTTTTTAGTTTATTTTTTAATTAGTTTGCTCATTAGTTTAAATAAAAATACAGTTTTTTCTTTAGACTATCCGAGAGCCCGTACATACATTTGATAATTGTAGTAAGTTCCTCTATTGTAAATAAACTCACTTTCTGTTCATTATCATGCACTTCTCAACCCACTTATTTTTCAAACCTTTAATTGCAATTAACCACAAAGCATTAAAGGAGTACTTCAAACAATAAAAAGGGCAGATTTCAGTAGAAAATTAACATTGCTACGCCTTCAGGCTGTCACTTAGATACAAACTCATGTTACTTCATTGCCATGCAAAGACTTACTATTGAGCTGCTTTGGAAAGTCTGTGATTGGCCAGCCACAGAAAGTCTGGGCGGGGTTAGAAGGGGAGGGCTTGCAAAGAATGTGTTTGCATTTGGGCAGTTGTGTGTCTCCTTAAACCAAATCTCTAAAACCAAATGTATTAATCTAATGTCTTGCTACAAATGTATCTCATTATCAGTATTTGGAAGAAATGAACATTTACTGTATACCCTGTTCGAGATTTCAGCATGCATGGCGTAAAAAAAAATCCTCTTTAGACTTTTAGATGTAAAGTGCATTTTTTGTGGACTGTTCTGCACCCTATCCACTTTGTAAAAAATTTTTTTTTTCCTTTTCTATTGCAACTGCTATATGATTTACCTACATGAGCATCTATTGTAACAAGCCTTTTTTTCTTACTTTCCTTTTTCCAGAGCACAGACAAGAGTGAACGAACAAGGGTTGCTGAAAAAGGACAGTTATGAGTTGTACTTACTAATCTGAGATGATATTTGGCTTGTAATAGAGCTGGGAGAGTGTAGTATTGTGTTTACATTAAAAAGCCTGCAGGGACAGACTCCTCAGAGCAACTACATTCATACATACATACATAAACAAATGGAGGTGATTTAGTTACTCCAATGGCCATTGTAGGGAATGCCCGCCTGCCAACGTCAAGGCAGACCCCCTAGGTGGGTCCTACATGGACCTTTCACCTTGCTACCTTGAGCTTCTGGGAAAAATATCTCTAACAAGACAGAGAGGGGTATTTTTTATATACAGCCCTATATACTTATTAACCCTTAATAGGAAACACATGGGATGGGCGGCAGCATTGTAACATAGCTGTGTGATACAAAACGTGAATACAAATACAAAAAAACAAGTCATGCGCTCACTCCCATCACTCCTGGGTGGCAGCAACGACCACAGTATACATCAGCCCTAATACATACATTAAAATCCAAAGAAAAAGCTACCTGCACTCTCTCCTAAATCCCTATGTATATTTAAACAAATGGAGGTAATTTAATTACTCTAATGGCCATTGACGGGAATGCCCACCTGCCAACATCAAGGCAGACCCCCTTAGGTGGGTCCTACACTGATCTTTCACCTTGCTTTCTTGAGCTTTTGGCAAAGATATCTCTATTGAGACAGAGAGGGGTATTTTTTATATACACCCCTATATACTTATTAACCCTTAATAGGGAACACATGGGATGAGCGGCAGCATTGTAACATAGCTTTGTGATACAAAAAGTGAGTACCAATACTAAAGAATAAGTCCTGTGCTCACTCCCATCACTCCTGGGCAGCAGCAACGATCACAGTACACATACACGTAGGCATACATTAAACATTGGTACAAAACATTTCATTTTGGATGGTGCAAATAACTATTTGTTATATATATTTATAAGTAGAAATTCAATATAAATATTTTGTGGATTAAGTATAATATTAAAAATCCTGGCCACTGGCACACAGCAAGCCTCATGGTTTTTAGAAAAGAAACATTTTCATGTAAATATCAAGACATAAGACATATCATGATAGACCACAGTACGCTATCATACCAGCTATGGTATGTGTTGAACCTACAGTCCTGATATCAACACTGTTAATGAAACTCAAAAAAAATCACTAACACCTGGAAAGAAGATTCTTAAACTATTAATGGCTAATCAAACATCAACGAGGCCCCAGTGAGAGTGCGCAGCTTAGCGGACAGGGGCACATGTATGAGTGTGGGATGCATGATGCATGATTGGCTATATGCTACATGTGGGAGTGTGAGATGTGAGGAAGTGGGTGGTGACAGATCAGACTGACCTCAGTGCCACTTAGGAGCCGGGCCAGCAACAAGTTTCCCGCCCACCCTCCCTTTGCTGCTTTGGTCCCGGGGGGGGGTTGTCACAGCGAGGCAGGGGTGTGTCCTTGCCAAATAAGGGATGGTTTGGTAGATTAGATGAAAAAGGGGGATAATGGCCGGGTCTCATCCTCCCCCTGTCTCTTATGGTGAACCTGGAGGAGGTACCAGGTTGGACGTGTCCCCACTGGGTTGTAAGTCGACCAGTGGGGAGCATTATGGTTGGGCCCCACCAAGTTGGTGGGGAGCCCTGAAAGGTAAGATGTTTTTATTATGCTGAGGGGGGGAGGTGACAGCCTTGGGGAAGTTAGATGGCAAGGATGGTTTCTTTGGTTACTGTATGACTACATGCAAATTGTTTATGTTAATTTATGATATTTATTATTTCGTTATATGTTAAAGGAGTTATACAGTATTTGGTTGTGTTAATAAATGCTGTAGCCTGTTTTCACCAAGAAGTTGTCTGTCGTTATTTGAAGGGGTAAGTTATGGTTTTATGGGGGATGAAGGGAATGCCATCCAATGCCCACTACGTACATACATGTATTCTCAGTAAAAAAATATATCCATAGCTTGGTAAATGAAAACCCATGGGTTATTCACCAAAATAGATATTTTAGAGAACTGAAAAGGAATTTTAAATGATATGCCAAAATAGACATAGCCGACTTGGATTATTTTTCAATTTTGGCTATTTTGTCCTAAAATTTGCCTTGTCAGTTCTCCGCAATTCCCAATTTAGTGAATAAATTCTAATATTTTTTATTTTTTTTCACTGGACATATATATAATTTATTTTGGTTTCTCTTTTAAATGACAAACATACAAAAACAATACCATCAACAGTAATATGTGTAAAAAATACATAATAACCGTTTTCCTCAAATTAGAGAGGGCATAAGAAGCACTGAAAAGAAGCATTGCCAAGTTCTTAATTCATACTTACCGTATTCCACTTATCTTGTACTCAAAAGTATTATTACATACCGTAAATCCATATTTATAATTAGAGTGAAATATATATGTCCGTGTAAATCTTCCTCATTTTCCCTTTCTTTTTTCTTCTTTTCTTACTTTTCCTTACCCTTTTCCCTTTTTATATATTTTTTTATATAACACCGCTTCTTAACTGTTTAACTTCATGTGCCTTTCTTACTGTGATGGACTTAACATACATACAGGAAACAAATACTATTATGCATTGCACACCCTTCTTGGGGAACATCAGTGGTCCACTATACCATTAACCTATGTTTAAGACAGCAAAAAAGAAAAAAACAATTATCCTAATTAGTTTGTCCAGGGGTTTGTATGATCAATCTCTCCATTTTTTCTTTCCAAAAATTACTAACTTCTCTAATTTTTACTGACTGATATCTAAATTCTAATATTTTTTGAGGGTTTGAAGTTTTTCTCATCATGTGATTGTATGATAACAGTAAGAGGCAACATGACTTGAGTAACTGGTAAATATTGTTACATAAATCAGTGACATCCAGATGTTAAAATATGACAAAAGTATAAACTGTAGTTTTAAAACTGTGACTATTATTTAATCATTGATTGATATTCTCAACAATATATAACGAGGGCGGAGCTAACAGGAGTACAGAGCTCACATGCCTTTCTCTGAGTTTTACTCGATGAGAACCAAGATTTTAGAGTGGAATCTGGGCTCAAAATTTATAGCACATCTCGCAATCATTACAGGTGACAATAATGGTCCAAAAAAAACAAAAACAAAAAGAATTGATAAAGGTCCTACCAGCAGGGACATCAAAGAACTGCTGTGGAGCTCATAAAGGATTGCATGGGACAAGATGGTGCAGCCTATTGCCAGAAGAAAGCTAAATCCTCGAAAGCTGGGAATCCTGCTCAAAAGTATGTTAGGAGAGCTGCGCAAGAATATATTGGCACATATGGCTTACTATAAGGACGCCATCAAGGGCCCCACCTCTAAGAACACAACCACTTCTGCAACACCTTCATGACAGAGACATTCCCTATAGATGGAGGATTCCACGAGTACTCATCTTAACACATGGAGGAACTATCTATAGAGTAAGAAGCTCTCAGGAGCTGGATTAACATCTCTGCACCTTGGGCTTTACAGTGCCACTGTGGCTGGAACAGGCCTGTCCCAGCAGGACCCTTCTACCAAAGCGAGGTTTCTCGCCATGCATTTCAGCGTGCATTACCTGCTAGAGCTCCAACTTGAGGGACTGTGTCCATATGTGAGGAATCGCATGTCCTTATTGGAGACCTCACTTTCCACCATTACACATCATTGTTCTTAAATACAGCTTGTGATTATTTTTAAATTCAGTTTCTAATTAATTTATTACCACCTTTTTTTAGTACATGAGAGCCGGGGTATAGTGCTCTGTTTTCATTACGAATGCATAATTTTTCCAAAATGATTGTCACTAACTAAGTACTTCTTGCTTTCCCTAGACATACTTACTACCCTTGTGTTTTCCTTTTTCTCCCCTAATCCCCTCCCCCTGGCCCTGGCCAGCTGCTTGACTGCACAAATATTGGTTTACATTTTGTCTCCTGGTGGGGGGAGAACCCCTTTGCGGGCATGGTGCCAATGTGAGCAGAAGTTCGACTTTCGTTATAACCTCATGTCCAGGTAGGGGACACAGTTTAATTATTGTTTTTTGGCTACACCGAAGATTATCCATGTATTATGTTATTTTATAAAAAAATCATGCTGCATGAAGCCCACTGTCTGATGCTGTGATGCCCCTGTGGACCGTATTTCTGTACCGCTGATATCATATTGCTATACATTGTATTCTCCTCATGCAGTATGACAAAAATGAAGAAAATAACAAAAATATATAACAAAGAAAAAGCCAATCCATAAAGGTCAGTCAGATTAAATGCACTCAGAATAAATCGCCTGCGAGAATAGCTTTATGGTATCCTCAGTTAATATTTAATTTCCTATCTCATTATTGCACTTTCTTTTACAAATATATTATGAATCATTTTCCTTTGTGAACATTGTGTTTATTGTACGGACTAGCTGTCCACATCGAAATGTTCCCATAATTGCGCTAACAAGACACTGATTCAATTCCCAATTTTACAACATTTGTCAGTGCTTAGCCTGTAGCACTGAACTGAAATGTAATGGTCGAGGTAATGATGCTTCAAAGCATTTTAGAAAGCTTAAAACAGTTCACCCAATGTACTCTTAATGCAGGGTGATCTCAGTCGGAATCAAACAAAGATGATTCACAAAGGGAAGAAATGTCCTTCCCATGGACTTATAAAAAGAATATAAATCTTCTCATGCACTGATTGCTAACCTTGAACGCTATGGTGTTAATGAGCATTTCTCAAAATGCTCAGCCGTCTCCAAGGCTGGCTGAGAATTATAGGAGCTTTGACCAAAACTGTCAAGGTTAGCCTGCCATAATGTATAGTACAAGGGAAAATAAACGTTTGAACCAAAGATATATAGGGCAACGAAGGGTACTTGATTGAATTTATTTGGCATCTTGCTTTGTACAACAAGCAGAGCATTATAATGGCATCTGCTTTATGTTTGAGAACTTGACTGTAATACTCAAGAGTTATGTGGTTGCCCTTTCTTCTCGCTGCCTTGCCATTTGCACAGATGATGTGAAAAAGGTGCCAAATGGCTTGTATTCTCTCACTGTGCCTAATGATATATACATCCTAGCTTGTCTGATGAAACATTAGCAGAAACAGAGCTGAAAATTCTCTTTATTTTTAGCGGAGCTAGCCATTAGTTTAGCATGCTTGGCAATCATTTTGTTGTCCTTTAAATCCCCTGAAACATAATATAATTTCGGATGAAAATGAGGCATTCAGCTGAACATCTGTAGGAAACATTTCCTAACTGTGTGTTTGAAGAAACATTACATTTTGTCAATAGGGAATCTGTGTTTACAACAGTGAATTTTAATACAGGCTTTTTGTGCTTTTTTAAAAAAAAATCTTTTTACAAACTCAATAATTTACCAAATGCTTTGCATTCTCTGGTTCATCTACAACAAGCATGTCAAACGCAAAGTGTGGCACGGGCCACATAAACCAGGTTTAAGTTTATGTGGGCCGCACACACACACATACTCACTGACAGACACACACACACACACACACACTCACTAACAGACAGACACACACACACTGACAGACAGACACACACACACACTGACAGACACATACACGCTATAATCACAATTAAGAAAGGTAGGCACACTCAATATGCTAATAAAGAACAGAAGATAACAACTAATCTTGGGTGCTCACTCGTATAAAGCCGTATTCAAAAAGGCCAAAAGAGTTACATTTATTGCTTGAACAAGGAGCACAGCCACAAAAGTATATGAAAAAAAGTTTATTAAGTGGGTCAAAATAATAGGCTCTCATAAACAGTATCAATGCATAAAAAAGACAATAAATGTCCAGTAAAGAGTACAATTCAATATCTACAAGTTCTTAAGTTGCATATAAGCAAACTACATAATGCATAAATAATTGAATATAAGTATACAAAACAGCTATATGAGATGCCAAATTCAGTAAACCCCCCAAAATAATAATTAATTACACAAAAATAAAAAAAAACATACCAGACCTAGTGAGAAGAGGGACAAGAGTCAACCAATAAACCCCCAACGTTTCGGCAAAATGCCTTTATCAAGGGAGCCTGTAATAGAGCTTGGTTGCTTCATCTAAGTGTTGCTTCTAAGTGTGTGTGTGGTTGGAGATATTCTGGAGAGTTTTACAGAAGCTTCAACTGTCTAAGAGTTGTGCTAAGAGTTCTTTTTTACTGTTACAGGTAAGATTAATCTGTAGGAAAAGGTTACTGACTGCACAAGGTTTGATTTCCTGTTGGTAATTATAAGGCATTTGATTGGATTAGGTAGCTACTTGCTATTGATTGCTATTTAAATTAGCTATTGTTTGCTAATAAGCAGAGGCCTACCCAGGTGTTAAACATTCCTAGTGGGAGGTGATTTTAGGAGTATATAAGGGTAGTTGTCATTAGCTTGGCTAATAGAGCTTGGTTGCTTCATCTAAGTGTTGCTTCTAAGTGTGTGTGTGGTTGGAGATATTCTGGAGAGTTTTACAGAAGCTTCAACTGTCTAAGAGTTGTGCTAAGAGTTCGTTTTTACTATAACAGGTAAGATTCATCTGTAGGAAAAGGTTATTGACTGCACAAGGTTTGATTTCCTGTTGGTAATTATAAGGCATTTGATTGGATTAGGTAGCTACTTGATATTGATTGCTATTTAAATTAGCTATTGTTTGCTAATAAGCAGAGGCCTACCCAGGTGTTAAACATTCCTAGTGGGAGGTGATTTTAGGAGTATATAAGGGTAGTTGTCATTAGCTTGGCTAATAGAGCTTGGTTGCTTCATCTAAGTGTTGCTTCTAAGTGTGTGTGTGTGGTTGGAGATATTCTGGAGAGTGTTGCTTCTAAGTGTGTGTGTGGTTGGAGATATTCTGGAGATAACCTGGAGGTAATCCGAGGTATTCAGGAGGATAAATAAAAAGTTAAGGTTTGTTTGATTTAAATTATTCACCTCATTGGAATGGCAGACTTAGTTCAGTGTAATAGTTGCTTTGCATTTGTTTCACGTTCCACTTTTTGGAGGTTTGGTTGTTGTCTAATCTGTAGACAGTTCTCTATTTTGCGGCAGGAGATTGTATTTTTGAAGTCTGAGATTTGTAAATTATCTGGTAAACAAACTCAGGCTGGAACTGCTGCAAAGCCACTGCCGCAGAGACATACTAGGAATGGCAGATGGATTACTGTAGGATCTGGTAGACTTGGAGTTGTGGATAAAAGGCATATTGCACAGTCTGTTGCTCTACATAATTCATTTTCTGCACTTTCAGAGTGTAGGGGTGTCGTGGAGAGAGGCACTGAGGCTAGTGGTGTTGTGCAGAGAGGCACTGAGGCTAGTGGTGTTGTGCAGAGAGGCACTGAGGCTAGTGGTGTTGTGCAGAGAGGCACTGAGGCTAGTGGTGTTGTGCAGAGAGGCACTGAGGCTAGTGGTGTTGTGCAGAGAGGCACTGAGGCTAGTGGTGTTGTGCAGAGAGGCACTGAGGCTAGTGGTGTTGTGAAGAGAGGCACTGAGGCTAGTGGTGTTGTGCAGAGAGGCACTGAGGCTAGTGGTGTTGTGCAGAGAGGCTTGAAGACTATGGTGAGGCCTAATAGAAAGCAGTTCTTGGTGGGGGATTCCATCATAAGAGGTGTGGAGATGGACAATGGTGGTCTTGTGAGGTGTCTTCCCGGAGCTACTGCTCACAGAGACAGGAGACGTATCTGTAATATTGTTAAGCAAGCAAAGCAGGAAGGGGAATTGGATGTACTTGTCCATTTAGGGACAAATGACTTGGCTTGCAATGAGGTTTCAGAGGTTAAGGAAGTTTTTAGTGTTTTTGCCAATGATATACGGCAGGTTGCTTCCACATTGTCATTCTCTGAAGTTCTGCCTGTGCATAACACTCAGAATGACAGGCGGATGCGTATTAGGGACTTTAACTTGTGGCTTGGTGAATGGTGTCAGGAGCAAGGATTTGGCTTTATTGCTCATGGTAGCTCTGTTTGGAATGGAAATAAACTGTACAAAAAAGATGGTTTGCATCTTTCTCAAAAGGGAACAAATGTTCTCAGTGAGCAGTTCAGAGGTTTTGCTAGGATGTATTTAAACTAGGAGGGGGGGGGGGGCAAAAGGGTGATAAAACATCAATCTAATTGTCCCCCAAAACAAAGACAGAAGGTGCCTGTAGCAAGTGTGTTAAAAAATGATAAGCTTAGAGTCATGTCTACAAATGCTCGCAGTTTAGGGAATAAGATCCATGAACTTGTGGCAATAATGGCAACTGATAGTGTAGATTTAGTCGCTGTTACTGAGACATGGTATAATGAGAAAAATGACTGGGACATAGCAATACCAGGGTACTCTTTATATAGAAAAGACAGGGAAGGCAAGAAAGGGGGAGGGGTGGCCCTGTATGTAAAGAATAGCATAAAATCTAGCCTAATAAAGGTTAGTGAGGCGAACATAGAGTCAATTTGGGTTACGTTAGAATTTGGTAATCACACAGTAACTTGTGTAGGTGTGATTTATAGGCCCCCAGGACAAATTGAAGATTTAGATAATCTACTAGTCGAATAAATAGCTAAAATGACAATGAAGGGGGAAGTTATCATCATGGGTGACTTTAATCTTCCTGATGTAAATTGGAAAACAAAAATAGCTACTTGTGCCAGGAGCACACATATTCTAAACTCCCTACTAGGATTGTCTCTAAAACAAGTCGTTGAGGAGCCAACTCGTAAAGAGGCCATACTAGATTTAGTGTTAACAAATGGAGATTTGGTATCAGATATTACTGTAGGTGAAAGTTTAGGATCCAGTGATCATCAGTCAGTGTGGTTTAATATAAGAACAGTGACTGAGTCACACCACACAAAAACAAAAGTTTTAGACTTTAGAAAAACAGACTTTTCCAAAATTAGAATATGTGTAAAGGAGTCATTATCAGGCTGGAGCAATTTAAATGGAGTCCAAAAGAAATGGGATTATTTAAAAGTTGCACTACTGAAGGCAACAGAAAATTGCATTAGGCTTGTCAGTAAAAGCAAAAAATTCAAGAAACCACTGTGGTACTCCACAGATGTAGCCAAAATAGTAAAAAAACAAAAAGTTAGCATTTAGTAATTATAAAAAAACCCAGAGTGAGGAAGACAGAATGACCTATAAGATTAGGCAGAAAGAGGCTAAGCAAGTTATAAGAGCTTCCAAATCACACACAGAAGAGAAAATAGCACAGTCAGTAAAAAAGGGGGACAAAACCTTTTTTAGATACATAAATGAGAAAAGAAAAGTAAAACAAGGATTAGTTAGATTAAAAACAAAAGAAGGAAGGTATGTAGATGAGGATAAAGGTCTAGCTGACTGCCTCAATGAATATTTTTGTTCGGTATTTACAGATGAAAATGAAGGAAAGGGACCTCAGTTAAGAAAAAGGATAAATGAGTCATTTATTACACGTGAGTTTACAGAGGAAGAGGTTCTATTTCAACTGTCAAAAGTAAAGACAAATAAGTCAATGGGACCTGATGGAATACACCCAAAGCTATTAAAAGAGCTTAGTGGTGTACTAGCAAAACCATTAACAGATTTATTTAACCAATCATCGATAACAGGAGTAGTCCCAGAAGATTGGAAGTTAGCGAATGTTGTGCCCATTCACAAGAAAGGTAATAGGGAGGAGTCGGGCAACTATAGGCCAGTAAGCCTAACTTCAGTAGTGGGGAAAGTGATGGAGACCATGTTAAAGGATAGGATTGTTGAACATCTAAAAACACATGGATTTCAAGATCAGAGACAACATGGGTTTACTTCAGGGAGATCATGCCAAACTAATCTTATTGATTTTTTTGATTGGGTAACTAAAATTATAGATCAGGGTGGTGCAGTAGACATTGCTTACCTCGATTTCAGTAAGGCTTTTGACACTGTTGCACATAGAAGGCTTATCAACAAACTACAATCTTTGAGTTTGGATTCCAATATTGTTGAATGGGTAAGGCAGTGGCTGAGTGACAGGCAACAGAGGGTTGTAGTCAATGGAGTATATTCGAAGCTTGGGCTTGTCACCAGTGGGGTACCTCAGGGATCTGTACTTGGACCCATTCTCTTTAATATTTTTATTAGTGATATTGCAGAAGGTCTTGATGGTAAGGTGTGTCTTTTTGCGGATGATACTAAGATATGTAACAGGGTTGATGTTCCAGGAGGGATAAGCCAAATGGAAAATGATTTAGGTAAACTAGAAAAATGGTCAGAGTTGTGGCAACTGACATTTAATGTGGATAAGTGCAAGATAATGCATCTTGGACGTAAAAACCCAAGGGCAGAGTACAGAATATTTGATAGAGTCCTAACCTCAACATCTGAGGAAAGGGATTTAGGGGTGAATATTTCTGATGACTTAAAGGTAGGCAGACAATGTAATAGAGCAGCAGGAAATGCTAGCAGACTGCTTGGTTGTATAGGGAGAGGTATTAGCAGTAGAAAGAGGGAAGTGCTCATGCCATTGTACAGAACACTGGTGAGACCTCACTTGGAGTACTGTACACAGTACTGGAGACCCTATCTTCAGAAGGATATTGATACCTTAGAGAGAGTTCAAAGAAGGGCTACTAAACTGGTTCATGGATTGCAGGATAAAACTTACCAGGAAAGGTTAAAGGATCTTAACATGTATAGCTTGGAGGAAAGACGAGACAGGGGGGATATGATAGAAACATTTAAATACATAAAGGGAATCAACACAGTAAAGGAGGAGACTATATTTAAAAGAAGAAAAACTACCACAACAAGAGGACATAGTCTTAAATTAGAGGGACAAAGGTTTAAAAATAATATCAGGAAGTATTACTTTACTGAGAGGGTAGTGGATGCATGGAATAGCCTTCCAGCTGAAGTGGTAGAGGTTAACACAGTAAAGGAGTTTAAGCATGCGTGGGATAGGCATAAGGCTATCCTAACTATACGATAAGGCCAGGGACTAATGAAAGTATTTAGAAAACTGGGCAGACTAGATGGGCCGAATGGTTCTTATCTGCCGTCACATTCTATGTTTCTATGTTTCTAACAACACCCTTATATACCCCAAAGCAAAAAAACAAAACGAAAAACACCTGAAGGAATGGGTGGCCACCCATCAAGATTGAAATCCTTCCAACCATAAACAGCTGTCACTTGTGGTTGCCAAGGAAATCAATTAACAAAACATAAACAGAAAAAATAAGAAGTTTATAAATCCCTTTCAAACTTAGAACCAAGTCCACAGAACTGGATATCACATAAAATGTCTGTATATGAATTAACATAATTCTGTATAATGAGCACAAAGCCACATCTAGCAGCAAAGGCATATATGGGAACTTGTAGTATATAATAAACCCCCCCAAGAAAATATAGGGAGCTTACCCCACCATAGGAGAGACCAGAGTCACCCTTCGCTATAGCAATGGAATGATCATCAGAAGATTTCAAAATTAGGAAAAATACTGTTAAATATTAACCCAAGTCCGCGCTAGGATAGTGAATCGAAAGTGAGGCTTGGACCTCACAGTGCGTCGCAACACCCAGAAATAAGGGAGGCGCACATCCAGTGGAACACATCATGCATTCCAACCCAGGTCGACCACCAGAAAGTCCGGAACGCAAACTGCGCATGCGCGAGAATGGCGCCTGGAACGCATGATGCGTTCTAACAGGCAAAAAAGTAAATGAAAAGAGCCCAAGAAGAAAAAAAAAAACGAAAAGTAAAACGTGCATCAACACTTATGGAAGTCCCAGACACCACTGCTCACAAAGAATGAGCAAGTATATGTGGAAGCAGGGCCGGCCTTAGGCATTTGGGCGCCCTGTGCAAAAAATCTTCACAGCGCCCCCCCCTCCCCCACTCCTTACCCCTTCCCACACACACTGTCACACACACACACACACAGGCAGGCAGACAGCCATACACACACACACACACAGACACACTCAGGCAGTCATACACAGACAGCCACACACAAACACACACACAGACATAGAATGTGACGGCAGATAAGAACCATTCGGCCCATCTAGTCTGCCCAGACAGTCACACATAGGCAGTCACACACAAACACACACACACACACAGGCAGACAGCCACACACACACACACACACACACACAGGCAGACAGCCACACACACAGCCACACACAAACACACAGGCAGACAGCCAAACACACAGAGGCAAACAGCCACACACACACACAGTCACACACACACAGACAAACACACACAGACAAACAGTCAAACACACACTGTCAGACAGCCACACACACACAGTCACACACAGACAGACACACACACACACACTGGCAGACAGTCTCACACACACACACACATAGGCAAACAGTCACACACACACACAGGCAGACAGCCACACACACACACACAGTCAGACACACACACTCACTAACAGACAAACACACTCACAGACACACACTAACAGACACATACACACACTAACATACACAGACACACACTAACATACACAAACACACACTAACATACACACACACACTAACATACACAGACACACACTAACATACACACACACACACTAACAGACACAGACACACACTAACATACACACACACTCACCCACATTAACACATTTTTTTAAATTTATTTAGACACCCCCCCCCCAGCCTCCTTACCTTTGGGAATGCTGGGGGGGTCTCTTCCTCCCTGGTGGTCCAGTGGCTGCTGGGCTGGGCGGGCAGCGCTGGAGGGCGGCTGGCGAGGGAGCACTTCCTCTGAGCTGTTTGCTCAGCTCCCTCGCGCGCCGCAGAGTGAGGCTGGGAGCCGAAATATGACGTCATATTCCGGCTCCCAGCCTCACTCTGCGGCGTGCGAGGGAGCTGAGCAAACAGCTCAGAGGAAGTGCTCCCTCGCCAGCCGCCCGCCAGCGCCGCCCGACCGCCCAGCAGCCCGGCATGTCTGTTAGCCGCAAGGCTGACAAGACATTTGCCTTGGGCATTTGGGGGCGGCTTTTTTTGCCGCCCCCTGGAAAATGCCGCCCAAGGCAAATGCCTTGTTAGCATTGCGGCTAACAGACATGCCGTGTGAGCTATGCGGCCGCAAGGCGCCCCCTGCACCATGGCGCCCTGTGCGGCCGCACAGCTCGCACACCCCTAAGGCCGGCCCTGTGTGGAAGTCCCAAAAGTGTCCAAACATACATATAGAAAACATAAGACATAATTTTATGTCTTTATATCTTTATTTTTGTGTAATTAATTATTATTTTTTGCGGTTTACTGAATTTGGCATCTCATATAGCTGTTTTGTATACTACGATTCAATTATTTATGCATTATGTAGTTTGCTTATATGCAACTTAAGAACTTGTAGATATTGCATTGTACTCTTTACTGGACATTTATTGTCTTTTTTATGCATTGATACTGTTTATGAGAGCCTATTATTTTGACCCACTTAATAAACTTTTTTTTCAGACACACACACACTGACAGACACACGCACATACAGACACACTGACAGACACACACACATACTCACAAACAGACACATACAGACACACACACACACACACATACTCACCGACAGACACACACAGACACACACACACACACATACAGACACACACACATACTTGCTGACAGACACACACACACACACACACACACTCACTGACACAGACACACACATACTTGCTGACAGACACACACACACACACACTCACTGACACAGACACACACTCACTGACAGACACACACATACTTGCTGACAGGTACATACATACTTGCTGACAGACACACACACATACTTGCTGACAGACACACACACATGCTCACTGACACACACATACTCACTGACAGACACACATACTTGCTGACAGACACACACACAGACAGACACACACTCACTGACTGACAGACAGACACACACACTGACAGACACACACACACATACTGACAGATAGACACACACATACCTACACACACACACATACTCACTGACAGACACACACATACTTGCTGACAGACACACACACATACTCACTGACAGACACACACATACTTGCTGACAGACACACATACCTGCTGACAGACACACACACTCACTGATAGACACACACACACACACACACACACTCACTGACAGACACACACATAGTTGCTGACAGACACACACACATACTCACTGACAGACACATACTGACAGACACACACATACTTGCTGACAGACACACACTCATGCAGACACACACACATACTCACTGACAGACACACACATACTTGCTGACAGACACACACAAACTCACTGACAGACACATACTGACTGACAGACACACACATGCTTGCTGACAGACTCACACACTTACACACATAATTTTCATTATTGTTCCTTACCTTTTGGAGCCGATGTGGGGCATCTCCCTGGGGTCCTTCCTGCTCCTTACTGCTCCCGCGCGCGGTTTAGTGATGCCCGATGCCGGAATATGACGTCATATTCCGGCGCCCGGCTTCACTTCAGTTGGCGCGCGCGAGGGACCAGTGAGGAGCTGGAACACTGAGCTCCCTTCTGGCCATCCTCCTCGGCCGGGTAAATTGTAGTATAGTAGGCACCTGCAATATGGGGAAAGCAGGTGTCTACTCTGCCATAAAACTGAGCATGCACTCGTGGCTCGCCGGGCCGCAAAGATGGTCCTTGTGGGCCGCATGCAGCCTGCGGGCCGCAAGTTTGACATGCTTGATCTACAATGTTCATGTTACTTTTCTTTATAAGTAATAGAATAATCTCAGTGAAAATATCTGGTATATCTGATACATACCCATGTGGTGCTAAGGTTTAAAGGGACACTATAATCACCAGAACAACCACGGCTTAATATAGTTGTTCTGGTGTGTATAGTATGTCCCTGCAGGCTTTTTAATAAAAAATACTGTATTTTCAGAGAAAAGGCAGTGTTTACATTTCTGCCTAGGAACACCTCTAGCGGCAGTCACTCAGAATGGCATTAGTGGTGCTCCATGGGGCCGTGATGCACAGTGTGCAGCAATTACGTTCAGTGTCTTAACTCTCACCATAGAGACGCTGAACGTTCCCCACAGAGATGTACTGTTTTAATGCATCTCTACAGCGATCCCCACCGGGATAAGAATTTAATTGGCAGAGATTGTCAAATTTAAATAGTAATTTTACCAGTATAGTGTCAGGAATATGTTTGTGTTCCTGACACTACAATGTTCCTTTAATAAACCTTAAGATTTAATGGTTTAGACAAGCTGTTCCCAAACTGTGTGCTGGGACACTGTGCCTCCTTCTCCCCTGCCGGCTTGCAGGACCGGAGGGGATATCAGAGATCCTTTCTCCGGCCTGCTAGCAGTGTAATGTTGGCAGCCGCCAGGGGAGGGAGTAAAGAGGACCCGGGAACTCTAACCTGATACTCCGCCGGGTTCTTCTTTTGTGACCATGTAGCATTACCGCGGTTACTGTGGCAATGCTCCGAATCTCGCGAGAGTAAACTCTAGCAGCTCTTGAGGCTGCTAGAGTTCACTCTCACCACTAGGACCGCCAGGGCTTCCCCACCGGACCACCAGGGATTGCAGGAAATGTCCACCCTCCCAGGCAAGCAGTGAGGGGCATATTAAAATAATAATTTTTAATTTCTTTTTATATATATATTTATGAATATGCCCTCCTACCCCCACAGAGACACAATAACTCCCACCATACATACACACTGCTCTCCATACACACACACTGCCCCCATACACACACATTGCCCCTACATACACACAAACTGTACCACACACACACACACACACACTGCCCCTTCCAGACACTGCTCCCCTCACACAACCTGGCCCCCCCACACACACTGTACCCCACCCCTCTTGCACAAACTACTCCACATACACACACACTGCACCCCGCACACACGCACACTGCACCCTTCACACACGAAAACTGCACCCCTCAAACTCTAGCACACTGCACCCCTCACACACACTCACACTGCGCCCCTCACACACACTCCACCACTCACACACACATATTGCACCCCACATACACACTAGTGCCCCTATCCCTTCCTACTGCCCCTATCCTGGCAGATCCCAGGTAAGTTGTCAAACTGTTCTTAAACAGTTTGACTACTTACTCTGGGAGGGCACTAAGGCACCAGTGGCACCATAACCACTACAAAGTGCTGTAGTGGTTATTGTGCCTGGATTGTTTCTTTAAATAATCTACCAGTACACCTCCCAAGATTAGGTTCTGGATCTGCGCTTGAACGGCAAGCATTTCTGCCGAACAGGGGCCCAGTATATGCCGCTGCGCTGTACATATATACAACCTAGATTTTTTTTTTTTTACTTGGGGCGCCTTGAACCTAAAACGTTTGCACTGCTGGTTTACACCCTAAAAAGTTACATTTAAGCAAAGATTGCTTAACTATCTATTTTTATATATTTTTTTCACAGATTCAGCTTGAATTTCGTCAGTAATCACTGTTTACTGAATTACACCCTAGTCTAGAGAATTGGTAGGTTATCCCAGTAATTAGTAATGATTGATAATAACAATACAATTAATAAAAATGCAGTGCGCAGACTTATATTTGGCTTATCTATTCTGATTTTGTTTTTTTTTACTTTTGTGAGACATTAGTGACCTATTGAAAGGACTTTCATGCATACCATAGCAGAGTCTTATTTTAATCAGTTTCATGAATATACTTCTCTTGTGCCACACATTTTTAGTTTTCTTTATCCTTACCTCCATCCAGCAGAGCATCTGCTGAGGTATCTACCTGGAGAAATCATGTCCCATATTTTTTATTACAGAGTTAAATGCTCTAGAGCAGCAATGATTGATATTGCTTAAGGATAATCTCAGGATAGAGCCATCTTTCTTACTAATGAATTGTTGTATTATGTTTTAATTCTAAGCTTAAATTTCATTTTCATCTAGCACTTTAAATTTTTGCATATTGTATTTTTTTTTACCATTAAGGATCCTACAGCCTTCTTACTTTTAATTTGCGTATTTTAGTGTTCAAAATGAGCAATCGTTGCTTTTAGTGCCCAGTGTAATGAATCAATGTTTATTGGGATATTTTGTGTTTACGTCTCAGCACTACTTAGACAATGTAAAATCCACTGTGTCAGCAATTTTATTAACTGTGTGAGATTTAATCAGAGCTGGAATTCAGCCTCTTGCAATAGATACCAGCTCTGTGTCTACTTCAGGGACAGAAATGGCTTTAAATATCAGGGATTCTGATAGTGTGATTTTTGAGAATAAGCTTTTTCTTTTTCACTCGCGTGATAACATGCTAAAATGTCTTTCCTCAGAGGGGGGATTAATTACATAGTTATAAAGAATTACCAATTAAACTCACTTTGGTCATTTAGAGCTGTGGGTTTTTTTTTTTTATTTTTATTTTTTTTATTCATTTTTCAAAGAAGCTGATAAAACCGCAGTTTATTCTTACACTTAGCAATTTCATCATGTCAGCAGAACGTTTCTTCATACACAGTGCTACCAGGGATAATCCACTTATCAGGGATTTAGAAGGAATACTCTGTATATGGGAGTTTCTGGGATTTTGGTAGTGCAATTTCCTATAATAGCAATTTAATTCAAACAATATGCCTGTACGTGTACATACAAACGTCATATAGTAAATACAGTTTCTCGGCTAATGAAAACAGTAAATACAGTTTCTTGGCTAAATAATGTACTGTATCTATTTTCATGGCAATCTGGTGTTTTTTTTCTTTTTTTTTTTTTTTTTTTCTCAAAGTGCTCACTATTAATTATTTTCCATGAACCTTTTTTCGTAACAGAAGACTATCCTGGCAAGCACATCTGTTGTGAAAACGTTAACGTGGTGTTTCCGTTTAAGGAGTGGGTGAAATGTCTGCAGTGCAGATCGTTAATTTTGCTCTTTTTTTCCCTTGATTCTGATTTGAATCCTTAGTTTTAGAACATAATTATCATCAGCCTTACTTTATGTGTTTGAGATAATTAATCATATCACGCTCTGTTGGCAGTAAGCATAACAGTATGTATATAATATATCATGATGGATTTTGACACCTTGGCTGGAGATGTATATTTACTGACAGTATTGATTGCACTACATCAAATCAATGTACAATATTTTTTATATGGATAAGCGTTTTAATTTATCTGTAATTTAAAGACCAAGTATGTTTGTAGCCAGTCTAAGGACTCTGCACCAGCCATCCCGTGACATTGATTTAGCTTGTTTTGCTGTGAAGAGCATAGTGGATAGCCTGCGGAGCAGGTGTGGTAACTTGGCAGACTCAGTAGTGTCAGGCAGTCCACGCACACGCACATTCTTCCCGCGCCATTTGTCTTCCAGGGCTGCCATGCGCTCCTGGGTTTGCATCTGGGCCAACTACAGATGTCTCACTAGATGAGTGAAATGGCCAATCCATTTGCGATGCCATTGCAGGCCTCTGCGAGTTTTGAGGCCTTTACATAGAAACATAGAATGTGACGGCAGATAAGAACCATTCGGCCCATCTAGTCTGCCCAATTTTCTAAATACTTTCATTAGTCCCTGGCCTTATCTTATAGTTAGGATAGCCTTATGCCTATCCCACGCATGCTTAAACTCCTTTACTGTGTTAACCTCTACCACTTCATCTGGAAGGCTATTCCATGCATCCACTACCCTCTCAGTAAAGTAATACTTCCTGGTGGTATTATTAAACCTTTGTCCTCATGTTGTGGTAGTTTTTCTTCTTTTAAATATAGTTACCTCCTTTACTGTGTTGATTCCCTTTATGTATTTAAATGTTTCTATCATATCCCCCCTGTCTCGTCTTTCCTCCAAGCTATACATGTTAAGATCCTTTAACCTTTCCTGGTAAGTTTTATCCTGCATCCCATGAACCAGTTTAGTTGCCCTTCTCTGAACTCTCTCTAAATTATCAATATCCTTCTGAAGATACGGTCTCCAGTACTGCGTACAATACTCCAAGTTAGGTCTCACCAGTAATCTGTACAATGGCATGAGCACTTCCCTCTTTCTACTGACATCTCCGATATCAGCGGTTGTAGGGGGTCTGTCTGATTTATATTTTTTGCTTCGATGTCTCATGCATTCAGAAAGGTAATCATCCGCAGTGAGTGCAGGGAAGCGTTTTGTGCCCTCTCAGTATGACTGCTAGCTCTGCCCCAACACATACACAGGGCAGGCGTGTTCATAAGGCAAGATTCCTCCTACCAATCACCTTTTGGACCCCCGGCGCAGCGTGCGGCTGAATTGGCACTCTTATCTCCCTGCTCTGCTCCCTTGCACGCCGTTTGCTGATGCCGTGGGAACCGGAATATGTCATTTCGGCTCCCGACATCAGTAGACAGCCCGCGAGGTGCGAGGAAGCAGAGCAGATAGATCAGAGCTCCCTCGCCGCCTCGGATGCCAATACAGCCGCACGCCTCACTGTGACTATCAGTGTGTGTCTGTCAATGTGTGTGTCTCTCAATGAATGAGTATGTGTCAGATTAGTGAGTTTGTCTGTCAGTGACGTATGTGTGTTTGTCATTAAGTGTGTGTGTGTGTGTGTGAGACTGCCAGTGCATATCTGCCAGTGTGTGTGTGTCAAATCAGTAAGTCTGTGTCTGTCAGTGACGTATGTGTGTTTGTCATTGTGTGTGTGTGTGTGAGACTGTCAGTGCGTATCTGCCAGTGTGTGTCTGTTGGGGAATGTGTGTGTGTCAAATCAGTGAGTCTGTCTGTCAGTGACATCTGTGTGTTTGTCATTGAGTGTGTGTGTGTGACTGTCAGTGCGTATCTGCCAGCGTGTGTGTGGAATATGTGTGTTTCAAATCAGTGAGTCTTTGTCTATCAGTGACGTCTGTGTGTTTGTCATTAAGTGTGTGTGACTGTCAGTGTGTATACACCACTGTGTATAGCATGGCCGAGCGGAGCGGACCGCAGTACAGGAGCTTATGTTTCCTGTACCCGGCCGGACTGACAGTAAGTGCTTACTGAGAGAGCACTTTGTCAGTCCGTCCGGATACAGGAAACTGAAGCTCCTGTACCCGGGATCCTCTCCGCTTGGCCACGCTACAAGAGAGGTATAAGGCACACCAGGAAGGGGAGGGGTCCACTAAAGGGGGTGAGGGGTGCACCCAGGGACAGGGAGGGTAGGGGAGAGAAACACTAAAGGACTGGGAAAAGAGGGGGGAGGAGAGAGCAACACTAAGGGACGGGGAGGCGAGAGGGTCTGGATGTGAAAGAAACACACAGTGGGGCTTAAGAAGGGGAAAAAGAGACACACAGAGGGGTTGGGGGACACACAAAGAGGCTGGAAGAGAAGGAGTCAAACAAAGGGGCTGGGAGGAGTAAGACACACAAAATGTGAGAGGATGTAAGAGTCATACAAAGAGGGGAGATAAGAGAGACACACAAGGGGGGTTGTAAGAGACACACAAGGGAGGTGTAAGACACACAATGGGGTAAAATAGGAGATAAGATACACTAAAGGCAGTAAGACATTTAAAAGAGGGGATAAGAAACACAAAAGGGTGGTTAAGAGGCACACAGGTAAATATGTTATTTTTTCGGGGGGGATGGGTGGAAAAATGCATATTCGCCTATGTATTTAGAAATCCTTGCACTGGTCCTGTGTGTACAGCGCCTGCAGGCTGACCTGCCAGTAAGTTGTGAGGATCTGCCCCCTTTTTGGTCAGGTCTGCCCCTTTTGGTGGGGACAGTGAGACAATTGCATCACTGGCCTACCACTTTTCCTCTTCCCACTGGCATCCATAGAAGCAATGTTTGCAAGTAGGGTATTGCTATGAACACAGGGTTTAAATGCAGTGAGTGTAAGTTAAATGCTGAACAATTGGGGTGAATACTTTTGGTGAAGGGTTAATGCAACATGGTTTGGGTTAATTCAGCAGGTGTGGAGTTTCCAAATATGGTATATAATATTCTAAATTAATTTAAAGATTTAGTGCCATAATGAGATTCATATCATATGTCAGGGTTTAGGTATGGACACTGGACATTTTATAGGTTGGGATTATGCGAGGAACTTAAGGTAATGAACATGGGAAAGTCCATAACAGTTATTCTGAAACCCCTGTTCATTTTGTCACCTAGCAAAGCCTCATTCATTACCTATAAAATGTATTCATATGTAATTCTAGAGTAACCATTTAAAAAGTAAGTGAACTATTAAAGTTATTGATTATAAATTGCAGAATGGATAAGTTACAAACTCACAAGGTCTTAAGTTCAATTACCAGCAGAGTCAAATTAGCCTTTCATCCTTTGAAATTGATAAAATGCCTATCATTAACATTGGTAGCCAGAACGCAAAGCCAGTACAGCATGCACTGCAACTTGCCCCATGCAAATGCATTCAGAGACTGTTTGCAATGAATACCTAGTCACTTGCATTCACATCAAAACTGGCAATGCTAATAGGAGTTGTAACTTAAAGGAACACTATAGGGTCAGGACCACAAGTATGAATTCTTGACCCGATACTGTTAAAAACACTATCAAGTACCCCTGGCCCCTCTTTCCCCCTAAATATAGTAAAATCTTACCTGTATTCCAGTCTGCTAGTGCTGGCTTTACACCTGACCTGCTTCCTTGGCTGACATAATCAGAAGTGATGATCTAAGCCAATCACAATACCTGATTGGTTGAGATTGTCAATTCTGATCTCAGACAAAGAGGCAAGCCAGGTGGGTGGGGCCAAATGCCACCGTTGCCAATCAATATCTCTTCATACTTGAATCAACGCATCTCTATGAGGAAAGTTCAGTGTCTCCATGCAGATGATGGAGACACTGAATGTCAGCACTGCCCCAGGAAGCACCTCTAGTAGCCATCTGAGGAGTGGCCACTGGAGTTATCATTAGGCTGTAATGTAAACACTGCATTTTCTCTGAAAACACAGTGTTTACTGCAAAAAGCCTCCAGGGACTGACTATTCTCACCAGAACACCTACATTAAGCTGCAGTTGTGCTGGTGACTATAGTGTCCCTTTAACTATGGCTTTGGCTTGATCCCAGTTAAATATATCAGAACAGATAAATGAAGAAATGAGAGATGTATACATTATTTGTATTTGTTTCTCTTCAACTGGGAAGCATACCTGTAAATGTATTAAATTCCACTGAGAGATCAATTAATTGCGTACATTTGCTATTTACTGTTATAGGTGATTATGAAAGTTATATTATTATTTATTTCATTATTATTTTATTTGAGGAAAACAACAAAAACATGCCACAATTGTAATAACATATTAATCAACTCCTGACTTTAAACCTGAGACCATTAACTAGAACGCTTTGAGTCCCTAAGGGAGGAAAAGTGTTACCCATAAAGAATATATTATTATTAACAACAAGAAAGCTGTTGCTTTTGTCATTATAGATCTGCAACCTTTCATAATATCCACTTTGATGTGCATTTTCAATTGATTGCAAATCTGTCTAAGTATTTTTATTGGCATTAATTCTTTCCACCTACCTGTGATCAACAAAGGACGTGTGTATATTGTAATTCAAGAGATATACATGGTTATGCCATCTGCTTTATAATAAGCTAATCTATGCTCTGTGACTGCTGAAAATCTCATCACATATTGCAACACTGACTTAAGATGGACTTTCATATATACAATAAATACGGACACAATGGGCCATTGTATTTGTAGAGTTATAACATCCTCTCACTGTAAATCTTCCCTAGCCTTCAAAAGAATAAATGTATACATCATATATAGATTAAATTTATATAAGGATCATATTTAAAAATATACATAGAATCCTCGACTCATTTGATAAATAGAACTAATAATATCATCTGACGTCATATTGTTCTAGCCATCTGCTCTGTTAATATAAAAGACTTCAGGTGTTGCCAACATCGTCAGCTACTTCATAACCCACGGCGGTGCATCCATCCAGTGCAAAAATAGTAAAATGGAATTGGCACGTCTCTAGGGCGAGGAGGTAGGTATAAAACACACTTAACAACACAGTACTTCTATATCCAGAATGACATAATTTTCCATTGATGCTTTGGGTGTGCGAATATGCATTCCTTCCCAAGTGTTCTACAGAAGCATGTACCAGAACAGCTGCACAAGGGTTCAATTAAATTGGGTCGTATACTTTGGTAGTGCCAGGCAGGGCCAGACTGGGGATACAAAGCAGCCCTGGAAAAAAAAAATCTATGCCAGCCCCATAAGTCACTGCGCCAAGTATTGTCACATGTAATATGTAAGGCTATGTCTTGCCAGCCCAGATGATTGAGTAATATATAAACACACACATATATAATATAAATATATATTTCTTTTTCTAAAATAAAATATTGGTCCTCTCAGAGCAAAACATTTAATTATACAGTAAGCATACTCACATGCAGACACAGACAATCTCACTGACACACACAAACTCATTGATACACAGCCTCATAGACAAACAATCTCACTGATATACATAAGCTCATTGACATAAAAACACAAGTTTACAGATGCACACACATAGGCTCACTGACAGACAATCTCACTGACACACACAGACAAATGTATTGTTATACACACAAACGTAGAAAAACAAATAGAAACTAAAGAACAAAAGAAGTGTACCAGAAAGGGACTGGGATAAATAAAATACTAGAAGTAAATACCAGATTACCAGAAGGTACTACCAGACTAGGAACTAGATGAACGAAAAATAATAAATACTTTATTAATACTAAAAAACATTAATGCAAAAGAATAGTGCTCGTGTACTAAAGGTGAACTAAGTGATGGGTGTAAGGGCAATAACCTTAGCTACAGTATACCAAAACCACTTAAAGTAGAAAAATATATAGCTAATGAAAGTAGCTCTGATAGGCTGGCTCAATAGGATTTTCAGGCACCCCCTCACGTTTTGGGTGTGTGACTACATCAATCAGGCCCCCAAACATATAGAAGCACATTTAGCCAGTGTTTCAGTGCCCTGTTGTGGTTCCTAGTTTTCTAGTGTCCCAAGAGTGCGTTTGTATCTGTTTTTTTGCTATATTGGTATTGACTCGGCTTTTCGCTGTCTACTCTGATTTCTGGTTCCCTTGACTCGACTCTGGTATTTCGTTTTGGTTGTTCTCTGTCTCCCTTTGACTTAGGCTTGGTTTTGACTATTCTCTTTTTTATTACTTTCAGTCCGGCCATTCTAAGGTCCGGTTTAGGTAATTACTTTGTACCTTTAGGAGGGTTATTATTCTGCGTGTTGGATTACCCAATTCGCGAGAAAAAGGACAGAAAAAAACGCATTTATTCAAACATACTCAAATGTGAAAATTTACAAAAAAAGTTAAAATACCCAAAAGTAGAAAATCTGATTCATATAGTTTAGTTTTTAATTTTTCGTTGTTTTACTTTTTTAATTGAAACTGTACTGGTGGGATTCTGCCCCACATGCCCCAAAGGACAAGGCTCTTTAAGCCCAAATACCTCTGTCCCTCTTTTTATCCTAATGTCCGTGTTTTCTAGAGCTCAAGATTGTTGTTGTGTCTAAGTGTAAAACAGAGCTCCACAGCAATAATACTCACAATGGGTTTTTAAAATAAATGTGTTTATGATTAGGTCTGTAAGACAAGATACATTGTTCTTATTCTAAAATAATTATTTGTTAGTCAAATTGTTATTAGTCATCTAAATTTCTCAGAACAACCCCGTCTCTTGCCACACACCAAATCACTCCCCATATGTTGAAGAACTACAATTCCCATGATGCGTTGCATGGCTTTAGAACGGGTGTGGGGAACCTTCGGATCTCCAGATGTTGTGGACTACATCTCCCTTGATGCTTTTGCTAGTACTTTGGCTGTAAGAGTGTTACGGGAATTGTAGTCCAAAACATCTGGAGGGCCGAAGGTTCTCCATTCCTGCTTTAGAACGACAAAGCATCATGGAAGTTGTAGTTTCAGAACATCTGGGGATCTACCTATTGGGCACCCCTGCTCTAAAAGTAAAGTTTCACTCTTTGTCCATTTGAATTGTTGGAAAGTATGTCACCAACATAACTTGGAATATGTTGTGGATATATTACATATGCACAAAATTATAAATATAATTTCATAGAATTAAATCAGGTTCAAGCACCCCTTTAATAAATGTCACCACTCTGTCACATTATGTAAAGGGTGCATGGCACATACTGTACATTTTACACGTATTCATGTTTTATAGACAGCATTATAAAAAAAAAACCTTAAAAAAAAACTAACATCGCTATTTGTATATTTCATAACTGAACTTTAGTCTTTTCCCATGATTGAAATATAATGCTCCTTTCCCTGTGTTTTAACATAACAGAAGTGTCAAAACCACCTGCTTTATATATAATACTTTTATCTTTTTGAATAGTTTGTTGTGTATTTATTTTATGTTTAACGTTTTGCTTAAGGCGCAGCCTTTTCTGTTTTGTTGATTTCCATACAATGCGTTCTTCATTAGTGTATTATATGCAACAACGTATTCAGTTGAGTGAAGGTCTAACATCTTCAATCATTCCCCTGGATTATTTGCTCTGAGTGCAAAAGAAAACTCATGTGTTTATACAGCAAACCCTTTGAAAACACTGGATTATTTCTGGGTAAACAGAAGCATGGCAACTGGAAGCTTTGTCTCCGCAGAGTAAATAATTCAACATCTCACTTTGTCACTGGCAAAGAAACAGGAAACTCCCTCTACATACTCTTTGATAACATTGTTTTATTGCATAGTTGAAGAGGTTGTGAGTGGCTGTAAACCATCACATTGAACCAAGATCTCTGATCTGAAGCCACTCTCCGTGTTCCGAGTAACACATAATGTAATCTTCGTTGCATTCATACTGAAACTGCTAGAAAAACTGATACTAGTGCTCGGAATTACAATGAACGAAGAACTACTCATGGAGGACAACATCCACACTGGAAAGTAAGAAATGGATTAGGACATATTTAGATTAATACTCCCCCCAAAATTTGCATTGATCATTTATTGATTATCATTATGGGTCTTCAAGGGATAATCTGATTAACGCAGTTTGAGAAAATATCATCAATACCACATATACGATGGAGTAATACGGTTACACCTATACGGATTACGTAAGACCATACAAATATGGGATATTGATGATATCATGAGCATTGGACAGTTCACAGCAATCCCAAATTCAACATAAATTACTTGTTATTATACGGTAGCAATGATAAGTCTTTAGTAAAAAACATGTTAGTGTATAGTAGAGTTGGCAACTGATTTCATTAAATGAGATCATTACGTCATTGGCAATGTTCTATAATTTTTACCTAGATGGTATGTCTTAATTTTTTTTTAGACGTTCTGTAACTGCCACTCAACTCTGTACAATCAATTATCTTGGTCAAGAACCTTGGATTGAAACACTATGGCCTCGATTTAATATTGTCGAATAAGTTTTCCAAATTATTTAATATTTTTGGACAGACTTTTAAAATGATTTAATATTCTGAAAAATATTAAAAGTGTTTAATATTTTGACATGTTTTAAATATATATATTTATATATGTTTTATATATGATATATGTCTTGATATTTTAATATGCTGAAAAAGTCCATTGAAAAGTTTAACCCAAAAATATTAAATCATTTGGAAAGTGTATCCAACAATATTAAATCAAGGCCTACATATTACATTACAATAAAATGAACAACTTATTCTCAAATAATAAAAAAAATCCCTTGATATACAAGTCTCATTATGTCCTGCATTGTGCAGGTTTCTTTGAAAGACAGGTATGGAAAGAGAGTTAGTTTGATATTCCTATTTCTTATGAAGATTTCAGCCTATAAACCAAGTCAGTGCTATACCGACGAGTTAAGGCAATACTGTTCCTTGTCTGAAAAGTGGTTTATTTACATACTAACATATGTATTGCTCCAAGAGTTGTGTTTTGTCAGGGTACCTGTTGTCTCTACCTCGGAGGAGGTGAGACACTTAGACGTTCATCCTCTCAGAGGGGCTGACTCACTCGTTCCTCGCAGTTCTCTCGGCCGTTTACACGCCGGCCGCGAGGAATCCGCTTCCTTTTATGACGCGGCGCTCAGTAGCCGACGTCATGACGACAATCCGTTCCGACCTGTCAATCAAGTCCCGAGCACGAATCAGGACTCGTCGGGGGCGTGATTCCTATCTAGAACCAGGGTATAAAGTAGGGCTTTCTGCATTTGTTCATTGCCCTGTCGTGGTTCTAGCTTGTCTAGTCACTCAGTGCTCTTGTTTTCTATTTGTCTCTTTGGTTCTGACCCGGCTTGTTTGTTCTACCTTGCTTATCTCTATTACCCTTTGACTCGGCTTGTCTCTCGCTTACCTGCTCTCTCGTTCCCCCGACCTCGGCTTGTCTCTGACCATTCTTTGCTTACTCCTTACGTTAGTCCGGCCATTCTAAGGTCCGGTATACGTACCTACCACCTGTTTGTACTCTGCGTGTTGGATCCCTGTCCCGATCCTGACATGTTTCTAGTAGCACAGAAATATTAGTAGGAAATCTGAAAAGGTTCTGAATATAATCACACGACACACGAGTTTCTTGTAAAAATGCTCTAATTTAGTTTTTCTGAATAGGGGTGATACTTCATCGGTATTATAATTTGTAGATAATAATAATAACAAAGTATTTAACCAGGAAAAGTACATTCATATATTCTCTGGTTTAAAAGTTTAAAGTACATCCTGGGGTATGTAAAACAACAGGTTATTTAAAGCATTTACATTAATCAGTGGGATTTTTGCTGTTTCCCTTTCTACTTCTCTCCTCCCAGGCTTTGAAGGGTCTTAGCAATGGTGGGTCTGTGGGCAGCAAATATACTCATTGCCACATCACAGCCCCCCCCCCCCTGTATTTAAATTGTGCCCTGAGAGGGACTCTTGCTCTCTATTGTTCCTCATGTTTTTAATACCTAAGGGTCCTAAGAAACCCATAACATCTCCTAGAAGTCATCGTTAAACATCTCCTAGAATTGTTCTGATGTCTTTAGGATGACCTGTACCTTTATCTTCCTGATCCTACTCCATATTAATCAGAGAGTCTCTTTTACATTAGACCTAAACTACCAGTCTTCTTATCCTTTCATGAACAGGTTCAGACTTTTCTCCCACTGGCACCTGGACCTACAGAACTGGTGGACCAGCTTCCTCTGAAATGGGTGCAGTGGCTCCAAACTCTTCTGTTTTTGAATTTATAGTCTTTCCATGTATATTTCCTGCCCTGCATTACCATGACCACTGAACAAACCCTGTGTAAATATAGTGGTTAAGGGATATGCAAATAATCTGGGATTTTCACCAACTCTTAAACACTATAAATTACTTTCACCTTTGATGACCAGGTATAATTTAAGTGGATCCAGAATTTATTATAATAGTCTTGTCTCATCAATGATTTAATGTCACTATGGTGTATATGTACCACTTTATGTGTGCTGTGTTGCAATTTGAATTAGCTTTACATATATATATATATATATATATATATATATATATATATATATATATATATATATAGTCATTTTCCCAACTGGTCTGTTTTATGGTATTCAATGGGTTAATTATGGCATTGAGAAAATATAGATAACTTGTTTTGCAAGTTAATAGTGTTTTGAGCTGGTTATGTGCAAACATATGTTATAACTTTTTGTGTTGTATCAAGCTGTGTTTACATATCATTACTAAGGATATTATCACAGGCAGCAGAACATATTTCATGAGCAGAGACAGGTATAGTTCTAGATCCTGAATTTCACAACTCCAACTGACATTAAGAGATACACTGGTATTCAATGAGATATCTTTTTTATGTGTTAAAATATATGTTAAAAAAAAAAAAATTCACATAAGAAGAATAGCAAAAAAAAATGTATGTGGATTTCCTGTGCTCACCAAACTATGAAGAACCTCAGCCAACCATGATGAGCATTTAACTTTTATTTATACTGCTGAGTCTATCCCATAACCACTTTGTGGGCAAAACAAGGTTTCAAAGGAGGGCTTTAGTACGATTGTCAGCTTTCTGTTGGAGAAAGCTCACAGATGAATTACAACTCACAATACCCCAGGGCATCACATTATGTACAGAAATGTTTTTGGTCCAAAAAGAGAATGTTTTTGGTCCAACTGGATAATGGATACAAATGCAGAAAGATAAGTCCTGCGCTCACTCCCATCACTGGGCGGCTGTAATGACTACAGTACACATCAGCCCCAATATATAGTAAAAACCAAAGAAACTTGTTTTTCTTTGGTTTTTACTATATATTGGGGCTGATGTGTACTGTAGTCATTGCAGCCGCCCAGTGATGGGAGTGAGCGCAGGACTTATCTTTCTGCATTTGTATCCATTATTTGTATCACTCAGCCTTGTTACAATGCAGCCGCCCATCCCATGTGTTCCCTATTAAGGGTTAATAATGTATAGGGGTGTATATAAGAAAATACCCCTTTCTGTCTCAGTAGAGATTTTTCTCAGAGGCTCAAGGAAGCAAGGTGAATGGTTAGAGTTGGGACCCACCTAGGGGGGTCTGCCTTGACGTTGGCAGGTGGGCTCATCCTCTCATGGCCATTGGAGGTAACTAAAAAACCTCCATTTGTTTAAAAATACATAGGGATTAAGGAGAGAGCGCAGGTAACTTGTTTTTCTTTGGTTTTTACTGGATAATGGGACAGATAGATAAAAAGTATGGTGTAGCAGACCATGGGTAACCCGACCAGTTACCTCACCAAATTCCTTCCCTCAGCCTCTCAGAAACCCTCAGAGCAAGTAGACAGCTATTTCCCCCAGTAACTGGACGAGACACAGTTCTAGAGGTACAACACTATTTTATTATGCCACACTCAGCTTTTATGTATATCCCCATGCAAGGGTCTCAACACAACCATACAGGGTCACATCCCAGGATTCTCCTCTTCCCTGGGGTCCTACTGCTGGAAAGTGCTTTGTCCCCAAAGTCCACCACCCAAACACAGGGTTTCCCACACCAAACGACAGGGGCCTTCTTCCCAGGAGGCTTGTGTCTCCCAAGTACAGAAAAGCCTGCCAAACTAGCCAGTGCCCCAAAAGTGCCCACACCAACCTCAGGGGCCCTCACAATGGTACCTGCCTCGAACAGTCTCTGGTTGCGGGGTCCTTGTGTGGAAACCAGGCAAGGGAAGCATCTCCTTTCGTGATACGAATGCTCCCCCTTGGTTGGCCTTCGTCTGTACGAAATGGTGTCCACCCAGGGGAGCACTCATTAATTAATTCCCTTGCGGTTTCACACTATATTGCGAGTGAGAGTGTTCTAATTGATTGGTGTGAACATTCTAATTGGGTACCGGGGAGGTCCTCATTGAGGAGACGAACGAGTCGGGATGCAATTCACGAATGCTCCCCCTGGATGACGTTCGTCTATACCTAATGGCGGCCACCCAGGAGAGGACGCTCCAATGGCCTCCCTTGTGGTTTTGGCACTAGGTCAGTGTCATGATCTGCTCTGCTCTGTTCTGATGTCTGGACTTGGCTTCTGGTATCCAGTACTCTTTTTGCTATTTTTGCTTAGTTTTTCTTGTTTTTTGAGTTTTCTAGTCTATGTCTGGTTTTCTTTATGCTAGGATTTCTGGGTTCATTCCTATAGTTCGTCCCTGGATTTCCCAGTCTCCAGGTTTCCTTTAAATGTTTGTTTTATGTTGCCACACCCATTTGTTTTCCAACATTCCTTTCTGTTTCAGAGTCCTGCAGGCAGCTGCTCAAAGCTTCTGCCCTTTCTTGCAGGTAAGTGCTATATATATATCTACTTAGGATGTTTTAGCATACATTATGCAGTGTAGGACCTGCCAGATATGGGGTACATTGGCGTTGTTGGCAGGCTTATGCAATGTATGATCATATAGTGTGACTAAATCCCCATGATTTCCATATGTAGTACTTAGTTATTTCTCCTCTTGTTTTGCCTATGTTATCTTGTCTTGTTTTAGTTTGTATACCCAGCCCATGTACAGTCCTGTCAAGTCATGCCCATGTTATGTTCATGTTTTCCTCATGTCTTGTGTATATGTTCTGGGTTTAGCTTACTATCCTTCTCTGGTTCTGAGTTCTACTAGTTCTGTCTTGTTTTCATATTTGGTGCCTATCTCTAGTCTAGCCTTGTTTCTAGTACTGGATACAATCTTGCTGCAGAGCCTCCCTATTAAGCTCCTGGGAGGTCTGCTTAATTTCCAAGCTCCTAGTTCCTGGTATCCGCATAAGCTGAATCAGGGTCTTGGTATGTGGCTGCACAAACGCTGGTGCTCAACACTAGGGGGCGTGCGGTTACCCTGCACCAGACCCTGCTAATCCACCTCCACGCTGAAGACTCCTCTTAACATCAGGCATAATGGGTTCCGGTCCACGCCCTGCCGCCTGGACACTGTGTCTGGGTTCTGGGCACCGGACTACCACCCTGACAGTCAGGATGTGAACGTTCTAATTGATGTTCTAACTAGCGTTCTAAATGGGATATCTGGGTGGTCCACGTTCGGGAGACGACAGTTTATTTCGTATGAAAACTCATGAATGGACAGCAAGTACATACAGATAATACAGAGGGTAACACACGAATATAAAAAAGGGAATCCACGAACAGGCAGTGGTTTTGCCACAGATGGTATTTTGGAAATAAGCTCATATTAAAAAATTACCTTACAAATTGCACCTTAAAAGTGTGAGTACTTGGATTATATTTTTAATTTGGGTACTTGAATTTGTCCCTAAAAGTGGTTAAAAAATAAAAGTTTAATAGTGTCTCCCAGAATCATTCAGGTAAAAAAAAAAAAAAGGTGCATTCTTGGTAAATATTGTCTACAGACAGGGAGGCAGATTGCTGCTTGCCAAAATTGTGTCCTTCTGTTATGTACGGTTATGTGTGGCAAGGGTATGTCTTTTTTTCTCTTACTTATTTGCAACATGCGCCTTGTCTTAACTGGATTATGATATAATTTGCTAAATCTTTAATATAAATTTAAAGAAAACAAATCATCTTAGGAAAAAAGCCAAACACAAGTTAGATGTGATATTTAGTGTTCTATTCAATAGTGTAAATGTTAGAGATGTGACAGTTCCTCATATTATATCTAGTATATAATAGGATTTAAGTTACACTGTAGCTGAATATTTTCAATGATAACTCAAGCAGCATTGGGGGAAGGGTTTTCCAGAGATGCATTGGTCTGTTTAGGCCTATATATATTTTTGGTTTCAGTCCCCTACTGTAAAGAGATTGGCTGTCTTTAACCACAGCCAAATATATTCTATTTTACAGCGCGGTGGAATTTGTTGGTGCTTTATAAATAATAATAATTGAATAACACCCTCATTTCTGGTTGAATTGTGAGCATTAGTGAGTACTGCCTTCACAGTACCATTTACGTTGTATAGTAAATCAATCGTTAGGTGTTTACAAGCATCTTTTGTTCCTCCTTCTTTTAAACCACAAACCTATAACTATACAGCAACAAATGCAACATACGGGATACTAAACGACAAGGAACTCGGAGGTCAAT
Organism: Pelobates fuscus; assembly: GCF_036172605.1. Classification (NCBI taxonomy): domain Eukaryota; kingdom Metazoa; phylum Chordata; class Amphibia; order Anura; family Pelobatidae; genus Pelobates; species Pelobates fuscus. The sequence goes on along the minus strand of NC_086317.1, from coordinate 460,589,524 downwards.
TCCATTTCAAATGCAAAGATCAGAGAAAATTGTAATCAAATGGAGGCTACATCAGAGGCAAAACCTTAAAATAGATATCCTTATATTCTTTTTAATTAGATTGCAGTTTCCTTCAGGCTGTCTGTTAATTAGTGCAACTTTGAATAATTTCACTTCAAGGAATTATTGTCACACCTCTTTTTCCAACTGTTGATTAAGACAAATCAAAGGTTTTTTTTTTGTGGTTTTTTTTTAACCATCTATTGCAACCATTATTTTGTTCTTTACATTTGCTGGGTTTTCCCACTAGCTTTGCATGTGCAGTATGTTTTTTTTATTTTTTTATCTATGATTCAGTTTGATACCTTTCTGACCCCAACTACATTTTCTGACTTAAGCTTAGATTTTTTCTTGCCTTGACCTTCCAGAGAAATATTTCAATTGAGCTTGGAGGAGAGACACATGGCTTTTCTAAATACAAAACAAAATACAAAAGAAAGCATTTTAGATAGTGAATGGGCTGACTAAATAGGCTGATGGGCTTTTAGCTACCATCAAAATCTATGCTTCAGTGACCAGGGCATTCTTTTAACTCTGCTCACATCCCCAGTTGCATTAAACTTTGCCTTTACTATGACTGTTGTCTTCACTCGTCGGTTGCATTCGATTCTGCTTGCACTATATCTGTCTGTCTGTGTATAGCACTAAATCAGATTTGTGGTAGACGTGTGCAACCCCCCTCCCCCCCCCCCCCCAAAAAAAAAAACCCTAAAAATTTTGAATAAGTCGATTACGAATACATTTTACCTGTAGTCCTACATGCAAAGTCTTTAGGTGAAATGATTTGGAATTGTTTCATTTTGATTTTCAGGCGAATCACTTCAAAAAAATTGTTGCACAGGAGAAGTGTGCTTATCCCCTATGCTTAACACATATGAATATGTATGGTTAATATAATTACAATAGATCCACACCTCAGTAACCTCTGGACACTCCTATCTTAGCTTCCTGACAATGATTGTTATAGGCTATGTCCTGTTCACCTGACAGCTAGTATAGAGAAAGCATACAGATAATTGGAGAAATTAAACTATCAGACTCGATGGCAGAACTAATGAAGATAAGGCCATGTTGCTAAAAGTTGTTTTTTTGGCTCCTGTATAGAGCAAAGGTTGCAAAAAGTAGCTCTTAAATTGCATTGAGGCACCCTCATCTCTCAAGAGAATATGAAGCAATATGGAGCAAAAGAAAAACCTAATGCCAATAGCTCCCCCTCCCCTTAGCAATTTCTCACTAGATATGTTTTATGGACATATATGCCTTGAGAACTTCAAAATCACTTGGACAACAGTATGCATTCAAATGTGTATCACACTCCTGTGTGACATAAGTTTAGAGAAAAGTCTGTAACAGAGTACCTGTCCACCAATGGATGATAGTGCCCACTGGAAACATTTTTTACAGCTGGTAATAATGCTATGAGGCAAAGTTGCAGTATAGGCAATGAGGGTCAGTATTCATAATGTACACAAAGAAAGAAAAAAATGGAAAAACTAAAAAGGAAAAACTAAATATATGCAAATAATGTAAAAATAAAAAATAATATAGTCCGTCTATGCAAGTCTCCCTATGCATAGAAACAATAGGATGGCTCTCACCAATGCTGGTGGTTATACAAATACATTATCCAGTAGAATAAACCCTGAAGTGAAGGCAGTTTCGATACTCTGTGACTCTCGGCTTGTAGGTGCTAGCTTAGCAGCTGGAATTGGTCCAACTGGGCTGTGCGCTCGGGTTAAACTGCGTCCTTTCAAAGACCCTTTTCCCATTTCCATGCAATGGAGGTACCGTGCAGCCACTCCCTGGCAGGCATACAGCACCCCTCTAGGTCAGTCACCCTAGTCACAGAACAATACTGCCCAGAACATTAATACCCAGAACTGAAAGAGCTTAAAGGAACACTATAGTGTCAGGAAAACAAACTCAGCCACAGCAAGGGGAGGTGTAGCTAGGGCTGCATAAACAGAAACAATAGTGATTTAACTCCTAAATAGCAGAGAATTGAGCAGTGACACTGCAGGGAAATAATCTCTACACAGAAACTGCTTCATTAAGCTAAAGTTGTTTTGGTGACTATAGTGTCCCTTTAATCTATACATTTTCCTGGTGTGTTTTTCTGTGTTTGTTTGTTTTTTCAACATGAGGTGTGCACTTTGGAGAATTTGTATGTTTTTACAACTGTGAATGAGCTTTTAGCTCTTACAAGATTATTCACTAAAATGAGAATTCACAGGGAACTCACAGTCAATTTCAAATCTTAGGTCATCATAGCCAAATTGGAAAAATTCTCAGCAGTGTTTTTCCTTCGGCTACTTTGGCCTTAAACATGAAATTCACTTAGAATCCACCTTGAATTCTCACTTCAGTGAATAACTCTGCCTTTTTACTAGCTCATTCGTTTTGTGCAATATACATTGCTCCAGTAGATGGCAGGCTATTCCTACCTCAATAGTTTTACAAGTTTTTCTTATTCAGCATTTCACAGAAATAAAATAAAACATTTAAAAGTTATGCGGTTTGCTCATTTCTCAGGTGTTTGAAAGGAAATCTGAATTGTTGTGATTATTGCACCAGCACAAAAATAAGACAAGTTGCAAATCACTAGATTTCTGGGATTTGGTTTAAAGGGATTTTAGTGTTAGGAATGTCTGTATTCCTAACTAGTTCCATCTAGCCCCCATTCATGTCCTTCCACGCAGGCACTGCAAGGGTTAAATAACCATTGAAACGCTGACCCGATTTCAAGACGAGCTCATTAGGCCCTTTATTAAATGCTTTCCTATGGGCATTTAACTATGGCTGGATGTCCTCATGCAGAGCGTTAGGACGTCCAGCGTCAGGTGACCAAAAGTCAATTAGCCACCGGGAAATGCCTCCAGTGGCCATCTGATTGACAGCCACTAGAGGCAGTCTTAGTCCTGCAATGTAATTTTGTAATGATTTACATTGCGTGACTAAGTGGAACTGGGACACTGCACCCAAACCACTTCAATGAGATGGAGTGGTCTGGGTGCCTATAGTGTCCCTTTAAATGTGCTTCTACTTCCGCTAAAGTCCAATGTTCAGAATATTTATATAGAGTAAAATAAAAGATTGTGGAAACCTTGTCTATTGAGATTTAATGTTATATTAACTGTTTGATTGGCAATGCATTTGCATTCAGCAGATGTTTCAATATATTTTCATTTGACCCCTTAATGACACAACTTCTGGAATAAAAGGGAATCATGACGGAATATATCCGTTGTCTGTCCTTAAGGGGTTAATCATATAGTTTATAAATGGATCTAGTCAGTAATTACACATTTAAATGTAGTGTTTAGAAAAGGAGTTGATGCCAGTTTTCTTTGTGGACAAATTTAAACATTTTGGAAAATCATTGTCTATTTTTCTCTGGAAAAACATGAATGGCTCAATACTTTTATGTATGACAGACCCTTTAAACGATATAAAATATAACCAGTGCATTATGCATGTACCTTTGCACGAGTAAATATATCATATATGCTAATGTATATTATAAGGTGCATAGTCACACACTTATTTGCCAGAACAGAAAAATAAAAAGCACCATTTTGTTGTCAAAGACAACATTTTGCTCATGTCTATAATCATTTTAACTAGATATCTAACATGGTACTCATGGTATTTACGTTAAAAGGCTTCTCCAAGCATCGTCATGAATACAGCTCACCGTACTGGTTATGATACAAGAAGTGCCTGGCCCCATTTCCCTCTTACCTGGGTTCCCACTGGGCTTGTGGTCTCCGCTCTAGCAGGTGACATCATTCATCTTCCGTAGAGCTGCTGAAGTCAGAATCGATACAGCTGGCCATTCATTGGCTGAGAGTGTCAGCTGACCGCTCTCAACCAATTAATTTATAGTCAAACCCCCCTCTAATATTATTGTAAAGCGCTACGGAATCTGTTGGCGCTATATAAATCGCAATAATAATAATAATAATAATAATAATAATAAATGCAATTATGTGCATAGGAATATGCACAGAATTGACATTAAAGAGCACGGAACCTTTACCACTTTAAATCTTTGAAGAAATCATGGTGCTTGAACTAACCCTTTAAAAGTTATAAGATTTATTAAGAAAATACATGCTACTAGAGGAAATTATACCTTTTTCAATGCAAGTAATATTGTGCATTCTCTGTCAGTTTGTTTACTAGAGCGTTCAATTTATAGTGACGGCAATTAGCAAAAGTTCTGGTCAGACTGCCAGTGCTCCATAGAAAACCATAGAAATTCCAAAAAATGTATTTTTTATTTTTTTTAAAGCCCATTTACAGCTGTAAATGTTATGCCATATTGAGACCAGGTTATTCAGTAGCTCCCTAGGCTAGCTACAGCAATGCAATTAACCCTTCAGCACTGCAGCTTCTTACAAGATTTGCCTGGCAATGCTATATGTATAGATGTATATCTATGCATCTGGGGAAAGCAAGATGTGCCCATCAGAGCGCTCTGATTTTTTGGTAGTCTGCTTGCATATGGATATTTTTGTATATTTGGTTTTGTTTGTTAGTTTTTTTTTGTCATTTTATGGATTGTGTCTTTTCTATTGTAAATAGTTTCAGCAGGATATAATGGTTTTTAATTTTGCCGTATTGTGGGGCCAGAGGAGCAATGATCTTCAAATAGTAATATTTTTTAACAGGATATTTTTTTAGATTCTTTGGCCGTTTCACTATAATAAATGTGAGGGGGTAGGTGAGGACATATTTTGGAGGAATGGCTAGGGCTAAGAGACAGTATGCCTCAGGGGATAGTTCATCATTACATCGACCCTGTAGACATGGCATCTCCTGGGCCATTACCAGGGTCATTCAGGGTCATGACCTCTGCCTTTCCCCTCCCTTGTGTCCCATCATGCTGCGGTAAAAAAGGGTTACTTACCTGATCCCAGTGGATTGCGGCACCGCCTTTTCCAACATCCGTCGATTGTCGCGAACACATAAGGCCTCCCCATAGAAAAGCATTGAATCAATGCTTTCCTATGGGAAAATAGCTGACGCTTGATGTCCTCAGGCGGAGTGTGAAGACGTCCAGCATCGATTACTAGACCAAAAGTCCAAGAAGTTCCTCCAGTGGTTGTCTTGTAGACAGCCACTGGAGGCAGACTTAGTGCTGCAATGTAAACATTGCAGTTTCTCTGGAATTACAATGTTTTACATTGCAGCACTAAGTGCAATAGGGGCACTACACCCAGACCACTACAATGAGCTGAAGTGGTCTGGGTGCCTACAGTGTCCCTTTAATATCTTGCAGGAATAAGAGAGATCTGATTGGCTCTCTTAGTGTCATAGAGCCGTTCTGGTCTCTTTTATCACATGCAAAGGTCTCAGAACTTTTCTTTTCAACAGTTTTACTATGTATCACGGCTAACAGAGATGATGCATCACTGTTGGCAGCTATGATTTCAGGAATTTTCTTAACATATACTAGGAAAATAGAGCTGGCTGAACTCAGTTATGCTTAAAAGCCAGCCTGTGAGCAGGGCTAGTCAATATCACAGCTCTGTAATCTGACTACCAACTGTGGCCCGTCTGCCAGGTAAGTCGACTTGTATGTTATTGAAGCACATTTAATCTACTTTGTCATTGTTTATTAGCAAAGCTGGTTTTATTATATATATAGAATGTGACGGCAGATAAGAATATATGTGAACATAACTTTTTATTACTACCAGGGCTGTATATATATATATTTACATAGGAAATAGCCCTTCCTTTCTTGGGCACTTACTTGACACCTTAATTCCTCTTTGCAGTAATAGTGTCTCTCTTTTCCAATGAAAGAGTCAGCAATTCAAATTCAGCACACAGCTTTTTCTTACAGCAATCCAGTCCTTCTGAATGAGTGCATCTGTCTAACGAAATCAGTTGTTTCTTGTACAAGTCACCAATGCTTTGTTCTTTTCTTAAGATATATAGATATATGAAACTAAGAGGGGTCTCTGCCATGCAAGGTTAAATAGGGCCCTGGAATGAGGCCAAGTAACACATATCTATGTGCAAGTTACACCTTTGGAGTTTGTATGTATACACACAAGATGTTTCTCTTGGGCCTGTATTTTGCCATTGGACACACCCCTATATGTATAGGTGTTAATTCCTTCCCTCCTATTGGTATGTACATTTGTGTTAACGTTTTGTTTTTTTCACTACAAAACAATACAAAAAAAAATAATTTAGCTCTTAAAACCCTACTTTTTGTACCCATCAAAATAAAAACGGGGTGCAAGAGAATATTTAGACAACAGCTCAAGTTGCTTGCCCTTCGGTGGATCCCCACTCAGATCTCAAGTTGGTTTTAGCTCATCTTATGAAATTACAAAGAGAACCTAGGCCATCTGCATATTAGACTGTTTTCATACAAAATTACAGTCCAGAGCAAAATTCAGGCTGGCTCTCTCTGCATGAGAGATACAGCAATCCCAGATGATTGTTTCGGCCTTGTTAGTCTTCCTTAATGAGGTATAACCGATATCACCCTAGGCAGCGTGAGCAAGGGGTCCATGTCTGCATTACCTTTTAAACTTGCGGAGGGCTATGCAACAGCAGACCTCCCAACTATTCTGCTTTTGTATCCCAGTGTGACACATGCTTGCGCTGTACATGCTTTGCCGCTTGATTGGATTGGAAATGGTAAATAGAGAAGAAAGACTGCCTGATACCTCCAGAGGTATACTATGTAATGTAAGCACTACTCTGGTGAATGGTGAGGAGGTGAGTAGCTTGGGCAAAAGAACAAAGTGCACCATTTTGTGCAAGAATGTTTGTGTGGAACTTAACAATGAGCACGAGCAGAACACTTCTGTAGTCTTTAGTTTCATTGGGTGTGGTTGTCTGCCGGAACTGCCTGGTAAGAGCAGAGATAGTTTTGGAGATTCAAGAATAACCAGCTTTTGAGAGTTGTATGCCCCTGATAATAGGCATCTCAGAAAACTCTCAAAAGCTGGTTATTCTTGGATCTCCAAAACTATCTCTGCTCTTGGATTCTCAAGGATGGAAGAAGAAAGAATGGTGGTGGATTTAAGCTTTTCCTTGGAGAGGTGTACTGCTTTAATGTTCCATGCTCTGTAAAGGGACCTTCTTACTTAATCAAACCTTGAAAGAAACAAAGGCCACTTTGTCTACAAGTAGGATAAGTGTTTGGCTTTACTAATGTATGGCAGGTTCTTGATGTTTGTGAAAATCACAATTGGAACATCAGAACCTTTGAGTAAGTGTCTCCATTCCTTTGAGCAAGGATAATAGCTCACAATTCTTACTTGCCTATATCATATCTTCTAAAAAAAAAAGTCAAACAAATGTAGAGGTCTGTCATATGCCTCTTATTGTGGTATGACACTTCAACCTCTATCTCAGATGCAAGATTATGTTTTAAGGTATCGAAGGCTTGAAGGGCATCCTGATGTCAGTATTTCATTTTAACTAATTCTTTTAGTCAAGTTTGTGATATGGACATGGTAGAAGAAAATACTTCAATGAACTACCTATAATTATTAGCAAAAATCTAAGAACCACTGGATGACTCTAAGATCTGTGGAAAAGGACAGTCCCGTGTCGATATAAGCTACAAAGTAGCCATAAAAAAGCTTGAAGCGGGTATAACACACCTTGAGTAAATCCGTAAAAGGAAATGGTTCAAGTATCTCATGCATTATATTAGAGTTCTGTAAAAGTCTATGATCTATGGTGTCCACAGACAAGGATATGTTGCATTCCAAACAGCCACATGTACAGAAAACGTGTGGTCTGTAAAGTCTCTGCAGTTCTAAAATTAACAAAAGCCTTATGATATACACATAGACATTCCTTTTTTATTTATTTAATAATTACAATATTAAAAAGAGTTTAAGTGTAATTAAAGTATTACAGTGATTTACATTTACATTTCTGATGTTTGCGTGTACATGCTTTATTTTTTATATTTGTTCTATTTTATCTTCGTCAGCTGTGCTGATAAAAGCCTGGTCACCAAGTTGCGTGGCGACAACGGGGTTCTCCTTTCCCCAGTTTACTTTCATGTCAGAGGAGATATGGGCATGACGCAGCCAGGAGCTGTCTGTATGATTTTAATATGCTTACTTATGACTAGAGGACTACAAAAGTTCCTCATTTACTGGATTCCTGAATGTGTATGACATTCGGGAGGGTTACGCCAAGCACGATGGTCACTTTAATAATTTAAAGTGGTCATGGTGCCTGATATCTGTATGTACAGCATTTCACTATGAAACACTGTCCATGCATAGTTTGGCCTCTTTTCTTACTTCATCTCATCAGCATCATTCATGAATCATTAGCTATCCCAGAACAGGAGTTCTATGCTGGCTTGTGTCAATTCTGTGTTTATGCTCAGGATGTCATTCATTGGGTGAGAGTTGTCGGCTGACAATCTCAGCCAATAAATGTCCAGTAGGATCAGCGTCCAGCTTTGCAGAAGTTGGATGTATTAAACCTGTCTGCAGAGCCTGGCAAAACGTAGATGAGAGGGCAAACTGTTGTATAATCATTGTTAAAATATCATTGTTAAAACACTGCACTCATATACACACTGCACTCATACACACACACTGCACTCATACACACACCCTGCATTCATTATATACACACACTGTTAATAAATATTCAATTAATATAACTCATAACACTGCACTCATATACACACTGCACTCATATACACACTGCACTCACACACACTGCACTCACACACACTGCACTCACACACACTGCATTCATACACACACTGCATTCATACACACACACTGCACTCACACACACACTGCACTCACACACACACACACTGCATTCATACACACACTGCATTCATACACACACCACACTCATACACACCGCATTCATACACACACACACACTGCATTCATACACACACACACTGCACTCATATACACACTGCACTCATACATACACACTGCACTCATACACTCACTGCATTCATACACACACACACACACACACTGCACTCATATACACACTGCACTCATACACACACACTGCACTCATACACACACCCTGCATTCATTATATACACACACTGTTAATAAATATTCAATTAATATAACTCATAACACTGCACTCATATACACACTGCACTCACACACACACTGCACTCACACACACTGCATTCAAACACACACTGCATTCATACACACACACTGCACTCACACACACACTGCACTCACACACACACACACTGCATTCATACACACACTGCATTCATACACACACCACACTCATACACACCGCATTCATACACACACACACACTGCATTCATACACACACACTGCACTCATATACACACTGCACTCATACACACACACTGCACTCACACACACCCTGCATTCATTATATACAAACACTGTTAATAAATATTCAATTAATATAACTCATAACACTGCACTCATATACACACTGCACTCACACACACACTGCACTCACACACACACTGCACTCACACACACACACACACACACACACACACACACTGCACTCACACACACACACACACTGCATTCATACACACACTGCACTCATACACACACTTCACTCATACACACACTGCACTCATACACACACACTGCACTCACACACACACTGCACTCACACACACACTACATTCATACACACACACTGCACTCATACACACACACTGCACTCATACACACACACCACATTCATACACACACCACATTCATACACACACCGCACTCATACACACACCGCATTCACACACACACACACACACACACACTGCATTCATACACACACACTGCATTCATACACACACTGCACTCATACACACACACTGCATTCATACACACACACTGCATTCATACACACACACTGCACTCATACACACACACTGCATTCATTATATACACACACTGCACTCATACACACACACTGCACTCATACACACACACTGCACTCATATACACACTGCACTCATATACACACTGCACTCATATACACACTGCACTCATACACACACACTGCATTCATACACACACACTGCATTCATACACACACACTGCATTCATACACACACTGCACTCATATACACACTGCACTCATATACACACACTGCATTCATACAGACACACTGCATTCATACAGACACACACACACTGCATTCATTATATACACACACTGCATTCATTATATACACACACTGCACTCATTATATACACACACTGTAAATAAATATTCAATTAATATAATTTTTTTAGGATCTAATTTTATTTAGAAATTTACCAGTAGCTGCTGCATTTCCCACCCTAGTCTTATACTCGAGTCAATAAGTTTTCCCAGTTTTTTGGGGTAAAATTAGGGGCCTCGGCTTATATTCGGGTCGGCTTATACTCGAGTATATACGGTATATAATATTGTGTGTAACATCAAAAGTCTCTGTACGGAATGTTATGCACTACTAGATACCAACAATCATTGTTAAAATATGATGGAACTCAAGCCAAAAGATGTGTATTATAAATGTGTAATAAAAAGCCTCATTGCATCTGTTTCATATGTAGACTAGGGTATCTAAAGGAAGTTAAAGAAATACAAACAGGTCTTGTAAATATTTAAATCCTAACACTTCATGAATCACACAGAGACTCGTCTTGCTGTGTTAGTTATTCCAGCTGAATTCAGATTTTCAAATGAATTCCTGCAGTAAGTGGAGTGCTGCATTAGAGACTAGATTGCCTATCTATTTATTTAAAAATATGCTTATCGCTTTTTTTTTTTTTTAATATATATTTTGTGAATTCTGCAGCTCTCTGTTGAATAAACCTGAGCTGGCTATTCAGGCCGAGGAAGGAAGCACTGATGAGAATGATAATGAAATAGAAGCAATGGTAAAAGACGAACATTTTCTAAAGTCTAATCTTGTAGAAAGAGATGAAAACATGGCACAGGCTGGATGTGAAAGAGCACTCACTACCCAGAAGGTAAGAACTATTAAATACCCACCTTTGTATACCCATTGCCATAACCTTTTACGTTCATCATGACCGAAGAGATTATATGAATTAACATCCAGCTTGGATAGATAAACATATTTGGTAGAAGACTAAAGTAAAATACAAAATGGGTGTTTTTTGTCTTTTTTTTTTTTTTTCAAATTCGTATTTTATTGAGTTTTTAAAGTAGTCATTTGAGGGGGATACAGAAAGGAAGAAGGGGAGGGGGGTATCCACAAATATAAATATCCAAGTTTTGTACTATATTAGATACAGATAGTTCGTTACAATTACAATATGTTACAAGCGTAATATAGTATAAACATAATATAATGTGTGATTGTTGATACAGAAACACTTTAGATCCAGTTTGGGCTAAGACAAAGAACAAAATACAAGTTGCTAAAACTCAGATTAGCCACAATTGAACAAATTGGGGAGATTATGGAGAGAACCAATAATTAGACTTAATCTAACACTTAACATCTCACAGTGTTCAGTTTATTAGAGAGAGAATGAGAACATAACTTTCTAAATAGCTGCTCCGTCACCTACAGGTCTGATGTGGGTACGTTGCGTTCATGTAGTAAAGATAATGCATTTTAACATAAAATAGAAATTTATATACATAAGATTGCGGTCAGGAAAATATCTTTCTTGAGGCGCCATGTGCATCCAACATTACAAATGGTACTTAATGGCGTAGTTGAAACAAACATGAGTGATCAACCCTTTGTTATTAGTTATGTGTCGTATGCCATGTTTATGTATAAAGCTTATCCTATATGTAGAGTCATCTATGCCTGCATGGCAGATTATTTTGAGCTTTGATTGTCGGTTATGCAACGACTCCATCTTAGCCAATTATTATGTGCGATGTCTCTACGTTTGGTCGTAGAGGAGGTTAATGTTTCATGTTTCAAGTATTGTTGTATTTTGTGGTGTAATAGTTTTGGTGTCGGGCAAATCTGTTGCTTCCAGTGGCAGGCAATAAGGTTCCGTGCAGCTAGAATTAGCATAGTTAACAGGTGTTTGTCCTGCGCAGGAACCTGATCAGGAAATAGTAGGAATATAGCGTTGGTGGGTGTGAGTATTTCCTCTAGAAGTCCCAGAGAGTTACCCAGATGGTGGACCTCTGTCCACAGTGGTAAGATAGTAGGACAGTCCCACCAGATGTGACTCATGGTCCCTATCCCATTAGTGCATCGCCAGCATGTTAGTGGGTTATTCGGATAAATCTTATGTAGCTTGTGCGGAGTGAGATACCATCGATACACCAATTTTTTATGTGCCTCTAAGTGTGTATATCACGATGTTACGCCTTTGAGTGCACCAAGTGACCTCAACCATTGGTCATTAGTGAATTGTGGGTGACCTTCTTTATGCCATTGAATCGCAAAAGCAAAACTTGTCAGAGAAAGATGTTGCTGTAAGGCGGCGTATCCTAGGGATAGAGCCTTGGCCTTGAGTGGTGTTTTGTGGCACCTATTGTACATGGCTATAAGCTCCGTGTTCGGAGTGGCAGCATCTTGGATTGGATTATGTACCATTTCTATAATTATGCTTTTAAGTTGGAGGTACGGGAATATATAGTTTGACGGTAAGGCATATTTGAGTTGGAGATCAGGGAACGGCATTATGGTCCCATGTCGGTATACATCAGTTATATGTAAGATGCCTTTTTCTTTCCATTTGTGGAAAAATAACCATGGAGATATGGACTGTAGCGCTGTTATTGGGGCCCACGGGGAACATTTTGCAGTGTTCGTATGTTTTTTATGGAGGTAATCCCATATCTGGATTGTGAGTTTAGATGTAGGAAGTATCGAGATACTTTTCTCCCTGAGGTGTTTGGGCGTCCATAGTATGTCTACCACTGAGGAGCGTGATGAGTACCCGTTTTCCATATCTACCCATTGAAATGTATGTAAAGGGGTGTGCAGTTTTATTGCTGCTTCTAGTATCGCAGCTTTGTGATAAAGTGCGATGTTAGGGAGGCCTAACCCCCCCTTGTTTGCCTGGATTTGCAGAAGCACGCATGGGAGGCGTGGTCTCTTATTATTCCATATGTAGTTGTTTATAAGACGTTGGAGTTGTTTGCTTAGTGATGTGGATAAAGGGAGATGCAGCATCCTAAATACATATAGAAGTTTGGGAAGAACCACCATTTTTACTGCATTAATTTTCCCGAGCCAAGACAACCTCACATCTTTCCATTTGCGTAATGTTTGCAGGCAGAGGTGTGGGAGTTGGGAGAAATTGAGAGTGTTAATTCCTCTAAGTGTGGGTGCAATTTTAACTCCTAAGTATGTAATATGTGTAGTTCTCCAGTCAAATTTGTGTTGCTGTTTTAGCGACTGTACCAACTCGTGCTGCAGTCTAATTGGTAGGGCTTGGGTCTTTAATTGGTTTAGTCTATAGTACGAAACTCTGCTATATTCCTCGAGGACAGTTATGAGATAGGTCAGAGATTCATCTGGGTCTGCTAGGGTTATGAAGATGTCATCAGCGAACATAGCCAGTTTAAATTCTTCTGTTCCCACCCGTATCCCTTTAATTTGGGCATGGTTCCTTATTATGTGTGCTAAGGGCTCGAGGGAGAGCACAAATAGTAATGGTGATAATGGGCAACCTTGCCTCGTCCCATTTGTGAGGGTGAAGGGGCTCGAGACAAAGCTTGCATTTGTGACTCTGGCTGAAGGTTGTTGATACAGTGCCATGATCCCCCCTATAAAAGACGTTGGGAAACCATACTTAAGCAGCACCTGTTCCATGTAATACCAGTTCAGTCTATCGAAGGCCTTCTCCGCGTCTAGCGCTAGGAGAAGACCTTCCAATCGGTTTGTGTCCATATGGGCTAAAATATTTAGAATTTTTCTAGTGTTATCTGACCCTTGCCTCGATTTAATAAATCCTGATTGGTCATTATGTACAATACGTGTTAAGATTCCTTTCAGTCTCTCCGCTATTAGTTTTGCATAAATCTTAGTGTCACAGTTCAAAAGGGATATGGGTCGGAAATTTGGGCATACATCTGCAGGTTTGCCTGGTTTCGGCAATGTGGAGATATGTGCCTGAAGCATCTCCTTTGGCATACATCCATTGGTGTAGCAATGATTTATAAGCAAGGTCATATGTGGGAGTAATGCCTTCGCAAATGTTTGATAGTACAGGTTTGTAAACCCGTCTGGACCCGGAGATTTATGTGTGGGCAGATTGGTTATCACTGCCGCTACCTCTGATTCTGTGATCTTTGCTATTTCCTCGTCTGTGAGAGTAGGTAAGTTCATTTTGGACAAAAAATCTTGAACTTGGGCGGGGGTGGGGACGTGTGTACCCTCTGAGTCTTTGAGATTGTATAACGTACTATAATACTTAGCAAATTCATCCACAATATTTTGTGGATGCAGTATTTTCTGTTTGTCGGCTGTCAGGAGGTAGGCTATTTTGGAGTTCGGTGAACGCTCTTTGAGTTTCGCCGCCAGCGTAGCGCCGGATCTATTACCATGCGCAAAAAATTTATGCCGGTATTTGTGTAAAATGTAATTGGTTTTCTCTGTCTCTATATCACTTAGTTGTGTTTGTAGAGATTTAAGAGTTTCGTAGTGGTCTTGTGAAGGGTTTAACTTGTTCGCGTGAGTCAACTCCGTTATTTGTCTTATGAGGTCTGTATATTTAGCAGTTCTCTGTTTATTCCTATAGCTGGCATGTTTAATCAAGTTACCTCTGATTACGGCCTTATGGGCCTGCCAGTTCGTGGCTATGGAGGTCTCTCTTGTGTCATTTAGGTCAAAGAAGGTGTGGATATCTTCTTCAATGCTTTTAACTATGTGTGGGTCGTGTAGTAACGTTTCATTGAGTCTCCATGTGCCTTGACCCTTGTGCGGGAAGTGTTCCTGTATTGTGAGTAGTACAGGTGCATGGTCTGACCATGTCATTATCCCTATCTGTGAGCTGATAATTTTTCGGGTCATAGCAGTGGGTATTAAAAACCTGTCTATTCTGGAGTATGAATTATATACTTGCGAATGAAAAGTAAAATCCTTTTCAGAGGGATGTAATATCCTCCATATGTCTATGAGGCCTGCACCATTTATTCTCTGTCGTATTTGTTGTGTGAGGAGAGTGCGTTTTCGTGAGGTCGTCCGATTTACACTGTGAGTGGAGGTTGTATCGGCAGTGCTGTCAAGAATGAAGTTAGTGTCACCTCCTATGATTAAGTTGTTACAAGTAAATTTATGGGCTAAGGATATGATTTTGGATAGAAAGTCTTTTTGATTGTCATGCGGGCCATATACATTTAGTAGTGTGTATGGTTCCTCATTTATAGTGCAATATAGTAAAAGGAACCTGCCGTCCTTGTCTTTAACTTTTTTCTGGAGCTTAAAGGTAACATCCTTGTGTATCAGAATAGATACGCCTCTTTTTTTCTTTGTGTACCCAGTATGGAACCCTAGGGGGAATTGTGTTGATGTGAATTTGGGCATTTTGGCGTTAAGGAAGTGGGTTTCTTGAAAAAACGCAATTTGGGCTTTAAACTTAGTAGCCTCAGACAGAGCCAGTCTCCTTTTATGAGGGGAGTTAAGACCTTTAGCGTTTAGCGAAAATATATTTAGGGTCATCATCTGTGGGCGTTATAAGTTGCTAAAGGTATATTAATGCGTCGTTGGAGATTGTGGAGTATACACCAGTCACAGGTGATAGCGTGACTATGTGTTGCTTCTGCATTTATGTTACCTGTTATGCTGGGTATTGTACGAAAAATTCCAAAATTAGCTGTTATATGGTTTTCCCACCATGGGGTATTACTATGAGTATGTTTATAGTGTGTGCAAATCAACGTGGTTGATGCGATTGAGCATCGTATTCCGTTCTTACTGCTTGTCGTCTGACTTGGAAGTCTAAAGTCGTATTTGGATACCTCGGGGGATTCAGGGAGGGGGGGGAAGGGTGTAGGTTAAACCAGTTCTCGAAAGCAACTATATACAATATAGTTTGCAGATCTGAAGCGTCTGCCGTCTGTTAGAGATATGCGGCTCTGTAGAGCCAAGTGGGGGGAGGGTATTCGTTATACATGTTTTACCCTACTTTCTCGAGCCCACTATGTTCCCGGACTTAAGTCAATTATCACAACCCTTATTATATCATCAACAGAATATAAAAAATCAAAACATAGATCAACAAAATGATACAGTAAGTCAATACGATTTCTAAGTGTATATACTGCTATCAAGCAGTTGTATATGCTCACGTATCCTCAGGCGATGTTTGCGAGAATACAGGTTAGCTGTACTGGAGAATACAGGAAATGTCCTTCACTTGTGATTGGATATTGTAAACCAGTCTTTGGATACCATCTTTGGTGGTTGTCGATGAGTCCCGTCTTCGGCGTCCCGTCTTTGTGCAGGTATAGGGAGATTCCATTCTTCGAGAAGATGGAGACCTTCTTGTTCCGTGCGGACTTGATGTTCCACTCCATTCTTCCTTATTATGAGGCGGGTGGGGTACCCCCATTTATATTGGATTCCTGCATTCCGCAGAGCTGCTGTGAAGGGCGTAAATGCCTTGCGCTTCGCCAATGTGGCCGCTGACAGGTCGGTAAACAGCTGAATACCTGCAAATTTTTCTGGTATCGTGCCTGGGTTCCTCGCTGCCCTCATAATTTTTTCTTTGGCCACAAAATAGTGTACCCGCGTTAGCACGTCTCGTGGAGCGGTGAAGGCCAGAAACTTAGGGCGCGGTAGGCGGTGTATCCTGTCTAGATGCAGTTCTTCCTCCTTGAGATCTGGACATAAAGTCTTGAAAAGTTCCGTGGCGAAGTCTTGGAGCTCAGTGGGATTAATCTCTTCCGGTATACCGCGCAGGCGGACATTGTTTCGTCTGTCGCGGTCTTCATGATCCGCTACTTTTGCCGCGAGTGCATTCAGTCTTGTGTCAAATGCTTCATACCCTGAGGCCAGGTTGTTGTGTGCAGCGATTATTTCTTCCGTCTTTTCTTCTAATTGGGAAGTGCGCTCGCATATCGCTTTAATGTCCATGCGGACATCTCTGGCCAATTTAGAAAATTCAGCCTGCAGGTTATTCTGTAGGTCTTGCATCATTCTTTGCATGGCTGTCTCTGATGCCGGCATCGTGGGATCCAGAGAAATTGAGGTGCTGTCACTCCGTTCGGAGTAAGCTGTAGGGGAGTTAGGGCCTTCGGCGCCATTTTG
Source organism: Pelobates fuscus (assembly GCF_036172605.1). Classification (NCBI taxonomy): domain Eukaryota; kingdom Metazoa; phylum Chordata; class Amphibia; order Anura; family Pelobatidae; genus Pelobates; species Pelobates fuscus. The sequence continues at coordinate 460,572,263 of NC_086317.1, read as the reverse complement.
AGGCTTACCTCGCGGTGGTGTGAGTGCCGCGATTCGCAGTTCCGCCGGTCGGATTTTCGTTTTTTTTGCCGTGCGGTGTGACATGGTCGGTGTAGAGCTCACCAATGCTGGTATGTGTGGGTCTCTTCTTCGGGTATGCTATTATAATCGCTGTTTTTCGGTTACCCCCGACGGAGCTGATCTCTCACGCGTCCAGTCTCGTGAGTAGCCAGGCCACGCCCCCATCTTTTTATTTATTTTTTTAATAGTGATGTTTTGACTTTTAAAGGGACACTTTGATCATCTATGCTGGAAGAATCATAAAGGGATATATTTGTTTACCAGCTGTATAGTTTTATGCAAAAAAAACCCACTTGCTCCTTACTGCGTCCTCTAGGTTCCGTGAGTAACGTCTGAAGGGAAATGGCAAAATGTGGAGGATGTAGCTGCTTGAAGCCAGGTCCTTTACCTTATTTTGCCAAAAATCTACTTGGAATTTTCATTTAATCCAAAGTAGTCTTTATTTATTTTTCTAAATAACCCCGTCTTTTAAAAAAAAAAAAAAACTCAAAAGTGAAAGTGCAGCACCAGAAGCGTTACAACGTAATGTAATGGTGCTGGGGCAAACAGACTATCTGTCAGGATTATATTGATCCAGCACGCAGAATAGTATCACACCTAGGACTAAGGATAATGTCTAACCGGACCTTTGAATGGCCGGACTTAACGTACCGGAGAATAGTCAAAATACTTGCCGAGGTCAGGGACACAGAATGAGACACAGCGATGAGGAAAGCCAGACGTCAAGAATACCAGAAATCAGGGAAGTCAAAACGAAGCCATCAGGAACACACTCTCAGATAACCAGCTAGTGGAAACCACGTCAGGTCACTGACAAAAAGGTAATTTGGGTTTAAATAACCCTCCTTATGCTGTAATTGGCTGTTTCTGACCTCTGACCCCAAAATGTGCATGCGCATCTATGACGTGACGTCGCACGCACGTTGGCGCCATCTTTAATGTGGATGGAGGTAAGTCTCCTATCAAAAACTGAACCACAGTATCTAGGAACGCCATACTCACTGGGAACCGGAATAGGAGAAGGTCGGGCAGCGGTTTGACGCGACCAAGGTAAGTGTTTGATTTTTCTGTCAAAGTAGCCGCTATATTTCAGTGCGGCCATGCCGACAGAATTGCGGGGAGCCGTGACACTATCCCTGAAAGTTTGGAGGGCTCCCCGGATGCCATCCTGCAAAGATTGTGGGACCGATATTCGGCGTCTTTACACTCTGTATGGAGTTGGCTAACACTCCCAATCCAGATGCATTGAGTCAATACTTCTGAGAGGAGATGCTGACTAGCACTGTGCCGCACATACACTCTAGCTTTTATTTTTATTGTATTCCTAATTCTAGAGAGTTCCTTAAAAGTCTGCGTCAAAAGGGCCAGGAGCATTGAATTACACTTTGCAAGCATCCTTTTTGAAGCTCGGTAGAACATTGGAGGTTATCGTTATGATCTGATGTGCATGTTGTAGAGTTTTTCCTGCACCACACGTGATTATTATTTATTTTCTTATCTTTTTTTTTTATAGTTATTTATATTATTGCAATCATGGCATTACCATAAAGAAGTAGACTGACTGCACTCATTAATATACCAAATTGTGATATGCTAATTATAATTTTGTCAAGATTTTAGAAAAAGGAAAGCTGTAAATGCTTTTTTGATATGAATGTACTGAAGTTCAATTTAAGTATTTTGTTTTGACTGTATTTTCCAATTAATTTCAAAGAGAGTGTTTTAATCTGTATTTCTTGAAATGTGACATTTCACATGCACAGTTTTATATGAGGTTAATTGCTTTGTTCATCACAGGTGCTCAATGTATGTTTGATTTCTCACACCTTCAGGCATTTGATACATTACCTTTACTAATTGAAATGTCCTGATTAATTATACTTTTCCTTTGTAAACTGAAAAAAATTATATAATGTATTACATTATGTTTGTACATATGATATTCATCATCGGGGTTTATTTATTGAAGGTTAATGTTGTTAGATCTTTAAAGTGGACACACCGTTGTATGTACTGCATTTATATTAGGTTGTCCTAGTAGAAACTCTTTTGTGTGTATTTCTGGATATTGCATCTTTCAGATTGTATTAAAGGACCACTATAGGCACCCAGACCACTTCAGCTTAATGAAGTGGTCTGGGTGCCAGGTCCAGCTAGGATTAACCCTTTCATCTATAAACATAGCAGTTTCAGAGAAACTGCTATGTTTACATTAGGGTTAATCCAGCCTCTAGTGGCTGTCTCATTGACAGCCGCTAGAGGTGCTTCCACGCTTCTCACTGTGATTTTCACAGTGAGAAGACACCAGCGTCCATAGGAAAGCATTGAGAATGCTTTCCGATGGACTGGCTGAATGCGCGTGCGGCTTGTGCCGCGCATGCGCATTCAGCCGATGACGACGAGAAGGAGGAGGGGAGAAGGAGGAGAATCCCTCGTCCGGCGCTGGTAAAATAGGTAAATTTAACCCCTTTCACCCCCTAGAGCCCGGCGGGAGGGGGACCCTGAGGGTGGGGGCACCCTCAGGGCACTATACTGCCAGGAAATTGAGTATGTTTTCCTGGCACTATAGTGGTCCTTTAAGGGGACACTATAGTCACCAAGACAACTTTAGTTTAATGAACCAGTTTTGGTGCATAGATCATGTCCCTGAAGTCTCACTGCTCCATTCTTTGCCACTTAGGAGTTAAATCACTATGTTTATACAGGCCTATACATACCATCCTGCATGTGACTTGCACATCCTTCCTAAACACTTCCTGTAAAGAGTCATCTAATGTTTTAACTTCCTTTATTGCCAATTGTGTTTAATTTAGAATTTCTCATCTCCTGTTAATAGTTTGCTATACCCTGTAGGAGTCTCCTGTATGTAATTAAAGTTCATTTTTACAGATCAGGAGATAAACACTTATAAAGCAAGTTAATATGTGAAACTATTTTTTCTATTTTATTCAGGCTGTCAGTCACAGTCAGAGGAGGTGTGGCTAGGGCTGCATGGACAGAAACAAAAGTTATTTACCTACTAAATGGCAGAGAATTGAGCAGTGAGACTGCAGGGACATGATCTATAGACCAAGACTGCTTTATTAAGCTAAAGTTGTTTTGGTGACTATAGTGCCCCTATAGTGACTATAGTGCTTCTTATCCTCATTAAAGTTGCTTAAACACTTTCAGGGCTATTCAATAAATGACAATTGTCTGGAATTCAAAGTGTGTTCAAAGTGAAATTAAAAACCAAGGCAATACCGGCAAGCCAGAAAACAAACTCCAAGTCAACTCTGCTTCAAGTGTGGCTATTTTGACCTTAAAATTGAATCTACTTTGAATTCCCAGCACTTCTCACTTTATTGAATAACCCTGGCAGGTGTTTTTTTTTCCTCACTAAATATTGGACTAAAAGCTGAATTTGCTAAATTTGCATAAACACCATGGGAACACGGAGGTGGTGTTCTGTATTGTGTCCACCGTAGTTTCAGTTTTATTTTGTATTGTGGCAGTTCAGATCAAGGTTTGTATCCCTGCAGGCTTGATATTATTAAGAGTAGTCGGCACACTTTTTATTTGAATTACACTTTGCAAGCATCACCGCAAACCATAAAATAAACAGATTCACAATAGACAATGATTTTCAAAGGAACAATCATTTTCAAAAGCCATCATGTTTCCTTCAAACCTTTTAAAAAGATATATGAACACAGCAAACTGACTGGAGCGGAACAGCACACTTTTACATGAATGTATCCCAGTCTATAATTCACCTTACAACTTTTTTAATAGGTAAAAGTTCTGTAATACAAAAAAACTCGTTTCAAAACCGCTTAGCAAAGCTGAACAGTGGATTTTAGAATTTCACAACTCGGTGTTCTCTGGACATTAGTGGAAATGATACTCTTTATGTAATCGTTTTCACGATTCCAATGATTTACTGTTATGGATATTAGTGAAAATATAGAAATACATCGTATAAACAAAATAAAGTAAACTTGCCTGTACTGTGTTCAAGGATGTCCTTCTGCTATTTTTAACACTGGAAGGTAGACATTAAGAATAAAGAAGATATTGATTTGGAAGTGAGTTACCATGCCAAGTGCATTGCCAGCCTGCGTAAAACTTTCTAAGAAACTTTTTAAATAACTATTGCATTCTTAAGGTGCTCTTGAATATCCTCTAAATCAGCCAAATTATTTTCCAATCATGCATTTGATTTTTGAGAGAGGACACTGGATATATAAATGCTGGTACACTGGTGGCACTCGGATCAGAAATCTATTCAATATTACTGGACCTGCAATGGTAGGGATGTTCGACTACGTATAAAACAAATACGAAAATAACCCAATTCCTATATATTCCTTTCAGGACTGTAATTGGTATTTCTTAAACACACAATATTACGAGGCTTAACTCCTTTCCATAATATAGGTACTCTAGCCATTTCTAAAGACTTGAAACCATTCCTGAAAAAAATCCTTAGAAAAGTCAACCAACATAAGGCCTTCATTGAGTTCCGAGACATTCACATGCACTGATCCCCATAAATGTTGCCAGTTTGTTCACCGAATTGGTGATAACAGAGGAAGAGGTGCAGTACCTGAGCATAATTTTTACGCTCAGTACTTAAAACTATTCAGTATGAATTGGTTTGCCTTTAAACAAAACCATTATGCCTATTAATTGATCTGATATTAAACACATTAATATGAATCTAGTGTTTTCTATTGCATTTTCAACACAAGTTTAATAAATTTGCCAATTTAGATAGATGTCTATAAACCTTGAATTTGTTGGATAACAGCCTAAATCGTATCTGTACTTCTTGTAAGATCGGATGAGAAGATTGGTGTGATAAATGCATTTTCTTGCTAGAGTGAATTCAATACGCAAAGCATTTTTGTCAATGATGGCAAGAATGTCATAAAAGAACAGCAGTCAAAATGATGTCTTTAAAACGAAATATATAGGAATCCGTAAATGCACAAAGATGCAGAGAGGAATGACACAGGATAAAACAGGGAAACCAGGGACCTTGATTTTATTTTTTTTTATTACATATGCCGAGACAGAAATAAAAAAAAAAAACTATGATAGCCAAGTCAAATAAGAAATCTAAAATGGTTTTATCAGTTAATATTGTAATCTTGGGAAATTGCTACATGCCCAGATTTTTTTTTATAGTGTCTTTTGACTTTGACAAGGTGCTCTGAACATTGAGGATATATAGTATATTTTCCAAATAAAAGCCACATATACTAGCCCCCACTGGTGTTGGGTGGCTGCTGTGACTAACATAGCTTTTAGCCTATCCCCAGTGTTAGTGTTGGATTTACCTAAGAGCTGGTGTTGGATTCACCTTGATGGAATTATTATACATAAACAACAACAAGACTCCATGGATCATCTAAAATAATCTGCCCCATCCATCCATCCATTCAATGTCAAATCAAAACATTAACCATTTTAACTCCATATACAAAATTAAACCCTGTGCTCAGTGGTGTATCCTGGTTTTGGGCTGCCCTAGGCAGCCGCCCGCCCGCCCGCCCGCCCAGCAGCACAGCATGTCAGTTAGCCGCAAGGCTAACAAAGCATTTGCCCTGGGCATTGGGGGCGGCTTTTTTTGCCGCCCCCTGGAAAATGCCGCCCAAAGCAAATGCCTTGATTGCCTCGCGGCTAAAACGTCCCTGCCTGTGCTCAAACTCTCACTACTCCCGGGCGGCAGCAATGACTATAGTACACATCAACCCCAATATATACAATAGAAAGCAAAGAAAAAAAAGTTACGTGTGCACTGTCTAACAACTGGAGGATTTTTAATATCCCTCCAGTGGCCATTTAAGTGTAAGCTCACCTGCCACGTCAAGACAAAACATCTTAGTAGAGTCCTACACCAACTAACCTAGCTTCTTTCAGCTTCAGGTAAACAAATATCTAATGGGACAGAGAGGGGTATTATTCTAAACCCCTACATACATATTATCCCTTAATAGCACATGGGGCTAATAACCCCAGGATTACCTGTATGCTTCTACACTTCACTGCTTTCTCTGACATTTTAATACTTACATTTCCATTATGTGTTCTTCCAGATTCCTCATTAAATAAATTACTATAATCCCAATTTGTGTTCTGTATGCCTTCTTTTACATAATGAATCAAGTCCGATGACTTACAATTACTGATTACAATAAGATTTTCTTAATTCTAGTCTTGAAATGGTTAAAGGAAAACTGTCACTCCCCATGATTTATAATATTATGTTTATGAATGTCCATATTTAACAAATATGTGTATGTGAGTTATCAAAAATATAATTGAATCAAGAAATCCACACATTCCTGCAACCATATCCTGCAATTGGTTGTGTCCATCTTTACTCCATGTCAGTCGTTGTTGTGAGTTCTGTCCTTTGCAACTGGCAGTCAACACAGAGAAAGCTTACAGAAAAGAGGAAAAACTAAACAATGTTTCTGTCTTTACTTTTTATTTTCAAAATTTACCCTGGCTCTGCTGTCAGAATCTGCTAAAACTTTATTAAAAACTAAAAAGAAAATGGAGAATCTCATTAAAAAAAAGGTTAACACGAGTTATAGGTAAATTTTTTTTTATGTTTTGTTCAATGGTGTAAATTTCAAAGAAATTACAGTTATTTAACCCCTTAAGGATGGTGGGCGTGCTATGCCGTCCTTGGGGACCCGGCTTTAAACGCTGGCGGGCGGCCTAGCACATCCCCGCTGTCCTATGTACTTACCCGCTCGCTGGCGATCCCATGCCGGTTATCGCAATGGGGGGACTTACATGCCATCCCAGGGAGTCCCCCTGCTGCCGTTCCGACTCTCCTGGGCCATGTGATCGTGAGGTCCTTGCGAGGACCTCACGATCACATGGACGGAATAGCCGTCCATAGCATTGCCAGCAGGGGGAGTGCCTGGAATGATAGGTAGTCCCCCTGCTGCTTGTAAAAAGTAAAATAAAGTTTTAAAACAGTTTTTAATTCAATAATATATTCTTAGATCATATAAATAAATATATATATATATATATATATATATACACATACACATACACATACACATACACTGTCTAAGTGTATTTTAAAATAAATGAATATATATATATATATATATATATATATATATAAAATCAAAATGAACGTAGAATGATATTAAATAAATATACCCGAACTGTATATATATTTATGTTTTCAGCTGCAGGGTTAAAACTAGGGGGACCTGTCACCCAGACCACTTAATTGAGCTGAAGTGGTCTGAGTGCCTATAGTGGGCCTTTAAATTATATTAGATTTTGCATAGATGCATGGATGCATTCAGTCATTATTACTTTGTATAATGCAGCAAAACAGGAAAAGGTTGCATCAATTATGAACAAATGTGTTTGAAATATTAAAACACTAAAACAAATTAACAAAGAATAAGTAGTGAATATTAAAGTCCAAAGTCAGTGTGTAAACTTGCAAAGGTAGCAGCCAAATCCCATACAGGAGTCTTTTTGTCCTTTTCTATAGGGATACCAGATACAAAGTTTCTTGGGAACCATATTGATATACAAAATAAAAGTGAATGTCTGGGGGGGCGTGGCTGACCACCGAGCAAGATGGCCGACTAAGGATTTGCTCCGGCACATGGGCTCCACAATTAACATAAATTTCAAGCAGAAAACTTAGCACAGAGCATCATCTATTATGGCACAGCCTAAATCGAAGAAATCCACCGCAAAGATCTCACCTGTACCACAACAGAGGGATCTCGCCTACAAGACTGTCTCACGAGGAGTCACTTCGAGAAGGCCATGGAGAACATGTCTGCAAACCTGATTAAAACCTGGAAGACAACGGCAGATCAAATTCGGCAGGAGGTGAGAGATCTATCTGGCAGGACATCCAGGGTGGAACAACACTGCCGGGACCTGGCCTCCACACAAGCAGAAGCAACAGGCAACATTCAAACACTACAACAACGAATGGAGAGCATGGAAGCTCGAATGGCGGACTATGAAGATAGGGCACGACGGAACAATCTGCGGCTGCGAGGAGTTCCGGAATCTGTCCTCCAAGATGACTTACCGCTCTTCGTGAGAGGCCTGCTACATACTTATGCACCTGATATACTGGCGGATATGCTCCTAGTTGACAGAGCACACAGAGTCCCAAAGCCCAGGTACTTACCTGACTCCACACCCCGCGATGTCCTCATTAGAATGCATTTTTACCATATCTAAGAAATCATCCTCAAGACGCATCGCAGCAAACCAAACCCACACGAGGAATACCCCACAGTGCGCATAATGGCGGACCTCTCTGCAGCAACCCTTAGGAAAAGGAGGGAATACCAGCAAGTTACAACAGAATTGAGAAACCGAGGGCTTAGGTACAGATGGGGCTTCCCCACTAAATTAATTGTCACACGAAACGGCGACACGAAAATCATATCCAACCCAGAGGAGGGTATAAAGGCGCTAGAAGAATGGGGCCCACTCAACCCCACACCTAAGGACACACACCGCTCTCCTAACCAAGGCCGCAAGCCACAGGCGGACTAATCACCAAGCACAAAGAACTGTTGACCATGAGATATCGCAAGTATACTGTATATAGCTTCTGACTAATACCTACCCTTTCATTATAATTGTCTCATGTTTAGTTGTATCTGTTAACTCTCGTGCTGACAAAACCTCTAAGAGATACCGCAGGGCTCACCAAAAGGCTAGAAATGCAAGACACCTTAAACAGGCATATGTGAGAGTAGGATCCTGATTGCGCCCCTTAATCTGGGTAATTTACACTTGGGGTCCTGGGATAAAGTTGGGGACAGCCCCCACCAGGTACACATAGATTCCCTAACTACACAATCTGAAATGCAAAATATGACCACAGTTTGATTAGTTTTATCTTACCAGTGTTATCACTAACACCTGCGGCAGGGCCTACAAGCACTGCTGTGGTGAAGGGCACTGGACCTGCAACACGGAGGTGAAGGGCACCCATATTTGGGAAGACCCCCCCATCCACCACGGGATGACACAGCCCTCATGGACCCCAAGCATCTCAGGTATTTTCAAGGAGATCAGTGTGTTAATGTAGTGGACACAAACAAAACCTACGAAACTATGGCAAGAGGCACACAGCACAAAACCTCATACTGGTCCGTAGCATGGGAAATCTGGGATGAACACAAGCCTATCCAACATGTCAGTTAAGTGACCACTATAGACAAGTACCTACGACCTCTCGGCTAGAGGCCACAATAACTATGCATACCTCTACTGAACCAGGCGTAATCATACCTAGAACTCAAACTATGACATCTGCCTTCCCACTGAGATTAACGGTTTCCCCCACCTTACTTCCCCTCCTTATCCCCAGACCTATGATAGTCACTCCCACCGACCACCACAAACGCATCTACAACCCAAACGAGCCTCATCTCGTGAACCAAGTGATGTCAACGTCTTACCACATAAAACCAACATCACCTTTACTGCATGACGCTACCAAATGACATAATATGACTATCCAAGACGCAATGTGCATATACAATGTTGATATTACAATGTTGATCCAAGGCGACTCCCATCCCCCCCCTTTTTCTTCTGTACCCCATCACACTCGCAATGTACTAATGATGTGAAAACTGCAAACTTTACCCACCCCCTTCTTTTCTGTATCCCATGGAATTATGTTTTATGCCTTAAACTGACAAAAAGAATAAAAAATTTCAAATTCAAAAAAATAAAAGTGAAAGTCTTATATAGTCCTACTCATGTTTTATTGAGCTAAGATAAGCTCCAGTATGATGGGCGTACAGTGGTATAATGGTATAATCCCCACATGTAGGATATGTGTAGTAGTGTAGTCAGCAGCATAGTTTTCACAGAGTTATAGGGACCATGACCCAAAAATTATAAAAAAATTACAACAATAGTGCTCCCTGTGTTCACTATACCAGGAGTAATAAATAAAAATAAATGTACTCACATTTAATTGAGCAGATACACCGCTCAATGAATGACATGAGTGGTATAATTCACATCTAAGATTCTTTTGTGAGATCCTCTCTGGAGTGATGAACAGGATGCCAGGCAAAAATTTAAAAAGCAATAAAAAAGGAAAAGGGCACAATCTCAGTATAAAAGTAGCCAAAATCACTTTAATTAAACCGCTTTAAAAAATTCCCAACTTGTTTCACCACAAAGGGCTTTATCAAGTGGAACAAACCCTTTGTATGTATAGGATCCTGATGTAAAAAATACTGATTTTAAACCAGACCCTGCATGCATCTGATCGACTGGTGCAGATTTGGTGGGATTTAATTAGTTTTAGCATATATGAAAATTGTCATTATGGTCAGAATTCAAAAATTGCTGTGCGCATCTTTCTGTTTTGATTTTTTTCTTTTTGTCTGTTAAATCCTTGCACTGCATTTTACTTTTTAACCTCATTGCTGCATATTTGTATGTCAACCGTATAGCAAGACAGATGAAACTTTATTTTTTCTCTCCTCTTTAGTATCTTCGTAAATTCCGTACAGCTGTTCTCGTTGTTCAAGTCATTCGCAACCTTATAAAAATTTATAGGTAAGATTTTCTACAACATTTTACAGACTGTTTGAGCAATTTGGAATGGGACGTATTTTGTAAATGAACAAACAATATTCTATACTACACTACACTATATTCAAAATAAATTGTAACATTTATGCATATGTTTACATATGTAATTTGTCAGATTTTTTATTGGCTCGGTGCCGTGCAATCTCAAGCGACAAAGATATTAGTACAAAAAAGAAATACAAAATGAAAGTGTGACTATTAAATCTTATTTAATAGATCAACTTAATACAATAAAGGATAATGTACTATTTGTACTTTTCTGTCCACCTGTCTTTCTGGTATTGTGAAGAATTATCAGTGCTCATGCAAAGAAAGGAATCTGTATGCCAGCCAGGGCCATTGCTACCATAAGGCCGCACAAACGGCTGCCTTAGGGTGCACAGTCTCGGGGGCCGCAGTATCCGTGTGTCTGGTAGGAGGAGATCACACAATGCTTCTCTCCTGCTGGACACATCATGTAGCGTGATTGAGATTATGGTTTACAGCCCATGAAAACCCCAAATCCACAATCTCAGTAATTAGAATATTGTGAAAAGGTGCAATATTCTAGGCTCACAGAGTCCCACTCTAATCAGCTAAGTAAGCTATAGCACTCAGTAAGTAAGCTCAACCCCTCTGTTCCTGTGTGTCCAACTTGTCTGGTTACAACTACATGTCCGTTCGCCCACCCATTGTAAAGCGCTGCGGAATTTCATGGCATTATATTATTTTAATGTTGTGGCTGATCAGTGTATATGGCAATATTAAAGTATGCCTTTCACCTGACACTGACTGAAAATAAAATAAAAAAAATACTAAAGAAATACAATAAAATAGATTACTTCAGTTTATTTAGTACAATGTTAAGATTTTACGCCATCCTTACCCACAACAGTTCTAGACTTTCAGTTGTGAAACTATTTTACGAAAGATAATGAGACATAAAACTATTGAGATTTATCATCCAATTATAAGAGCAAGCAATGATGAACGAATAAATAACAGAAACGAAAAACCAATAAAATCTGTGTGTAGCTAATAAAAGTAACAAATATGTACTGTAAGATCTGTTAAATGTCAGTGAAATTAAAAATTACCATTTCTTATTATCAATATTTGGGTTTGCAGTTAAAGTTTTTTTTTTTAAGGGATTAATGTAGAAACATAGAAACATAGAATGTGACGGCAGATAAGAACCATTCGGCCCATCTAGTCTGCCCAATTTTTAAAAAATATTTTCATTAGTCCCATGCCTTATATTGTAGTTAGGATATCCTTGTGCCTATCCCACGTATGCTTAAACTCCCTCACTGTGTTACCTCTACCACTTCAGCTGGAAGGCTATTCCATGCATCCACTACCCTTTCAGTAAAGTAATGTTTCCTGATATTATTTTTAAACCCCTCTAATTTAAGACTATGTCCTCTTGTTGTGGTAGTTTTTCTTCTTTTAAATATAGTCACCTCCTTTACTGTGTTGATTCCCTTTATGTATTTAAATGTTTCTATCATATCTCCCCTGTCTCGTCTTTCCTCCAAGCTATACATGTTAAGATCCTTTAACCTTTCCTGGTAAGTTTTATCCTGCAATCCATGAACCAGTTTAGTAGCCCTTCTCTGAACTCTAAAGTATTAATATCCTTCAGAAGATACGGTCTCCAGTACTGCATACAATACTCCAAGTGAGGTCTCACCAGTGTTCTGTACAATGGCATGAGCACTTCCCTCTTACTAAAGCTAATACCTCTCCTTATACAACCAAGCATACCGCTAGCATTTCCTGCTGCTCTATTACATTGTCTGGCTTCCTTTAAGTCATCAGAAATAATCACCCCTAAATCCTTTTCCTCAGATGTTGAGGTTAGGACTCTATCAAATATTCTGTACTCTGCCCTGGGGTTTTTACGTCCAAGATGCATTATCTTGCACTTATCCACATTAAATGTCAGTTGCCACAACTCTGACCATTTTTCTAGTTTACCTAAATCATTAGCCATTTGGCTTATCCCTCCTGGAACATCAACCCTGTTACATATCTTAATATCATCAGCAAAAAGACATACCTTACCATCAAGACCTTCTGCAATATCACTAATAAAAACATTAAAGAGAATGGGTCCAAGTACAGATTCCTGAGGTACCCCACTGGTGACAAGCCCATGCTTCTAATAAACTGCATTGACTACAACCCTCTGTTGTCTGTCACTCAGCCACTGACTTACCCATTCAACCATATTGGAATCCAAACTTAAATATTGCAGTTTATTGATAAGCCTTCTATGTGCAACGGTGTCAAAAGCCTTACTGAAATCTAGGTAAGCAATGTCTACTGCTCCACTCTGATCTATAATTTTAGTTACCCAATCAAAAAAAGCAATAAGATTAGTTTGGCATGATCTCCCTGAAGTAAACCCATGTTGTCTCTGATCTTGAAATCCATGTGTTTTCAGATGTTCAACAATCCTATCCTTTAACATGGTTTCCATTACTTTCCCCACTACTAAAGTAAGGCTTATTGGCCTCTAATTTCCGAACTCCTCCCTATTACCTTTCTTGTGAGTGGGCACAACATTCGCTAACTTCCAATCTTCTGGGACTACTCCTGTTATCAATGATTGGTTAAATAAATCTGTTCATGGTTTTGCTAGTACACCACTAAGCTCTTTTAATAGTTTTGGGTGTATTCCATCAGGTTCCATTGACTTATTTGTCTTTATTATTGACAGTTGAAATAGAACCTCTTCCTCTGTAAACTCACATGTAACAAATTACTAATTACTAATTTATCCTTTTTCCAAACCTTTCCTTCATTTTCATCTGCAAATACTGAACAAAAATATTAATTGAGTCAGTCAGCTAGACCTTTATCCTCTTCTACATACTTTCCTTCTTTTGTTTTTAATCTAACTAATCCTTGTTTTACTTCCCTTTTCTCATTTATGTATCTAAAAAACGTTTTGTCCCCTTTTTTCACTGACTGCTATTTTCTCTTCTGTGTGTGATTTGAAAGCTCTTATAACTTGCTTAGCCTCTTTCGGCCTAATCTTATAGATCATTCTGTCTTCCTCACTCTAGTTTTTTTTTATAATTACCGTATATACTCGAGTATAAGCCGAGTTTTTCAGCACATTTTTTGTGCTGAAAAACCCCAACTCGGCTTATACTCGAGTCAATTGTCTGTATTATGGCAATTTGCATTGCCATAATACAGACTGGGGGCTGTGGGGGCTGCAGAGAGATGTTACTTACCTTTCCTGCAGCTCCTGTCAGCTCTCTCCTCCTCCGCCGGTCCGTTCAGCTCTTCTGTCAGCTCACAGTGTAAATCTCGCGAGAGCCGCGGCTCTTTTTAGCTATTTCCTCAACTAGTAGATTATCTAACTCTTCTATTTGTCCTGGGGACCTATAAATCACACCTACACGAGTTACTGTGTGATTACAAAATTCTAACTTAACCCAAACGGACTCTATATTCGCCTCACTGACTTTTATAAGGCTAGATTTTATGCTATCCTTCACATACAGGGCCACCCCTCACCCTTTCTTGCCTTCCCTGTCTTTTCTAAATAAAGAGTACCCTGGTATTGCTATGTCCCAGTAATTTTTCTCATTATACCATGTCTCCATAACAGCAACTAAATCTACATTATCAGTTGCCATTATTGCCACAAGTTCATGCATCTTATTCCCTAAGCTGCGAGCATTTGTAGACATGACTCTAAGATTATCAGTTTTTAACACACTTGCTACAGGCACCTTATGTCCTTGTTTTGGGGGGCAATTGGATTGATGTTTTATCACCCCCTTTTGCCCCCCCCCCCCTCCTAGTTTAAATACATCCTAGCAAAACCTCTAAACTGCTCACTGGGAATATTTGTTCCCTTTTGAGAAAGATGCAAACCATCTTTTTTGTACAGTTTATTTCCATTCCAAACAGAGCTACCATGAGAAATGAAGCCAAATCCATGCTACCGACACCATTCACCAAGCCACAAGTTAAAGTCCCTAATACGCATCCGCCTGTCGTTCTGAGTGTTATGCACAGGCAGAACTTCAGAGAATGACAGTGTGGAAGCAACCTGCCGTATATCATTGGCAAAAACACTAAAAACTCCCTTTACCTCTGAAACCTCATTGCAAGCCAAGTCATTTGTCCCTAGATGGACAAGTACATCCAATTCCCTTTCCTGCTTTGCTCGCTTAACAATATTACAAATATGTTTCCTGTCTCTGTGAGCAGTAGCTCTGGAAAGACATCTCACAAGACCACCATTGTCCATCTCCACACCTCTTATGATAGACCCCCTCCCCCCCAACAACAACAGCTTTCTATTAGTCCTCACCATAGTCTCCAAGCCTGTCTCCAGAACACCACTACCCTCAGTGCCTGAGCCTGTCTCCACAACACCACTACCCTCAGTGCCTGAGCCTGTCTCCACAACACCACTACCCTCAGTGCCTGAGCCTGTCTCCACAACACCACTACCCTCAGTGCCTGAGCCTGTCTCCACAACACCACTACCCTCAGTACCTGAGCCTGTCTCCATAACACCATTACACTCTGAAACTGCAGAAAATGAATTATGTATCATTTTCCCAGATAATGGTCCAAAACGAGAGTTATTTTTTAATTTTTAAATGTATTTTTTTTTTTAAGAGAATGCTGATTTTGGAATGCATATCATTTGTTTTATATTAAAAAAATGTTCCACATGACGTATGAATTACTTAAATAAAATT
The DNA here is from genome assembly GCF_036172605.1 of Pelobates fuscus. NCBI lineage: Eukaryota > Metazoa > Chordata > Amphibia > Anura > Pelobatidae > Pelobates > Pelobates fuscus. The sequence continues at coordinate 460,556,865 of NC_086317.1, read as the reverse complement.
GTAATTGTGGTGAAGAGATTAGAATGTTGAATAATTTAGGTCTACAATGGAGAAATTCTTATCCCAGCTGTTTTGGCCTTAAAGGTGCAGTTACGATTCCCTTCACAATTCTTCATTGCCAGTAAATCGCTCCTCACATCATCTCAAGTGAAAAATTAAAGAATAAAAACTGTATTGCTAAAGATCACAGACCCAACATATATTTTACTTTGAGCCTATACGCATTACCAACATATAGTAGATTTCGTACCATAAACTCCCTACTAGTCTACTGAATCTCCAGTTGAGTTACACATTTAGATTTGCAGTTAGCCCTGGCAAGTGACATTCCTATATATTTGGAAATCTCAGCCAAACCAATGCTTTCCTATGTGAAAGCATTGTGATTAGCTCAGATCACCACTTCTGATTATGTCAGCCAATGAGGCAGATCAGGGGCAGAGCCAGCACCAGCAGACTGGAATAGTGGTAAGATTTTACTATATTTAGGAGGGCAAGAGGGGACCAGGGTGGCTAGATGGTGATTTGCACACTATAGGGTCAGGAATACATGTTTGGGTTCCTGACCCTATGGTGTTCCTTTCATAATACCTCTAGAACATAATAATGAAAAAAAGCTCAAGAGTAAAACTGAACCAACCCTTCTCTCTGCCCTCTCCTGGAAGGAACAGCCTGATTCTTCTTTACAAAGATTTGTTCGTATCTAATGCACCTTCTCCCAGTGCAGAATTATGTTCATAAACAATCCTTTAAAATCTTTTTATTTAATACTGAAATCTCACATCACTGTGCTTATTCTCTGGCCTTTAATAATCACTGACATGATGAATATGACATTTTTAATTTACATGTACATTTGAGTATATAGTTTTAATAAATATCATTAAAAAATACACATAAAAAACATCCTTCCAAATAGAAAAAAAATCTGAATTTGTTTACATTTCTAAGGATGAATTTCGATTTATACAATTTTCTTTTCTTCTTCTCAAGTCCCCGTAGCGCTATTTGTTCACAAAGGAGGATTAGTTTAGTAAACTGTATTACTTGGAACATCAAAAGATGTTGATAACTCATTGTATAGCGGAAAAGAAGTCACAACAGAATAAAACTGATAATTTGTTGCTGGGCAGCTACAATTTACACTCTGCTCTGTGAAATTTCAAAGCAACTATCACCAATCGTCTAACACATCTTCTTTGGAAGCGTATATCACACAAATGAAAAGAAGTGTCGAGATATTCTTGCAACCCCCCCCAGCAACTATATCTGTTACGAGGAACGAGATGTGGATCTAACATTTCTACTTTGGAATATTTACTACATTTTAGTTTAAAAAACAAGCTAGGTGAGAAAATCTATTACTACAGTATGTGTCGCAGACAGATTGCCAAGCAATATTCAAGCTCTGGAAAGTGAGCTACACTGCAACACAACTAGATTTTGATCTTTATTTGAGGACTGTTCGTTAAAATAAATAACTACACATGGACACTGTGTGTCGAAAATGTTCCACTTTTGCTTTATTGTTGCCTTTGTTTAATGCTTACTAGTGTTCTACTAATTTAAAGGAATACTATAGGGTCAGGAACACAAACATGTATTCCTGATGCTATAGTGTTAAAACACCCTCTAGACCCCTGACCCCCATTGTCCCCCTAAATATAGGAAAAGCTTATCTTTATTCCAGTCTGCTGGTGCTGGTTCTGCCCCTGATCTACCTTCCTGGCTTACATAATCAGAAGCAGTGATCAGATCCAATCACAATACTTTCCCGTAGGAGAGCATTGGATTGGCTGAGATTGTCAGGGAGGTAGATCAGGGGAAGAGCCTGCACAAGTCAAACACAGCCCTTGACAAAACGCATCTCTATGAGGAAAGTTCTGTGTCTCCATGCAGAGGATGGAGTCACTGAATGTGCAAGGTTATTTAGTGCCCCAGAAAGGACATCTAGTAGCCATCTGAGGAGTGGTCACTGGAAGTATCCACAGGCTGTAATGTAAACATTGTATTTCTCTGAAAAGACAGTGTTTACTACAAAAAGCCTGAAGGTAATGATTCTACTCACCAGAACAAATTCAATAAGCTGTAGTTTTTCTGGTGACTATAGTGTCCCTTTAATATTTTACTAATAAGTAGACCTTTTTAAAAAAAGTAAAATAAAAAAATCTACATGTTGCGATAAAGCATTTTTCAAAAATATTTGGGCAATGATAAATTCCATTATAGTGGTCAAGGGATTCACCTTTCGAAGAGTGCAGCAGTTCATGATCACTTGAACCACTGGACTGGAAACATACGATGTTCTCCTCTCCTGGAACAGGCAAAAAAATAACCCACGGTAATAATTCTCCCCAAGTACGAGACGAGGTTTAGTTTTGAGGGTAAAACAGGAATCTGGCTTATTGAGGGCTACCTGCCCAGTATTTATGCAAGTCTCCCACCTGGTGGACACTCCCCTAGGGGACCAGATGGAAGACTGTGACACAGGACAGACAAGTACCAATGACAGACATACAGTGGTAAAACATTCCCACAATGCATCACAATTCCCTCCTCTCTATCCGGGAGATAATTGGGAAGTAATCCAATTATCTCCCTGGACAGAGGGAAATCTCCATTATCCACGTGGTGACTACAGGACAATAAAATACAATAAAATATACAATGTTACACTTATTACCTGAAATATATACATGTAACATATCCCTAGATAGCTTAGGTCTGAGCGCACATTATTACTGAATGGCACTCAGACCATACACATACGGTTCAATTGCCATGGAGCTAAAGTATTTTATTACACGAATAGGCTCCATGGCATAGCTATCTGGGTTAACAGCATTCACATGGTTAAATACTGCAGGAACCAGTGTTCGCTTAAACAGCCGAAGACAGAAGCAGGAAGGCTGGCGGCTCAGCGGTGTTCATGAATAAAAGTATCCGTTTTCAGTTCCATAAGTTTGGTACTGAACACCTCTGGCCGTTCGTGAGCTGCAGACTGCCGCCACTGTGTGTTAGCTCTGTGTAACCACGAACACCCAATGGTAGTCAATTAATCTGCGGTTAACGGCAGCTACTAGGAGGTCAATTGGCGGCACATGCCTGCTACTGGTAGGTCAATTGACGGCACACGCCAGTTCTCCGGCGGTCGGTCGTTCGGTATTTCTTCGGGATAAAACAAGGGAACACACTGGGACTGTACAGGCAAGGGAATAACCGAACAAACAGACAAATGGAGGAAGAATAAAAGCAATCCATAGACAGACGGTTCTGTCACAGGTAATTTTGCCTCCTGTTGGATCAACTGCTAAATCGTCTAATATCTGAGCAAACATTTACATTTTTTTTAGATATATTTTGCATTTTTTTTTTATTATTTTCATTTCAGCTACTCTGGGCCTAACACTAACATTAATTTGAATTCCAGACAATTCCCACTTTAGTGAATAGCCCTTTCATTGCCCTCTCACGTATTTATTGGTTGGCTTCATGTATACTCATATCTCTCATGAGATCATTTAATCCAGATGGTACACATACTCATACATCACTCAACATTGTATTGGATATGATATTGTGTGACATCATTGGCACAGAGCTGAGATTTCACAATTTTGAGTGATGATAGTAAGAACACTATATTCAATGTACATTTTAAAAGGATATAGCTGATATAGCTGAGTTCATCAGGCATTTCTTAACCTCTTATTGGCAAATCAGAATATATACATGTATTACTATACAAGTGGCATTATTGTTCTAGAACAGGGGTAAGAAACCTACGACATGTGTGCCATGTATGTCAATCGAGGTGCTTTGCATGGCACTCAAGGCTGCCAGAGACAAACAGACTCTGGCCTATCAGCAAGCCGAGTGGATTTTAGATATCTGCTAGTGCAACCTAAAATTTCAGGTGGTGAGGGACAATCCTTAATTTACACATTGATGCACTTAGAGGAATTGATCTCACATCACTTCCTTCCAACACTTGCAAACGGGAATCTGCACTGGAGTAGAGTAGGCTTCAGCATCTATTTTAGTTCCTGCCCTTGACATTTACCTGGCAAGTCTGACCCTTATTGGACCCCAGGGTAGCAACCAGCACTTCTAGATATACACAGAGCTGCTGAATAAACCTTCCCCTCATACACATAATACAAAGAGCCCACACATGCAAACACATTCACATTCCCTACAAACACAACACCACTGACAATCCATATACACACAGACACACACCCCAACAAGCAGCCTTTCACATGCAATACCACAAGTAGCCCCACAGATACACACACCACCAAACACACAATGTGACATATCCAGACACACAATTCCACCACCAGTCCCACAGATGCACACACCACCAAACACACAATGTGACATATTCAGACACACAATTCCACAAGCAGTCTCACATGCATACACAGCCCACATTCAGAGGTATCATACACAATACCACAAGCTATTCAAGAATATAACAGTCCGCATATGCACAAATACAACGCTACAAAGCAAATGCGGCACCCATAAATAACACAAGACCCAATTTCAAAGAATAGGACTGGCACGTTAAGAGATTTCAAGATTTTTTTTGTTCCTTGTAACTATCACTTTGGTTATTAACCATGAATAACATATCTAATGCACAAAATGACTAGTGTTCTTCTTTCTGTTGTAATAGAGACTATGCAGCATCCAGGTCTGAACCAATGTCATTCAGTGAATACGCTGGGTTTGAGACAGAGACTGACAATCTTCTCTTCGATCGTTCCTATTTCAAAGCAAAACTGGAGGTATGTGTACTTTCTAATTTATATTAAGACTTAACAAAATGCAATTTATCGTAAAGAAAAAAATAATAATGTAATAATGAGCATCTGTACGCATAAACAATACTCGAATAATCTGTCCCAGACAAATTCAATGGCAGAAGTGGAAAGAAAGACATGGACCAAATAAATTACATTTAATGTTATGTTCTCAGTGGTCTGTTAAAGAAAATTCTGAAAGGGTTACTCCAAGCACCATGACTACTTCAGAGATTTAAAGTAGTCGTGGTGTCTGATGTCTGTATGTGCAGTATTTTAGAGTTTAACTCTACCTCTGACAGCGTCATTAGGGAGTCATTATCAAGCCCAGAAAAAGAGTTCTGAATTGGTTATTGTGAATTCTGTGCATATTTGTCATTTGACGTCAGCACACACAACATCAAATGGTTACATGACCTCCTGTTATACTGCCCCTGTCTTCACTTTATCCCATCCTCCCTGACATCCTTCCCCAGCAGCTAAGGATAGTGGCATCAACAGAGGGGGATTGGGCAATGGAATAGTGGTAGGTTTTTTTTGTAGCAATATTAAAAAATATACCAATATATGCAAGTCAAGTACAAGATACATGATATGGTTAACACAGAAAGATTAACCAATATATAGTAAGTCGGTTTTAGCATTATTTTATATTTTTTTTACACTTTGACCATGAGGGACCAGCACAGCAAGTTTACTCTAACAAAAAAAAACTGTGTTTTCCTACAAAGAAAACTTTTTAACTACACTACATTATTAAAAAAAACCCTAATGATTGGCACAGTTAGCAATTCTGCTAATAGCAATAATGAAAGTCAGAATTATTGTCATTACTAACTGAGGTTAGATCCACTATAATCCGTTTTCCAATGAATACAATGTACTAGTGGTATTCCCTAATCTGATATTTAATAACCACAACCACTAGTCTTAGTTCTTTAGCCCGATGTTAAGATGCATATCCTAATAGAGTGATGATAATCCCTTAAACTATCACTTGATCTTAACCTATTAAATCTACACCTGACTCTCCAGTTCTAACTCATTAATAGAAGCCTTTCCAGTAAGAGGTTACAATAATCCACTACCTTTTATGTTTTAAAACAGTTGTTCTTAACAATTTTTTTTTTCAAGAATCCAAACGATGTGCATAGCCTTAGCTTGGCAACTCATTCTTCAATAAGGAAATTAGTTTAGTGATCCATTCTTCATACGTGATATAATTAAAACTAAAACAAATTTTGCCACATACCTTAATTAGATTCTTAGTATTGGAAGGTTATTAGTCATCACATTAAAGGCTTTGCTGCTACAGTAAACAACTGAGTTCTGATAAATCTAAAGTGCTTGTTCATACCAGTGAATTTGGGACTTATTTTTGGATACTGACCTAAACGTTAGGTCATTGTTCTGAAACCGTAAAAGTCTAACTCGCCCCCCACTTACTTTTAATCCTCTAACTCCCTTCTCTTGTAATCCAAACCGAGTGACCCTATTGTTAGAGTTGAGCATTTCTAAGTGCAGTAAGATATAATTAGGGCAACTTTTTCTTTTTATCAAGACGATTCCTTTTCTATCATTCAGAGACTAAGCTTCTTTAAAATTAGCTGTTTGAGATAGTTGCTTCCATTGCTGGGTAGCCAGAACACCTTGCACAAAATCTGCAGAACAAAATATTATAATGTGATCTGTACTTTGAGTAGAACATTGGCTTCAAGAAATATATTATAATAGTTTTCTTTATAAATCTTTGCTCAAAATATACCAGTTTTATCTGTGTTTCATGTTTTTCTCTGCAGATGGTCGTCAGTTCTGATGCACAATCAATTCTGTCAAGCCCACCACAGAAGAGGACACCAGAAGGAATAAAGCTGGTGAGTCAAGGATATCAAATAATGACTCACGTCATTCTTATTCTTATTTGCCTTTGCCTTACTTAAACTACATGCAATATGTTTATATATTTTAATTTAGTTTACGTGTTGGCACACCTGGACACTTCCTGAATGGTCCGAGCTGCGGGGAGGAATGGCGTGGATTAGTTTAGGAACATTTAGGAACCAGCCACTTATTAATTAATTGTGATTATGTCAATCAGTATTGAAACCAGAATTCACAGAATCTGTTTTCCTCCAGTATTTATGGAAAAACAGTATACCTGTCTAGAGGGCAAAAAATCACGATGGAACGCAAGTTGTTAATGAGGACATTTTAGCATAGCATGTCTAGACATCAGCTAGCTTCTCTGCATTTTACTGAACTGAAACTGCATTGATTCTTAGTCATACATTTTACAGTGTATTCTACAATGTTTACATGCATATATGCATTATTATATTCACAGTTTTTGTCACTGTATGCCAAGCATATGCAATACATAGCTCTTCAGCTATTGATTAATCACAATTGTTTTCTATAAAAAAAAAAATATACGGTAACTGATTTTGGGTATTTAAAATCAGTGCCTCTGTTAGGAGTTCGCATTCCTATGCTTTAATCACAGTTTGTTACTTATGATTGGTCTGAAATAGACCAAGTGCAGTTTCAACCAATATAAATCTATTGATGCATGTCTCTTGGCCTGCTCCATTCTGCCTGTCAGCAACAGCACTGGCACTAAAAATTGTGCTTGAACAACAGTTCTTTGGTGAGAATGCCTTGTATAATTTATAGCACTACTGTGTAAGGCATAGAATTTTTTTTTCTCAGCCAGGTGAGAACCAGCATGGGCTCATTAAGGACATAAAGTTTTTTCAGAGGAAAATAACTTGCAATGAATATAAAAGTGATGAATATAAAAGTAATAAGGGTAGTGATGCCTAATTTTAAAATGGTTACCATACAAGAGGTGCACACAGGATTTGTACTTTGCAGCATTAACAAACTGTGTAGCTGGATATATAAACTAAAAAAATAAACGTGTTCTCTAAGTAAGGAACGTGTTCTCTAAGTAAGGAACGTGTTCTCTAAGTAAGGAACGTGTTCTCTAAGTAAGGAACGTGTTCTCTAAGTAAGGAACGTGTTCTGTAAGTAAGGAACGTGTTCTGTAAGTAAGGAACGTGTTCTGTAAGTAAGGAACGGGTTCAGTAAGTAAGGAACGTGTTTTGTAAGTAAGGATCATGGTATGTAAGTAAGGAACGTGTTCTGTAATTAAGGAACGGGCTCAATAAGTAAGGAACGTGTTTTGTAAGTAAGGAACATGTTTTTTAAGTAAGGAACATATTCTGTAAGTAAGGAACGTGTTCTCTAAGTAAGGAACGTGTTCTGTAATTAAGGAACGGGATCTATAAGTAAGGAACGTGTTTTGTAAGTAAGGAACATGTTTTTTAAGTAAGGAACATATTCTGTAAGTAAGGAACGTGTTCTCTAAGTAAGGAATGTGCTCTGTAAGTAGAACGTTAATACATTTGTTCTTGCTGGTTTAGCTATAGAGGTATTTTGGCTTAAGATTTATTTAAAGGTATGATTATCACACCAGACATAGACCTTGTGTAGAGCACACTTTGTTAAATATTCATATAAAAGGGTGCTCACTATGCCACTGGCATCCACAAACATGCAACCTAATGCTGTGAGTGTGTCTCGCTACTCTCTAATCTTGCACTCCGGAGCACTGCTATGTGGTCAGCCGAAAAACAATGATATATTCAATAGGCAGCTCCAAAGATGAAAGCACAACATTTTCAAAGTTATTTGGGTTAAAATTAAAACTTTATTCTTTATTACTTTATCATTGAAAGCAGCGATAACAGACAGCAGGGGTATGCATCACCCACCACCTAAGAATAGACACCCATGATTATTCAAAGTGAGAATTCACAGTGAATTTCAAATTAAAGTCAAAGTAGCCTATATAAAACAATTCTTTAAATCAGCTATGCCTCCAGTTTAGCTGCTTTGATCTGAAATGAGAAACACATTTTAAATGCACTTACTCTAGCAAATAGCCCTGTCTGTCTTTTTCTATAACGGGTAAGGGTTAACGAAAGAATAAGGTTAATCTATGAATATTTCTTAAATGTAGAAGGAGTGAATATAGGAATTAGCATGATCATAGGTTTTGCTTGTAATATTGCACGTTTTTAAACTTAATTTATTAATTAATAGCTTCTGGATGGAAAATATGCCACAATGTGCAATTTGTCATCATCCACCCAGCACTAATCCTCTAGTGCTGTGATGGCATGTAGACATCAACGGAACCTGAACTGCGCTATATCATCAATTCTGCAAGTGAAGCTTTTTCCTGAGCTTAGCTAATGAATTGTCATTGTAATTAATCTGTATTGTATTTAAAGAGGAAATGTCACTTTTCTGGTATCTACACCATTGAAAATAAGCTATAATATGTGTAACCTGTTAATCATGAGATGCTCTGTTTATATTTTATATCTACGTAGCGCTCTATAACTATAAATTGGTACATAATAAACTGCAGGATCAAGAACCTTTTGGGAACAAAATGTAACGTTCCAATGAATTGCTTTTAGAATCTCTACATTCCAATAGCTAACGTAGCATACAAAGAAACATTGAAGTTCCATTTAATTGGTTACCGATAAAGCAAATGTGTTTATTTCTAGATATGATTCAGTTAAAAATATTATTTACATATTACAGGCCATGCTTTCTCTTAGAGCTACGGTGAACTCGTATGCTGAATACCCAGTGAATATACAAGAGAATATAGCCAAAGTTGGATGGTATGAACGGTATGTACAAAATAAAAACATTTATTCAGTTATTCATTTTACAGATAAATGGTGTACATCTGCATTCTAGATATGTGTTTAAGAAAGCGTACTCAACTATGTGAAACTGCAATCAATATCCAAAGTAAAAGCTTTGCAAACAATTACGTGACATCTTGCCCTTTCAGCTGCAGGCAATTCTATCTTCCGCAGCCAAATTCTTCATAAGGATGACAAGACTCATAGTCCACAGCAGCTGTAGTGTTAGAAGCTACTTATCCTTCCATAACCCTATAACCTACTCCACAGCAATAATGGAGCTTTGATAAAATACCCTGTGATTATTTTGCACATTTACTAATTAAATCCATAGATTATATATAGGCGCAACATTTTATCCTCTGTCAGGGCTGAATGTATTGGCTAAGCTTGAGCATAAATTACTAGACACGTGCAAATTAATGTAAAAGGATAGTTACAGTTGCAAGAAAAAGTATGTGAACCCTTTGGAATGATATGGATTTCCGCACAAATTGGTCATAAAATGTGATCTGATCATCATCTAAGTCACAACAATAGACAATCACAGTCTGCTTAAACTAATAACACACAAAGAATGAAATGTTGCCATGTTTTTATTGAACACACCATGTAAGCATTCACAGTGCAGGTGGAAAAAGTATGTGAACCCTTGGATTTAATAACTGGTTGAACCTCCTTTGGCAGCAATAACTTCAACCAAATGTTTCCTGTAGTTGCAGATCAGACGTGCACGACGGTCAGGAGTAATTCTTGACCATTCCTCTTTACAGAACTGTTTCAGTTCAGCAATATTCTTGGGATGTCTGGTGTGAATCACTTTCTTGAGGTCATGCCACAGCATCTCAATCGGGTTGAGGTCAGGACTCTGACTGGACCACTTCAGAAGGCGTATTTTTTTCTGTTTAAGCCATTCTGTTGTTGCTTTACTTCTATGCTTTGGGTCATTGTCCTGTTGCAACACCCATCTTCTGTTGAGCTTCAGCTGGTAGACGGATGGCCTTAAGTTCTCCTGCAAAATGTCTTGATAAACTTGGGAATTTATTTTTCCTTCAATGATAGCAATCCGTCGCAGCAAAGCAGCAAAGCAGCCCCAAACCATGATTCCCCCACCACTATATGGTTGGTGTGCTGTGCCTCTTTTTCGCCACACATAGTGTTGTGTGTTTCTTCCAAACAACTCAACTTTGGTTTCATCTGTCCACAGAATATTTTGCCAGTACTGTTGTGGAACATCCAGGTGCTCTTGTGCAAACTGTAAACGTGCAGCAATGTTTTGTTTGGACAGCAGTGGCTTCCTCTGTGGTATCCTCCCATGAAATCCATTCTTGTTTAGTGTTTTACGTATTGTAGATTCGCTAACAGGGATGTTAGCATTTGCCACTGACTTTTGTAAGTCTTTAGCTGACACTCTAGGATTCTTCTTCACCTCATTGAGCAGTCTGCGCAGTGCTCTTGCAGTCATCTTTACAGAACGGCCACTCCTAGGGAGAGTAGCATCAGTGCTGAACTTTTTCCATTTATAGACAATTTGTCTCTCCGTGGACTGATGAACAGCAAGGCTTTTGGAGATACTTTTATAACCCTTTCCAGCTTTATGCAAGTCAACAATTCTTAATCGTAGGTCTTCTGAGAGCTCTTTTGTGCGAGGCATCATTCACATCAGGCAATGCTTCTTGTGAAAAGCAAACCCAGAACTGGTGTGTGTTTTTTATAGGGAAGGGCAGCTGTAACCAACACCTCCAATCTCATCTCATTGATTGGAATCCAGTTGGCTGACATCTCACTCCAATTAGCTCATGGAGATGTCATTAGTCTAGGGGTTCACATACTTTTTCCACCTGCACTGTGAATGTTTACATTGTGTGTTCAATAAAAACATGGCAACATTTAATTCTTTGTGTGTTATTAGTTTAAGCAGACTGTGATTGTCTATTGTTGTGACTTAGATGATGATCAGATCACATTTTATGACCAATTTGTGCAGAAATCCATATCATTCCAAAGGGTTCACATACTTTTTGTCTGTCTTTAAGTGCATATTAAAGCATCAAATTCTCTGAGTACATTGTGCTAGCAGAAATGCTAACAAATGTATAGATTGTAATTTAAAGCTCTAAAAATATGGTCCCTTCCCTATACGTCAATGAGATCCTCAACATTAGACATGTGTGCCTGTGGCACAAAGGGTCTAATGACATAGATTGAGTTCCAGGCGGTCCTCTTGCACACTGTCACTAGCAGGCCAGCATGTTAGCGTCGGCACAGGGGATTGCCATGCTTAGAGAAGTGCCCCCAATCACTCCACACTCACACACAGCCAAAACCCATGTATAATAACACTAAGCCAGCCTCATACATACACACAATCACACTCTGTGAACCAACCAATAAACACAATCACACTCAGCCAAACCAAACACAGAATCACACTTAGCAAATCCCTACCCAAACACGCTCAGCCACCACACACCCCACTCGAACTTTGCAAACAATTTGCAAAAATAGGTGACATGTAACATGAATAGCAGAACATTTTTATGTAGTCAATTAATAATCAATATTTGGCAAAATGAATGAAAATCATGGATATATATCCATGGTATACATGACTTTCATGAATTTTGTCAAATATCGATTGCAAGGTTAAAGGACCTGGGACCCAGACTACGTTAATGAGATGAAGTGGTCTTGGTGCGTATAGTGTCCCTTTAAAATCTATTAAAAACTAATATTTGCACACACCTTCACTGTAGTCAGCCCGTTATTATAAAGAATATAGCAGTTACCTACATACAGATTTTTGCTACAAAAAATAAAATAGAAATTTTACACACATCAGTTGTTATGTTATATTATTATTGTGAATTTATTTTATTTATATTTTCTTTAACATTTGTTATATTTCATTCTACCTCTGCTCAGAGTAATATGCTATGTCTAATACATGACATACAGAAGCCATTCTCTTCTCTTACTGCAAGGGTTAAAGACACAGGTGGTTGATAAACTAAACGGTCCATGCTGCCCATAGAATTCCTTTCATTAAGCTCCCTTTGGGTGAATGCTGATAAATGTCTGGGGCCATTCTTTGGAGAGATGTCATGATGGATAGGAAATACATTTTGGGTAGTGGAAATGCAACAGCTTTGACTCATGTTATCAAGAGACGGTCTATAGATTAAACCGCAGTGTGTGCAGAGTAATTGGTGTGATGATGGAAAAGCAGACATGTAAAAGTTCATTTTAAAAAGACTGGGAATTTGGCAAAAAGAACTTCAGGGAAATAGATTCACAGTCAGAAGAAAGTAATATAAGACGAGTGCTATCACTTGCAGATGCAAGATCCATGTGTTGTAAAGTCACTGTAGATTTTAAACATTACACATTAGGTTACTTTCCTAAAAAAATATCTTAATATTAATGCTTTGAGGGAGATATAACAAAGGTATAGCATTACTCTGGGTGCACTGGTCGGAAAACCGATGGGAACCATTATTTCCCTAACTGGTGTCCTTTGACAGTTTTACAGCAGTGACGATTAAAACATTTGAATTTTTGTGCATTTGTCCATGATCACTAGACTTGAAGAATCATTTTGTTACGAACTGCAATTTTCCCGAATTTAAGGAGATTGGGTGATTGTTTACATTCCTGGGCTCCGAGCCAAAGTGTAGGTGAATCAAGAAACAAATGGAGCGGGTAATGGCCAAGCATGTTCATTGTTATTCGTGATTCTGAGTTCTGCTCATGGTGTCAAAAAAAAGGAATGATTGACAGGGAAAAAAAATAACTGGCAAGGGGACAGTCACTAAATATTGATTTTATTCTCAGATTAAGTGAGGATTGATCAAGAAAGAGAGAAAAAAGGAAGAGCATTTTCACCTCTATTGGTTTCGTTTTCTCACTAGCTCTGTTAACCAAATAGTGGGAAAACGCACCCATCAATGTACTGCTAAATAAATACATATTATTATATTATATCATGTATGTATTTTGCAGTACACTGATTGGCCCACTTTGGCGCCTCTTGATTTTCCTTATTTATTTATTTTTACATGTTTTTGTTTTTTTGTTTTTTCTTTTAAAACATTCAGCCAAGACAAACTACTGTATGGCCAAAATGTGGCTGTCCCGAAATTACTTTTGTTTTCAGCAGAAGTGACTTGGCTGAAACAAATGTATCTTCCATGCACAAGTGTAATGATGTTAAATATTAGGGAAATGGATCAAGGTTGATCACATGTTAAACTAATCAATTCAATTGATCTTATAATACTTGTTCAATAGGAACATGCTCATCAGTAGATATGTGCACAGGGAAAAAAACCTGTTAACATTTTGTTTTATTTCAGTAATTATAAAATTTGATTATCAATTCATAACGAATATAAATGTGTCTGTCTGCTTAGTAAACAATCTCTACTACATACAAGCTGTTATATCTGGTGGGATATTTGCACAATCGTGGCTAGTCGTATTTCTGGTTTTTCTGGCACAATCAGTTAATACAATGTAAATAAATGTAACCTGTGAAGTCCATGTAAGGGTGTCCAAGTTCAGTTGCGAATACAGAGTATTTCTGTGCAGAAGTCAGAGCACGTACAAACCATGACATTGTCCTGGAGTCAGAAGTGCAGTAGTGTTTATCAGAGTCAGGGAATGAAAAAGGTATCACTTCCCCTGAAATGGCAGTAACACTTTACAAACTCTTGTTTACTGGATTTCGATGTATCCTCCTTACTATATTTAACCCCTTAAGGACACATGACGTGTGTGACATGTCATGATTCCCTTTTATTCCAGAAGTTTGGTCCTTAAGGGGTTAAAGAAACACTATAGTGTCAGGATTTTCATTAATGTTAAAATAGCTATTTAGGTGGTCAACTTCCTTATGTGGAGAAATAAAGTGTTTAAACTCACCTTCTATCCCATGCCGCGCAAGTCTCGCTGCGGTTGGCCCAGCCTGACTCCACCTCCACCTCCATCATCAAACATAATGATATCAGCCAATCCAATTCTTTCCCATAGAAAAGCATTGGGAGGTTATTGCGCATGCGTGGCAACACGCTGCGCCAGTCAGCATCTTGATGCATTGAATCAATTAATCTCTATGGGGAATGTTAAAGGACCACTCTAGTGCCAGGAAAGCATACTCGTTTTCCTGGCACTAGAGTGCCCTGAGGGTGCCCCCACCCTCAGGGACCCCCTCCCGCCCGGCTCTGGAAAGGGGAAAGGGGTTAAATCTTACCTTTTTCCAGCGCTGGGCGGAGAGATCTCCTCCTGCTCTCCTCCTCCGATCCTCCTCTTCTCCTCCCCGTCGGCTGAATGCGCACGCGCGGCAAGAGCTGCGCGCGCATTCAGCCGGTCACATAGGAAAGCATTCATAATGCTTTCCTATGGACGCTTGCGTGCTCTCACTGTGATTTTCACAGTGAGAATCACGCAAGCGCCTCTAGCGGCTGTCAGTGAGACAGCCACTAGAGGACATAGGGGGAAGGCTTAACCCATTCATAAACATAGCAGTTTCTCTGAAACTGCTATATTTATGAAAAAATGGGTTAACCCTAGAAGGACCTGGCACCCAGACCACCTCATTAAGCTGAAGTGGTCTGGGTGCCTAGAGTGGTCCTTTAATGCACCTCTGTGCAGAGGGTGGAGATGCAGAATGCCAGTGCTGCACACTGTGCAGCACTGTGATAGGAAGCATCTCTAGTTGCTGTCTGAGCGACTGTCACCAGAGGTGTTCCTAGACACCAATGTAAACACTGCCTTTTCTCTTAAAAGGTAGTGTTTGCATTAAAAAGCCTGCAGGGACAGGCTATAGACACCAGAACCACTACATTAAGTTGCATTTGTTCTGGTAACTATAGTGTCCCTTTAAAGACAATTAAAAGACAATAAAGGTTAGATTCCATACGTGCACCAAAATTGTTAAATTAAAATGAATATAGATCAATTCTATGTGTGTAAAATGACCATTCCAGGATACCTTCAAGAAGAAACTCCCAGTAATTCTTTTCTGAAGTCAATACCAAAAAATGCACTGACAAAGTGAAGGGAACGTATTAAAATCCCTAAAGGCAGGGGTGTAAAGGGACAAGGAAGAAGGGAAAAAAATCTGGCTGTGTATAATTTCTGCATTTTAATTTATGTTAGCTTTCAAAGCCATGTGAATATCTGTTTATGTTACTGTGTGCTCTTTGCTGAAAAAAAATGACTTGGAAAATAAAAGTTGCTGTTGCTATGACATAATTTAGTAATTAAGTTTTTCGCAGATAATAATTCCCTGTGATGATGTTCAACAAATAGTAGAAAACTCATGTTTATCATTATGAAAGGGACATTGCACTGAATTTATATATCTATGCATGGCTGGTTAAACCACAGTGATGCTATGCTGCAGTATTACTTATTACTGTTTCTTCGGGTGCTTTTTAGCCTTTAGCCTTGTCCTCCTGTCTTTTTTATCTCAATAAACTCAATAATTTTTTTTTAAATGTTTTGTCTTTTTATGTATAAACTTGTTCATCTACATTTATACGTTGGTGTTTTTAATTTTTCTTCCCGTTTTGTAATGAGACAAAATAATCTGCCTTTCTGACAGTGTTTATAGCTCTTTTCGCTTTTTTTGCTACATTTTTTCCCCTGGTGATGTCACCTTTGATTACATTCACAAAATAGGACGACTAAGTAATATGACTTGGAGAAAAGACATGTTCGCCATATGAAGGATTTTATATTTATTAAACAAAAACTGCCATACTTATCTGTTTTAGATAATTTTGTAAGCGGAAAATAAAGGTGTATTTACGCACCTCTTTTTATGCATTACAAAACATTCTGAACCTCAGGCAAAGAATAAAAATGGAACAGGAAAGTAAAGTGGTGGAAGAGGCACATTAAGGAATATTTTGGTGCAAATTAGGAAATAATAAGCCCAAATAGGAAATGCTCCAGAAATACAGAATACAATTGAGCACAACACTTTTTATAAATAACCCCCCATTATCTCAGAGTCACACGTTTGGCCAATTGCGAGATTATTTTAGAAAAAAAACATTATCAATTTGGGGATATACTATTAGCACTTTCCTACTGTATTCATTTTGTAATAATGCAATATGCAGCCACATAGGGTGTTTTATAAATGTTATAATTGGCCTGTCTGTGGACGTTTTATAAAAATGTTATGCATCTCATGAGCGTAGTGCTGTGGCATATGTTTTTCAGGCAGTGCTACACAAATAACGTTGTGAACATAGCTGCGTCCGGGCACCTTTCCTGGCTGGTGTAATGGCTCAGTCAAAAGGCAAGATTTACTTGCTAAGTACACCAAGCATGGCTGAATCCAAAGCTCCATCAATGACCATTACCATGCAGACCATGTGAAGTTCATGCCATGCTCATCCACAGACCCATATTTTGGAAATGTCACATTGTTTGGCTGTGGTGTCATCTGGGAAGGAGGAATTTTTTTTAGTAACAGTGAAATGAATTAGGCTCATCTGTTCCATGATGTTCTCTTGTTCAACCAGCCCAAGAGTGAGCTGAGATGTGATTTCACAGGTCCCACTCTGTGAGGCCCAATATGTTGGGTCATGATTTCATATTTCAACATATTCTGGATTCGGTTCTGTGAATTTATCGGGACGTAAAGGTGAACAGAGAAAGACTTGCAACTACTGGGGAAAGATTGTATTCCAGCCTGTTATGTATGGAAGCAGGATCATTATTTTAAAGTGGTATGGTGGCTCTTCTACCACAGGTGTCACTTAGACCCAAAATACGTTCACCGTCTCAAGCAGATTATAATGCTGCTGAGAAAAAAAAGAAATATTGTCTTCAGGGAAAAATAGGGTACAACAATTCCTTTGAGTGTTTGCTTCCTCTTACCCTACCCAACAGACACGGACGTATACACTTGTATACACAGTAAATATCAAGATGCATTGGGAGGGTGGTGTGAAACCAATCATTCTTAAAGGAACACTATAGGCACCATAACCACGTCAACACATTGAAGTCACTATGATACCTGGAGCCCATAGACAATGGGTCATGCATTACTAGTAAAGACTTTACTCACTATTTAGTAGAGATTCTTGGTCCCCAGCAGCCTGCTGCCCAATCTCCAATGATGAAAGGGTGAAGGCAGAGCTATGATTCATGCCATACCAGGGGTAGAGGTCAATGTTCGCCTGAGATTGTCAGCTGAGATCTCTCAGTCATTTATTTTCTCAATTACTGGTATGAATTGGAGCATATATCATCATTGGAGGCCAAGCTTCAGGCTGTTGGGGGGTCAAGAATCACTGTCAAACAGGGAGGAACAGTTTAGAAGTGATAAGAACAGTCTTCAGTCGCCGTAACCACTTCAATTTGCTGAAGGGATTATGGTGCCTACAGTGTCCCTTAAAATTAGCGTTTATCTTTCTATGATATTAGTTAGAGCTCAAGCTATTTCTGCCTGACAATAATTTTGTGACCTGGCATTGAAAACCCATATACCAGTTTACATAATCTTCAGCAATGCCTTTTATAACAATCATATGTGTGCATTTGATAATGCCTGTTGTTTCTTTGTAATGTGAGTTAAATCATCGGACGATCATATCAATGTTAATTAATGTGAAACAGGCAGAAACCATGGGAGTTCGCTCTATATATGACTCTGCTGAGATATAATGGCTGTTGCATTATTCTCAAAAGTACACAGAATTCAGCTGAAAGAATCTCTGTATTTGTGTTTTTATTTCAATGTCTCATACTAACCACTTTCTGCCTTTTTCTACAATCCATTTACTTATTTTAACTGCTTTAATTTCAAATATACTGCATAATATACTGCAGCTTTCCTTCGGAGTTATGGACATGGGGAGAGTGGATTTGAATACTGCTTAATTTCCAAGAATTATAAATAATCTATTTGTTATGGTCAAGAATGTCACATGCTTGTCAATAACATTACTTTATAGGTTTATGAATTCAACTCTAAGTTCAAGTGCTTTGAACTGTATGTTGTTGCCTAGTTGCCAGAATATTTTTAGCTTCCCATCAGTACTGATATCAAAATAATAAGTGGTGATGTTTGTGTTGACAATTCGTAATAAGCAATTATTTATAATTAAATTATTGTTAGTGACCCGTTATGTTTTCATAGAAATAAGGTCTTAATCTATGTACACAAAAGATACACTAGATACACTAGACACAGTGTCAGTTTGAAACAGCACTCATAAAATTCTAGATTATTCTAACGTTAGTCTACAAATAATATTAATTTTAATAATGACAGGAGATGAATATTTGGCTTAAAGGGACACTCCCCTGCCCAATATAAAATAAATAAAAATCACTGTTTAGTAGATATCAAATGAAAACGTGCATGCATTTAATTATGTTTATTTTTTCATTGAGGATAAATATAAAATCAACTTGCAAAACCTGCAGTTCTCTTGTCTGTTGTCTTTGCAAGCCCTCCCCTTCTAGCCCCATCCAGAGTTTATGTTGCCGTCCAATCACGGACTACCCAATGCAGCTCAATGAGAAGTCTTTGTAAGTCAGGTGCTCTGGGCAATTGCTGCCTCTTGAGGTCAGCTGCATTTAGCTAATGAAACCAGGAAGTAGCAGGACTCGTTGTCTTCTTGAAAGCCAAGCAGGGTGTAACCAGGTTCATTCATAAAAAAAAATTCCATTGAAATGTGAACTTTGTTCAAAATGGAAAAAATAGGACACACTCTTCGCTCATAAAGCTTTTCAGCAAGCTAAAGGTGTTTAGCGGTCTGGAGTGACCCTTTTCTTTTTATTGAAGTTTTAAGAAATATACATACAAAAACATATGCATACATATTACATATATAATCACTTACAGTTACATTTCTAATTATTCTTTGCTAAAATTAGTATCCATGTCATTAGATAGATAGATTATGTTATGTTATACATTTTTATAACCTCCTTTCTTCCTTCCCTTTTTCTCACTTCCTTCTCCTCCTCTCATTTTTCTATCTAGTTGGGGTTTGTAATCATACATACGGGTCAGAGCATAAACATTTTCAGAGTTATAGGTGAATTTGATAGGTGACATTTTTGATTTTTATCCTTGCGTCAGGGAATTAAGGGTCTGAATGTGAATGTACCGACATTATATTATTTATTTGTGCCATTTTGACCATATTTCTTTATATACGTTGATTCTACCTGTTTTTTCTGTAGAAAACTTCTTCCATTCGACATTGAAAATTAATCTGATTCAGAATATTTGGCCTAATGGGTGTAGAAGGCATTTTCCAATTTGTGGCCATGAAAATATGGATTATTAAGATTTTAAATTCCTGTTTACAATTTGGAGACTCGATATGAAATAAAAATGTTTGGGGGATAGTATTATTCTTTGGTTGCATATTGTTGAGACAATATCTGATAGCGTTCTTTTAATTTCTGTCAAACCCTCACATTCCCACCACATGTTATATGATGTGCCTTCTGAATTTGAGCATCTCCAACATTCCTCAGAGTATTTATATTTTAATTTTTTAATTGTTAGGAAAAAGATACCAGCGATGGATATTTAAAAAAAAAAAATCTCATGCAAACTTGGACTATGGGTATATTTTCTGACTTGGCAGAAAGCTTCACCCCATTTTTCAAGTGAAAAGGAATGGTTAATATCTCTTTCCCATTTTATTATTGATTGGGGTTTATTTATTATTTATTATTGCCATTTATATAGCGCCAACAGATTCCGTAGCGCTTTACAATATTGTTAGATGGGATTTAACTATAAATAGGACAATTACAAATAACCTTACAGGAACAATAGGTTGAAGAGGACCCTGCTCAATCGAGCTTACATTCTATAGGAGGTGGGGTGTAAAACACATCAGGACAGGAATTTGCAATCAAATAAGGTGGGCTGCCCTTTAGGAGAGGGCAAGAGACAGGTATGTGAGGTAAGGGTTAGTCTTGGAGGCCATAAGCTTTCCTAAAGAGATGGGTTTTAAGGCACTTCTTAAAAGATGCAAGTTTAGGGGAGAGTCTGATGGCGGTAGGCAGGCTATTCCATAGGAAGGGAGCCGCCCGCGAGAAGTCCTGCAAGCGCGAGTTGGCCGTACGGGTGCAGACAACGGACAGGAGGTGGTCACGGGCAGAGCGGAGAGACCAAGAAGGGACATACCTATGGATCTGTGAGGAGATATAAGAGGGGCTAGAGTTGTTCAGTGCTTTATAGGTGTGAGTTAGTACCTTGAATTGACTCCTATAGCATACAGGAAGCCAATGTAAGGACTGGCAGAGGGGTGAGGTGTGAGAGAAATGACTAGAGAGGAAAATCAGTCTAGCAGCAGTGTTCATTACGGACTGTAGGGGTGCAGTACGGCTTTTGGGAAGACCAATCAGGAGAGGGTTACAATAATCCATGCGGGAAATTACTAGAGCATGGACAAGCTCCTTGGTAGTATCTGGTGCAAGAAAGGGGCGGATACGGGCTATGTTTTTAAGATGGAATCTACAGGATTTGGCAACATGCTGGATGTGAGGCTCAAAGGTGAGACCAGAGTCAAGTATGACGCCAAGACAGCACGCTTGCAAGGATGGACTGATGTTAGTACCAGAAACTTGAAGGGAGAGCGAAAGAGGAGGATCAGTATTAGGAGGAGGAAAGACAAGGAGCTCAGTTTTTGAGAAAGCGGGAGGACATCCAGTCAGAGATGGAAGAAAGGCAAGCAGTGACACGTTGCAGGACGGCAGGGGAGAGGTCCGGGGAGGAGAGATATAGCTGGGTGTCATCAGCGTACAGGTGGTAGCGGAATCCAAAAGAGGTAATAAGTTTGCCAAGAGAGGCAGTATAAAGAGAAAATAGAAGGGGACCAAGGAGGGAGCCTTGGGGGACTCCAACCGAGACAGGACGAGGGGAGGAGGTATCATTAGAAAAAGAGACACTGAATGAGCTTTGGGAGAAATAAGAGGAAAACCACAAGAGGACAGAGTCACAGAGACCAAGCGATTGAAGAGTTTGAAGAAGGAGAGCATGATCAATGGTGTCAAAGGCTGCTGAGAGGTCAAGAAGAATTAGTATGGAGTAGTGGCCTTTGGATTTAGCTGTGATTTGGTCATTAGTAACTTTGATAAGGGCAGTCTCTGTAGAGTGGAGAGGGCGGAAGCCAGATTGAAGGGGGTCAAGGAGAGAGTTGGAATTGAGGAAATGAGACACACGGGTAAAGACAAGTCTTTCCAGAAGCTTTGAGGAAAAAGGGAGCAGGGATATGGGACGGTAGTTAGAGGGGGTGGATGGGTCGAGGGATGGTTTTTTTAGTATAGGTACTACGGTGGCATGTTTAAGGTCAGCAGGTACGATACCAGAAGAGAGCGAGCAGTTGAAGATGTGTGTTAAAGAAGGCACGAGACAAGTGGAGAGAGATCTGATAAGGTGAGATGGGACAGGATCGAGCGGGCAAGTGGTGGGGCGAGAGGAGCAAAGAAGAGCAGCCACCTCTTGGTCAGTAGCTGGGGAGAATGTCTGAAGGGTAGGAAAGGCATGATCTATGTGTGGTTGAGAAACAGAAAGGCAAGGAGGGGAGAATTGTTTCCTTAGCTGTTCAATCTTGCCAGTGAAGTAACATGCAAAGTTATCAGCAGTAAGGTTAGTTTGGGGGGTGGCCACTGCAGGGCGAAGAAGAGAATTAAAGGTGTCAAAGAGACACCTGGGGTTGCGGGAACATGAACTAATGAGAGAGGAAAAGTAGGACTGTTTGGCAAGGGCAAGGGCTGCACTGTATGAACACAATATGAATCTATAATGGAGAAAGTCTGATTGGGTGCGAGACTTCCTCCAGGAGCGTTCAGCACAACGGGAGCATCTTTGCAGGTAGCGCGTTGATTTAGAATGCCATGGTTGGGGGCGGGTCCTCCTCGAGGTACTTGTTTGGAGTGGCGCTGCAGCGTTCAAGGCAGATGTAAGAGTAGTTATATGTGGAGATGGCCAGTGAAGGACAGGAGAGGGAAGGGATGGACAGCAGTCTTGAGTCAATGTCAGCTGACAACTGCTGGAGATCAAGAGAATTAAGGTCCCTCCTGAGTCGAGGGGGGTTAGGCTGAGGTTGTTGGGTGAGGGGGTACACGAGAGCAAATGATAAGAGGTGGTGATCAGAGAGTGGATATGGAGTGTTGCAGATATTAGATACTGTACATGCATAAGTGAAGATTAGGTCAAGGGTACTGCCAGCTACATGGGTGGGATAAGTTGCCCACTGCGATAGCCCGAGGGAGGAAGTAATTGAAAGTAGTTTAGTGGCTACAGAGGTCAAAGGTGGGTTTATAGGAATATTGAAGTCCCCGAGAATTAGGGATGGAATGTTAGAAGAGAGGAAATAGGGTAGCCAGGCAGCAAAGTGGTCAAGGAAGAGAAGAGGGGAACCAGGGGGACGGTAAATAACAGCAATGTTAGCAAGAAGGGTTTGAAAAGGCGAATTGAATGTATTTCAAATGACGGGAAATAGAGGGAAGGGGGGGTGGGAAGAGGTTTAAAGGAGCAGTGAGGGGAGAGGAGAAACCCAACATTACCACCTTTACATTCAGAGTTTCTTGGGTTGTGGGTAAGTTGGAGACCACCGAAGGACAAAGATGCAGGGGTGGCAGTGTCAGAGGGGGAGAGCCAGGTTTCTGTTAAGGCTAGTAAATCTATTGAACGAGAGATGAAGAAGTCATGGACAGCAGTGGATTTAGTTAAATTGCAAACAGAGCGTGCGTTCCAGAGGGCAGTATTGAAGGAGGTGATACCTCTGCTCAGAAGATTCTGCAGGACTTGGTTGCTTGGGAGTGCTGTGTGTTAATGCTGTTTTAAGGGGCCCAGTCTGAAATATAAGGTCTGAGGTTAGAAAAAAAAAATGAAATAAAACACTATTATGGGTGGGGAGACATGGGTCTATTGAGGTAATTAATTAGAGATGAAAAACTAAAGGAGAGAACATTTGGGATAAAAGATAGGAAGGATCAGATAGGTGAAAGTCATAAACCATGAACATAAATTTACCAGATTATCAGTTAGAGTAGTAACACTAGCTAAACAAACAATTAACAAAGAGTCTTAGAGAATGAACATAAAATGACATGATCATACCAGCTTTAAGAAAAACAAAAACAGAAGATCAGGATGGGAGATATAGTTATCAATTAAGTAGTGATAGTATAGGGAGGGAGATGGAATATAACACAATTTTAAAATAAGAGTTTAAAGGAGACAGTAATGCAGGAATTCTTGAATAGATCTTCCAAAGATGATACCTCTGCTCAGAAGATTCTGCAGGACTTGGTTGCTTGGGAGTGCTGGGTGTTAATGCTGTTTTAAGGGGCCCAGTCTCTGCTCAGAAGATTCTGCAGGACTTGGTTGCTTGGGAGTGCTGGGTGTTAATGCTGTTTTAAGGGGCCCAGTCTCTGCTCAGAAGATTCTGCAGGACTTGGTTGCTTGGGAGTGCTGGGTGTTAATGCTGTTTTAAGGGGCCCAGTCTCTGCTCAGAAGATTCTGCAGGACTTGGTTGATTGGGAGTGCTGGGTGTTAATGCTGTTTTAAGGGGCCCAGTCTCTGCTCAGAAGATTCTGCAGGACTTGGTTGCTTGGGAGTGCTGGGTGTTAATGCTGTTTTAAGGGGCCCAGTCTCTGCTCAGAAGATTCTGCAGGACTTGGTTAATTGGGAGAGCTGGGTGTTAATGCTGTTTTAAGGGGCCCAGTCTCTGCTCAGAAGATTCTGCAGGACTTGGTTGCTTGGGAGTGCTGGGTGTTAATGCTGTTTTAAGGGGCCCAGTCTCTGCTCAGAAGATTCTGCAGGACTTGGTTGCTTGGGAGTGCTGGGTGTTAATGCTGTTTTAAGGGGCCCAGTCTCTGCTCAGAAGATTCTGCAGGACTTGGTTGCTTGGGAGTGCTGGGTGTTGGGTTTCTCTAATGTCATACGGTTCCTTGATAATTGTTTAGTTCTGGCAATAAGTTTATTTTTAAAATGTTTATTGCTAAAGTTTTCATATTCCGGGTAATCTTCGATCTTATTATTATTAATAATATGATTTACTCTAACATAATTATAAATCTCTCCATCAGGGGGTCCAAATTGAGATTTAGTTCGGTAAATGACTTAATTTTCCCATGTGGAATGATTTGTGATAAGCTATAAATATTGCAATTCTTCCACTTCGACAAATCCAAATCATGGGTTTACATTTGGAGATTTTTTAAAAATTCTCATAGACTCAATTGTGTTTATAACAATTATATTAGATGGTATTATACTATTATATTGTTCATTTCCAAGCCAAATTAAATTAAATAAGGATATTTTTGAATATGAATCTTCTTCCATGTCTTCCAATTAGGGTTACTTATATTACTTCCCCATTTTAGGAAGTGAGTGAACATGATAATGCCATGCAACTCTATTATATCTGGAAAATTTATACAGAGATTTTCAATTTTTCTAGTTAATACTTTATATGTAATTCTAGGTGTTTTTCCTCTCCATATAAATTTAATAAATATTTTTTTAAATTGAGAGAGAATATTAAGGGGTACTCTGAGAGGTATTGAACGGAATAAATACAGCAATTTTGGTAATACATATGCAGAGACTGTGTTTATTCGTCCTATCCTTGAAATTGCCATACCTTTCCAATTCTGGAAATTTACTTTAAAAATGGCAAGTATTACTTTATAGTTTTCTTCTATTATATTATTTAAACTTGATCTAATACAAATACCCAAATACTCTATTATCTGACTGTCCCTGTCCCTGTCCCTGTCCCAGTCCCAGTCGTATATTTTTCTCAGTTTTTCCACATAATTTGAGGGGGCATTAAAGTTTGTGTTTTTATTTGTATTCAACTTATACCCGGAAAGTTTACCGAATTTGTAAATCAATTTTAAAATGTGCGGGATAGATTCCAATGGTTTAGCTAAGGTAAGCAAGATGTCACCTGTGTACAATGTAATTTCATGATGTTCTGTTAGAATTTTCATACTGCAGATTGATTCATTCTGCCTAATTGTGGCAGCTAATGGTTCTATACTTAGAATGTACAAAAATTGAGCCAGGGGGCATGGTACCTGCCTTGTACCATTGTTAATGTTAAACCATTGGGAAATGATACCGGGGCCGATAATTCAGGCTTGTGGGGTTGGATATAATACCATGGTGCTATCTTTAAAAAAAAACAAAAAAAAAAACTGTCATGCCAAAATTCTCCAACACCAAGTCCAGGAATCTCCAACTCACCCTGTCCAAAGCTTTCTCCGCGTCTAATGCTAAAAAAGCTGACTGCTCTTTCTGTAGATTGAGATAGTTTATTATGTTTCAGATCTTACGAGTACTGTCTGCTATATCTCTTTGTAAAACAAATCCTGTTTGATCTTTATGTATAAGTTCAGGAATGATTGTCTTCATCTATCTGTCAGTATTTTAGAAAATATCTTAATGTCTGTGTTTATCAAAGATATAGGACAATAATTTGAGAGGGTGCTTGGATCCTTCCTGGGCTCGGGAATTGGGAGACTATTGTCCTGTAATAATTCCTGTGGAATAAATCTATTTATGGAAAACTCATTGAAAGTACATCATAACAATGGGGAGATTACGTTCTTAAAGGTTTTATAAAATATTGTATAGAAGCCGTCAGGTCCAGGGGCCTTACCATTTTTTAGCCAAAGTATAGTGTTTTCAATCTCTTTACTATTAATTGGTTTATTAATAAGCTCCAATTTTGATGTATTGATTTTTGGAAGATTGCATTTAGTTAAAATTTTTTTAATTGCACTATCCTTAATACTTTCATCTGTATTTCATTTCAAATTACCGTATTTATCGGCGTATAACACGCACAGGCGTATAACACGCACCTCATTTTTAGAAAGAAATTCCAGGAAATTTCCCCCCTCATGCCATAGTATTCCCCCCCTCATGCCATAGTATTCCCCCCCTCATCCCATAGTATTCCCCCCCTCATCCCATAGTGTCCCCCCCCTTTCCATAGTATTCTCCCCCCCTCCCATAGTATTCCCCCCCTCCTCCCATAGTATTCCCCCCCTCCTCCCATAGTATTCCCCCCCTCCTCCCATAGTATTCTCCCCCCTCCACCCATAGTATTCTCCCCCCTCCACTCCCATAGTATTCTCCCCCCTCCCCTCCCATAGTATTCTCCCCCCTCCCCTCCCATAGTATTCTCCCCCCTCCCCTCCCATAGTATTCTCCCCCCTCCCCTCCCATAGTATTCTCCCCCCTCCCCTCCCATAGTATTCTCCCCCTCCCCTCCCATAGTATTCTCCCCCTCCCCTCCCATAGTATTCTCCCCCCTCCCCTCCCATAGTATTCTCCCCCCTCCCCTCCCATAGTATTCTCCCCCCCTCCCCTCCCATAGTATTCTCCCCCCCTCCCCTCCCATAGTATTCTCCCCCCTCCCCTCCCATAGTATTCTCCCCCCTCCCCTCCCATAGTATTCTCCCCCCTCCCCTCCCATAGTATTCTCCCCCCTCCCCTCCCATAGTATTCTCCCCCCCTCCCCTCCCATAGTATTCTCCCCCCTCCCCTCCCATAGTATTCTCCCCCTCTCCCCTCCCATAGTATTCTCCCCCCCTCCCCTCCCATAGTATTCTCCCCTCCCCTCCCCTCCCATAGTATTCTCCCCCCTCCCCTCCCATAGTATTCTCCCCCCCTCCCATAGTATTCTCCCCCCTCCCCTCCCATAGTATTCTCCCTCCCCCCTCCCATAGTATTTCCCCCCCCCTCCCCTCCCATAGTGTACTTCCCCCCCTCCCCTCCCATAGTGTACTTCCCCCCTCCCCTCCCATAGTGTACTTCCCCCCCCTCCCCTCCCATAGTGTACTTTCCCCCCCCTCCCCTCCCATAGTGTACTTTCCCCCCTCCCCTCCCATAGTGTACTTTCCCCCCTCCCCTCCCATAGTGTACTTTCCCCCCTCCCCTCCCATAGTGTACTTTCCCCCCCTCCCCTCCCATAGTGTACTTTCCTCCCCCTCCCCTCCCATAGTGTACTTTGCTCCCCCTCCCCTCCCATAGTGTACTTTCATCCCCCTCCCCTCCCCTCCCATAGTGTACTTTCCTCCCCCTCCCCTCCCATAGTGTACTTTCCTCCCCCTCCCCTCCCATAGTGTACTTTCCTCCCCCTCCCCTCCCATAGTGTACTTTCCTCCCCCTCCCCTCCCATAGTGTACTTTCCTCCCCCTCCCCTCCCATAGCGTACTTTCCTCCCCCTCCCCTCCCATAGTGTACTTTCCTCCCCTCCCATAATTACTTACCTGTCCTGAAGCGTGGGCCGGCTTCACAGCGCGCACCGCGGTACAGGAACTTTAATTTAAGGTTCCGGTTTCCGGCGGGACTGAAAGGAAGTGTGCACACTATTGTGCACACTTCCTTTCAGTCCCGCCGGAAACCGGAACATGAAATTAAAGTTCCTGTACCGCGGTGCAAGCTGTGAAGCCGGCCCACGCTTCAGGACAGGTAAGTAATTATGGGATATCGGCGTATAACACGCACCCACGATTTTCCCCCTATTTTCAGGGGGAAAAAGTGCGTGTTATACGCCGATAAATACGGTATATAAAGAATAATAGTAATTCCTAAATGCCTCACCATTTTGTTTAGGAGATAGGAATGTTTTTGACATTTTTTGAAAAAAAAAGTATTTTATTAATACGACCCCTTTTTTTTTTCCAATTTATTTTTAAGACGTTTGTCAGATTTATTACTGTTTAAGTACCAATTTTGTTTTAATAGAACTAAGTTTCTCTCCATTTTTTCTTGGAGCTTAATTTTTATAGAATTTTGATTATTCAAAATAATTTTAGATGTAATCTAATCATTTATAGATGTAATGGAGTAAGTTTATTTAATTTTCTTGTTTAGTCAGTGAGATGTAAAGGTTTGTTAGAGGTTCTCCACTTTTCTTTTTAAGATGTGATCCAAGCTTAATAAACACACCCCGCATATAACATTGTCTCCCTATTATAATTAATCTCAATAAAATCTTTTGCCTGTTCCACTAGTTTTTCTGTCATATTTCCTTGACTGCATAATGACTAATTTAAGCACCATTTTTTTTTGTGAAAAGTATTCTATATTCACTTAGTCTTTAGAAATATAGGAGCGTGGTCTGACCATTCTATTGAGCCGATCTCTGAGGAAGAGATCATTTCCAGCATTTGTGTTTTGGTAAAAAACAGATCAATCCTAGAATACGAGTAATGAACCTTTGAAAAAAAAGTTAATTCTCTATCCCTGGGGTGGTGGATGCTCCATATATTGTATAAATAATTTTTTGCCAAAAGATCTTAGAGTAATTTTGCAGTTTTAAACTGATGTGGATCTCTAGTTCTACCGTTAGTTAACCTCTTGCCTAAGTTAACACAATTAAAGTTTCCTCTAAAAATTGATCTATTCTATTAATTAACTTTTGATGAAACTTAATTGGGCATTGGTTGGGGCTGTAA
This sequence comes from Pelobates fuscus, assembly GCF_036172605.1. Taxonomy (NCBI): domain Eukaryota; kingdom Metazoa; phylum Chordata; class Amphibia; order Anura; family Pelobatidae; genus Pelobates; species Pelobates fuscus. Next base: position 460,527,842 of record NC_086317.1, on the reverse strand, counting down.
ATATTCACTAACATATAAATCAGATCATTAATTTTACAGATTAAAATAATGAATCCATCATGATCTGCTTCCTCAAAGATTGTCTCATACTTGACTTTAGTAGAAATTATTATCACCACCCCTCTCTTCTTTGTTCCACATTCTAGATTTGCTTGATAAAAAAAAGCCAGAGTTTTCTAACGGAGTTTGTCCAGTGCGTCTCTTGAACATATGTAATATATATATTTTTTTTGTTTTATAGAATGGTACAGTTGTTCTCTTTTATGTAGGGTATTCAGACCCTGAGAATTTATTGACATAAAATTAAGTGTCATTTGCTTTTAGTTCGCCTCTTTTGTTTCTGCCTTTCGTCACTACCAACGTCATCATATTTGTTACCTGTCATGACCCAAGAAACATTCACACATAAAACATATAACATCATTCTACTTTTGTTCCACAAGGAAAGCCCTTGTAAGATCAGAAATAACATTTCCGATCTGACCTAAAATTGTCTTAGGTCACATTCAGGGTGTAAGCGGTTCAATGCTGTGGCACATTTATCAAAATTCAAACATTCCTTTATCAATGTTCCCTATATAAAGTTTTTGCTTTTCTCCCTTTCCCTCTTTCCTTTCTCCCTCAGTTCTTCTAATATGTTACATTATTTTCTTTAACTTTATCCTCACATGCTTTTTATACCATGAAGCTTTGTCAGTAAATTGCTGATTCCTCTTTATCCTGTTTTATGGAAAAAGCTTTAGTTTTTAGTATCCTTTGTACGTGTCTAAAACATTACTAATACATCTGGTCGTATCGACAAAGAAAAAAAACATTTACATATTTACATACATATATATAATTTGCTTATTTGTATATTAAATAAGGGATACAAGAAAATAAAGAATGAGGAAGATCCCTTGTAGATATGTACATTACTCTTTATAAGCTGGAACAAAACCAACAAGAGAAGTGGCAGACAGAATTAGATTAGTCAAAGATAAAATTAACAAATTAAACATAAGAATTTTTAACAACTTAGAATGACTAAAACAAAATTGGTATATAAAAAACAATAGAGTGGACAAGATGCTTACTAACAGATTAAAAAAACAACAGGCTGCAAAAAGATCTCCTAAAGATATCGGCTTAAGTTTTAATAAGTATTATAAATCACTGTATAATAGTTCTAATAGTATTAAAGAGGGGAGTTTAGAAGATTTACTGGAAGGACTACAAATACCTAAAATTACTAAAGAACAGAAAGAAATGTTAGATAAAACTATTCAGACAGGGGGCGGGGCCTGACCGCCAAGCAGCAAAGACGCATCTTGCATGAGCTCCTCACTATCATTGCCGAAAAAGCGAATTTAGCCCAAATTAACCTGAGACAAAACCCAGCTGAAGTCTCACCTACCTTAGCACGGAGCAACGAGGTACTACCGAGGACAGAAGCTGCACCGAAGCCAACGAGCGGCACACTTGGAGCCATGCGGCCCGCTGATCACCGGGCGGGAGAGACGGGCGACCTCCCAGCCCCAAGAGGCACTGAGGCACATCATGTAGAGTAGTTACCCTGCAACCCCCCCCTGTGGACCGGTGGGGGTAATCCCGGTCTAACCCTGGGGGACTACTCTGACCCACACCACACGAGGAACAGAGGGACTATAACTAAGAGTACCTCTGCCGACCCAGCCAACATGGCGGACCCCACGAGGAACCCAGACACTGCAGAATTATGGGCGGACATAGAGGTCAGACTGGACAGAGCCTTCACAACATTCTAGAGTAAACTGGAAGAGAGGCTGCAGCTCCAGGCTCAACAGCATCCAAACAAGCACTCACCTTCACCGGCGCCACCAAACAAGCAACTAAACAGACGACGGACACCTGCAATCCTGGCACGGATGAAGAGCCCAAAATGGCCGCGAGGCGGGAAATACCCAGCACACCGGCTGAGAGCAGCTCGCAAAGCACAACCACTCAAACCCAAGCCACGAACCAGTGGACCACTGGCAGTAACTGATGGAACACAAGCACAATGGGTACTCACCCCTCCAAGTACCACCGCTTAACAGCCCACAGCTTTGCCAGCCTCCCTCCACTCTTCTGGGCCCGGACTCCCACACCTTTCACAAGGGGCCCCATGAGGAAGACCCTTTATACAGACAAGGACCCTCTACTATATACATTTACTGTATTTTCATGTATTGTCCTGTTGTGCTTTCAACCTTACTATAATAGACCACACCAAGCCTGCATGTTCACTAAAGGAAAGGCTTGCAACACACACATCAAGCTACTGATGCACACATATAACACACTGATTACAACCTACTTGTAGCTGCAGCTTTGGTGGCTTACACACTTTGATATAACTAACAGACCTCACCTGACTGTGCTATGGTTCTCTAGAGTCGTGAATTGAAAAGCGTAGCAACAGCTTAAGTATATGTCGCCACGCATACTCAAACTTGCTGTCACATTTGGTGGAGCCGACAACTAAGTCAGTCACCATAGCATGATTACTACACATCATTGTTTCGCTCACCCACTGACACTTCTTATGATGATGTTATCTACTACTGCTATTATTTATTATAAGCGTTGACCTAGCGTTTTAGTTCAAAAGATTAGTGAGTTATATTTAGACTTTCAGTGAATCTATACAGTATTACATAACCAGATACAGCCCTGATTTAAAATGTGCTCATACTACAACTACTATAGCATAGGTGACCTCGCAATGTTAAGCATCCAATATCTGTATTTGCGTTTATGTTTTATTTTATTTCATCTAACCCTACAAGGACAAAATAACTGTCTAGTTAAGCATGTTAAATATAAAAATTGTGCAAATTATCATGCCACTGTCTAACTTGTATGAAACTTGAAATACGCTGTTGTGGCGTCTATCGATATATTGTGACCACCTGCACACCAAAATAAAGAATTCAAAAAAAAAACATAAAAAAAAATCAGACTAATGAAGTTATTGAAGCAATTGAAGCAGTTTGGGTTTGGTGCCCATTTTTACAAAATTGTTCAAGAAAGAATAGCCCCCAAAGGACTTTGGCCTTTAACAAATTTACTCAATTAAAGAAATGGCCGAGGGGATTTCTAGCAGCTAATATTCTCCCAATCCAAAAGCCTAATAAAGACCCAGCTTATGTAAAAAACTATAGGCCTATAGCCCTTATAAACGTAGATGCTAAGGTTTATGCATCAATCATGGCGGGTAGTCTTAAGCAGGTTATAACATGTATTTTTTAAGTGATCAAATAGGATTTGTCCCCGGTCGAAACTCTACTAGTAATATCCGAAGAATAATTGACATATTGGATTTGGCAAATAAACAACAAAAATAATTTGTTATTATTGCTTTAGATGCTGAAAAAGCATCTAATTGGGGGTACATGATGCAGAGCTTGGAATTGTTCAGCTTTGGATCCTTTTTTGTAGCGCAATAAAAGCCATCGTGTAAAACATACATGCTGAATTGTTCGATCTGGGAAATGGGACAAGACAGGGATGCCCACTCTCCTCATTGCTGTATATTATAACAATAAAGATCTTGGCAATTAAAATAAGAGCAGAGGGGAACATCCAGAGGTGTTCTGTTTCCCAAAGGTAATACAAGCTCGGCATGTATGCTGATGATATTCTTTTGACTCTTACAGATATAGAAAATTCTCTACCCGCTCTGATGGAAGTGATTGCTCAGTACTTAAACCTATCTAACTACAAACTAAATATGAATAAAACCATAATTATGGCCATCAATGTAGAGGAAAAAAAAAGAGAAAGTTGCGACAACAATACGACTGTGTCTGTGCAGACAAAAAGTTTACCTATTTGGGAATCAAAATTGCACAGAGGTCTCAGACATTTTAGCATTAAATTCCATGGCTGAATTAAAGGAGATGAACTATGTTTTAAAGGGGTGAAAGAACAAACAATTATCATGGGTTGGCAGAATAAATGCTGTTAAAGCATATATTACACCTAAATGGTTACCTATTAGACCTATTAGGCATCTCCCAATGCAAATACCCAAGTGTTGGCTAAGTCTGGCCCAGAGGAGTATCTCCTTATATGTGTGGCAGGGGAAAAAACCTACTTTAAGCATTACAAGATTGGCTCAGAAAGCAAAAGATGTATTGCTAGGCTTACCAATTCTGAAGAATTATTACCTTGCCAATGTGATAGGCTATATTTACTGTATGCAGACCCCACAGGCAACCAAAGAAAGCTGGTACCAAATAGAGTCTGACTTAATTCAACAAGGAGATCTCTCAATTTTGATCTGGGAGACCCAATTTCACAATGGGGAAGATCTAGCGGTTAAAAGTTGTATCATAGGATATCCCATTAAGGTTTGGAAACAAATAAAAAAGATTATGGGAGCTCAGGATAAAATTATCGATTCCATTAGTATTGGTAAAATATAAATAAATATCCAAGATCTTAAATTAGATAATTGGGGGAAAGCAGGCATTGTCAACGTGGCCAATCTATATAATAAAAGGATATTGAAAACTTTCTTTATGTTATATATAGAATATAACTTACCCACAAGGGATATTTTTTTACATTTTTTAAGAATTAAGGGCTTCTTACTAAAACCATGTTTAAAGCTGAGCATCAAATAATGAGATCATTGAGAAAAATATTTTGTGAGCAATCGGTCCCTAAAGTCATTTCCAAAGCATACTTACTAATAGCCTTTATTCAACAAGAGGATAATCATAAGATGATAAATACATGGTCGAAGCTCTTACATATTGATATATCAAGGGAAAATGGTTAGAGGCTGTAAGGAGGTATAACAGAGATATCCATTGTGTAAATATCATTGAAAACAATATAAAGTAATACATTTTTGGTATCTGGATCCCACAAAAGCAGCAAAGTTCTCTTCCAACTTAAATAGTAATTGCTGGCGATGCAACAAATCGGGTGGAGATTACTTACATATGTGGTGGAGATGTAAAGTAGCAGCTTATCATTGGAATATTGCATTTGAAAAACTACAGATTCTGGGGAAATTTAAGATTGAAAAAAAAAACAGAAATAGTGATTTTGCACTTAAATTGGCCAAATCTATCACAAAAAGAAGCACTTATGGCAACTCATATTTCTTCTAGCTCGGCATTGGAAATTAAAACGTTACAATAAGTTGGCTGAGTTTGAAGAGTCAAATTATTTTTCAGTGTAAAATGGAAAGTGGACTCAAATGGCTCAACATGAAGTCTAAGATAAATAGCACATACATCCAGGGATGGATAGATAAATGGATAGCTATATAATAATTAGATTTTTTTTAAAGTTGTGTATATTTGATTAATAGAGAAAAACAGAAAATGATTATAATCTTAACTAATTGCTTGATAATAATATTCCCTCCCCCCGGTGACTAGGTGTTTTTTTTTTTTTTTTTTGTTATTGTATATATGCTGACAGAATGACTTAAGAAGCTCGTTTGGAATGGAATATCGCTGAATATATCCTTGCAAATTGAACCTTAACTAAAGGAAGGGACTAATGGGGACATTAATAATAGTTTGAATCTCTGAAATGTTGTATTGTCATTTTTTTTGTATTTGTTAAAATTGCCAATAAAGAATACTAAAGTAAAAAAAAAAAAGTAACTGCATGAAGTACCATAAACTAATTACAGGGATGGAAGAGAGGAGAAATATCTGTCTCCTGCCAATATTAAAATTAAAGGGACGCTATAGGCACAAAACAGCTTTCCCTACTTAGGATAGCAACTTAGTGCGCCGTTTAGTATATGACTTCCTTAATTTAATACCCTGATGTGGGGTTCCCTTATTTTGTATACTAAATTAAGGCTCTGTTTACTAGATGGTTGCTTCTGTCTTTAGTGGTAATTGATGCTTCTAAATGGCAGTTGTGAATGAAGCCAACTTACAGAGCAGCCATCTTAGGTATATGCCAAATTCTGCCTCTTGAACTGTTTTTTTTCTAAATCTATATGAAGTATTGCAAGACCCAAGCAAGACATGATTTTTTATTATATCCTAATTTATAACCAATACCTGTATGTCGTAAATGATGAAAAGGTAAACTGTAAAAACGGATAGCATTCAAAATGTATCTTAACCCCTTAATGACACAACTTCTGGAATAAAAGGGAATCATGACGGAATATATCCGTCGTCTGTCCTTAAGGGGTTAAAGTGCATTCCGTATATACAATTCTTGTTTTGCCTTATTGGACGTGCTTTTCATTTTTAGTGAAAGGGTTAATATTTTAGTTTGCCAGGGGACAAGCCTACTGCCTTTTGGAAAGGTCACATTTGGTGGTCTTGTATCTTTATTCAAAACAATTAACTAGATAACTGTGTAATCAAAATGAAAGTTTTTATGAGTATAATTTCTGTTGAACATAATAACGTCCAATCCGATTTATTGCTTACATAATCTGATTTTTTTTTTCTACAGACAATGTACGATCTACATTATTAGAGTCTGTTAAATATACCCCAAAGTATTATTCAGGAGGAAAGTTTTCATTATCATTTGAGTCATATCACAACAAACCCATTATGAATGTAGATGAGTTATACACATCGCATCTTTCTAGATACAAATTACCTTGCATTTTAATGACTTGCAGTTTATATCGAAAGTGAGCAACTGAGGAAAGGTATTTATTTTACATAAGATCTTGTACAGAATGCAGCACACAATAAGTAATTTCATAAAGTATTCTAGAGATCCCATTTTATTTTGATGGCTATGGCTTTCAATTCAATCAAATGACTATCCTTCAATATACTTGTATTACCATACATTTATCAGTTCATTTAAAAAATTAAACCTCAAAGGCATTAGATGCGCCTGCTTTTAAAAGACAAGCTTACCGAACTTAACCAGAGTTGATAAAAATTGGTAAATTACAAGTTAATTTTTAAAAACTCCTTACACTATCCCAGAATCTTAGTCCTAATGGCTTAAGGCACCACTGAATAGCCCTAAGGATTAACGGGTGACTAAAGTCGCCAAGAACAATTGTCAGTGGTCCTGGTGCAGTGATCTTGTCATTTTAACCCTTCCATGTAAGGCTGCCATTTTGTAGAAATAGCAATGTTTACACTTAAAAACACCTGTGAAAACACCTGTAGCTGCTTCCTTCCTTTCTCAAAAGTATATAAAACAGGGATTCTCAACCCAGGCCTCAAGGACCCCCTAACAGTCCAGGATTTAGGATTACCTGGGTCTGTCTAAGGTGTTTAGAAAAAAGAAAAAAAAAACTCCTTGGACTCTAATGTGTTTTTTTTTTACTTTTTCTAAACACCTTTTACACACCCAGGTAATATAAAAGGTACACCATAGCATGTGTCTGTATTCAGGTAGGAATATAAAAGGTACACCATAGCATGTGTCTGTATTCAGGTAGGAATATAAAAGGTACACCATAGCATGTGTCTGTATTCAGGTAGGAATATAAAAGGTACACCATAGCATGTGTCTGTATTCAGGTAGGAATATAAAAGGTACACCGTAGCATGTGTCTGTATTCAGGTAGGAATATAAAAGGTACACCATAGCATGTGTCTGTATTCAGGTAGGAATATAAAAGGTACACCATAGCATGTGTCTGTATTCAGGTAGGAATATAAAAGGTACACCATAGCATGTGTCTGTATTCAGGTAGGAATATAAAAGGTACACCATAGCATGTGTCTGTATTCAGGTAGGAATATAAAAGGTACACCATAGCATGTGTCTGTATTCAGGTAGGAATATAAAAGGCACACCATAGCATGTGTCTGTATTCAGGTAGGAATATAAAAGGTACACCATAGCATGTGTCTGTATTCAGGTAGGAATATAAAAGGTACACCATAGCATGTGTCTGTATTCAGGTAGGAATATAAAAGGTACACCATAGCATGTGTCTGTATTCAGGTAGGAATATAAAAGGTACACCATAGCATGTGTCTGTATTCAGGTAGGAATATAAAAGGTACACCATAGCATGTGTCTGTATTCAGGTAGGAATATAAAAGGTACACCATAGCATGTGTCTGTATTCAGGTAGGAATATAAAAGGCACACCATAGCATGTGTCTGTATTCAGGTAGGAATATAAAAGGTACACCATAGCATGTGTCTGTATTCAGGTAGGAATATAAAAGGTACACCATAGCATGTGTCTGTATTCAGGTAGGAATATAAAAGGTACACCATAGCATGTGTCTGTATTCAGGTAGGAATATAAAAGGTACACCATAGCATGTGTCTGTATTCAGGTAGGAATATAAAAGGCACACCATAGCATGTGTCTGTATTCAGGTAGGAATATAAAAGGTACACCATAGCATGTGTCTGTATTCAGGTAGGAATATAAAAGGTACACCATAGCATGTGTCTGTATTCAGGTAGGAATATAAAAGGTACACCATAGCATGTGTCTGTATTCAGGTAGGAATATAAAAGGTACACCATAGCATGTGTCTGTATTCAGGTAGGAATATAAAAGGTACACCATAGCATGTGTCTGTATTCAGGTAGGAATATAAAAGGTACACCATAGCATGTGTCTGTATTCAGGTAGGAATATAAAAGGTACACCATAGCATGTGTCTGTATTCAGGTAGGAATATAAAAGGTACACCATAGCATGTGTCTGTATTCAGGTAGGAATATAAAAGGTACACCATAGCATGTGTCTGTATTCAGGTAGGAATATAAAAGGTACACCATAGCATGTGTCTGTATTCAGGTAGGAATATAAAAGGCACACCATAGCATGTGTCTGTATTCAGGTAGGAATATAAAAGGTACACCATAGCATGTGTCTGTATTCAGGTAGGAATATAAAAGGTACACCATAGCATGTGTCTGTATTCAGGTAGGAATATAAAAGGTACACCATAGCATGTGTCTGTATTCAGGTAGGAATATAAAAGGCACACCATAGCATGTGTCTGTATTCAGGTAGGAATATAAAAGGTACACCATAGCATGTGTCTGTATTCAGGTAGGAATATAAAAGGTACACCGTAGCATGTGTCTGTATTCAGGTAGGAATATAAAAGGTACACCATAGCATGTGTCTGTATTCAGGTAGGAATATAAAAGGTACACCATAGCATGTGTCTGTATTCAGGTAGGAATATAAAAGGCACACCATAGCATGTGTCTGTATTCAGGTAGGAATATAAAAGGTACACCATAGCATGTGTCTGTATTCAGGTAGGAATATAAAAGGTACACCATAGCATGTGTCTGTATTCAGGTAGGAATATAAAAGGTACACCGTAGCATGTGTCTGTATTCAGGTAGGAATATAAAAGGTACACCATAGCATGTGTCTGTATTCAGGTAGGAATATAAAAGGTACACCATAGCATGTGTCTGTATTCAGGTAGGAATATAAAAGGTACACCGTAGCATGTGTCTGTATTCAGGTAGGAATATAAAAGGTACACCATAGCATGTGTCTGTATTCAGGTAGGAATATAAAAGGTACACCATAGCATGTGTCTGTATTCAGGTAGGAATATAAAAGGTACACCATAGCATGTGTCTGTATTCAGGTAGGAATATAAAAGGTACACCATAGCATGTGTCTGTATTCAGGTAGGAATATAAAAGGCACACCATAGCATGTGTCTGTATTCAGGTAGGAATATAAAAGGTACACCATAGCATGTGTCTGTATTCAGGTAGGAATATAAAAGGTACACCATAGCATGTGTCTGTATTCAGGTAGGAATATAAAAGGTACACCATAGCATGTGTCTGTATTCAGGTAGGAATATAAAAGGTACACCATAGCATGTGTCTGTATTCAGGTAGGAATATAAAAGGTACACCATAGCATGTGTCTGTATTCAGGTAGGAATATAAAAGGTACACCATAGCATGTGTCTGTATTCAGGTAGGAATATAAAAGGTACACCATAGCATGTGTCTGTATTCAGGTAGGAATATAAAAGGTACACCATAGCATGTGTCTGTATTCAGGTAGGAATATAAAAGGTACACCATAGCATGTGTCTGTATTCAGGTAGGAATATAAAAGGTACACCATAGCATGTGTCTGTATTCAGGTAGGAATATAAAAGGTACACCATAGCATGTGTCTGTATTCAGGTAGGAATATAAAAGGCACACCATAGCATGTGTCTGTATTCAGGTAGGAATATAAAAGGTACACCATAGCATGTGTCTGTATTCAGGTAGGAATATAAAAGGTACACCATAGCATGTGTCTGTATTCAGGTAGGAATATAAAAGGTACACCATAGCATGTGTCTGTATTCAGGTAGGAATATAAAAGGCACACCATAGCATGTGTCTGTATTCAGGTAGGAATATAAAAGGAACACCATAGCATGTGTCTGTATTCAGGTAGGAATATAAAAGGTACACCGTAGCATGTGTCTGTATTCAGGTAGGAATATAAAAGGCACACCATAGCATGTGTCTGTATTCAGGTAGGAATATAAAAGGTACACCATAGCATGTGTCTGTATTCAGGTAGGAATATAAAAGGTACACCATAGCATGTGTCTGTATTCAGGTAGGAATATAAAAGGTACACCGTAGCATGTGTCTGTATTCAGGTAGGAATATAAAAGGTACACCATAGCATGTGTCTGTATTCAGGTAGGAATATAAAAGGTACACCATAGCATGTGTCTGTATTCAGGTAGGAATATAAAAGGTACACCATAGCATGTGTCTGTATTCAGGTAGGAATATAAAAGGTACACCATAGCATGTGTCTGTATTCAGGTAGGAATATAAAAGGTACACCGTAGCATGTGTCTGTATTCAGGTAGGAATATAAAAGGTACACCATAGCATGTGTCTGTATTCAGGTAGGAATATAAAAGGTACACCATAGCATGTGTCTGTATTCAGGTAGGAATATAAAAGGTACACCGTAGCATGTGTCTGTATTCAGGTAGGAATATAAAAGGTACACCGTAGCATGTGTCTGTATTCAGGTAGGAATATAAAAGGTACACCATAGCATGTGTCTGTATTCAGGTAGGAATATAAAAGGTACACCATAGCATGTGTCTGTATTCAGGTAGGAATATAAAAGGTACACCATAGCATGTGTCTGTATTCAGGTAGGAATATAAAAGGTACACCGTAGCATGTGTCTGTATTCAGGTAGGAATATAAAAGGTACACCATAGCATGTGTCTGTATTCAGGTAGGAATATAAAAGGTACACCATAGCATGTGTCTGTATTCAGGTAGGAATATAAAAGGTACACCATAGCATGTGTCTGTATTCAGGTAGGAATATAAAAGGTACACCATAGCATGTGTCTGTATTCAGGTAGGAATATAAAAGGTACACCGTAGCATGTGTCTGTATTCAGGTAGGAATATAAAAGGTACACCGTAGCATGTGTCTGTATTCAGGTAGGAATATAAAAGGTACACCATAGCATGTGTCTGTATTCAGGTAGGAATATAAAAGGTACACCGTAGCATGTGTCTGTATTCAGGTAGGAATATAAAAGGTACACCATAGCATGTGTCTGTATTCAGGTAGGAATATAAAAGGTACACCATAGCATGTGTCTGTATTCAGGTAGGAATATAAAAGGTACACCGTAGCATGTGTCTGTATTCAGGTAGGAATATAAAAGGTACACCGTAGCATGTGTCTGTATTCAGGTAGGAATATAAAAGGTACACCATAGCATGTGTCTGTATTCAGGTAGGAATATAAAAGGTACACCGTAGCATGTGTCTGTATTCAGGTAGGAATATAAAAGGTACACCATAGCATGTGTCTGTATTCAGGTAGGAATATAAAAGGTACACCATAGCATGTGTCTGTATTCAGGTAGGAATATAAAAGGTACACCGTAGCATGTGTCTGTATTCAGGTAGGAATATAAAAAGTACACCATAGCATGTGTCTGTATTCAGGTAGGAATATAAAAGGTACACCATAGCATGTGTCTGTATTCAGGTAGGAATATAAAAGGTACACCATAGCATGTGTCTGTATTCAGGTAGGAATATAAAAGGTACACCATAGCATGTGTCTGTATTCAGGTAGGAATATAGTAGATAGGAATAAGAAATAATGTCTTGTAAAAATAAAATAAAAAAAAATAAGTAAAATAAAAAATTCAATTAATTTATGAAGGACCATGATAAGTCCATTTAAATAAATATCAGCATATAGAATATATACTAACCTGAGCCTTCATTAGACTTGCAGAAGCTTTGCTTGTAAGTTCTAACCCCTTCTTACATACTAACCGCAAGTTAGTTGGTCGAGCATTTGATTATGAACACAATTATCTCCATTCACTTTCTGCGTATAATGTTACCTGCGGCTGTTCCTGAAGTTTTGTGTTCACAGGCCTACTTGCATCATATTCAAAAACACATTCCGTACACATGGGAGGAAGGCTGAATAGACATAGCATTTCCTAACCTTCTTACACTTGCATTGTTCTGTGTTTGCTGATCAGTGCCATATGAAATACTATTGACTAATGTTGGCTTTGTCAAAAACTATATGTATTTCTGGTTCTAAAATTTAGCTCTGTATTTTACTACCCTCTACTGTCGTACACTTAACCTTATTTTGACTTCCACTCAACGGAGGTATCTTCTGTTTTGACTCAATTTAGGTATCTTCTGTTAAAGGGACACTCCAGACCCCTAAAGCACTTTAGCTTGTTGAAGTGCTTCATATATAAAGAGTTTATCCTCTTTTTCCATCTTACAAAAAGTACAGATTTCAATAGAGATTGACACTTTTAGAAAAGACCTTGTTACACCCCCTGGCTGTCAATCAGGCAACCATTACTTCCCGGGTGCTTAGCTCAATGAAGTTAAACTCAATAGGTAGGTCATTGCCTAGTGCACCTGCCTTGCAAGTTTTGAGTTGAATTGGGAAGTCTGTGATTGGATAGCCACACACAGTCTGGGTGGAGTTAGAAGGGAAGGGCTTGCAAAGGCTTTAGACAAGAGATCTGCAGCTTTTAAAAGCTGACTTTAAATATACCTTCAATGAAAAAAATGCATAATCAAATGCATGTTTTCATTGGGGATATGTCGACAAAACTGTGATTTTTATTATTATTAAAAAAATTTTATATGAACTTTAAGTTTGCCTGTTTCCCATGGATCTATAATACATTTTATCCACTTCTGCATAAATGTTGTTTTATTTTGCAAAGACCCCTGAAACTGTCCCCTGCAGATGCCACCGTCTTCATGCCGCTTTCCTCTTCAGTTCCTGATTCTTCATTTGCCAGGAGCCATATCAGTGCTGTGTTCCCATGCACGCACAAAAGTACAACACTGATGTTTATGAAGTATCCCGCAAGACCATGGGATCCTCCATGGGTAGTCTGAATCTTACATCCGTCATTTGGAGTGGGCAAACGTTGCAAAAAGGCAGGGCTCGAGTCCTGCAGGAACGCATGGGAACGGGTTCCTGCACTTTTTCCAAAGCAGGAACGCCGTTCCCGTTACCAGGCCTGCAGGACCTGCCCTGCTACCTGCACATAGGGCCCATCACACACTGTGTTTCCTCTCCGGCTCTAACTCTTGCGAGACCCGCGTCTGTCAGAGCGTTGCCACGGGTTACCATGGCAACGCTCCGCACAGGCGAGTCTCGCGAGAGTAGAGCTGGAGAGGAAACACAGTGTGTGATGGGCCCTGTGTGCAGCGGCTGGCTCCCCCACCGGACCACCCGGCGATCTCCCCCCTCCCTGACAAGGTAAGAAGCAGGGAGGGGGGAATAAAGTGAACAAATATAGACACATAAAGTAAAAAAAAAAATACTCCCCCCCATCATCCAGCACACACACATCATCCAGCACACACACACACACACATCATCCAGCACACACACACACACACCATCCAGCACACACACACACACACACCATCCAGCACACACACACATCATCCAGCATACACACCCATCATCCATCACACACACACACACACACACACACACATCATCCAGCACACACACACACACACACACACACACATCATCCAGCACACACACACATCATCCAGCACACACACACATCATCCAGCACACACACACATCATCCAGCACACACACACACACACACACACCATCCAGCACACACACACACATCATCCAGCACACACACACACACCATCCAGCAAACACACACACACACACATCATCCAGCACACACACACACACACCATCCAGCACACACACACACACCATCCAGCACACACACACATCATCCAGCACACACACACATCATCCAGCACACACACACACCATCCAGCACACACACACACACACACATCCAGCACACACACACACACACACACACACCATTCAGCACACACACACACACACACACACACACCATCCAGCATACACACACATCATCCAGCACACACACACACACCATCCAGCACACACACACACACATCATCCAGCACACACACACATACCATCCAGCACACACACACACACACACACACATCATCCAGCACACACACACCATCCAGCACACACACACACACACACCATCCAGCACACACACACATCATCCAGCACACACACACACATCATCCAGCACACACACACACACACACACACACACACACCATCCAGCACACACACACACACACATCATCCAGCACACACACACACACACACCATCCAGCACACACACACACGCACACCATCCAGCACACGCACACCATCCAACACACACACACCATCCAACACACACAATCATCCAACACACACAATCATCCAACACACATACACACACTATCCAGCACACATCATCCAACACACACACACACACACACACACATAATACAACACACACACACACACACATAATCCAGCACACACACACACACATCATCCAGCACACACACTTCATCCAGCACACACTGCATTCATTATACACAATCTGCACTTACAACAAACACACTACATTCATTATACACACTATGCACTCATTACAAAGACACTACATTCACTATACACACTCTGCACTCATTACAAAGACACTACATTCACTATACACACTATGCACTCATTATACACACTCTGCACTCACTACAAACACACTACATTCACTACACACACTGCATTCATTATACACACTCTGCACTCACTACAGACACACAACATTCACTATACACACTGAATTCACTACACACACTGCATTCACTATACACACTGCATTCATTATACACACTGCATTCACTACAAACACACTCACACTACATACGCTGCATTCATTATACACACTCTGCACTCACTACAAATACATTGCATTCATTATACACACTCTGCACTCACTACAAACTACATTCATTATACACACTCTGCACTCATTACAAAGACACTACATTCACTATACACACTATGCACTCATTATACACACTCTGCACTCACTACAAACACACTACATTCACTACACACACTGCATTCATTATACACACTCTGCACTCACTACAGACACACTACATTCACTATACACACTGAATTCACTATACACACTGCATTCATTATACACACTGCATTCATTATACACACTCTGCATTCACTACAAACACACTCACACAACATACGCTGCATTCATTATACACACTCTGCACTCACTACAAATACATTGCATTCATTATACACACTCTGCACTCACTACAAACTACATTCATTATACACACTCTGCACTCACTACAAACTACATTCATTATACACACTCTGCACTCACTACAAACACACTACATTCATTATACACACACTGCACTCACTACAAACACACTACATTCATTATACACACTCCACACTCACTACATACACACTACATTCATTATACACACTGCACTCACTACAAACACACTACATTCATTATACACACTGCACTCACTACAAACACACTACATTCATTATACGCACGCATTACAAACACATTACATTCACTATACACACTCTGCACTCACTACAAACACACTACATTCACTATACACACTTTGCACTCACTACACACACTACATTCATTATACACATTCTGCACTCACTACAAACACACTACATTTATTATACACACTCTGCACTCACTACAAACATACTGCATTCATTATACACACTGCACTCACTACACACACTACATTCATTATACACACTGCACTCACTACACACACTACATTCATTATACACACTGCACTCACTACAAACACACTACATTCACTATACACACGTTGCACTCACTACAAACACACTACATTCACTATACACACGTTGCACTCACTACACACACTACATTCATTATACACATTCTGCACTCACTACAAACACACTACATTTATTATACACACTCTGCACTCACTACAAACATACTACATTCATTATACACACTGCACTCACTACACACACTACATTCATTATACACACTGCACTCACTACAAATAGACTGCATTCATTATACACACTCTGCACTCACTACATACACACTACATTCATTATACACACTGCACTCACTACACACACTACATTCATTATACACACTGCACTCACTACAAACATACTACATTCATTATACACACTGCACTCACTACAAATAGACTACATTCATTATACACACTCTGCACTCACTACACACACACTACATTCGTTATACACAATCTACACTCACTACAAACACACAGCATTCATTATACACACTCTGCACTCACTACAAACACACTACATTTATTATACACACTGCACTCACTACAAACACACTACATTTCTTATTCATACTCTGCATTCACTACAAACACACTACATTCATTATACACACCCTGCACTGCACTATATGCATAGGAGTGTCATTTTTTTTTAAGGGGAGGGGGGGGGGGGACTCTTGGGTGAGTTCCCACACTTTTTTTCCCAGGACTTGACCCCTGCAAAAAGGTGTAGCTCCACCTTTTGGTGTAGCTCCACCAATACTGAAAATAATGTCTGATCCACTATAGCATATCTGATGTTCAAGGCAACCATTGCTTTGAAAAGTAGGTTTTCTCCTTATCTTCTTACAAACTTTGTATGAACAACGTCAAATGTTTCATTAGTATTTTTCCTTTTTTTTGTAAATCTTATTCGTTTGCATTTTTCAATTAAATCAATTAATGGTCTGAATTAAAATAGAGTTTTGGTAGCCAAATGATAATATCTGACTTTCAGCCTTTATCACACAACAGGTGTCACAATTCTAATTCACAAAGTATTTTTTTTCTACTAACGCCATAAAAATCTGAAAACATTATCATCTTAAAATCGGACCTAGACTATTGCTTCAATGCTAATCTTAGCAATCTGAGTGTTATAAAAAATTATCGGAATGTTGGGATCATGGTAATGTCATTAATGGCTCGTTGATGGTTCTTAAAGTGTCCACAAATACTGGATATAAGATTGTGATTTCTCTAAATGTGCTCAAAACTATTTACAAACAATTGCAGACATTACTGAAGTAGGACATGTTGATACATTTTTATGCTTTCCACTATAAAGGTATAGTTTTATAGATATGGCAGTTTCAAACTGAATGATTGATTAACTAATTACAAAAAGGAGTATATTGTGGATAAAGTTGGCAACGTTAATATGCAATATTGGCAGAGTTGCGGTATAATCGCACCTTCTCAAATGTTTAAGTTTATTGAGTATACAAACAGCGTTATCCTGCTTATAAACTCTGTGACTGATAAGTCATATCTTTATGGCAAAATCATAAGTAAACAAAAAGCATTAAAAATAGTATCGAGCGTAGGTGTAAAAGCAACACTCAGAACATGCATTAATTAAATGCTATTTCCATCAATAGCACATTAAGCTTTTAACATATGAAAAGAAAACTTTCTAAAGGAAAAAATTGTGCATTGTGAGAACTTATATAAAAAAAAATCTCTGTTTTAAAGTGAAGCAGAAAAGCGTTTATAAATCCTTAAAGCAAAAGAAAAAGCAATATAAATAATTCTCTAACTTATAACAGAAATACCAGAAAATACCATGTGCAGGTTTTATGGTGTTTTAGAAAGGTGACTGTAGGGCTTGCACATTAATTGTTGTACTCGTGTGAGAGCAAAGCATACAAATATGTGTGTTTTACTGAAGTAAAAGCTAGCAGTGTTATGAAACGCACAGTTAATATTCCATTCAGAACAATTTTGTTTGATTCCTCACACTTTTTAAATTGTATTCATATTAACTTATGTTTAATATATAAATATGTGATGTGAAATGAAAGCCCTATTTCTCTTGAACAGTGGTGGAAATACCTCCGGTGCCTATAGTGCTGCTGCACCAGGGCTCCAGAAGCTCAAGGGGCCCATTGATTGTTTAATGCACTTAGGGCATCCCAATGGCCAACTTTGGTCAGATACCCCGGCCCTAACAGCATTACCAGGCCCCCTTCAGGGTGTATCCTATATCGGACTACTTGTTCCTTCACTTATGAGTTGACCAATTTAGGTCTGCATACATGTCTATCATCTATATATTATTCTATTGGCTCTCAGCACTTGACCATGAGGAATATTATACTAAGGGCAATGTCATATTCAATTGTTGGTTTCCCGGCTGTTATGGTTTCTCAGCCTGGGGTTTACTGCTTTGGATTACCCCATATATTCCAATTTCCTTTTCTTTCTATGGTTTCTTAATGATTAACTATAAGCTGATTAATACGAGAGTCGCTGGTTAACACCATACAGATCCTTCTTTACTCTACAATTTCTGCCTATGATCCATTACGCTGCCTTAGGACCAGTCTGCTATTCTTTATCTACATGTATTGTTATATATTGGATACTATATCAGACTTTCCTAGCTCCTAGCAGCTCATAAGACTTAGCTGGGTGCTTTCAATTTGTATGCATTTTTGCAACATAGTATCAGGTTATGTTCACCTGCTTTCTAGTCTGTTTCCAAGCTGGGAGATTTGCACTATCTATATAGGATCTATATGCTTGTCCAATTGTATTTATTTTAAATTTTTTCACTGTTTTGCACTGTTTTTTTGTGTCATCCTTATAGGGATTTAATAAAGTTGTGAATTATACATTTTTAAGGTTTTCTCATTCCAATGTTGGACTAGACTTTAATAAGGGTAATAGGATTGGTATTGGCTTGTTTCTTACTAGTCTGTACTAATCTTCTTAGCAATTTCTATGTTGGGTTATGCCCTAATTACCCCACAACCATTACAGACTCTGTGTTAGATTCTCTTTCATCGTGTTTATATATTTATCCAAGATATAAGATAAGGCTAGGGACTAATGAAAGTATTTAGAAAATTTAACAGAATAGATGGGCCAAGGGGGCATGGCTTGACCGCCGACTGCCTAAGCTGAGAGCTCCACACCCAAAGCTCCAAATATACCCTGCAAAACACAAAGTATCCCGGCAAAGGCAACACTGAACATTCTAGAATGGGAGAACACACTGGCACCGATGGCGAGCCGCAAATCCAGTAAAAAACCCAGAGAGGGAAACCCGTGGATCACACACATGCTGACAGTACAGAGGCCTAATGCACCCAAAGATGGCGGCGGCTCTGTGTGGCCGGCCTCCCCAGGCTCCCTAGGCTCCCCAGGCTCAATGGACTCCGAATACTTACCATAGATGGAGTCACAGGGAGCAATCCTCCAGTCCCTGTCAGAAGTCAAGTGCTTTCTGGCGGCCGAGATTGAACGCTCAGGTAAGGCGGTTAAGGCCGAAATACAGGTGGTAGGCCAGTGTACAGAGGCTCTGGAATGGAGGATGGACCACATGGTGACAGCCCACAATAAAGCAGCCACAGTCACAAACAATTTACTCACCAGAGTGACAGAGCTGGAAACAGAACTGAAAGATGCATCCAACAGATCCAGACGTAACAATCTGCGGATCAAAGACCTCCCTGAGAGTGTAAAAGACTCTGATCTTCAGTCATTATCAACTACACTGTTCAAAGCACATACCGAAGCACCTCTGGACTATTGGTAAGGCACACAGAGCACTGAGGGCTAGATGCCCTCATGTGCCCCCCCCAGAGAAGCAGTAGCAACCATGACCATGCCTATGAAGGCCACCCACTACATCTGTACCTGGACATTGCCCCAGCTACACTGGCAAGAAGTTGGTAGTGGAAACCAATAGCGGATCTTGAAAGGGAAAAAGGCTACAACTTCGCCTGGGGACACCCCTTTAAAATGCTGATATTTAATGGCCTGCCGTGTTGCTACCGTCCGCCGACCCAAAAACCTTTCTCAGGGGAAAGGCATCAAAGTCCCACGCATTGTAAATTGCCAACATACACAATGGGAGCAAATAACACCCACACCAGTACACCATAATACGGACCCTGAGGAAGAGGACACCAATGGAGGAGGAATCCCACACTAGTATACTGGTGGAATCCTCGATAGGGGTACTCACAGTTAACAGCTGATAGATAACACCCCTACAACTGGTTACAACTAGGGTGAATTAAACCGTGATCAGTATAGCAATGCTACATAAAGTTAATACCTATAACGGTATGTACAATGTCATAACAATTGATGCTATGTTGGGGAATGTTATAAGCTTACGACAGTCAGGGTAATAGCATCAGGGGCTTCAGGGGAGGGGACGGCGAAGGACCGACGGGGTAAATAACACATAGACTACCAAGGCAAGGCCGTGGATGCAAAGACAGAGTATCACTTCTATAAACAAACATATGTCCGCATTACTGAACGGAACTGATCCAGTCCAATCATATAACAGCCACCAAACTATGGATACACTATCACACCAACACACCCATGACATAACCTAAAAGGCCTACTTGAAGGCAATGTCAGCTGCATATACAACACGTCACCTCACCATCACACTACTGACAGGACATAGAGGGACAAAGTCAGAAACTAACTGGGGAATTGACTGCCACAAGCAACAGCAAAGGTTCAGTATTAGAAATGAGTCACTTCTCAAGTTTATTAGTTAATGTTAACCGTTATTTGCTAATATTGTGAAATGTTTACCATGTGAAGAGTAGCACTTGGGGACACTTTTAAATGACAATTTATCCTGAGCTGTGAATGGGTGCTTGGTGGCTGGATATCCTTTCCGCGGAGCGGATAGTCACCCCCGATAGGCCTGGCGTAGTATAAGACCAGGTGACTAATATTGTTCCACCAATTCGGCAGTGGTACTCCCTATTGCTGAATCCTCAATACAAGTAATTTTTTATTGACTCCATTCCCTACACCTTCCCCATACCTATCTGACGAATCATCCACCTACCACATATAACCCCACCCAAGACCCTACCCACACTCCCCCTTTCCCTCCTACCCCCCCTTTTTTTTGAGACATGCGACCCGGGACAGGGACCTAGGGAACTGACGCTAAACTGAGATCAATCGCCCATACAGAGATCAACGGACTTTGACTACCATCACATGCTCAATGGCGATGCTTAAAACCACATCGTTGAATGCCAACAGCCTGAACGTACAGAATAAAAGGCAGTTACTGTTGAGGGAAATAAAACAACAAAAAGCAGACATAGCATTCGTGCAGGAGACAAACATGATGCACTCAGCCCGGGCTTGACTGACACCAGGGCCTCGGCCTCTAGAGCCATAAATAAGAAAAATGGAGTAGAGGTACTCATACATAAAAAAATGCCAATTTCAAACCCTCTCTACCCAAACAGATGCAGAGGGCAGATTTGTCCTGCTCACAGGGACGCTCCAAAACACCACATACCATTAAATACTACACATACTAAACCTATGCACCCAATCGTTGTAGTCGGGGGAGATTTCAACCCGACACTGTGCCCAGTGGTAGACCGCAGCGGACCGACAGGAACACAGAGATCACATGGGTGTGGGGGCAGGACAAATTATTAGCAGAATTGATTTGTAACACTAGGATGCTGGATCCATGGAGGCTCCAACACCCGGGAACCAACAATTACACATTCTACTCCGCAGCCCACTCCATGTACTTGCACTTAGACCTATTCCTTATATATCAGGGGGTCCCATGGGTCCAGTCCTCCTGCATTAACCTTATATCATGGTCTGACCAAGCGGATATAGAACTCACACTGCGATTACCAGGTGCGTATTCCCCTTGGAAGTGGAGACTGAACGGTTCACTTGTTAAAGATCAGGAAATAATAAAACAGATACAAGGCGAACAAGCCGAGTACTTCGAAACAAACAAACCGCCCGACCGGTCACACTCCACAGTGTGGGCAGCGCACAAAGCATTCATATGAGGCTCCCTGATCAAACTAGCGACAATACGTAAGAAACATAAGGCAGAAACCCTGTTTGGGCTGCAAAAGGCACACCGAAAAGTGGAAAAGGATACCCTTCTCGGGAGGGCTTTGAACCCCACGCTAGTGGACAAATAGTCCACAATCCCACAGACATAAATAAGGTCTTCACAGACTTCCTCATGAAAGTATACGATCATTCATCAGACCTGAATGGTACGAATGAGGTATACAGCCAAGCAATCAAGAACTTCCTATCAAAGGTTGGGCTCCCAACACCAGGTACAGGGTGTTGGGAGACCAATAGACGGCGATGAGGTGGATCAGGTGATATCAGCCCTTAAGGGAAACAAAGCCCCAGGTCCAGACGAGTTTGACGGCACTTGCTATAAGATCTTGCGGGAAATACTGATCCCTCATTTGGTTGCGGTATTCGCAGAGTGGACAGAGGGAACATGCCCGAACTCGAACTTCCTCATGGCTGATATAACACTCATCCCCAAACCTGGCAAGGACGAAATAATAGCAATGAATTATCGACCTATATCCCTCATCAACTTTGACGTCAAACTGTTTGCGAAAATCCTAGTAACAAGGCTATACCCAATACTGCCGACCATGATACACGCTGACCAGGTGGGCTTCATGCCCGCGAAACAACTCTACGAGAACGCGAGATGCGGCGTCAACCTCATATGGTGGGCGGGGAGAGCGTGGATGCCTTTTCTGGTCCTTTCCCTGGATGCGGAAAAGGTGTTCGACTGGATCCAGTGGCATTACCTGTTCACACTGCTGGAGCACATACGATTCCCAAAACGGTTTATAACGGAGATTAGGGCTCTATACACAGAACCAAGAGCACCGCCGAAAGTGCCGGGATCGTCCACAATCTCATTCGCGCCTAGGAATAGCACACAGCAGGGATGCCTGCTCTCTCCCCTGTTGTTTATTTTGGTGCTGGAGCCCCTTATCCAGCACATATGCATGAACACGCACATAAAATAATTAAAGGTCATGGGGGAGGAATACAAAGCCTCTGCCTATCCGCATGATGTGTTGCTGACACTGACAGAACCACGAGAATCCCGGCCCCGACTGATGGACCTGCTGGACCACTGTGACTATATTTCACGATACAAGGTCAATCTCTACAAATCGATGGCAATGCCGCTGGGGAGGGAGCTGAGGGAAGTAGCCCTCATAGACTCAACCTACAGAATCAAAACCACAACATCCTTTATTAAATACTTAGGGATCAGACTCACAGCAGACACGGACAAACTGTACGGGGAAAACTATGCCCATAGTATCACGTCACTTATGAAAGATCTAGAGAAATGGCATGACAAGCCAATTTCCTGGATTGGTAGGCTACACGCCATTATAATGAATTCGTCCTGCGCTTGCTCTTCCTATTCCAGGCCCTGCCCATCAAGGTGATGAAACAAGACCTAGGCCCCCTGCAAAGTGCACTAGACAACTTCATAACAAAAAAGTGACATGGCAAGCACTTTACTGCCCCAAGGCGAAGGGAGCATTGGGTCTCCCCAACCAACTGTATTAATTAGCAGCACAACTGGTCCAGGTTGTGGGTTGGCACTCCCCGGTAGACTCCCACCGATGGGTCACTTAGAAACACACCTTATGAGTACTGACTTACCCCAATTTTGAATACGGGTTCCCAAGGAGAACAGACCAGTGCTAAGGACCACCTGTCCGACGATTCTGAACTCCACCAGAATCTGGGATCTCATGGCCACCAAACATGCCCTAAAACACACACCCTCCCCACTGACCCTGTACCTTCGGAATGGGGGCGTTCAAGCCCTGGATGAGCGTGCATGATTTCCGGGGCATAGAAGCCACAGGGATCCAACGATACTTCCAACTGTTTGAGAACAGCACCTTTAGAACGTTCGACAGACTTAAAACATTAACACTCCTATAACTAAAGACCTATTCCGACACATCCAACTGAAAGACTTTGCTAGAGACCCTAATGTGCGTAAAGTGGCTCAGGCCCCCATGACCTTTTTTGAAAGACTATGCATCACTGAAGCCAACCAGACACATACACAGCTGAGTGCCCCAGAGAGGGACGATGACGACCCCATCTACATAGGCCAATGGGAACCTGACTTGGGACAGACGTTGGAGGGTGAGGACTGGGCTGACATTTGGGAAGCGACAGCCAAAACATCTATATGTATGCTGCAACAGGAGCAATCATATAAGATGCTGATGAGATGGTACACAACCGCAGTAAAACTCTACAGGGCGGGGAATACCATGGCAGATACATGCTGGAAGGAATGTAGGGATAAGGGCACTTTCATACACATGTGATGGACATGCCCAAAGGTCAGAGGTGCAGACCCTGCAAACTTACCCTAGCAGCTAGACGAGCCCTAGCACAATCATGGCTTAAAAACTCTACACCCATGATTGCAGACGTAGTAGTGAAGGTTAAAGATAACTACCTGATGGACAAACTGCCCAGATTAGAAATACAGAGAAATACTTCCTAAAGATTTTGCAGCCGTGGGAAACTTATTCTAATGACTGAACATTCAAAAACGATGATAAGATAGGAACCCCCTGGAGTGAACGATGCGCATGCCGCCCACTGCTGCCCTTACATTCCCCCGCCCCAACTAGGAACAACTATCCCAGTCCTACCAGTGGCAACACAGTTCTGAGCCCAGTTCTAAACTTAAACCACCATACTAACGTAATAATAGGGCCAAACCCCAGCTGTAAATGGCTACGAACTGATTGTTTTATTATCTTCCATACCTAGGTACACACTAAGCTAAGATAAAACTGTTAAAAGGTAAAAGCCGGGGTGGGGCACTAGAACTACCTGGAAGTGTCATAATGTATATGAAAATTCTCTTGTATGCAAACATGTAAATAACCATGAATAAAAATATTGTAAGAGACCATGTGCTTATTCAATCTGTACAGTATGTAGTGTCTAAAAAACCCTCTGATCCAGCCGACACAATAAATAAAGAATAATAATAAAAAAAAAGAATAGATGGGCCAAACAGTTCTTATCTTTCGTAACATTAAATGTTTCTATATTTCTTGACACTGCTGTGCATTGTAAATATACACACATAATACAAAAAAGACAAATAGATTTTCTTTAGCTAATGCAGAAAGTAGTCATAATGTTTCCATCGAGAACAATATAGTACTAAGTTCAGAGATTTAGAGTCTATGTTAGGAAAACAGCATTTTTATTGTCCCAAATTCTCCAATCAAATTATCTCTATAAGAATCACTGTTAGACAATTTTCATGATTCAGAAACATTTTTTTTCCTGCTGTTTAATATACTTATCCATTGGTAAACTTTGAATAATTCTCCATGGGTGTTTCCAAGCATAGATCTTTACAGACAGTTGGGGTAGTTGTTTAAGATATCAACATAACAGAGAATTGATGATACTTTGCTAATAAATGTAAAAGGCTTGTGTTCGTTGTTTAAGTTTCAATTCGGAAGTTGCATTTTATCACTATGCGCAATATGGGAATTTGGTAAAATAGATGGAACGTTAAGAGATTTCTCTATTTCCGCTTTATATGCACATTTTAATGGTCGATCATGAGAATGTATCAAAGATTAAATTATAGCATATAAATCTTTTTAAACCTCAAAGGCATCTTCTTTTAGGACATTTTAATAAATGGATCCTTTTTCGAATGGATATAATCTGCCAGCAATAGTACAATTGCCTTCTAAATGAGTAGCTAAATTACCTGTGAAATAACAACGTATGCTTGCTGTAAAGTAGAGTTCCCCGAAATGGCAGATTTAAATATCTTATATTGTTGCGGCACTGCTAAATTGTAATATTTTTTGGCAAAGCAAATCTATTTTTCTCTATGAAACAAGCAAAGCTTTTGTGGTATACGATATAATATGAGACAGGTTTGGGAAACTTGAGAATAACAAATTCACCAATATCTAATTAAAACATTGTCACTTGAAACGAGACTATGCATTAATGCAGTATTGGGAAATATTCAATGTTCAGGAATGATTATGTGCTTCCTATGATGAATTCAGAAAAGGTGCTGGTACTTACTGCTGGTGAATACTCCCGTAACAAAAGCCCTGGGATTGCTAATGTTATTCAGTTGGGTCTGATTGTGAAGTGCATGATTTAACTCCAATCATAAGCTAGTCTGCAATTTAACAGTAAAAATAGTGCTTTCAATTCATTCAGCGCTATCCTCTTTGTTACATCCGTATTCATATTAATCATTCTGTATTTTCAATACTTAATTTGTATATGAGCATGGTGCATCCAAATGGGGCAAATACTATAGATGGTACTGGATAAAACGTCCAACTTCCCCAATTTGACAAGATCAGTTCTTTAGTATATTGCCAGCATGCTATGATCCAGTTAGTTCTTGTTACTTAGCTCTCAGAGGGCTGTAGAATATATTTTGATGAAATGTGGGTAGATGGAGTAGGAACCTAAGGCAACCTACCAGGTTCTGACAATTTAAAATGGAAACATTGCTTGCCAGGATTTGTAATATTATGTTTGTGAACCCCCACTCTATATTTAACATTAATGCGTTTGTGACGTTTTAAAAATAAAACTATTTATTACTTATTTATTTATTTACTTAAGGGAGAATTCAAAGTAAATTTAAATAGTATATCACATTTAAGGCCTTAAATTGGACATTCACTTTGAATGCACCTTGAAGTGTCAATAACCCTGTGTATGTATAAATCCATGTGTCTATGTTTAATCTCTCAAATAGTATGTATAAATGGTGGAAGTGCACTCATTCCTAAGTCATGGGATTCAGGGTGCTCCATGGATAAGTCCCAGTACCAAAAAGGACCAATTGTAGTATTGAATGTAGAAGATAATCCAGACACTCCAATGAATTCCAAAATAGAGGCAAATTTTTATTGGAACAAGAAACCAAAAAGCAACGTTTCAACCCCTAAGGGCCTTTGTCAAGCTGTGTGTGCTTTATCAGCTTGACAAAGGCCCTTAGGGGTTGAAACATTGCTTTTTGGTTTCTTGTTCCAATAAAAATTTGCCTCTATTTTATAATTCATTGGAGTGCCTGGATTATTTTCTACATTCAATATGTTTAATCTCTGTCTTAGAACTGAGTATCTCAATTTGGTTTTCTGTCAATCATAGCTATAAAACAGCCTTTGAACCTGGCAATGTTTACCTTGAAAGGTTAAACACACCTTCAGTAGGTGTTACACTGGAGGCGCTTCCGCTGTACTGACTAAGTAAAGCTCAGTCACGTAAACCAGAAGTCCCCAAAGGAAAGCGTTGATTCAGTGCTTTCTTATGGGGAAGTTTAAATACACACACTACACTTACCGTGCATGCACATTAGGACCCCAATTCTCTTCTTTGAGGAGCCTTGGATTGTATTACACCAGAGGAGGCATGTCTCCACCATGAGGTCTGTCACGGGAGGAGGAGAGGTAAGCAGTGCTTAGGGCTTTTGTTTTCCTTTTACTTGGTTTATGCAGGCGAACATCCGTTATGTTATGCAGTGTGTATAGTGGATGCAATGTCTGTTTGTGTAGTGAATGCAGTGTGTGTATATTGAATGCATAGTGTGTGTGTGTGTGTGTGTGTGTGTGTGTGTGTGTGTGTAGTGGATGCAGTTTGTGTATGTGGGTGTGTGGTGGATGCAGTGTCTGTATGTAGTAAATGCATTGTCTGTGTGTCATGGATGCTGTGTCTGTTTTTGTGCCATGGATGTAGTGTGTATTGTAGGCAGTGTGTGCAGTGTACTATAAGATAAGGCCAGGGACTAATGAAAGTATTTAGAAAATTGGGCAGACTAGATGGGCCGAATGGTTCTTATCTGCCGTCACATTCTATGTTTCTATGTTTCTATGTATTGTCTGCGTAGTGAATGTAGTGTTTGTGTAATGGATGTAGTGTGTATAGTGTTGGATATGTGAGTAGTTTAAGTGAGGGAGTAGTTTAAATTAAATTGTGCCTTATCCCCCCTCCCTGTCACTTACCTGTGGGCTGGAAGGGGAGGACAATGTGTAGGAAGGGGACAGTATATGACGCAGTGTGTAGGAAGGTGACAGTATAATGGGTCAGTGTGTAGGAAGGTGACAGTATGGAGGGCAGTGTTTAGGATGGTGACAGTGAGAGGGCAATGTGCAGGAAGTTGACAGTGTGAGGGCAGGGTGTAGGAAGGTGACAACGTGTGGGGCGGACTGACAGACAACATGCCCTCACTCATAACCATACACTAACATACACTCACTGACAGACAGTCATTGTCTCACACACTGTTTACCAACACACATGTTCACTGACACACACACACTGACACAAGCACACTCTCAGATACACATGCACTCACTGACATAAACACACTCACTGACAGACACACACCTATTGGCAGATACACACTGATAGTCACACTCATTCAATGACACACAGACGTAACTGGCAGACACAAACTCTCCCTGATTTGACACACACATTCAAAGACAGACACACACACTCATTCATTGACAGACACACAAACACTCAATGACAAACATAGACTCTCACTGATTTGACAGACACTCACAGACAAACACATACAAATTCACTGACAGACACACACTTATTTACTGACACACACTCGCACATTCACTGACAGACACACATACATTAACAATATTATTATAATTATTTTAAATATAATTTGTTCACCCAGCCTCCCTACCTTTGAGAGAGCTGCAGTGGGTTTGTCCCTGGGGTCCAGTGGGCCTGCTGTGAGGCGGGTGGCTGTGAGCACATCAGTATTGTACAGCAAGAGAGTAGTAATTATCCTGCTCTGTTCCCTCACGGGCTCTCTTCTGATGATGATATTACATCATATTCCGGGTCCCAGCATCAGTAGACGACACGCGAGGGAGCAGAGTAGGAGGATTACAGCTCCCTCGCTGCCTCTCATGAGCGCACACTGTCTGCCTCGGGGGTCCATAAGGTGCTTCCTCCATGACAGGATTTGCAGCATTTTTTATATACATACAGCAGAGTCGGCCCGGGCCCCTAACGTCAAAATGCTGCCCCTGTTAAAGTGTTGCTTGAGGCCATTGACGGGCCGGCCCTGGTTGAGAGAAACTTTGCACTGGAAAAAGTTAAGTAAAAATCCTAATTTTGTAATTTTTATTTGACACATGGGGGGGTCTAACCAATCTAACAAGGGATATAAAAGTGGTAGGAATCCTTGTTTGTATTTCTAACACTCTAGTGTGTCCTGCTATCCATTTCTTATATGATAAAAGAAAGCAAGGTAGCCTTTGTAATCGTGTATGTCTGGTTATACGTCTGTCTATGTCTGTTACTTATTAAAGGGTCAATTGTTGGAACTTCAGCATGAACCCTACAGTTGAAAAATTATATAACTGAATATAATGTTTTTGCAAGTATGCATCTAGTAGCTATTTAAACATCTGTACAGACTCTGATAAAACCACTTGTTCAGGCAGCGAATTCTATGTATGGTCCTGTTTGTGAATAGATTTCCACACAATGGTTTGTATTGGCCAAAGATATGTTTGTATAATGTTATCATATCCCCTCTGAGGCAACATTTTTCTAAACTAAAGAGGTTTAAATTTGTTAACCTTTCTTCATAGCTAAAATGTTACATTCCTTTTATTAATTTTGTAGTCTGTCTCTGCCATAATATCCTTCTTTAGAATAGGTGCCCAAAATTGCACAGCATATTCAAGATGTGGTTTTTCCAGTGATTTATAAAGAGGCAAAATGATATTCTCATCCCGAGAATCAATGCCGTTTTTTATGAATGACAATAACTTACTGGCCTTAGCCACTGCTAATTGACATTGCACATTGTTTCCTAGTTTGTTGTCCATGACAATTCCAAAATCCTTCTTGTGTGTTGTTACCTCTAATTCACTACTATTTAGGGTATAAGTTGCTTGTGCATTCTTTACCCTGAAGTGCATAACTTTGCATTTTTCTACATTCAATTTTACCTGCCATTTGAGTGCCCAGTCCCCCAGTCTATCTAAATCCCTCTGCGGCAAAGTAATATCTTGCTCACATATTACTTTACAGAGTTTTGAATCTTCTGCAAACACTAAAACATGACTTTCAATGTTTTTTTTTAATATCATTAATAAACATGTTAAATAGAAGGGGTCCCAGAACAAAACCCTGAAGAACACCACTTACCACCTCTGTCCAGCTTGAAAATTTACCCTCAATGACAACTCTCTACTCTATTTGTAGGCCAATGTTTTACCGAAGAACAAGAATTTTCACCAAGACCAATTTCATTGAGTCTAAACCCTAATCAATTGTGTGGAACTGTATCAAACATCATGGCAAAATCAAAATAGATCACATCCACTGCAAAATCCTGATCTATACTTCTAGTTACTTCTTCATAGAATTAAAGTTAGTTTAGTTAGTTTAACATGACCTCTGCTTCATAAAACCATGCAGATGTTTGCTGATAACCATGTTCTTCTCAATTTAATCTTGAATATTACCCCTTATTTAACCTTTCAAATACCTTCACAGCCACAGAAGTAAAGCTCACAGGTCTATAATTTCCAGGCAATAATTTTGAACACTTTTTGAATATAGGAACCACATCTGCCTTTCTCCAATCCTCCGGTACAATTCCTGAAGGAAAAGAATCTTGAAAGATTAAAAACTGAGGTTCTCTTATTTCCACTCTTAGTTCCTCATGGATGAATACCGTTAGGCCCTGGAGCCTTGTTTATATTAACTTTCCTTAATTGCTGCAGAACCTTGTCTTGAGTCATCCAATCACAATTTTTCTGCAAGTTTTTTTGCAGCAATAATTTGCATATCAATAGACAGAGGTTATTCCTTACTATATACTGAGGAGAAATAGTTATTTAAAATTTCTGCCATTCATAAACCACTCAACCATATATGTATTATTATTTTTTATTTTTCATAACGTTCCAGCAAAATTTATATTTCTATATAATTTGATTAGGTTACAGACACAATGATTTTCAAGCAATATTACACATAAAGATTAACATAACACAAATTAACACATAGAAATATAGAGGGGTCAGTTTTAGAAAGTTTACAATCTAGTTTAAAATAAGGCAATTCCTAATCATCCCTACCCTGTTAATTTAGATTTCCACTTTTTTACCCTGACAATGATTTTTAATCCCCTCTTTTTACATATAATTTTCTTGTAGCTAGCATGACTAATTTATTATAATTAGCTCTCTGTCACAACCGAATGTTGCTATTTAAAGTTGAGTGCAATTATCTATTGTCTCCCTAATTTGCATTGCAAATTACCTCTCTACAATTTTTACATAAAACTTATTTTTATTTCTATTACATAAAACTTTTTGTTATTTCTTTTACAAGTTAATTTTTTCACATTTTGTGAAATACTTAGCAAACTCCGGGCAGAACTTGTAGAAGGTCTGTAATTACAGATTTCAAACTTATATTTCAGAAAATCTATTTTTATTAATTCAATTTTCTTTCAAAGTTCTAAAAACTATTTGTAACTTCTCGTTGCCCTTTCTGATCTTAAGTTCATATATTATTTTTTAATTTATTTATTTTTTCATTCAGCCTTCACAGTATCTACAAAGTATTAATATCAAATATAAATTCTTTTTTTGGTTTCTGTTCTTATATTGCCTTCTTATTTGACCTTAAGCCATTTTGTCCACCTACCATTTACCTTTTTGTGTTGCTTTCAAGCAATGTGCAAATTAGCCCACTGTTAAATTGCTATAGTTGGAGATAGTTCTGTCACAAAGCACTATATTCTGTGTTCTGCCTCAACAACAAAAGACTACAAAGTTCTAGAAATAAAATTGGTTCAGGAAAAAGTCTACATTCCTCTCAGTTTGCAATATATTTCATGAAGCCAAGAGCGTAGTTCATCAAACATATGAGTTCAGTGCTGATGGTTTTAAAATTGTAGAAAATCTTTCAAACACAATACCCCATTATGTGTTTATAAAGTTTCCAAGTACCGGCAAGGTTACAGAAGTTTGTATACCCTTATTTAACCTCACAAAAACAAAACTAGACACTGTAAGCATAAATCTTAGTGATGATTTTGTTGTGAAAAGGAGATCTAGACTAGAAGAAATAGGTATTTCTTTCACTGTTACACTTCATAGATGATTGCATAGGATTGGTAAGTATTTACAAACAAAAGAGTTTTTAGTGTGGTAGTATATGTATAGGGATTAGAGATGTCCCGAATAGTTCGTTGGCGAATAGTTCCTGGCGAACATAGCTTGTTCGCGTTCGCCACGGCGGGCAAACATATGCAATGTTAGGTCCGCCCCCTATTCGTCATCATTGAGTAAACTTTGACCCTGTACCTCACAGTCAGCAGACACATTCCAGCAAATCAGCAGCAGACCCTCCCTCCCAGACCCTCCCACCTCCTGGAAGCATCCATTTTAGATTCATTCGGAAGCTGCATTCTTAGTGAGAGGAGGGACAGTGTAGCTGCTGCTGATTTAATAGGGAAATCGATAGCTAGGCTAGTGTATTCAGTATCCACTACAGTCCTGAAGGACTCATCTGATCTCTGCTGTAAGGACAGCACCCCAAAAAGCCCTTTTTAGGGCTAAAACATCAGTCTGCTTTTCTTCTTCTTTGTAATCTAATTGCAGTTGCCTGCCTGCCAGCGTGTGTGTCAGGCTCACAGCGTATACTGTGCCCACTTGCCCAGTGCCACCACTCATATCTGGTGTCACAATAGCTTGCATTTAAAAAAAAAAAAAACTTTTTTGACTGTAATATAATAGCAGTCAGTTTCCTTCACACGTGTGCGTTTCAGGGCCTGCCAGAGCACAGTGTCACACCAGTGCAACTCATATCTGGTGTAACAGTAGTGTACATTAAAAAAAAAATAGAAATTTGACTGTGAAATAATAGCAGTCAGTTTCCTTCACATGTGTGCGTTTCAGGGCCTGCCAGGGCACAGTGTCACACCAGTGCAACTCATATCT
This sequence comes from Pelobates fuscus, assembly GCF_036172605.1. Lineage (NCBI taxonomy): Eukaryota > Metazoa > Chordata > Amphibia > Anura > Pelobatidae > Pelobates > Pelobates fuscus. The sequence goes on along the minus strand of NC_086317.1, from coordinate 460,494,540 downwards.
GGTGTAACGGTAGTGTACATTTAAAAAAAAAAAAAAAACTTTTTTGACTGTGGAATAATAGCAGTCAGTTTCCTTCACACGTGTGCGTTTCAGGGCCTGCCAGGGCACAGTGTCACACCAGTGCAACTCATATCTGGTGTAACAGTAGTGTACATTAAAAAAAAAAAACACTTTTTTGACTGTGGAATAATAGCAGTCAGTTTCCTTCACACGTGTGCGTTTCAGGTCCTGCCAGGGCACAGTGTCACACCAGTGCAACTCATATCTGGTGTAACAGTAGTGTACATTAAAAAAAAAATATTTTGACTGTAATAGATTGAATAGCAGTTAGTTGTCTGCAAGCGTGTGTGTCAGGCCTACAGCGTCTACTCTGCCAACTTCTGCCAGTGCACAGTGCCACTCATATCTGTTGTCACAGTAGCTTGCACGCATAGTATCACTAATCGAAAAAAAAAATGACAGGCAGAGGCAGGCCACCCCGCAGGGGCCGTCATGGTCGTGTTGCTGTGATTCCCTTTGGCCCTAGAATAATGCCCAGTGTTCAGAGGCCACGTACCCTGAACTCGAAAAAGTTCTGAGGACATAGTTGACTGGCTAACACAGGACACCCAATCTTCTACAGCTTCCGCTCGGAACCTTGACGCACCATCCTCCTCCAGCTTAGCTTCGGGCACCTCTCAAGTTACCACTCGCCTGCCTGTCGCCACCACCAACACTAGCACCACAGCCGCTTCACTTGATCTGTCAGAGGAGTTATTTACACATCAGTTGGAAGAAATGAGTGATGCACAACCCTTATTGCCAGCGGATGTAGATAACAGGGATATGTCTCAGTCAGGCAGCATTACACACATGGACGTACGGTGTGATGATGATGATTTATACCCGCTGCTGCTTCCTTTGCTGAGTTGTCAGATACAAGTGAAGTGGTTGATGGTGACGATGCATCCGTGGATGTCACGTGGGTGCCCGCTAGAAGAGGAGAAGAACAGGGGGAAAGTTCAGATGGGGAGACAGAAAGAAGGAGGAGACGAGTTGGAAGCAGGGGGAGGTCGTCGCAAGGAGCTATTGGCACAGTCAGACAGCATGCATCGGCACCCGGGGTTAGCCAGACAGCACGCCAATCAACGCATGCTGTTGCCACCACCAGAATGCCGGCATTGCAGAGCTCAGCAGTGTGGCATTTTTTTTGTGTGTCTGCCTCTGACAACAGCAATGCCATTTGCAAACTGTGCCAAAAGAAACTGAGTCGTGGGAAGTCCAACACCCACCTAGGTACAACTGCTTTGCGAAGGCACATGATCGCACATCACAAACACCTATGGGATCAACACATGAGTACAAGCAGCACACAAACTCAAAGCCGCCATCCTCCTCCTGGTCCAGCATCTTCAGCCACGTCAACCACTGCTGTCCTCCTTGCCCCCTCTCAACCATCCGCCACTCTGTCTCTCGCCTTGAGCAGTTCCTGCTCATCTGCCCACAGTCAGGTGTCTGTCAAGGACATGTTTGAGTGTAAGAAGCCAATGTCACAAAGTCACCCCCTTGCCCCGCATCTGACAGCTGGCTTGTCTTAACTCTTAGCCCGCCAGCTTTTACCATACAAGCTGGTGGAGTCTGAGGCGTTCCAAAAATTTGTAGATATTGGGACACCGCAGGGGAAGGTACCCAGCCGAAATTTCTTTGCACAAAAGGCAATCCCCAACCTGTACTCGATTGTGCAAAAGGAAGTAATGGCATGTCTGGCACACAGTGTTGGGGCAAGGGTCCATCTGACCACTGATCCCTGGTCTGCAAAGCATGGTCAGGGCAGGTATATCACCTACACTGCGCATTGGGTAAACCTGCTGATGGCTGCCAAGCATGGAATGCGTGGCTCTGCAGAGGAGTTGGTGACACCGCCACGACATGCAGGCAGGCCTGCTGCCACCTCCTCTACTCCTCCTACTCCATCCTCTTCCATAACCTTCTCAGCTGAGTCCTCTTCCGCTGCTGCGTCTTGCTCCACATCAACGGCACCCCCCAGCTCCCCAGGTACTATTCCACATCCCGGATACGGCAGTGTCACGTAGTTTTGGGGTTGACTTGCCTGAAAGCAGAGAGTCACACCGGACCAGCACTCCTGTCTGCCCTGTACGCATAGGTGGATCAGTGGCTGACTCCGCACCAACTGGAGATCAGCAAAGTGGTTTGTGACAACGGAATAAATTTGTTGGCGGCATTGAATTTGGGCAAGTTGACACATGTGCCGTGCATAGCACATGTGTGTAATCTGATCGTAAAACGCTTTGTGCATAAGTACCCAGGCTTACAGGATGTCCTGAAGCAGGCCAGGAAGGTGTGTGGCCATTTCAGGCGTTCCTACATGGCCATGGCGCACTTTTCAGATATCCAGTGGCGAAACAACATGCCAGTGAGGCGCTTGATTTGCGACAGCCCGGCACATTGGAATTTAACACTCCTAATGTTCGACCGCCTGCTCAAACAAGTAAAAGTCATTAACGGGTTGCTCGGACAGCCTCTGCGGAGCTGGGAATTTTTTTGCCACGTTACTGGACGCTCATGCGCAATGCCTGTAGGCTCATGCGTCCTTTTGAGGAGGTGACAAACCTAGTCAGTCGCACCGAAGGCACCATCAGCGACATCATACCATTTGTTTTCTTCCTGGAGCGTGCCCTGCGAAGAGTGCTGGATCAGGCCGTAGATGAGCGTGAAGAGGAAGAGAAACAGCCTTATCAGCATCGCTTGCTGGACCTGCGGCAACGCTGGAAGAGGATTGTGAGGAAGAGGAGTCAGGGGAGGAATGTGGCTTTGAGGAGGAGGAGGAAGACCAACCACAACAGGCATCCCAGGGTGCTCGTTGTCACCTATCTGGTACCCGTGTTGTACGTGGCTGGGGGGAAGAACATACCTTCAGTGAGATCACTGAGGACGAGGAACGGGACGTGAGTAGCTCGGCATCCAACCTTGTGCAAATGGGGTCTTTCATGCTGTCGTGCCTGTTGAGGGACCCTCGTATAAAAAGGCTGAAGGAGAACGACCTGTACTGGGTGTCCACACTACTAGACCCCCGGTATAAGCAGAAAGTGCCTGAAATGTTACCGAATTACCGCAAGTCGGAAAGGATGCAACAGTTCCAAAATAAATGAAAAAGTATGCTTTACACAGCGTATAAGGGTGATGTCACAGTACAACGGGAATCTAACAGGGGAAGAGGTGAAAGTAATCCTCCTACTCCCACGACCATGCCGGCAAGGACAGGATGCATTACAGCCGTGTTGTTGAAGGAGGACATGCAGAGCTTTTTAAGTCCTACGCATCGCCACAGCCCTTCGGTGTCCACCCTCAGAGAATGACTCGACCGACAGGTAGCAGACTACCTCGCCTTAACTGCAGATATCGACACTCTGAGGAGCGATGAACCCCTTGACTACTGGGTGTGCAGGCTTGACCTGTGGCCTGAGCTATCCCAATTTGCGATAGAACTTCTGGCCTGCCCCGCTTCAAGTGTCCTGTCAGAAAGGACTTTCAGTGCAGCAGGAGGTATTGTCACTGAGAAGAGAAGTCGCCTAGGTCAAAAAAGTCTAGATTACCTCACCTTTATTAAGATGAATGAGGGATGGATCCCGAAGGGACTGACAGTGGGCGATACATTCAACTAAAAAAGGCCTGATGAGGGGGACGTAACAGGGATTAAACTGATAAGAATGGTACTACTTAACACACCACTCCTATCTGGTGGCACATTAGATTGCACGCGCAGTGCCCCAAATTTGAAGTAGGAGGACTGACCAAGCATCTTTTTCCATCTCCCGGTTCCTAAAATCGATGCCATATACACGTCCCCTGATAGGGGACGTAACAGGGATTAAACTGATAAGAATAGTACTACTTAACACACCTTATAATAACGCAGAGAGAGGCAGCGCAGAGAGAGGAGTCTGAAGAAGAGGAGTCAGAGGAGGAAGGTGGCTTTGAGGAGGTGGAAGACCAAACACAGCAGGCGTCCCAGGGGGCTTGATGTCAACTTTCGGGGACCTTTGGTGTTGTACGTGGCTGGGTGGAGGAAGAGACCTTCAATGACATCAGTGAGGACAATGAACGGGACATGGCTAGCTTGGTATCCAACCTTGTGCAAATGGGGAGTTTGCAGTTGTTTGCGGTGCGTTAAACGGGGAGTTTGGTCTGTCACTGTGAAGCGGGCATAACCCTTACACTACCTGATCGATACAACATCATACCTGATGTTTTAAAGCACGTTATTCCAAACAATTTAGGAATGTTAGGTGATTTATGCCCTTTATGGATTAAAACCAGACTCTGCATCAACTATGTAATTTTCCATGAGAGTTTTGCCATGGATCCCCCTCCGGCATGCCACAGTCCAGGTGTTAGTCCCCTTGAAACAACTTTTCCATCACTATTGTGGCCAGAAAGAGTCCCTGTGGGTTTTAAAATTTGCCTGCCTATTGAAGTCTATGGCGGTTCGCCCGGTTCACCCGTTCGCAAACATTTGCGGAAATTCGCGTTCGCCGTTTGCGAATGGAAAATTTTATGTTCGCGACATCTCTAATAGGAATGTAATTAACCTTTGACATGCATATACAAGCATATATAGCCTGTGTGACTTTAATGATTTTAATTCAGGATTTTGACCCATGAATGCCAATCACATATTACAGATTGAAACATATTCTAAATTAAATGGCTGTGAGATAACTTAGCGAAGTAGCTATTATGATAATTTCTCTTTAGCATTAATGCGTACCATCACTTACTTGCACCCTTTGGCAAGGAGTTTTACTAGCACCAACATTTAGTTTTCATGCCGAGGAACATTCCTTTTTACTAAATGCCCTTAACTGATTATAAACCCCTAACCCACTGGGCATGGACTAGGGGAATGAAAGATGTCTACCTCCCTGTGATAAATTATTTAACACACCATCCAACCACACATCCAACACACGGCTGTCCACCTGCTCTTGTATGCAGGGCCGGCCTTAGGGGTGTGCCAGCTGTGTGTCTGCACAGGGGCCATGGCAGCAGGGAGCGCCATGCGGCCGACAGAACCCACATATGGCCTGCCAGGATTACATATGGCCAGCCGCTTACTATGCGGCGGGGCAGAGCTTACCGTGCAACAGTGGCGGAGATAAAATGACAGCGTGGGTGGAGCTAAATGTGCCGGGTTACTGCAGCATGGGAAGCAGGAAGGAGTCCCTGCTTCCCCAAAAAACAGTCTCCAGGAGCTGCACTGCCTCCACTCCTCCATAAGGAACAGAGGTAACTACGTGTGATTGTCTGTCTGTGTGTGTGTCTGCCTGTGTGTCTGACTGTCTGCGTGTGTGGCTGTCTGCCTGTGTGTGTGTGTTTGTGGCTGTCTGCCTGTGTGTGTGTGTGTGTGGATATCTTCATGTGTGTGTGGATGTCTGTCTGTGTGTGTGTGACTGTCTTCCTCTGTGTTTGTGTGTCTTGCTGTTTGTGTGTTTGGCTGTCTGTCTGTGTGTGGATGTCTACCTGTGTGTGTGTGGCTGTCTTCCTCTGTGTGTGTGTTGCTGTTTGTGTGTGTGGCTGTCTGCCTGTGTGTGACTGTCTGCCTGTGTGTGGATGTCTGCCTGTTTGTGTGTGTGGCTGTCAGCCTCTGTGTGTGTGGCTGTCTGCCTCTGTGTGAATGTGACTACCTGCCTCTGTGTGCGTGTGACTGTCTTCCTCTGTGTGCGTGTGACTGCCTGCCTCTGTGTGCGTGTGACTGCCTGCCTCTTTGTGCGTGTGGCTGTGGCCACACATTTGTTCTTCTTGTGTGGCTGTGGCTGTCTGTGGATGTCTGCCTGGGTGTGTGTGACTGCATGTAAGTGTGTGTATGTAAGAATGTATGTGTGGCTGTATGTACGTGACTGTCTGTCTGTACCTGTTTGTGTGACTGTCTACCTGTAATTGTGTGTGAATGTGTTTATCTGCCTGTAACTGTGTATGTGTGTGACTGCCTGTACCTGTGTATGTAACTATCTACCTGCGACTGTGTGCATGTGGCTGTATTTGACAGTGTATATGAATAACTGTGTGCATCTGACTGTGGGACTCACACATAGGCCTAAATCCACCCATTACAAATATCACACATAGCCAACACATAGCATACATATCACACACAGTCATCACACCTATCACATACACAGACAACACAAACATTACATCATATTATAGTGAGATGTATTACAGTGGAGCTCTGGTATGTAAAATGCACATTATTCTGTGTTTTATAGTTAGGGAGCTCGGTGATACACTTATAGGCACATTACTTGGAGTTGTATTGTTGTGTAGTGTTTGAGCTTGTCACAGAGTTCCACATTACCGTGAGTTTTATTGTTGTGGAGTTCTGTGATAAACTGGCACACACCACATAGTACTGTAAGGGCTTTTTGTTTCTGCGGAGCTCAGTGATAAATGGAGAAACAGCGCATTACTACAAATTTTTATTCCAAAGAGATCAAGGTAAATAAGTATAATCCAGAGCTCACAAGCAAAACAACTCACAGTATTATGTGACATACTTAGTCTGCTCCTCTGTAATATAGGGGAGGCAGTCTGGCACCTATGGCCTGCACTTCTGTTGGCTGCTTACCACAAGTAGCTGTCTTGCTAGCTCGGGCCAATCAGAGCGCTTCCGCAGATTACCACAGGAAACCGCAAGTCCCTCAGCTTGCGAGACAGTTACGCATGGTCTGCACTCAGTGGAGGGGCAGACCAGATTCAGATTAGCATGCCCCTCTCCAAACTTGGTAACAATAGGAAGAATTAATATGTATTTTTAAATCATTAGTAATTTAATAAATCCCCTATACAATCACTACATTCCTATACCCACACACTATACATGGATGACGGGGGGGGGGGGGGGGCGCTGTGAAGATTTTTCGCACAGGGCGCCTAAAGGCCTAAGGCCGGCCTTGCTTGTATGAACTTTATCACCACAGACTGAACCTGCAAAATAACTTTGTTTAAATGCATATCCTACTATACAGAAAGTAGTCCCTCCATTTCTAGCCCTAACAAGCTGCTTTATTGTCAGAATGTACACACGTACACGCTTTCAGCTGTTTGCAATGAACAAATTAAACAAAAGCATTTAAAATAGCTCAACGCAATGAATGCGCCAAGTGGTTTCCACAAATTCAACTGACAATTCAACTTATAATGACTTCTCCAGTCTCAAAATTATTCAACCCCTCCATGGCAAGCATAAGTAGTACTTAGTAGAGCACCCTTTTGCTGTTATGACCTGCTGCAAAAGAGATGCATAGCCCGACACCAGCTTCTGGCAGTGTTCCGGAGGAATCTTAATCCATAGCCTCCAGTTCAGTAATATTCTTGGATTTGTGTGCTGCAACCGCCATCTTCAAATACCACCAGAGATTTTCTATGTGGTTCACGTCAGGTGACTGTGATGGCCACTGTAGAATTTCCCAGGATGTCTTCTGCAACCAAACCTTGGTGGAATTTGAGGTACGCTTGGAATCAATGTCTTGTTGGAAGGTCCAATGATGATCAAGCTTCAAATTCCTCACAGACTGCATGCCATTTTCACCTAGGATTTTGTGATTATTCATTTAATCCATCTTGCCTTCCACATGCTGCAGGTCTCTAGTGCCAGAGGATGTAAAGCAGCCCCAGAGCATCACCGAGCCACCACCATGCTTAACTACAGTTAGAGTGTTTCAACGTATACTTCATTCTTCTTCCTCCAGACCCACCGTTGGTTCACTCCAGCTTTGTTTCATCACTCCACAGAATAAAATCCCAAAACTTCTGAGGTTAACTTTATGATTTTGAGCATATTAGAGTTGACTTTTCTTGAGCTTTTGGGTCAGTAATGGTGAACATCTTGGAGTTCTGGCATGGAAGTGTTCTGCATGAAGTGATGTAATAGAAAAGTCCAAATGACCAGTTCCTTTATGTTTCATAGGAATAAATAACAATTGCTGGGAATTCATTGGCAAGTTTACACAGACATTCTCAGCCAATGAATTAACCCCTTCAGGACCGCTGACGGTTCAGGACCGTCAGCGGTAAAACGTGCGTTTGGATCAAAGATCGCTCCCGCCAGTATAACGCTGTAACTATCTGCCAGACATCCCAGGCAGATAGTAACAGCCAATTGTGGTGTGTGAGCGATCCATGATCGCTCACAATTGGCTGCTGTCAAAGTGGGTGTTACAAACACTCACTTTGACAGTGACTTTCCCCTCTCTCCTTTGTAGCGTTTTGTGAGGCGAGAGAGACAGAGATTGTGATAGTTTGTTGCAGCAGAAGTGTTCCAGAGCTTTATACAGTATCTAAAGTGAATAAAAAAATCTGTTTTAACCCGTTCCCTGCCAGATCTGTTACAGCAGTGCATTTGTACTGTCTGTATTTTCTATTTTTTTTTGCCTTTAAAGGGTTAAATTTGTTTTAAAAATCTGTGCCTTGGTCTGTATTGGTCTGTTTTGGTCTGTCTTGGTCTGTCTTGGTCTGTCTTGGTCTGTCTTGGTCTGTCTTAGTCAGTCAGTTTCCTTCCCCCAAATCTCCATTAGATTTTTGTGACAGGAGTTAGTTTAGGGATTGCTGTTTAGTCTGTTTTAGTCATAAAAAAAAATAAAAAAAAAAAGTATAACATTTATGTGTGTTTGTAATTTGTTTTAGTCGTGTGTAAAACATGCAGCGTATGTATAACTTGCAGGAGGCATATGCCTTTTTTGCGTCAGACTCTGACGCCACTGACACTGCGTCAGATTTTGACCCAGGTCAGTTTTCTGACATGTCTAGTCAAGACGACATGACATCTGTGTGTGAGCCGGCTGAAGAAAGAAGCTGTGCTTCCTCTGCTATGCCAAATGTGGAGGAGAACTGGGTACCTCCACAGTTAGCCGAGCCCAACATCCCCCTTTTTAGTGCCAACACAGGCATTAATGTTAATGTGGATGGCTTCTCCCCAATGCAGTATGTAGAACTATTTTTAGGGGATACCATCTTGGAGGAGATTGCTTCCCAGACAAACTTATATGCTACCCAATTTATTGATAACAATCCAGGTAGCTATACAGCCAGGGAGCATGACTGGCATCCCACAGATGTCCCAGAGCTTAAATAATTCTGGGCTCTTACAATGCTCATGGGGATTATAAAAAAACCATCGATTCGCTCATACTGGAGCACCAACCCAATAATGTCTAGTCCAGTATTCTCCCAAACCATGCCTAGAGCCAGATAGTGTTACTGCTGAGATTTTTACATTTCAGTGACAATACCCTCTGTCACCCTAGAGATCACCTCCAATACGATAGGCTTTATAAAATACGCCCACTGCTAGACCATTTTCAGGACAAATTTTCGGATGTTTATACCCCCCAACAAAATGTATCCATAGATGAATCTCTAATGAAATACAAAGGGAGATTAGGGTTCAGACAATACAAAAAGCGCTCAAAGCGCTCTAGGTATGGCATAAAACTGTACAAACTGTGCGAGAGCGAAAGTGGATACACATTTGCCTTTCGTGTATATGAGGGGAAAGATGGTCAACTGGACCCTGCTGGCTGTCCTGACTCCCTGGGGACAAGTGGGAAACTTGTATGGGACCTACTAAACCCCTTGTTTAATAAAGGTTACCACCTTTATGTGGATCATTTTTATAGTAGTGTCCGTGTGTTTAAAACACTTTATGGTTTACAGACACTGGCCTGCGGCACTGCCAGAAAAAATTCCAAAGACTTTCCACGATCTCTCATGGATGCAAAATTAAAAAAAGGCAAATGTAAAGTTCGCAAAGCTGAAGTGCTTGCACTAAAATTTAGGGACAGGAAGGATGTCAACATGCTAACCACCATCCATGACGAACGCATGTCAGACGTCTCTGTCCGGGGCAGAGTAGAGTCTAAACCGGTTTGCATCAGGGCGTATAATAAGTACATGGGGGGTGTTGATTTGTCTGATCAGCTGATGCAGCCGTATCTTATTTTACGAAAAACCAAAGCATGGTATAAAAAGGTGGCTATCTATCTGATGCAAATAGCAACCCACAACTCATTTTTGCTTTTTTAAAAAAAGAATCCAGGAAAAAACACCTTTCTCCAATTTCAGTTGAAAATAATTTATTTAACAATTTATGGAGATGTAGAAGTTCCAACAACGGTGCAAGCTGAGTCCAGACATTTTATTTTTAAGTTACCGCCAACTGCTAGAACCTCCCCCCCCCCCCCCCAGAAACGTTGCCGGGTCTGTTTTAAAAACGGGAAAAGGACAGACACCCCTTTTCACTGTCCTGATTGCCCTTCGAAACCAGGACTGCATGTAGGAATATGTTTCAAGCTGTACCACACAGAACAGTTGTAAGAAGTGTTCCTGAATTTTTATTTTATTTTTTGTTTCTTTGGAAAGCAGCCATTTTTTGTTAGTCAGTTTCCTTCCCCCAAATCTCCAGTTAGATTCTATTTGCAGGAGTCAGTTTAAAGATTGCTGCTAAATGTACATTTGCTACCTGCACATTTGGGATAACACGTTTTCTGGCAGTAACACATAACCAGCTGGCCAAAACCAGATGTTGTGTGCATAAAAAACAAAATAAAAAAATTACCACTACACTTTCTTTGGGGGGCAAAATGGTTGGGGGAAAGAAGTCAAAACACCCCATCCTCTATAACCGTTGATGTCTACTTTATAAAAATATATACTATATATACTGCCATGATGGTAACATTAACTGGGGGGTGCAAAAATATGTCAAACTGAAGATAGACCAAGCATACCTATATATCAAGTTGAAAAACTGACATGTACAAGATCTGATTGTTGCCTTTTGGCCTCCAAACAACCCAACAACCCTATACATGGGGCATATCACTGTACTCGGGAGATGTTGCTAAACATATTGGGCAGTGTTTGGCAGTGACACATAAGGATCTGATAATTCATGCCTAAAGTACAAGGTGTGTGAAAAAAACAGAAAAAAACTAACATTTACTAACTCAATGTTTGACAAAGCCTGGTGGTAGAATTAGTGCATGGAAAGTGTAAAAATTCCACCATGTGAAATACCCTAGGGTGTCTACTTTACAAAAATATATGGTTTAATGGGGGTAAAATACATTGGCCGACTTCAAAAATGTCCCAAATAGGACATGCATGCAGGTTGACTACATGTCAAAATTCCAAGCTGGGAAACTGATATGCGCACCTGCAAAATGTGGCCTTTTAGCCCCCAACCAACCCAACACACCTATACATGGGGGGTATCCCTGTACTCGGGAGATGTTACTGAACACATATTGGGGTGTTGTTTGGCAGTGACACATAACAGGATCGGTAAGTTCATGCCTAAAGTACAATGTGTGTGGAAAAAAACAGAAATAAAATTACTAACTCAATGTTTGACAAAGCCTGGTGGTAGAATTAGTGCATGGAAAGTGCTAAAATACCACCATGTAAAATACCCTAGGGTGTCTACTTTTAAAAAAATATATGGTTTGATGGGGGTAAAATACATTGGTCGGCTTCAAAAAAGTCCCAAATAGGACATGTATGCAGGTTGACTACATGTCAAAATTCCAAGCTGGGAAACTGATATGCGCACCTGCAAAATGTGGCCTTTTAGCCCCCAAACAACCCAACACACCTATACATGGGGGGTGTCCCTGTACTCGGGGGATGTTAATGAACACATATTGGGGTGTTGTTGGCAGTGACACATAACAGGATTTGTTAATTCATGCCTAAAGTACAATGTGTGTGAAAAAAAAACAGAAAAATGTTTACTAACTCAATGTTTGACAAAGTCTGGTGGCAGAATTAGTGCATGGAAAGTGTTAAAATACTACCATGTGAAATATCCTAGGGTGTCTACTTTTCAAAAATATATGGTTTGATGGGGGTAAAATACATTGTCTGGCTTCAAAAATGTCACAAATAGGACATGCATGCAGGTTGACTACATGTCAAAATTCCAAGCTGGAAAACTGATATGCGCAGCCGCTAAATGTGGCCTTTTAGCCCCCCTACAACCTGACACACCTATACATGGGGGGTATCCCTGTACTCGGGAGATGCTGCTGAATATATATTGGGGTGTTGTTTGGTAGTGACACCTAACAGAATCTGTGAATTTATACCTGAATTGCAATTTATGTGAAAAAAAAACAGAAAAAATAAACTACCTATGCAAAGTTTGGCAAAGGTTTGTGGTAAAATGGCTGCATAGAAAGTATCAAAATATTCTTAGATGAATACCCTGGGTTATCTAGTTTAAGAAAAATATATACATGTTGGGTGTTTTTTTGGAGATTTATGACATAACAGTGTTACAATGTCACTATTGATACATTTGAAACAGCAATTTCCTACTTGTACTTATAGCCCTATAACTTGCAAATAAAAGCAAAAAAGCACGTAAACATTGGGTGTTTTTAAACTCAGGACAAAATTTTGAATCTATTTAGCAGTTTGTTTCATTCGATGTTGTACATCAGTAAAAGATTTTTTAAGTAGAAGTCAAAAAACATGTTTGTTTCTTGAATTTTTCACCATATTTTATTATTATTTTTAAATTAAATTATATGACATGATAAAAATAATAGTATGTAAAGAAAGCCCTTTTTGACCTGAAAAAAAACCAATATATAATTTGTATTGGAACAGTAAATGAGAGAGCGTAAAATTACAGCTAAACACAAACACCACAAAAGTGTTAAAATAGCTCTGGTCCTTAACGCACAAACATCGCAAAAACAGGAAAAGTCAATTGAATTGTGTTTCTTTTTTAAACAATTTAGTACATAATCCTACATATAAACCATGCATATATTGTTTCCTGCATTTTATAAATGTAATCTGAAGAAAACAACTTGCAAAAGCTGCAAACCTGCCTTCTGCAGCCTTTGCAAGCCCTCTATGTTTGTCATTGAGAAGCCTCTGTGCTGGAACCATGCTCACACATGCAGGCAGTCATGGTTTTCCAATGCTTCTTAATGAGCCTTAGTACAGCTCATTGAGAAGGGGGGAGGTAAGTACACACTAGCAAAATGCACTCTAGAACTATTGGAAGTGTAAGAAAACATCTTGCTGTCAACCCTTTCCTAAAATGTTAAGACAATGACAGACTCCAGACACCTAGAGCACTTCAGCAAGTGTCTGGAGTGTTCTTTTTAATCCTAATCGGGACAGAGTTGATACATTACATTGCTACATTATTATTATTATTTTATTATTTATATAGCGCCATCAGATTCTGTAGCGCTGTACAAAGGGAAGTGTAAGAAAACATCTCGCTGTCAACCCTTTTCTAAAATGTTAAGACAATGACAGACATCTAATGAGACATCTAGTTTATACATCTACTGCTTTAACAATATCTGTGAAGTGGTGCCCTGGGTACTCAGGTAAGTGTCAAATCATTTGAAGATGGTTTGACTCTTAACCAGGGACAGTGTTCTCGGGTGGCTATGGTGCTTAGAGTGACCCATTAATCTCCTGTAATATACACAGTTATTCAAATCACCGTAACTAAACTTAACTCTAAATTGGCAGAAAATGGCCAAAAGTAGCCCATAAAAAAATCTCAGTAGCTGGTTCCTAAACAATGTCTGAACCATTAACTATATATATTACAATGTACCTAGTGATAAACAATATTAAATATATAAATAAATGCATACATATAAATAAAGATATACATAGAAATGCATGCACACATACAATATAATACAGTTCCCTGGACCTCATATTCTGTAAGTTGTCAGAATTCTCACACTCCATTCCCAAACACCAAATGCAGCAGTGTGAGAGCTAATACAGAGTACTGAGCGGACGGGTAGAAAAATATCCACTTGCTCAATAACTCGCCATGTGATGTAGAATGTTAGCTATAATCAGGGGCGGGCTGGGCCGGGGGGCAGGGAGGCAATTGCCCCCCAGGCCGCCCGAAAATATTTTAGGACCGGCCGCGGCGGGCCGGCCCTTTAAATGCTGCAGCCGCCGAGCGCTCTGTAAAGAGCGCTCAGACGGCTGCAGCTGCTTTTCCCTCCCTCCCCTCCCCTCCCCTGTAGGTGGCCGAGCTGCACTCCGGTCCGCGGTCCCGGCCGGAGTGATGGGAAGGTGCACACTGAGTGTGCACTTCCTGTCAGTCCGGCCGGGTACAGGAAACAGAAACTCCTGTTCCGCGCGGAACAGGAGTTTCTGTTTCCTGTACCCGGCCGGACTGACAGGAAGGTGCACACTGAGCACTTTCCTATCACTCCGGCTGGGACCGCGGACTGGAGTGCAGCTCGGCCACCTACAGGGGAGGGGGTAAGAAGAAGCGGGGGGAGAGAGTAAGAAGAGGGGAAGGGGGTGGAGAGTAAGAAGAGGGGAAGGGGGTGGAGAGTAAGAAGAGGGGAAGGGGGTGGAGAGTAAAAAGAGGGGAAGGGGGTGGAGAGTAAAAAGAGGGGAAGGGGGGGAGAGTAAAAATAGGGGAAGGGGGGGGAGAGTAAAAATAGGGGAAGGGGGGGAGAGTAAAATAGGGGAAGGGGTGGAGAGTAAAAAGAGGGGAAGGGGGTGGAGAGTAAAAAATAGGGGAAGGGGGGGAGAGTAAAAATAGGGGAAGGGGGGGAGAGTAAAAATAGGGGAAGGGGGGGAGAGTAAAAAGAGGGGAGGGGAGAGTAAAAAGAGGGGGGGGAGTAAAAAGAGGGGAGGGGGAGAGTAAAAAGAGGGGGGGGAGTAAAAAGAGGGGAAGGGGGAGAGTAAAAAGAGGGGAGGGGGGAGAGCAAGAAGAGGGGAAGTGGGGGAGAGTAAGAAGAGGGGAAGGGGGTGGAGAGTAAAAATAGGGGAAGGGGGGGAGAGTAAAAATAGGGGAAGGGGGGGAGAGTAAAAAGAGGGGAAGGGGGGGAGAGTAAAAAGAGGGGAAGGGGGGGAGAGTAAAAAGAGGGGAAGGGGGAGAGTAAAAAGAGGGGAGGGGGAGAGTAAAAAGAGGGGAAGGGGGGGTGAGTAAAAAGAGGGGAGGGGGAGAGTAAGAAGAGGGGAGGGGGAGAGTAAGAAGAGGGGAGGGGGAGAGTAAGAAGAGGGGAGGGGGGAGAGTAAGAAGAAGGGGGGAGTAAGAAGAGGGGGAGTAATTAGAAGAAGGGGGTAAGAAGAAGAGGGGGGTAAGAAGAAGAAGGGGGAGTAAGAAGAAGAGGGGGAGTAAGAAGAAGAAGGGGGTAAGAAGAAGGGGGTAAGAAGAAGAAGGGGGGTAAGAAGAAGAAGAGGGGGTAAGAAGAAGTAGGAGGGTTAAGAAGAAGAAGGGGGGTAAGAAGAAGGGGGGAGTAATAAGAAGAAGGGGGTAAGAAGAACAAGGGGGGAGTAAGAAGAACACAGGGAGGAGGGGGTAAGAAGAACACATGGGGGGTGAGAACACACAGAGGGAGGAGTGAGAAGAACACAGGGAGGGTGGAGGGGGGATGAGAAGAGCACAGGGAGGGTGGGTGAGTGTGAGAAGAGACCGCTAGGGGAGGGTGGGGGAGAGGAGAGACCACTAAGGGGCAGGGGAGAGCTCTAAGGGACAGAAGGGACAGCTCTATAGGACAGGGGGCAAGACAGGGAGCTTTTTAACACTACGCACACACACACACACACACACACACACAATGCATCCCTATACATACACAGAAACACACAATGCATCCCTATACATACACAGAAACACGCAATGTATCCCTATACATACACAGAAACAGAACAGGCTTCCCTTACACACAGAGAAACACACAATGCATCCATTACACACACACACAATGCAACCCTTACACACAAAGACAATGCATCATTTGCACACATACACAGAAACATACAATGCAAACCCTTACACACACATGCAAACACACACACTGTTTTTCTTACATACACACAGAAACACAATGCATCTCTTACACTCAATGCACACACATACAGACACACACCTTGCATCCCTTATGCATACAAACACAGATTCACACAATGCATCCCTCACACACAAACAGAAACACATAATACATCCCTTATACACAAATACACACTGCTTCCACTACACACAAACACACTGCATCACCTGCACAAACTGGTATCCCTATACACTACATACCATAAGCACACATATTAGATAACACATAACACATCCCCTACACACTCCACTCCCTGTGAGCGAGCTCATGGGTGGGTGGAACATATAAGTGGACTTATGAGTGGGCCTTATGGGCATACTCACCGTCAGGCACTGGGGCCCAGACCTTGAGCTGTGTAAGAGGCCCCCCAAAAATGGAGCTGCTTCCAATTCTCCCAGAACGTTGAATTTTGTGACCACAGTTGCAAACAGCCTCCAGAGGTCCTGTTCTACACCAGACCAGTGGAGCCTAACTGCAGCCCATCATCATCCTCATCTAATTGTAAGTAGGCAATCTAGTATATTATTAGTGACACTAATCTATAATTTACCTCACATTAAAGGGACATTATAGCTTAATGAAGTGGTTCTGGTGTCTATAGCTGGTCCCTGCAGGCTTTTTAATGTAAACACACACTGTGTGCAGCACTGGCGTTAGTTCATATGGCAGATCATATGGGTGGGGCATTGTGATGTCACATGGGGGGGGGGGCGGCAAATTTATATTTTGTCTAGGGCGGCAAAAATCATTGCACCGGCTCTGATCCTGGGCTGGTGCACCAGTCTACTGTTGACCCACAGGAGGGGAGTTCACTGATTGCACTGCACTCTCCTCCTGCCCAGACCCGTCTTGACCGCAGTGCAAGTGCCCTCTGCCCTCTGCCCCTAATTTACAGTGGCTCACACTCACAACAAGCAGTGCCTGGAGCCCTTTGCAGAGACGGAAACAAAGAGGTTCTGCGGCAGATGGCCGTCCTGCAAGCCTTACATTAAACAGCTGTTCCCCATGCAGCCACAGGTGGCGTTGTGCTGGGAGACTGTGATTACTCTTCACTTCCTCCCAGCCTACAGAGCAGCGCATGGGGGAGAGTGAAGGAGGCATGATTTAATCTTGAATAAATCCTCTAAGCAAACCTTTATAAATTTGGGGGGATCAGCTCTGTTTCCACAGTTTATTGGTGTTTACGCTCATCTCTGTATTAATATTGAGGGATGTCTAAGTAGTAACATCAGTGTGTGTCAGCAGGGCCAGCCGTTGGGGTGGGCAAGCTGTGCGGTCACGCAGGGTGCCATGACAACAGAGGCGCCCGGCGGCCAACACAGCTCACAAGTTGGGTACACCAGCATATTTAATTTAAACGATTCGCTGGTGGTCCACTGGTGCGCACCAGCAGTAGGTGCAGTCAGATCATATCCTCTCCCTCGTGGTTCCGGCGCTCAGTTAGTGAGTCAGAGCACAGGCTCAGAGATTCTCTGCTCTGACAACATTGAAAGTCAGAGCCGTGAAGGAGCAGGTATGGCAAAGAGCTACTGATTAGCATAACATCAATATCCGTTATAAAACCAGAAAAAGGTGGGCATGGATGGTGAACTGATTTGGTGGCGCAATGGGCCACTTGACTGGTTTTGCCCCCCAGGCCTAAGGCTGCCAGCCCTCCCCTGGCTATAATGTAAGGACTTTGCAAGGCCCCTACTAGTCATGGGGACCTGTGTAATTGGTGCTCCATTCTTCTCACACATTCAGGGTTGCTCACTAAACTCGAAATGCCCCCGGTCTGGATAATAAAAAATTATCCAATACCCTTTAGGGTAATTCAGAATTCAAAATAAAGGAATTCTTCTCTAATGTATCATAATCTGGATATTTCAATATAGGTTCTGAATTAGAATGAATGCATGCAGTTCAGATGCAACTGAATGAAATAAAAACAGGACTGAGTAATGAAAATATGCCATCAAATGCTCAGATTAAACAGAATTGCATACTGCCTGCAACGTTGGTGCAACCAAATGTACACTATTCAGCTTAACCAGGATGTCCGGACAAATAGTGACCAATTGCAATACAATAATTTGCACCATATAGCTATCTAGCTCCTAGTGAGAAAGGGTTAACGCCGTCGTTATACATCAATAATAAAGCAGATAAGTTTCGTTTTTAAAATACATGATTATTTAATAATTATTTACTGATCCAAGCTATCAGGGGAATAACAAACACGATGTAGATTGGGTAAATGACTGCAGAAGCCTTTAACCTGTTTAATGACTGCAAGGGTTCATTTCTGTTCAGCTTAATCATAAAACTGGCAACCTTGTAGACTTCACATATGTAGTCTCTTTGTTGGCACATGACCATCTTTGCTCCCTCCTATCCTAAGAAGACTCCGGCTAGTAACGCCCCCTAGATAAACAAATAGTTGTCAATATTTGATTGTCAATTAATGATACTCCCCCTCGACTCACCTTATTGCATATGATTTAAAAGCTGTGTCCTGTTATAAACATTGGACATTTTCTGAATCAGACTCCAGTGTATGTACTATCATAATGTGTCTCTGAGATCGCGGAACGTGGAATGGACTGGGTCGAACAATACTTTAAGTCCATGGCAGAGAGGTCTGATGATCACCTAGGAGTATGTTCTAACAATGACCTACTCAATGCTCTCCCATCACCATATGCAATATGTGAGATTTAAAGGTGTTAAATAATATGTTGTAGGTTATCAGAGATCGCATGAATGAAGCAGGCATCTTATTGTTTACCAAGTAACTATGAGAGAGCATGTGAGGGGTAGTGAAGGAGTGAGTGTACGCTCCATACATGCATTGTATAAGCAGGGTGAAGCCTAGCATCCCAGTGAAACATTATAGGCCTTTTTTCAAGTTATTACAGTTACATGTGCAATAAACTAACTTCAAGAAAAATAAATTAATTATTTTACTGTTTATGATCAGTTGCCTTATAAAATGGTCACTTATTTATTTTGACTGGAGCTTATGATATAGTAAATCGGTAAACATTTTCTTATTAATTTTTAATTATGTGTTTTTAATAGGTTTTGTAACAGAGATTACAAGCTGTATATCCATTTTCTAATTAGTTTTATAATTTCTTACAGTAACGGTTTTATATTAAAACTCTTTAAACCGTAGTGTAATTGATATTGATTGTTGCCATCTTATTAGGAAATGGGATTTATTCTAGCTTGTGGATGTGATATACATGAAAATATAAAATACTGATGTTACAGGATAGATATAGAATAAAAAAAGTAGGAGTTGTGATGTTTGGAGTACCTTCACACCATTCCCTGGTAATCAGGCAAACTATTTTGCAACAATTTGCCTTCTTACTTGGTCCCACCGGGTTCCAAGGCTCCAGTAATTGTGACTAAATGGCACCTGGCTTCTGCAGAGCTGTCGAATCTGGATGAACCAATTCATTCATTGGTTAAAAGAGTCAGCTAAACACTCTCAGCCAATGAATGCCCTTCTGTACATTAAAATCTGCACATAATTTACATTTAACAGCCTGAAACTCTTGCTGGCTAATGAAGGTCTAATAACGTTGCCACAAATGGATTTACACCTCCAGCAGGAAGCCCCAATATCGGTGCATGTGCAGCGTTTCATACACCACATTTTGACACGCAATGTCCCAGCCTATGTTTGTTTTGGTTCGTGAATCTGAATTCTGTCCCTGGTGCCAAAAAAGACAAGGTTCATGGGAAACAAAGAAGACTGCTGACTGGGGGCAGTCACTAAATATTGATTTTATTCACAGATCTATTGAGAAGTGAGAAATAAATAGGAAAAACATGTAAAAAAATGATCTTAATATATCATATATAAATACAGATTTTTTTAAAAAAAAAATGTTTACTGCTCTGCTTGTTTTTTTTTTGGTTATTTTTTGTTATTTTCTTTGGTTATTTTTCTCACTAAATCTGTGACCCAAAATGCAGGACAATGCACCTATTAGTGTATTACAAAATATGTACCTATTATTAGATTATGTATATATGTTGCATTACACTGATTGGCCCATGTTTGTGCCCTCTTGCTTAAAAATGTATTTCTTACCCTATAGTGCTAAACCCGGCGCTGGCTCTGCCCCTTAGGGGAAAGCATTGGATTAGCTAAAATCGGCACGGGAGCTAACCAAATGCCGTTTTGGCTAGTCAGGACCTCCTCATAGAGATGCATTGAGGGAGCTAATATACTCTCCAGAACAACTACATTAAGCTGTAGTTGATCCAGTTTGGTTAGGTGACTATAGTGTCCCTTTAATCTGACTTGGCCCCTGAATCAATTTTTATAATATTTAAATTTTTCCAAGCTGTACCAACATATGGCTGAAATTCAGGCATTCCAAATTTTTTTTTCTGTTTTTGGGAAAAATTGTTCGACCTAAACTAAAAACTACAACTATAGAATCCATAAATGTCTGATACACTTTAAAGAAAATAAAATATATGATCCTTGTTTAATCCTGTTGTTTATCAGTAATTATTCTGATACAATTAAAGTACAATTTAAATACAATTTCTTTTATCCTCATCTAATGCCTATTATGTTTTTATAAGATGTAATTAGCGTAAAAGCAAACATTGTTTATTTATGAGTGTACTCTAATTTCTACCTAGAACTATCGTACTAATCTAAAGATAATAATTGCAAATGCATAAATGTGTTGATTGAAACAATATATGTAAAAGTATTTATAAAAGAATATATCTTAACAAATGAGTGATGTACAATATATGCGCAGTAAAAGATGATCAAACATTAACATATTTTAGAAAAACAAATTAAGTATGATTTTTTTTTCACATTTAAAAAAAAAAAAAAAAAGGTTTTGAGGCTGCATCCTTGCCTCCATTATTCGACATTATCTAAAAATCCCTGATATTGAGTTCACAGAGTCAGTAAGGCTGATAATGTTTGACAGACGTTCAAACCAGCTTTTCCTCATGATCAAATAAAACGAATTTCTGTTGCACGAGGAAGCTGACCTAGATTCATAGCTGGGTTTATAGATAAAGGAATGTGTACAGACGGATATTTCTTATCTTAACAGGGCATTTCAGAATGGGCTTTTGAACTTGAAAACTTTCTTCAAAGTGAACAATGTTTGTTTCTGCTAATAACAACTACACAATTACCGAAACAGAGATGGGAAATAACCAGATAGCAAGTCACATCAATTTCTGAAAATAATATCTGAAGGCTGCTTATAAATAGGATATAATTGTGAAAATTACTATTATCTAGCATAGTGCTTCCCACAAATTATTTACATTTAATGTTAAACATTAATGTGAAATGTTAAGTGAAATATGACAAAACCTCCAACATAAAGTAACCACACTTAAAATTAAAATTAAAATATGCTAACCAAACTGGCTAGCATTTGTAAGAATGTCAATTTTTTTGCCATCATCAGAGTTATTTAATGATCCAAAATAAAGCAAAAAAACCCAGTTTCAAGCACTTTCAATTTTTCAACAAACTAGGAAAAAATTCCTTGTTGACACCAGAATTGCAGTCAGATTTATCCCTGGTTTAAGAAGCTATTGCCCTACAATGATATCCTCTTTAGTTTAGAAAAACAACATCTAAGGGGATATGATAACATTATACAAATATATTCGGGTCCAATACAAACCATTGTGTGGAAATCTATTCACAAACAGGACTATATATAGGACACGAGGTCACACATTTAGACTGGAATAAAGGAGATTTAGTCTAAGGCAAAGAAAAGTTTTTTTTTAAAGTAAGAACAATAAGGATGTGGAATTCTCTGCCTGAAGAAGTTTTTTTTTTTTATCAGAGTCCGTACAGATGCTTATACAGCAATTAGATGCAAACTTGCAAAAACATAATAAAAGGATATCATTTATAAATGTATATAAATCAATGTGACTGATGGTGAGCATACACACATAGAAGATTCCAGAAAAGTCTGAGCATAAACAAACACTTCCCCAAGTTTAGTTCACATAAATGCTGATCTGACACTACCTTACTTGAAAGCCTTGATCCCCATGACCTGAACTACAGCTACCCATTAAGAGACAATTTTTCTGTAAGAAGACTAAGAGTTATAATAAACTCTCACCCTTGAAATTATGGTATTGCCAAACAACTGAAAAGAAAAGAGTAAGAAAGGAAAGAGATACAATCAAGTAAGGTTAGATAGAGGTTATAGGAAATGTCCAAATAATATCAGATACTCTTTTGTAGTGATAAAACTATTATTTCTAGGTTATCTAGATAATCAATCGAGGCAGTCACTGCCATCTACCTAGGAACGGAGAGTTTGTGATCTACAGGGTTTTTATATTTTTCATTGTCTCATATTTCATTTAGTTTTCATGCCTGTTTTTTTTTTATCATGCATTGCGCTGAAATGGATAAGTGTAGTAGAGGCATTTTAGATTATGTAACGTTACCCCCAAAAAAGACAGTCTTTCATGGTACCTCCTGCAAGAGGTTACACCTCACTTGAGACACAAATGCATACATATTAATAAAAAAATCTCAGACACTCACTGTGATTGCTTCCCGGCAGATTCATTGCAACGTTTCGACCTATGCAGGTCTTTATCTAGCTAACACCACAGTGACAAAATTGCCCCCTGCGGCAACCGTACCTTATCCTCCTTAGCCAGAATGACGTAACCCGGTTGCGTACAGTAGGCGGCCCGTTTTCTTCTGGCTCTTTTTTCAATTGTGTTTAACCTCAGGTACTTTCATTCAATTATATAATCTGGGTTATTTGATACTCTTATTGAAAAAGATGTGTGTTTATAATTGTTGATGTGATCTCTTATAAAACCTGGACTCTTTTTATCTTTGCTTATTCCTTTTCTTAGCCATTTATTTGTTTATTCCTTTCCATGTTTTTTGAGGCTCTGATACAATGTCTTGAATTATTGATTGAATTATTAGAAACAAATGTTTTTCTAACGAAATTTGTAATTGTTCAATGATTATTTGTTTGTATTGTGTGTGTATATAAATGCAATTTTGTCACTGTGGTGTTAGCTTGATAAAGACCTGTATAGGTCGAAACGTTGCAATATATCTGCCTGGAACCAATCACAGTGAGTGCCTTAGATTTTTTTATTAATGCGTATTTCTTGAAGTTTGCTGACCCTTGCTCAGTAGCACCCTGTGTTGAAGTATTGTGGCTGACTGCGACCCAACCGCTTTTTTCTACAAATGCATACATAGTGACAAATGATTCAATGTACTGGTTAATGGTATCAATTTCACAAAATGTGTTTTTGAAGTACTGTCCAAAATAAAGAATAAATAAAAACACATCGTGTATATCCCTTCTCCTCATTTTTGCTCATACTGCCTTTTAGCAATCTACTCCTGGAACACATTTCTTTGTATTGTTCATCATCCACCTCCATAACTAGTGTCTGTTAAATTCCTAAAATGTGCTTATTTAAAATTATCTTAACTAACATCTTTAAATCCTCCACTTTGCCTTCCCCTCTACGTTGAGTCTATTTTGTTGTCTTTTTATGTTTTCCATTGCCTCCCATGAGCAGTCATTCTATCACTTACTTTTCATTTCTATGCAGCCAGCATAACATGGACACTCTAGGTATTCCATTGAAGTGGTTATAGTGCCTGGAGGACCCTGGTGCCATTCAGTGTTAAAACAGTTTTTGGACCGTTGAACGCTAAAAGAGGGTGCCCAGCAGCCAACACCTCAACCCTTCTGAGCTACTCAGGCTTATAAAAACACACTAGCCCAAGCAACGAAGGGCAGCAGTGATTGGCTGAGAGTTTCAGCTGACCACTCCCAACCAATCACAGCCACCGATAGCTGGTATGAATTGGAATGGCTAAGGAATTGTGTAATCTCTGTCTTAGCCGTGGCTCCAGTAAGGTCTGAGTTGTGAGCGGCTGGGGACCCCCATTCAGTGTTAAACCATTTGAAAACAGTTATTCACCAAATGGAGGGATGGATCCATGGGACCTCAGGCACAATAACTGCTTTATAAAGATGAAACTGTTATAGTAGCTAGAGTATACCATTAAACTAATCTGTTCCTGTCTAATCTTATGGTTTGTCTATTCATGCTTGTGTTGGTTTGTTTCTTCGTTCTCAAGGATAATTATTGTTTATAACTAAATACTTGCTGTGGATTTTGGCTACATTATAAAAATAGTAGCAAAATTATTTGAGCTGCAACATTGTGAGAAACTGGAATAAAACATGTAAAAAATATCTGAATGCAATAATAATTTGAATGTAACCCAGCATGGTACCAGTTCTATTCATGCACAACGTTAAATAAATGAAAAATAAAATATAATATTTCCACAGATATTCAGAGAACTTTTCTTTTTCATACTTTTTCATATTTTTTTTCTTTTTTTTCTTTTCTCCTAATCTTGTTTATTGTACCGGCGCCAGACAGTTGTTAAAATGGAGCGTGATAATTTTAACTTGCTTGCTTGATTTTAATATTTATGAAACACACAGCTATTAAAAGCCTTGAATGCTCTTTGCAGTATGTGCTTTGCATCGTAACCGTTTCTTCAAAATCGTTTTCTAGTTTTGGCCCAGGAAGAGTTATCATCAGACAAGGTCACGTTGCTCAGAACTTCTACCTGATTCTCGCAGGCACAGCCGTGGTTACCAAGGTGTCTCGGAATAAAAAGACAGGGGAATATTTCTCAAAGACTGTAGCCTTCCTCAAGAAAGGAAAATACTTTGGGGTATGCACCTATTTTTTTTTTTATTCCTTTTGTATTGTGAACCTGTGATAATCTCTAATACAGTTAAGTGTTTGTACATTAGAATCAGCACTAAATTCTAAAGTTGCCTTCATGTGTTTAAAAATCTTTAGAATGCCTCTTCTGATTTAAAAATCAATCAATCAAGGCTTAATTGAAGCACAGAGATTAAAAATCACAAAGCAAGGTGCATAACCACTGTACAGACCCATGTGTGTTTAACTTCAAACAAGTTTAAAAAGACAAATCCAAACTTTTCTGTCCTTCTTCTACATACTTTTTTTTCCCAAATACGAATTAACATTTTGTTATTGGATGAAGGGCAAATTTACAGCTTTATGGCTGTTGAGATGAATATTTAACAAAGGTATATAGAACAAGCAGCTCACTAGAACAGCACCTGTTATGATGCCTGCCAAACTATAGGCTGTGTAAACACCAAGAGAATTGTAACTATTTAATAGGTGGAGAATTACCCGTTTGCTGTGTTTGTTTTAACCTTTTGAGAACTAAAGGTTTTGGCTATATTGTTACATTCAGAGTTATTTACTAAACAGTGAAATGCTAATAAATAAAGATAAAATTTGAAACATTTAGCCCTTAATAATCAGTCAATTTGGCTACTGACATTTCAAGATGGTAGGGCGCTAGACGTTACCTCCAGAATTTAACTATGCCCACTAAACCCCATGTTCCCAAACCATGACTCCATGAGCCGTCCTGCCATTTTCAAAACCCTAAACCTATAGATACAATTACTTAGGACTATACATATGCATTTGTTTTCAGAAAAATATTGTTAAAAAAAAATAACAAATAGCCAAATGAATGGCCACTGAATACAATTTGTTCTGTGCCATATGTTCGTTTGTTGAACATCTACTGCTGTTTTGATGGGTTGAATTTCATCCCTTACAGCTTTGTTGTGACTGTGCCCTATTGGATTCATTCATTTCCATAGAGATTAATGGCGATCTGAAATTAGTTAATTAAACAAAAATTTGCATCGAAATTCAAATGAACCGAATCAATATTTAAATTAATTTCGGATGAAACAGAAACCGAATGTTTTCAGAACTAACCAAAAGGAGCATTTTTCCAATAATTAGTAAATGGGAAACAGCAGATATTCCAATAATAAAATAAATAATTTTTCTTAACCTCTTTCCAGTGCCTTAGCTCCCTCAGTGCTGCCTACCGCTCTGCTTTGCACAAAGTCATTTGCCGATGTCCCTCCGTCCTCAAGTTTAACTGCAACATTTCTAGGAACTATTATAAATACAAGTTATAATAAAACATGTTTAGCAGTGTGATTTTACCTTGATGGCTGATGAGCAGACTAAGCATGTCTGAGAGGTGTATACCAGGAAAACTAGACACTTAGTTAACATGCCTCATACCGAACATATTAGGCGTTCGAGTATAACAATACTGCACAAACTACAATACAATTATAATACATGAATACCATTGCATAATATGTTTAGTGCTGTACTGTGAGGCAACAGCCCCCAATCTTCTCTATACTAGTAGCTGTGGGGTGAGGGGGAGAACCTGCTTTTAAATAGGTTTACAAACGCTAAAGTGTTAGGAATGCCAGTTTATAATCATATCATTTTAGTTTTCCTTTAAGAAAAATAATTCAAAATAAATGCATTTATTTGTCCTGATTTACACATCGTATGTCTAAGATTTCCGTTTATTGTTGGTAGTGTGTTTGCCTGATAAGGTTAATAGCCATCACAGAAAACAAAATTGCCTTTTTTATATAAAGTATATATATTATATAAAGCATTTACCTAAGCGTACAGTTTTTGCACCGCCATTTGACAATTTCTGCTAAATATCGTAGTAAAATAGTGTGGGTTTTTTTAGATTTTTTTTTAACATACACATTTACAACATAGTTGTTTTTAATGTGCATTTTGTAAACCTGATATGTGCTATTCCTGTACAAAACCACATATTGTGTTCAGCTACATATTTTGAGTACAATGATATCCCCAATGTATGTTTTAATGGACATGACCCTTTCAGCTTTTACAGTGTGAATTTTGATGGATTTGATGGGTCTTTGTCTCATTTTGGAGTATTAGAAAGTAACTACCGTATATACTCGAGTATAAGACGAGTTTTTCGGCACATTTTTTGTGCTTAAAAACCCCCACTCATCTCATACGCGAGTGAGTGTCTGTATTATGGCAACTTACATTGCCATAATACAGACCAGGACCGCCGGGAGCCTCCCGTTGGGGGCTGGCAGGAAGCGTTTACTTACCTTTCCTGCAGCTCCTGTCAGCTCCCTTCTCTCTCCTCCGGTCCGGTCAGCTCCCCTGCAAGTCTCGTGAGAGCCGCGGGGTCAGAGAGTTGCCACGGATTACCGTGGCAACGGTCCGCGCGGCAGTCACATTGCAAGACTTGCAGAGGAGCTGACCGGACCGGAGGAAAGAGAAGGGAGCCGACAGGAGCTGCAGGAAAGGTAAGTAAACACTTCCTACCAGCCCCCTCCTACACAGTGCACACCACTGGACCACCAGGAAATGAGAACCCCCCTCCCTGGCCAGCTAACAAGCAGGGAGGGGGGACAAAAATAAATAACATAAAAATATTAATAATATAAAAAAAAATTAAAATAATAATAATAATAATAAAAAAATATTAAAATAATAATAATATAAATAAATTAAAAATATTAAAATAATATTAATAATATAAAAAATATTAAAATAATAATAATAATATAAAAAAATGACCACCCCCCACCAAGGCTCTGCATCACATACACATACACACACTGCACTCATACACACACACACACACTGCATTCATACACACTGCATTCATACACACTGCTTTCATACACACACACTGCACTCATACACACACACTGCATTCATACACACTCCATTCATACACACACACTGCACTCATACACACACGCACTGCATTCATACACACACTGCACTCATATACACACACACACACACTGCATTCATACAGACACACACACTGCATTCATTGTATACACACACTGCATTCATACACACACACTGCATTCATACAGACACACACACACACACACACTGCATTCATTATATACACACACTGTAAATGAATATTCAATTAATATAATTTTTTTAGGATCTAATTTTATTTAGAAATTTACCAGTAGCTGCTGCATTTCCCACCCTAATCTTATACTCGAGTCAATAAGTTTTCCCATTGTTTGGGGGTAAAATTAGGGGTCTCGACTTATATTTGGGTCGACTTATACTCGAGTATATACGGGTATATTCATGTATTCTTGAACTAAAGAAATGTGAAGGAGGCAGTTATTTTTTATATATAGAACACAGGTTATTCATCTTGTGTACCCCTGTATATTACAGAACTTTAATGCTACTGTACCTACTTCATGTGAACTTTATGCCTGCATATGCACATTCTATTTAAATTCTATTGGCACTTTTATAGAGCTGCATTGCTACCAATTCATGTTTAATTAGAGAACGTCGAGAGGGCAGTAAACTCCTTCCTCAAGCCGTTCTCCTATATCAGCATGTTTTTAGCTGCCTTTCTCTGACTTCAAATATGTTGCTCTAGTCCGGGTTAAAAGTAAATGTCCTGGATACTCATGAATATATCAGCAAACGTTACTTGTACACATATATCACCATATATTATATTATACTTAAGTTACTATAAGTTACAGTTACTGTAAGTTAGATTTACTGTTTTGTTGCCAACATCTGAAATAATTTCCAGGGACACTCTGACATCAAGTATGTACACGTACATACACAGACACACACAGATACACACGCAATAACACACACAAATACATACATATAATGACACACACAGATGCATACAGACACATACAAACAAGTGTCCACACTGACAAGCTGACACACACACAAAAAAAACTGACATAAACTGTAAAATAAAGAAAGCTCATATTACTAGCAACTTTCTTGTGGAGTTTGCATTGGCTACACTGGCTGTATTGCTGGTAGTTTTGACAATGGAATATGGGACATGATCTAGGATTAATTTTTGCTGAGACAGAAATAAAATGGAATTGTTGTAGCAAATTTAGGACACTTGACATCTGTGCTCTTTCTTATTTGTATTCCATCCATTTCCTGTGGATTTGAAGTACCATTTAATGGGCTACTTTCTTTAATAAAAACAATATTCTAATTATTAAAGACCGTATTGATGTTATATCACTTTGGAACTTGCATGTGATATTATTAAAGAGATCTGTTATTCTTCATAAACTAGCTAAGACTGGACGTGAGCCCATTTTATATTGTTTATTGTCTACATTACATTGCTAAAATCTGTTTTGCATTTCGAATAAGACTTATGCAGTGTCCAGTCCACTTATTCTTCATGACACAGGTGGATTGGAATAGACTACGGATTGTGAGTTATAGTTCTCAAAGGCCATGCCAGGTTTTCAAATGTTGATTCACTATTTATTATATAATTCTTTAAAAGCACAACAAACAGAAAAAAACAACACAATTTGCAGGAATGCTCCCACATTTAGAGACCATTTTTTTATGAAAATATGGCATATAGATATTGGTTGTGGATTTAGAGGATGTAGGAACCTGAATGGCATGGTTATGATTTATTAAGAACCATGATGAGGAGAGTGGGACAATGAGAAGTACGGGTACAGAGAAGTTGAAGTAATATATAGGAATTATTAAGGCACTAGAGAATTTAGGTAAGTATAAGAGCTGCAGAGTATGGGTTCATATAGAATCTTACACACTATAACGAAGGTCTTACCCCAACTTACAGGAATGGTAAATCCCACAAACAGAGGTACTAGATAGAAATATAAGTGGACCTTAGAGTGACTGGACTTAACGTTAATACAGATAAAGACAGAGTCAGGAATAGCCAAGGTCAGGGACATAGAAGTACGGATAAACGGAATAACAAGCCAGGTCGGGATACCAGAAATACACAAGGTCAGAAACAAGCCGGGTCAGGATACTATAAATACATGAAGTCAGAAACAAGCCAGGTCGGGATACCAGAAATACACAAGGTCAGAAACAAGCCGGGTCAGGATACTATAAATACATGAAGTCAGAAACAAGCCAGGTCAATATCAAGCTATAACAAGAGAGCACTAACGTGTATAAGGGCATAAGCAACAATAGGGCTAGAAATAAGGGCCCTCATTAGCTTTATATAGGCTAACAATAATTCTGATTGGTCCACGTCATCTCTGCAATTTCAAAATAATTGATAACTGGGTCATCTGGTTGACGTGGTCACTTTAAGGGCAGGCGTGACGTTAAAGTATATAAATTATAAAAGTATATGTATTATATGATGTTACAGTATATGATTACAAAAGTATATGAATTCTAAAAGACGTGTCAATAAAACGAGCAGTGTGTAATACGATGCAGGGAAGAATACAGCTGACCGGATTTCGACCTGTGCGTACCAGCAGAGGGCGCTGTTTAGTAGGCCAAATGGTAAGTATACCCTGCTCAGGTCGTGCACCTATGTGGAATGGAAGAGGGGAGCAGCATGGCACCCTGAGCCAAGAGAAGCAGCGCGGGCGCCCTGGGAACAGGTATGTTTGTGACACACACATGAGGCACGGGGTGGTGGGTCTCTGCCTCTGCTCTTGTCAAAGGATGCTGAGACCATTTTTTTTATGCAACTGTGGCATATAGATATTGATTGTGACAGGGTGGTTCATGGGGGTTCATGTTTGAAATGCTGAAGGATTGGTCCAAAATACTTCTCCTAGATAAAAGCTCGTTATGCAAAACCCAAAGCAAGAGTTCACATCAATGCCCTGTCAATGCTCTGTCAGAGCCTTTTCAGATATTTAATGGGAAACTCCAGGAGTGACCCTTATCACCACTCCTTTTTGCTCTGACATTAGAACCAATCCTTAATAGGATACAGAAAGATGGGGGCTACAGGGTCTGTGATCTGGCAAGAGTCATCATAAGGTACTAGCATACGAGGATGAACTATTGTTTGTGGTTACAAACCCCACTGATTCTTAATGGTGCACAGTTTAACAGATTTGGTAATATCTCTAATCTTAAAGTATTCAATATCTGATATATTGAATGCATCTGTCCCTCCAACACAACAAGGCACTCTTACTGACTATACCAGTTCTGCACAACACAGATACGCTACCTGGGAAATTGGGTGGGGGTTTGATGAGGGGCATTATTATGGTCCAAGTGACTCCACCTTTTTATAAAGTATACTTCACACAGGACAAGTTTGTTGATCCGCCCTCATAGGGAATCCCCAAAAATACATCATGAAGAAATCATAGAAAATGCACATTTATTGAAGTAAACAATTTAAATATATATGGCAAGGTACTAGAACAGAAGTCCTCATGTATGCTGTATTGGTCCAAGCATATAAAAATGAAAAAAAAAAAAAAAAAAGGTTATGAGTAACCAAAGTATAAAAAGTCCAAAACCTGAGCATTGGACCACCCGCAGCTGCTGCACAGGGGGAGACCACCAAAGAAGCAGTGACACTCCTGGTGCTCCCTCAACAATCTCAACAGCCTTTTCATGACTGCTGACCTGGCACAGTGGGGTTCATACTACCTCTCCTGGCTTGGACGGATCAACTCAATTAAGATGACTATCCTGCCCAGACTGCTGTTTCTCTTCCAGACAGTCTCGATCCATCTTCCACCAACATATTTCAAATCTTTGCACGTTGAAATATATAGAAATTTGTGTGTCGAGACAACTCCCCATGAATAGCACATGCCAAATTAATTATTTCTAAACTTAAGGGAGCCTTAACTCCCTTAACTTCAAACGTACTTCAAAACGTACTTTGCTGTTACACATTTCATGTGTGTTGTTAGTTGGACAGTGCAGATAACAGCAAACTGCAGATGGCCTTGAAGGTTGAGAGAATCACAGCAAACTTACGGGTCATCATGGTTCCTACCAAAGCAGGGTCAGCGAATTTGTCAAGGTGACGCTCTCATTGTGGCATCACCTCTGGGTTACACCATATTGTGAACCGGTTCACCCTGTAGTGCAGTAGGTAGGGCCCTGCAGTTGTGGTTCTATGCTTCTCACTTCCACTATCCCTTCATTCCCCTCCTCCTCTACCATTTTTCTTTTCTTCCTTCTCTCGCTCACTTTTTTCTTATATACCTTCTCCATGGCTGCTCTTTTCTTCTACGCTGTTTTACTTATTCACACAACCTCTATTATAAGGCTGGATTTACTAATCTGCTTACAGCTTACTGATTCCCTCTCTAATTCAGTGTTTTTTCTGACTCACTCTGGGGCTACACTCTTATTTTATCATACATCATTCGTACTCCTACAGATTCAGAGCTTATTTCAAACAGTTTGGGTCCACTTCTTTTATGATACTCCGGGAAGGGTTTGAGGGAGGAAACCATTCCCGTAGCAGGGGTACATGTGACTTACTGATGTTAAAATTACCAAATTCCACAATAGGAAATGATAGATATGATCTAATTTCTGTTAAAGTTATTTAACTGTGTTCATTTTAGTTGGAAAAGTCTATTTTCTACACTGTAAATCGGACATGTTTACAAATGCTTAGTGATCTGAATTCATGCTCTAAAATGAGATCGCAATTAATGTATGCGCATGCTTTTCTATTGTTATTTATCACTGTAAAGTGTTAGCATAAATTTTTTTCTTCTGTAACTATAGATTATTATTGCTTAATGGTAATAATATTAATATACACAAAATAATAGAAAAAGGTAACTATTTCTACTAGTTTGTGTATATTCAAATCGGTACAAGCCCTAGATGGCACTGGTACTGTCCAAGCTGGCAAACTGCCATAGTTTTTTTATAGACTGGGTTTAACTTCGACTAATTTTCTATATTATTATAAAAATGAATGCCTATTAAACACATAACATTCCAACAAATTAAACAGAGGAGTAATAAATTCACCTCTTACATCATTGAGTCTTATTTTCAAGTGTGCCCAAGGTACTTTTGTTGTACAGGTGCACCTCACTTACCGCGCGGTTCCGTTCTTACGACCCGGACGTAAAACAAATTGGTTGGTAAGTGAGGCTTATGCGCACCAGTTCATGTCTATGTTCGGGGAAATTTCCCTGAACATAGATTAGAGGGATTCCTTGCTCTGATACGCTTGTCTATATTTGGGGAAATTTCCCCGAATGTAGACATCTGCACGAGAGCAGGGAATCCCTCTAATCTATGTTCGGGGAGAATTCTCCGAACATAGAACAGCTCTCTAACTTGGGGAATCCCTTGAATCCCCAACCAAGAGAGCTGGTCGTAAGTGAGAGCCGTCGCAAAGTGATGACCACCTGTATATTTGTTGAATTGTCAGACTTCCAGAGCCCTGAGGTACCCCTTTAGGCAACATAGAAGCTCAGTGATTACTGGTAATGTCAAATCAAATACACCATTGTTCAGGCATTTTGGGAGCTTTTGATAAATTGGATTCTAAATGATTGGAGGTTTTAGTTATTGATAGTGCCGATATTATTATTATTATTGTGATATTTATAGAGCGCCGTCAAATTCTGCAGTGCTTTACAATGGGTGGATGAACAGACATGTAGTTGTAACCAGACAAGTTGGACACACAGGAACAAAGGGGTTGAGGGCCCTGCTCAATGAGCTTACATGCTAGAGGGAGTGGGGTAAAATGACACAAAAAGGTAAGGATAGTATTAGACTAGTGACAGTTGCAGAAGAGGAATCAGTTGGGAGCTATTAACAGTTTAATTGATACACTTTTATGAAGAAGTGTGTTTTTAACGATTTTTTGAAGGAGAGGAGACTGGGTGAGCATCTAACGGAGGAGGGAAGCGAGTTCCACAGGAACGGTGCAGCCCTCGAGAAATCTTGAAGGCGAGCATCAGAGGTGGGAGTACGGACAGAAGATAGACGTAAGTCTTCAGAAGATCGTAAGGGCCTAGACGGGACATACTTGTGTATAAGGGAGGATAGATAGCTGGGAGCAGCATTGTGTAAAGATTTGAAAGCAAGAACCAGAATTTTAAATTGAGCTCTATATTTTATAGGAAGCCAATGTAGGGACTGACAGAAGGGTGAGGCATGGGAGGTGCGGGCGGACAGGAAGATGAGCCTCGCCGCCGCATTCATTATGGACTGTAACGGCGCAAGTTGGGAGCACGTAAGGCCACTGAGAAGTGGATTACAGTAGTCAAGGCGAGAAAGGACAGTGGAATGGACCAACACCTTAGTCGCATCTAGCGTTAAGTAGGGGCGGATGCGCACAATGTTTTTGAGATGGAAATGACAGGATTTGGCGATAGATTGAACATGAGGCTTGAAGGAGAGGTCGGAGTCAAAGAGAACACCTAGGCAGCGAGCCTGCGTGGTGGAGCTGATGGTAGCACCGTTGACTTGGAGGGAGACAGACACAGGAGTAACAACACTTGAGGGAGGAAAGACCAGAATTTCAGTTTTGGTCAAGTTTAGTTTAAGGAAGTGGGCAGTCATCCAGTTAGAAACAGCAGAGAGGCAGTCAGAGACACTAGTCAAGAGGGACGGGGAGATCAGGAGAGGACAGGTAGATTTGTGTGTCATCCACATAGAAATTATAATGGAAGCCAAAGGAGCTAATGAGTTTACCAAGGGAGGCAGTATAGATGGAGAACAGTAGGGGACCAAGGACTGAACCTTGGGGGACACCAACAGAGAGGAGTTGGGGAGAAGAAGAAGAGCCAGAGAAAGAAACACTGAAAGAGCGCAGGGAGAGGTAGGAGGAGCACCAGGAGAGAGCAATATCTTGTAGACCGATATTGCAGAGGATGAGAAAAAGCTGTTGAGGATCAACAGTGTCAAAAGCCACAGACAGGTCAAGGAGAATTAGGATAGAGTAGTGGCCACGAGATTTTGCAGCGAGTAGATCATTGGATACTTTGGTCAGTGCCGTTTCCACAGAGTGCTTAGCGCGTAAACCAGACTGAAGCGGGTCTAGCAGAGAGTTGGACACGAGGAAGTCTGTCAATCTCGCATACACAATTATTTCAAGGATCTTGGATGCAAAAGGCAGTAGCGAGATAGGACGATAGTTGGATGGGGAGTTAGGGTCAAGATTGGGCTTCTTTAGAATTGGGGTTACAGTTGCATGTTTGAAGGGCGATGGAAATATACCAGAGGAGAGAGAGAGAGTGAGAATTTTAGTGAGAGGTGGAGAAAGAGAAGAAGACAGAGTACAGATGAGATGCGAGGGAATTGGATCTAGGGAGCAGGTGGTGGGGTGGGAGTAAAAAAAGGGGTAAGGTTAGCGCTAATAATATATTGAACAGGCAGCGACCTTTAGAGGGTAACCCTCTAACCCTCTATATAAAAGATACACAGTAAAGAGAGAGAAAGGTTGCGCCAAAATAAAATAAAATAAATGAATAAAAAATAAAAATTAGAACAATAATAAAAATATATAAAATTATAAAAATATGTAAAATACAGAATAGTAGGTAAGTTCCAATGGGTGTCTGGAGATAAGATAGGTATAGTCACTAATTCCGCTGTGGGGGTAGGTTCTCTTGTTGTAGTAGTTCCCACCGTCTCGTGATATGGAAGACACAAGGTGAAAGGACTAATCGTGCGGAGTGTATACACTTAATGTGACAGTATTTAAAATATATATGTTACACTCACATTTAGGTGAGCTATAGCCAGCTCAGGGTTTGTAGGCATATAGCGGTATAATCCCCGCTTACGGGATATATTGGTGCTTGTCCTCCAAGGGGTACGTCCAACTCTCAGGAGAAGAAGGAGATAAAAACAGCAGATAGTGCTCTCTGATGATATTTAAAAGTGGTGAATAAAATAAGATAAAATATACTCACAAGTAAAGTGCAGGTCTCACTGCACTTTAGAAATAGCGTTAGTGGTATAATCCCAACTTCAGGATATGTAGTTTAAAAATATGTAGGATAAAAATAAATAGTAATAATAGTCATTTATTTAAATCATTTATTTTTAAAATAACACAATATAAATAACCATTTAACGCGTTTCACCGCTGGGGCTTTATCAATGGTTATTCCATTTTTGATAAAGCCCCAGCGGTGAAACGCGTTAAATGGTTATTTATATTGTGTTATTTTAAAAATAAATGATTTTTGGTTAGACAATTGTACCACTATCATTTTCTACACACTATTATTACTATTTATTTTTATCCTTTCCTGGCATTTTTAAACTACATATCCTGAAGTGGGGATTATACCACTAACGCTATTTCTAAAGTGCAGTGAGACCTGCACTTTACTTGTGAGTATATTTTATCTTATTTTATTCACCACTTTTAAATATCATCAGAGAGCACTATCTGCTGTTTTTATCTCCTTCTTCTCCTGAGAGTTGGACGTACCCCTTGGTGGGGTGGGAGGACTGGAGCAGAGCAGAAACCTCTTCCGATGTAGCGGGTGCGAATGAACATAGAACAGCAGAGGGAGTGAAGTTAGGGGAAGTATTGTAAGGGGAAGAAGAAAGATGAGATATCTCTTCTCTGATTGTAGAGATCTTGTCAGTGAAGTGAGTTGCAAAGTCTGAGGCAGTCAAGTTAGTAGGCGGAGGAGGAAGAGCAGGGCGAAGAAGAGAGTTAAATGTGTGAAATAGTCGTTTGGGTTCGCGGGAGAGTGTGGTTATGAGGGTATTGAATTAATTAACTTTTGCAGAGGAAAGAGAAAAGCTGTATGAGCTCAGCATAAATTTATAGTGGAGAAAGTCAGATGCACAGTGAGACTTTCTCCAACAGCGTTCAGCAGTTCTGGAGCATTTTTGGAGGTATCGTGAGCTTGGTGTGCCAGGGTTGTTGTTGGGGGGCCTGTGGCGTTTAAATGTACAAGGTGCCATGATGTCTAGTTGAGAGGAGAGGGTGGAATTGTAGAAAGAGGTTCAGAACTAGGGCAGGTGAGGTTTGAGATAGGTAAAAGGAGAGTTTGGAGATAAGTGAAGAAATGCTCTAGGTCAAGACATTGGAGGTTTCTGTGAGAGTGATGTTCAGTTGGTGGTGTCAATTGGGTCTTAGGTATGCCAATGCCAAAAGTCAGCAGATGGTGGTCAGATAGAGGAAAAGGAATATTGGAGAGATTAGAGGCAGCACAGAGGTTGGTGAAGGCAAGATCAAGAGTGTTTCCTGCTGTATGGGTTGCTAAATTGGACCATTGCGTAAGGCCAAAGGAGGAGGTTACAGAGAGCAGACGAGAGGCATCAGTGCAATTGGGGTTATTTATTGGGATATTGAGGTATAAGGGAAGGAGTGCTAGATGAGAGGAAGTGGGGAAGCCAGGAAGAAAAGTGTTCAATGAATAGTCTAGGATAACCGGGGGGGGGGGGGGGGGGCGGGGGGGGGCGGTAGATGATAGCAATTCTTAAAGGAGTGGGTTTAAATAGGCGGACAGTGTGAACTTCCTTGGGTAAGGAAACTACATGGATCTTCAAATTAGAAACCTTAAGCACTAAAGGAAGAATTAGATTATAATGCATTAAATATATTATATATATTATTATTAAGTCTTTCCTATTAATATATTGTTTATATTTTTGTATTAAACATTTAAGGAGCCAACATAGGCTGCTCTTATCGACTGTCCCCTCTTTAGTGTTTTGTGTATTTTAATTAATTTATTTATTACATAGTATTTTTAGGTTAAATAGGTTGCCACATTTGTATTATATATACACATTTATGTAGAGAGTGTATTCATCTGTTAATTTCTGATTTAACCTAACCTTAATCTAAACATGATCCTAAATTATCCTAATTCACAGTAAGTTCTAGGACTGACCCATTTATACAAGGAATATTATCTGACAAATATGAGGAACGCTAAAGAGCTACAATCAAGGGGATATTTATTTATTTATTTATTCCAAGAAAACAACGGGAAACACTTAGACAAGAAGTAGACTGTGGAGATGGTTGGGAGGTTGGATAAAAGCAGGGTGACCTAGGTTATTCAGGGAGTCACTTTGATGAGGTGTCACTCTTTTTTAACACTTGCCTCTTGATTGTCAGAGAATTTGTTCCTGTTCCAGAAAATTTTCATACACACCTACTGGCAGCAGGTGGGGTGCTAATTAGAAAAAAAGGGGGTGGACAATAGCATTTCCACAAAATAGTGCCATTGACAACTCCCCTTCTCCCTAACTACTTTACCAATAAAAATAGATATCCTACCCACCGTCCTTACCCTGAGATAGCGATGGGAGACATTAAATCTAATACCTCGAAAGTAAAATTTACCCATCTGAAGTTCTTAGTATTTTCAGCACCAAAAAGTCTAAATAAAAGTGCACAATCTCGTGGTGCAAAAAAAAAAGCCTGATCACAAAAAAAAGAAAAAACTAGTATTAATCCATCTTCACCCATTAAGGGCGACCACAGACTGAGATCTGAAAGTGCGGAAAGACCTTATATCGAGTGTGCAATTATCTATATGCCAACCAATCATAGTGTTCCGACAGCCAAGTTTCACTTCTCTCAAGACTTGGTTGTTACAGCACTGTGATTGGTTGGCTTCCTTGTCAACCAATCAGAGCGCTTGTACTTATATGGCATAGGGTTGGAAAAAATGCAAGTTTCAAACCTTCACTTATATTAAAATGGGGGTCTTAATGACCCTTATAGGCATTTTATTTATTTTTAACTATTTAATGCACTGGCCTGTCACCACATAATTTACCTTTGTGCTGCCAAATATTTTTAGGTTTTTTTTTTTTTTTTTAATGGTTGCTTTTGCCCCAGTATGGGACATCAGACATTAGTGAATAAGCCCATGGCTATTTGAACCCGTTCTGTCAAAGACACAGAGTGTCTAGTTGAGTGTTGGTGAAAACATGCACACCTGGCAAACACAGGTACCAGAATTTTTAGTTATCATATTTTAAAATATTTATTTAGAGCAAGTATTATAAATGTAAAAAACTGTATTCTTTGGAAAAGTAAGTAAAAAAAAAAATAATAGAGAAAAGGGGGAAAAGAAAAGAGTGGGAGAAGAAAGATTATGATATAATTTATTCACCCGCAGAAATGAGACAGTTTTAATTATATCCATCATGTATTTTTGCGTGGTTACATTTCCCTCTATAGTTTTCCTACTAATTTCACTGTCGCGTGTGTGTGTTGCAAATTATTTTTCTTCGCCTCTAATTCTGTATCATTATGTAATAGCTTAAAAGTCCACAGATCTAAACCGCATCAACTCTACGAGCCAGACAAATAAAATATCTGTTCTCTTTATATGACTTCCACATTGATAATAATTAGGATTATTACAGTGTAATGATAAAGCAGATTGAATATGGTTTAGAGGGTTTTAACATGATTGAAGACCACATGAACACAATTTTCTGTAAATATGACTCACTCAGTAGACTATGATATGCAGGGTACATCATTAAAATAAATTACCATAATCTCAGAATGTGGTTTTAAATGTTCCCGGACCATTTCCCTTACTTGGGAAATTCTTTTCTTTTCATACAAATGTAATACATCATTGTAACCTTTATTGTCATAAAGCAGAATTAATAACGACTAATTTGATTGTGTGTTAGCATTTATCACAGTCTATTTACTTGCAGGCTATTCCTAAATGAATACTATTGCAGTATTAGAAATATGAATACCAGTGAAAGTATTGTCTCTCATTCTAGTTTTGCATTTAACTGTTTATATATAAATTACTTTGGGTCCTCTGGGCACTGATTTCATCCTCCTGCTAGGCTGCATACTCCCTGCAGTGAGCTATCTATGTGGTGCAGGGCTTAAAGGGACACTCCACACCCCTAAATCAGTTTAGCTTTCTGAAAAGCTTAAGTTGTGAAGAGTGTGTCCCCTCATATAATTTTTTCAAAAAGCGCAGATTTCAATTTACATTTTTATAAAGTGGCTTTCAATCAGACAGCAGGTAATGTTACTTCCTAAACACAGTGAGAGGGGTGCAAATAAAACAATAAACAATACTTATAATTGTAAGACCTCTTGATCAATCTGTAAAAGATAATATAACAGCATAGACATAGCGTAATACTGCATAACAACAAGTGGATCTATAACAGAGGTATTGGGTCACTCACAATCTTCAGAGCCTTAGAAAGCAGGATCTGACTTCATCTGCATTCGAATAATAAGGTTATTCAGGTTTTCAGCACGAAATCTCTATCTCTTCCTTCTCAGATGAGAATAAATAAATCTATATACATGAGGACGATGAGAAGCATTTACTTCAAAATAGAACAGTGATAAAATAACAGCAATAAAAACTTAAAAAAATAAAATAGAATAGCAAAGTCCAAGAACACTAACGCGTTTCGACTTTTCAGTCTTTTTCAAAGTGCACTTTCAAAGATATTAATTGTATTCACTGATTTTATACAAGGCTCTTTACCATTTACTGCTTGCAAACTATATATATCCTTACCATTATTTATGTTTTGTTTTTGCTTTTTATTTTTTTTAGATTGGATGTATCTCTTTTTTTTTAGTTTTTTGTGCATACATTTAAAGTTTTCTTCTATATATACTTTTATCGTCAATTCAAACAAAACCCTAGAAGATGCACTTAGACTTATTTACATGTGCCTCATTTTCATTGCCTCTTGCATGCAGCCCTTAATCATACGATTAAGCAGAAAGTGAGAAGGTAAAAAATATAAAGCTCAGTAGCAATCAGTCCCAGGTCACAGCACATGTGTTCTAGCTCGGGCTTAGAGGCACCGCTTCAAGCGATTTTCAGGATTCTTGATGTGTATTCGAACATCCACATTCCACTTAATTAGCTACACCTGACTCATCTACCTGTGGGCTGTCTAATTAGCTGTAGTGGAGGATTTTTCAGCAATACCCAAGGTTTTCACAGAATGTGATTAGTGAGAATGCCTGATGTGTTGAGAATCCCAAGTTATCTACCACGTTCCATCAGGGGACCTGCTCAACGTTCAATTATTTTGGAATGTGATACAGAACACTCATCCTGTACTATCTTCTTTATAGTCAATGATGTATGCTATACCTTTTACTATATATTTGTTTATCTATAGCCACAGGGAGTATTTTGATCTATTTTCTCTTCTTTGTTAGCAGGGCAGCTTAACTATATTACTGTATATCAATGGATATACCAACTGAATATTGCTTATAGTGAATGTTCTATTTCTTTGTATGTGCCTTGATAAAAACATTTTATAATATTTTTATTTAGTTGCATGGATTGGAGTAGATGTGAGTAGTCACGAAACGCAAAAGCCAAAATAAGAAGAGTATTGCAGTATGCAGGGATTACTGTGTGCTCGAGGTAGATCTAGCAAGCTTTTAATAGATTTTATCTTTACCACAATCTCAGAAAAAGACAGCAGTAAGCTCGGAACCATCTAAATGAGGTGGATCATCAAAAGCACTCCGCTTATTAAATAATGTGCAATATGGTTCAAAAGATATAGACAGACGTCATAAGTGACATGTAATCTAGATAAAATCCATATCAAAATATAACAAAAATTCAAAGCCTGCTAGATCAATGCAGCCGTGAGAAGGAAGGGTGGGGGGGTGGAGGGATAAGATATTTAAAGCTAGGTAAATAACCTAAATGGGTTCTGGATGCGTTTCGCGTTCACCCTAAATCTTTATCAATATCTTGCAGTATTCTTATTGTTTTGGCTTCTATGTAATAATGCAAACTTTTAAATTTCTTAAGGGTCCAAATACACTTGAAAGTAACCATAAGATGAGTTTGTTACATAATTAACATTTTTACGTTTTCAGAAAATATTATTTAGATATGGAAACAGTCAGAAAGTACATCCTAGATGATGTCTGTCTCCTATAATAACGACAGTATTAAGGGAGGTCAATGGAAAGGTCCATGGAAAGAGGGTCTCTTATGTCTTCTTAAGCCCCCCTTTATTTCCTTCCCTTTCTTTTGAACTGATGTAGTAGTTATGGTGCTTTGAGTGTTCCTTTAGTAGTTACAATGTAAGCTTGTCTCTGGCCGTGTTAGAGAAAGAAATAAAAATGTCTTATTAACTTTTGATTAGCTCTTTGCTTTGAAAGATATAAGATAGCGACCTGTTTACAAGGTGACATTTGGCTAGCTGATGAATTATAGGAAGTGCTCAAGAATTTCTTTATTACTGAAAGTAATATTATTTTATTTGTTTAAACTATAAATTGGCAATGGGTTCACTTTTCCAGTAAAATATGATGTTGTAAGTGCATTATTTAAGTATCAAACTTAATCAATTTAGTATCCATGAAAAAAGGGCCCTTTTTTGAAAATGCATTTAAATATTATTGAAAAAAACTGCAATACTTCTGAAAAACATACTTTGATTGTTGCTTTAGACATAGGTTGTTCAATAAATCCAATACCCGTTTCATGGAAATTGTTTTACTGCACTGCAAATGTTGTAAAATGGAAAACTTGCGTTTGTAATGGTATGTTAGGGGAGCAGAAAGTCGAAACATTGCTCAAGAAACGAGAACATGAAAATGATGTCTGGATGTGTCTACACAACCCCTTTATAGGAAATGCAGCCTTGTTTCTTGGGCTCCTGTAAATATGTGTATATGTGGGTTTTGGAATGAGTGAGTGAAACAATGAACATCTTGGGAATATATATCACTTTATCGTTCTTGCTAATATTTTCAGTTTGTGTTCTCCATATTAAATGTGCATTTTCCACATTCTTCTTTACTACAACCAATGGATCACAGTTCAAAATCATCAACCATTAGTTAGTGTCATTATCAAATGACAACAAAAATATAAAACACGGACAAAATATTCCATAATTATCAAAGATTAAAATGTTTTCTAAAAACTGGTTTCAGAGTCTGTGTAGTTAACCTGCTGAATTAGCTATATAATCAAATATGAACTCACAATAGACTGTGACAAATATGTTGACAAAATAGGAAAAGGCTTCATTTGAATAAATTATGGTTAACTCCCATAAATCTCTGAGGTGCATTATCATAAACTGCTGTCATTTCTTTTGAGAAAAAAGCGGCCTGACAGATATCAAGCTATTGTTTACTCATTACTTGAAATCAGATTATAATGCACAATCCCAATTTAATTAGGAAGCATTTAGCAATTAGAAATCCTGTTTGTTGGTACATGCAACACAATAATCAATTATTCTTCGTATTTTGAAAGACAATGGTGATACAGAAATCCTTTGCCCCGGTATTAAAAACAATCCTGTGAATGCTGTACGAGTGCTGTAATGGAGCTGGGCAGTGTGAGTTGCACTTGGCATTGGGGTAGAACTAAAGTAGTGAGGTCCTGGTGCAAGAATTTTTGGGGGGACACCCTAGCGCAAGGATTGAAAAACATGCTGGGAATCTACCATTTGTCTATCCTTGCAGGGTTTGTGTTTGAGTGCAAGTATGTTTTTGTATGGAGTAAGTGTGTGTGAATGTTTATTTGTGTGTAGTGTTGTGTGTTTCTATGTACTGTTGTCATTTGAAAGCAGTGGTTTACTTGTGTATAGTGTTTGCTTTTGAATGCAGGGATGTGTCTGTATGTAGTGTTGATGTTTGAATGCAGGGTATATTTGTGTGTAGTGTTGGAGTTAAAATGCTGAGATGTATGCAAATATACACTGACACGCACACATGTAGACAGCCACACACTGAAACATCATGATACACAAACACGCATATGCACACACTTCCACACATACAGATACAAACACTGGCACACGTACAGATTCCCAGGTACAGACTTGTTCTAGCTCTCAGTCTCCTTCCTCTCTATTGTGCTCCCCTCTCTCTCCCTCGCGGCTCACTGGTAAGCTGGAATGAAATGACTCACTTCCTCCCAGTACCGCCGCTTTACACAGACTAGGGTTGCCCTAAGTGAATGGGTCACCCGTTAGGCCTCCTGACCAGCAGTTCCGCCATTTGCATTCATGCAAGACTGATATGCACCTTGTTCGGGTTGGTGGATCTCCTCTCTGGACAGGTCCACCATTTTCGGCAATGCTATTTATGCAGCTCACATAACTGGCCCACCATTTTTAGGCCTGCACACCCATGTCTCACATGACATCCCTCTCTATTTGGAAATTATGTAAGCCTGCCTCAACTCCAATGTACTATAACTAATTAATGACTGCTCTTTTAATATTATTCCACTTAATTGGAGGGAGAACTGGATTCTGTATATTTTCTTTTTGTTATTTGGTATCATCAGCCCCTTGTGCAAGTAGTGCACACAACTTATCCTAGCTTGCTCCCAATTTACCATGGGTAAGCAAACAGGAATGTTAAATATACACATTCCTGT
Organism: Pelobates fuscus; assembly: GCF_036172605.1. Taxonomy (NCBI): domain Eukaryota; kingdom Metazoa; phylum Chordata; class Amphibia; order Anura; family Pelobatidae; genus Pelobates; species Pelobates fuscus. The sequence goes on along the minus strand of NC_086317.1, from coordinate 460,450,529 downwards.
TTGCTTACCCATTTAACATTCCTGTTTGCTTACCCTATATATATATAGAGAGAGAGAGCTAAGATTTACATTTAAAACATTAATCACATTCAGCATATGGTACTGCAGAAGATGCTGAGAAGTAACGATATGTCATGACCATCAATGAGAAGGGCTTTGCCTATTCTATTCCTAAAAGGGTTTAATGTATTGCTTAAGACTTATGACTACAAAAAAAAAAATAGTTAAGACAACCATTAACATTTTAAATATCTTGTGGAGACAATTAATAAAACAGTTGTGTTGGGTCACCTAATGACTCTCAGTAGCTGTCGAAAATTATTTGAGCGTGCTGCAAGTTGGCAGCTAATTAAAACTTGCAGTTTAGTGAATAGACCCATGTATAACTGACTTTCTTAACAATGCTGAGTGAATTGATGTCCTTTACTATGATTATGGGCAATCATTGTATATTCTACGAAGAGCTTGAACGTACCTCCCTCTGGAGCAATCAGTGCTATTGAGTTCATCCCTGAGCCAGAAGAACTAATCTGATCTGTCTCTTCGAATGGAATGTACAATTTACTAGAACATGGATTTATTATGTAATTCTCATAAAACTGCTTAAATAAATAATAGAACAATTGATTTCCATTAAGCCTGCACTTTCAATAGTGAATGGGTTCCCTTCAACTTGCCACCATGCCACGTCTCATGGTAATAATTAAAGGGTGAAATAACAATACAGGACATCTTGCTCTTTAAAATATACTTCTATATAGTTTAGCCTTTGGATCAACCACCTATGACAATCACTGTTATATAATTCTTTATTTTTGGAAGCGCAATGGTAAGTACAAGCTCAATATATGACATAGGCATTTAACAAGAAATATAAGCACAGGTTTATGCTGAGAGTGTCAGGATGTTGTGCGCTTTTTTTTTGTATGGTGTACAAGTAAGATTATACATGCAGAAAAAAAACAAAAACAGAACAAATGTCGCTGAGTAGTCGATTTAAACAGAATAAAACATTTCTAACTATGCGTTGCGCTTCACAGGCTGAGGATATACTTCTATAGTATAAATGCTGAGATGCTATAAATGAGTGTCTGCTTATCGTGTGTGAACGCCCCAGGACCCCCACCTCAGGTGGTTAACCACCAGTACTCCAATTGATGTGTAATGTGTTTCACATGAGATAAGGCTGAGGGAGCTACTAGGAAATGTGGTTGACTACCAGTACCCCAATCAATGTGTAATGCGTTTAACATTTAATAAGGCTGAAGGTACTACATAGAGTCCATGTTATGGAGACAGAAGACTTGAGAGTTCCTATTTGTCATGATGGTTGCATGATGTTTGCCTCGTCCGATATCCTCCAGCTGCTAGGGTTGTCTTGTTGCGCGTCTGCCGTCAGTCCCTGCGGTGTCGCAATGGACGTGCTGCGGGTCATTTCCAGGAGAGGGAGCGTTGCTGTGCACCGGTTGCCTGCCGCCCGGGCCAACCTGAGGGCATATCTGCAGGGTCTGATTAGTGTGAGCTGGATCGGAGCTGTTTGCGGCTGCTCACCTCCTCCGCGGCATCCATTTTGCGTGTTGTCCCGGGCTTTTCGGGAACATAAGTTGGGCTGGTGGCAATGCAGTGAGTATTTGTGTACTCGTCGGTCTGGTTGCCCTTCGCCTGTGTTTAGGGCCCGTCTGGGATTTGTGGTAGTTGTATCCCTCAAAGTGTAGCAACTAGCAGTTTAATTAGGGCGAGTTGGTGAGTGTGTGGCTGCCGCCATTTTAGCCGTGGCTTGCGGCCAAGGCTGTGGGTCGGCAGTCCTCTGGGGTCCCACGATCTCCTCCCCGGTAGCAGCCCCAGGGCGTGGGCCGGGATCACCCCCACCGGCCCAAAGGGGGGGAACGGGGCCTGGTACAGACGGTTAGGTGAGTCCAGCTTTATACCACTGTGCAGGATAGCGGGGCAGCGGCCGTCCACCCCGCTCACCGCCCAAGTAGGCCTCATCCAGTGAGAACAGTGTGTATCTCCCTGAGGGACTAAAGCAGTTGCTGCTAGCCTCTCCTCAGGACCGGAGCTCCGATGGGTGTAAGTCCATATCTTTTGGTCGTCAGGCATGTTCAGGAGTAACTCTTTTAGGCTTAAAAAGTCAGAAGTTGTTGGAGCTGTTGTTTCGTGCGACCATGCAGCATGGCGGTCAGGCCCCGCCCCCCGACAATCACTGTTGAGTCATCTTTACTTAATTATAGAATTCTGTATTCAATGAACACCCCAATATTAGAAAGAATATATTTATAATAATTATATAATGTTAGAGGGTATCTTTTTTGTTTTTTTACTTTAGATTTAGGGGTCCCCACGAGTCTCTAAAAATGAAATTACCACACCACTTCTAAGAGATCATCCCTTGATCTCCTGTCTAATCAGACGCTTCTCTCTGAGCATCCCTCACTTCCATCTTGAGTGATCATTCAAGGTGAGTGATGAAGAAAACCCCCCTAGATGTCTGGTTGGCACATGTGAGGTGTTACTAAGAGGGTTACATTATTAAGCACATATTATTCACGAAATCCTTGATTTTATGAAATAAGACAAGAAACATCAGAGTAGACCCCTAAATCTCTGCAGTGCTTTGGAGTGTTGGAGTGTTCCTATAACTTGGAAAAGTAAGCAGATGGGTGATAAACAGTTGACAATAAAAATTGCTATTCAGATACGTTATATGGACAGCGGTGAAACTACCAGGGGCCATGGGGAGGCCCATGCAGTTAGGGCCACCTGATGGCAATATGTTTTTAGATGTGACTAAAAAAAATTACATTTTGCATGTGTGTCTCTTTATATGTGTGTATCTGTATGTGTATATGTGCGTGCCCCTTTGTATGTCTATGTAAATATACGTGTGTCAGTGTTTGTATCTGTGTGTTTGTGTATCTGTATGTGTGTGACTGTGTATTTGCATGAGCATCAGTGTGTATCTGTGCGTCTGTGTATTTGTATGTTTGTCAGTGTGTGCTCTGTGTATAAGTATGTATGCCATGTCTGAATGAGTGTCATTATGTGTATCTGTGTTTCTGTGTCTCTGCGCATGTGTTATTGTGTGTGTGTGTATCTGTATGCATGTTATCAATATATATGTGTGCCTGTGCATCTGCATATGTGTCAGTGTGTGTGTCAGTTTATCTTTATGTGAATTAGTGTTTTTGCTCATCCTCATTTGTGTCAGTGTGCGTATCTGTGCATCTGTGTACCTGCATGTTTGTCAGTGTGTTCTCCTATGTGTCCGTGTATCTCTCTTTGTGTGTCTGTATCTGCCTGTCTGTACCTGTGTATGTGTGCATCTGTATGTGTATTACTGTTTGCATCTGCATGGTGTCAGCATGTGTATAAATGTATGTCTGTGTGTGTGTGTATCAGTGGGTGTGTTTCACAGTGTATATGTATATGTGCATACATGTTAGTATTCAAACGCAAACACTACACACATACATCCTTGCTTTCAAGTGTCAAGACTACATGCAGACACACCCCTGTATTCAAAGACAAACACTACACACAAGTAAACCAATGGTTTCCAATGAAAACAGTGCATACAAATACACAGCACTACCCCTACATTCACACACACATGCACATACGCCATACGAACAAATGTTTACATCCAAACACTACTCAGTGCTAAATACAACACTGCAAGAATCGGCAAATGGTAGATCCTCAACTGGAAAAGCATTGCAGGATTGCACAACAAATGGGGATCTACATTTTGGTGTTCCTTGCGATAGGGGGGCCCAAAATATTCTTGCACCAGTGCCCTCTCTTGTTTAGTTCCACCACTATATACAGATATATTATATGAGATGTTTTCACATTTGTACTATAATTAAAGATAATTCATTGTACTCTAATTCATTATGTATATAAATATATCATTCATTTTATATATATATATATATAAACAGGAGTACTCGCAGGATATATAGATCCCTCAACGGCGGGCTACCTGTTCAACAAAACTCCGAAGATTCCAGTCATTTACACAATCCCCAAAATGCATAAGGATCCAACACACCCCCCAGGACGTCCTATCGTCTCTGCGGTGGGAGGTGTGTTGGAACCTATAGCAAAATGGTTGGATACACTATTTAAACAACCGATCGCTGAATTAAAAACCTGCATCAAGGACACTCCGTCTTTAATAAAGGAATTGTCATCAATGCAGTTGGGGCAGCTCCCAATAGTGCTCATTACCATGGACGTGAAAAGTCTTTATACGGTTATACCACACAATCAAGGGATCGAAGCTATGAGGCAAGTCCTAACACACTCTAAAGTGTATAATGGTCCTCCAATCGAGTATACTCTACAACTACTGGAGTTGGCATTATCAAATAATTACTTCAGATTTGAAGACGATTGGTACATGCAGAAAGCGGGTACTTCTATGGGGGCGGCAATGGCCCCCATGTACGCTAACGCGTATATGTACATTTATGAAACAACTCACATTCTACCAAGGTATGGGGAAATTTTTTTAAAGTTGTTTAGGTTCATCGATGATTTGTTCATAATATGGACAGGAACTGAACAAGAAGCACAAGATATGGTGACAAACCTTAACAAGATGGAGAGCCCGATACAATTTACAGCAGAGATCAGTAAGGAGAAAGTACATTTCCTAGACCTACAAATCTGGATTAAAGAAAATAATATACACTACTCATTGTACACTAAGCCCACTGATCGTAATACGATCCTTCATGCACAGAGTGCGCATCCTGAAAAATTGAAAACTTCATTGCCTAAGGCACAGTTCCTAAGGACCATACGCAACAACTCTGATGAGCAAATAAAAGATGAACAATTGCAACAGATGAAAATCAAATTCTTAAATCGAGGCTGCAATACTAAACAATTGGATGTGGCATTAGAACAGGCGAAACACCAAGTCCCGAAGATTCCTTTGATATCGCAGAATCGTCCATTGACGTATAATGCAGCATCAGAGAAACTATCTAATATCGTTAAAAGAAATTGGAGCATGCTAGCACGGGATACAACATTACCGAACATTTTCAATCAAAAACCAATGATTAGTTATAAACGGAACAAAAACCTTCGTGACATATTAGTCAGGACAGATCCAGTGCATAGTTATGCACGAACCAACAAAATCCAACAGAGAGGAAGCATTAGATGCCTCGGATGTGTCACTTGTAGCCACATGATCCCCGCCAGGACTTTCAATCATCCTCATACAAATAAGACATATACAATCAACTACACTATTACTTGCAAGACTCAGTTTGTAATATATAAGCTGAATTGCCCCTGCGGGCTATCATATATAGGCAAAACGGAAACACCTTTGTGTGAACGTATAAGAGGACATAGATCCAATATACGCACAGCTTACAGAGACGGGCACAGTGATAAACCTGTTGCCAAACATTATTTGGAAAAGGGACACCCCCTAGCAGTACTCAAATTTACAGCAATAGACCACATTCCGGAACCACGCAGAGGAGGAGATAGAGGCAAGCTGTTATTGAATAAGGAAACACATTGGATTTTCATACTGGACACAGTCTACCCAAAGGGATTGAATGAACTATTAACGTATCATTCTTTTTTGTAACAATGTCAAAAAATGAAGTCAGCAAATCTTCCGCTTTGTATATAATTGTTTTTAAAGTTACATTTTGATTTCATTTGGAGTTATCTGGGGATACTATATTGATATAATGTTTCAAGTTAGGGGTTTAAAAGCCTCAACAATTGATCAGTTAGCAAAGTAAGCACGGTCAGCTAGTTAAACATTATGGAGGGTTTCTCTCAAAGAATATTGTGGAGAGATATATTTTTTTTGGAAAAGAGTTGGTTGTAGGGACACAATCCCAACAACCAAGTAATTAGAGCTCAATAGTATGATCCAGAGGGTACTCTAAATACATATATATATATAGGTACAGCATGGGTGTAGATAGGGATATGGAGGATAGCTATATAAGTGAGTTTCCATTCTGGTCATTGCCTAATATTTATAATATATGAACACATAATATAAGCTATATTATTATAGGCACATACGACGTAAATCACGCATACACTAGTGTTTGAAAATACACATTTTTTCACTACACTATTTAAATGTAATATTTGTACGTTTTTTCAGTAGTGCACATATCATTTATTATTATATATTTTTTATATATTTGCATATTTTTTTTATTAATTTTGTATCATTATTAATTCATTTAGTTTATTCTGGACATACATATATCCTTTATATTTTGTGTTTCACATAGTTTAACATATTCGTTTCACTAGAGAACAACATCATAACATACACTTCACTTTGTACATGAATACATAGTATAGTATATATATAGTTAAAGTCACTACGTAATCACGTGAATAATCTTCGTTAGGAAGGTATAATGGATAGGTAATCGCTTAAGAGGACTTAAGGGTCCAATACTATCTAGAACCTCCCTTAACCTTCTGCTCGCTTTGTATATATATGAAATCAAAACATTTTTAAATTAATTCTATTTGGCAGGGTGTTCCGTTGAGTAAAGCCAATACTCCGATCCTGTCTCCCGTATATAGAAACCCAACTGTTTTATATTTACAGCGGGTTTCCAAGGAGATAGTGTACTCGTTACCTAGACAGCGACGTCTAGTCACGTTTACACGTGACAAGTTGACGTCCAGGAAGCGACAGGTTGTTAGCGCGCAGGCGCACACGAGAGGGGAGGACGCCGATCTCAGCGGAACACACCTGGGGTAAGTCAGTAAATTATGTTATTTGGGGGGGTATATATGTGAGTAAGTTTTATGTTTTAATTGTCAGTCTATCCTGAGGAAGGTCCCTGTGTGGACCGAAACGTCGTATATTTGATGCAATAAAGAAATGTTTCAATTTAAAAAGGACCGAGAGTGCAGTTCCAGACCGCTGTTTATATATATATATATACATATACAAATATATTGAATAATAGTACAGTGTTAAAAAAAAAAAAACCTGATGTCTGTGGATAACAAAAAACACAATTCTTTAAAATCTTTGGCGGGAAGTCCATCTGAAAAGTAAGTAACTTACAGTGTAAAGTCAGCTGAGCCCACAGTTTGACATCCTGGTTTTAGAGTTTTTTAAATGGTGTAACTGTTCGTGCAAAATTCCAATAACTAGAATTGATTTGTTAAATATTTGTTTTGTTTTATTTCTAGGATGTTGCTATTTTGACTGGTGCAAAGAGGAATGCCACTGTCGTGTGTCATGATACAGTTTCTTTACTTGCCATAGCAAGGCAGGTAAGTGTAAAGCAAAGTATTACTTTAAAGAATATTTCATTAATTTCTTCTAAATATATTTTTGGGGGGTGGGGCTTGACGGACAAGCTGCATGCATTCCCTCTTCATCAGCTCCAGACTGAGGGCATACTGCTCAATCCACAACTATCCCGGACCAATTTGGGTACACATTATAGTGTGGTGTAAGCCCTGTGGTGCATCCGGTTTGGGCCGAATATTTGGCCTGTGGACTACTCACCATGTGCTCCCTGAGGAAACTAATATGATGAGAAAGCTCACAGAGTTTGTATACCGTATAAGAGTATGAGCACGGACCAAGCTGGAGATCCAAATTCTGCACAATAAAAACGACACCAGCAAACCAATGCTTTTGGCTCGGAAATGACTGAGTGGCTAGCCCTGTTCCCTCCTCTTCGTGGTTCGGGAGAGTAATCATGAACTGTGAATAAGTTTTGTTCTACTTGCCCCTCCTGCTTACCTGACTGCACCTGTGATCTGGTGCCCATCGCTGCAGATGGCCTGACCTGTGGCCAATGTTCCAGACTGCCCAGTCGACATGCTACTAGAGGCGATGACCATCCTTACTTAGGTTGGATTTTATACTGATTGAGCCTTGTTTGGTGGAGCTGTGGCCCACAGGTGGTGGGCGCACGACGGAGAGCGGCCACTGACCTTCTCCCTGCTTGCTTAATTAAGGAAGCCGAGTTGCCTCTGCATCTGTGCCTAGTGAAGAGGCTTGACGCCGTCTACTCTCTTACCCATGAGTCAAGGTCCCTGGGGGCTTGGATGCCAGATGGAGCCCGTGGTGGTGAAGTGGCCAGAGTGGTGAGAGAAGAAGTGGAAGTTCTGGTGTTCTACCTGACTGCGGCCTGAATTGACTGTTGGGGTGGGGGACTGGGGCTACTGGGTCCCTGTGGGGGGCATGATCCTTTGGCTGAGACTTGGAAAGCCACCTAGAAGACCTGAAAAGACTTTAACCACTGCTGGTGGGAAGTGATGTCGCAAACATAAAATTTTCGGTTCGCGAATGGCGAACGCGAACTTCCGCAAATGTTCGTGAACGGGCGAACCGGGCGAACCGCCATAGACTTCAATAGGCAGGCGAATTTTAAAACCCACAGGGACTCTTTCTGGCCACAATAGTGATGGAAAAGTTGTTTCAAGGGGACTAACACCTGGACTGTGGCATGCCGGAGGGGGATCCATGGCAAAACTCCCATGGAAAATTACATAGTTGATGCAGAGTCTGGTTTTAATCCATAAAGGGCATAAATCACCTAACATTCCTAAATTGTTTGGAATAACCTGCTTTAAAACATCAGGTATGATGTTGTATTGATCAGGTAGTATAAGGGTTACGCCCGCTTCACAGTGACAGACCAAACTCCCCGTTTAACGCACCGCAAACAACCGCAAACAGTCCATTTGCAGAACCGCAAACTCCCCATTTGAACAAGGTTGGATACCAAGCTAGCCATGTCCCGTTCCTTGGTCCTCACTGATGTCATTGAAGGTCTCTTCCTCCACCCAGCCATGTACAACACCAGGGGTCCCCGAAAGGTGACAACAAGCCCCCTGTATTTTTTTTAAATGTACACTACTGTTACACCAGATATGAGTTGCACTGGTGTGACACTGTGCCCTGGCAGGCCCTGAAACGCACTCGTGTGAAGGAAACTGATTGCTATTATATTACAGTCCAAAACTTTTTTTTTTTTTTAAATGCAAGCTATTGTAACACCAGATATGAGTGGTGGCACTGGGCAAGTGGGCACAGTATACGCTGTGAGCCTGACACACACGCTGGCAGGCAGGCAACTGGAATTAGATTACACAGAAAAAAAAATAGCAGACTGATGTTCTAGCCCTAAAAGGGCCTTTTGGGGTGCTGTCCTTACAGCAGAAATCAGATGAGTCCTTCAGGACTGTAGTGGACACTGAATACACTAGCCTAGCTATCGATTTCCCTATTAAATCAGCAGCAGCTACACTGTCCCTCCTCTCACTAAGAATGCAGCTTCCGGGGGTGGGGCCTAGCTGTCATGGAGGAAAGACGCACTTCGTGTGAGCTCCCTCAATATCTCACTTTAAGCAGCTATCAACAAGCGAATTTCACCCCAGAAGGGGATGACCCAGCAATGTTGCTCCTACCTGACCGACCCGACATGCTTAATAGCGGTCAGCAACTCGACAGAGTCTTACCTCCGCGTGGCAAGTGTGGCCTGGTGCTCACCGGGCGGGAGAGGTGGCCGATCTCCCGATCCTGGGATGCTCAGGAGCAGCTACTTCCCGGCAGGAGCTCCGTTACCCCCCCTTGGACCGGTGGGGGTTATCCCAGTCCACCCCTGAGAGGCTGTCTGGAGCTAATAGACGCACAGAGCACAGCCGCCCAGGCTGACATACTCATCTGTGACTCTCCCAATATGGCGGCAGCTGCGTGTCCTCCTGGTACCAGCAAAGCATGGCAGGATATTGAGTCTAAGCTGGACAGACTTTAATCAATTTTGGAAGCAAATAACAAGCAGGAAGCCCCAACAAGCTCCACCACAGCCCCAACAAGCTCCACCACAGCTAAGCGAAGCAGTCCCCATTAAAATCCACCAACGCAAAAGGCGTCGAAGACAGGACCGGAGGCACAAACAGAAATGCAGAGCCTGCCCATGTCAAGCACTCGCCTCCACCTTAAGCCACCACAATCCCGCACCGGACGTGAAGCACCACCGGGACAGATCTGACCACCCGACAAAACAAGCTTCCACCACCTCAAGCCGCGAACCCGGCACTCAGCCAGAGACTTGCCTTTGTTGTTCCAGGTATCAGGGACTCCCAGGGTCTGCACCTGGTGCCCAGAAGGGATCGGATGAGCACAAGCAGTAAACAGCAGCCTGCCAAGCATGTCCCACTATAGCCGATCCTCCACACCATGCCTTTGATCACATGAACTGCTCTCTGCACATTAACTAATAGTAAAGCAGCAAGCATTTAAACATGTCATTGTTTATTGTCGTAGTTCCTTACATGCCTTTACCTTAACCGTTCATGTATTATGTTATTCACTAGTCTCATCTCATGGGGCGACACTTGATTTATAACTAGTGGTGGAGCTGCTGATATAAATACACAGTTGATAACGTGCAACAGAGGCGGCTCTAGACTTTATGAGGCCTTAGGCGAAACTCAAACATGAGGCCCCACTAACAAAAAAGTGTCACATATAAACATTGATGCACAGTTTACCTGTGCATGTGCTTGAGAGTGTGTCTGACAGAGAGTATCCTTGTGTGTGAGAATGTATGTCTCTGTGAGCATGTTTGTGTTTTTGTCAGAGACTGAAGTGTGTTTCTGTATGGCGGGTGATGGTGTGAGGGGGGTGATGGTGAGAAGGAAAGGAGGGTGATGGTGAGAGGGAGAGCGGGGTGATGGTGAGAGTGAGCGGGGGTGATGTGAGAAGGAGGGGGGTGATGTGAGAGTGAGGGGGGTTGATGTGAGAGTGAGGGGGGTGATGTGAGAGTGAGGGGGTGATGTGAGAGTGAGGTGGGTGATGTGATGTGAGAAGGAGGGGGGTGATGTGAGAAGGAGGGGTGATGTAAGAAGGAGGGGGTGATGTGAGAAGGAGGGGTTGATGGTGAGGGTGGTGAGGGGGTGAGGCTGAGGGTGGTGAGGGGGTGAGGCTGAGGAGGGTGGGGGTGAGCTGAGGGTGGTGAGGGATGAGGCTGAGGGGGGTGGGTGGTTATGCTGAGGGTGGTGAGGGTGGTGATGCTGAGGGTGGTGAGGGAGGGTGATGTTGAGGGTGGGTTTTAAAATTCGCCTGCCCATTGAAGTCTATGGGGGTTCGCCCGGTTCGCGAACGTTTGCGGAAGTTCACGTTCGCCGTTTGCGAACCGAAAATTTTATGTTCGCGACATCACTATTTATCTAGTGATGCAGTCGACCAGCTGATGATCTGAGTTAGGTGAGTTGCCATGTAGTATTTCCTGAAGTCGGGGAGGGCCAGTCCCCCTTTGAGTTTAGGGAGGGTCAGTTGAGAGTGTGCTATTCGGGGGCATTTGCCTTTCCATATGAAGTGTCGGACTGCCTTCTGGATGGATGTACCGTGATCGGTATAGTTTGAAAAACGAATAGGAATTGGCGGAGTAGGGTCATCTTCACTGCGTTGATGCGGCCTACCCAGGATATGTAGTGATCGTTCCAGGTTTGGAGTTCCGCCTGCGTGGTCTTGAGGAGTGGTAGGAAATTGAGAGTGTATAGGTTTTCCAGGTGTGGTGTGAGCCACATCCTTAGGTATCGCATCTTGGTGGTGCACCAACGGAAGGGGAAGCGGCGTCTGAGTGACTGTGTCTGGGTGTGTCCAACATTGAGATTTAAGATTTCAGACTTGGTGTAGTTGATGCGTAGGTTGGAGACTTTGCCGTACTTCTCGAATTCCGTCATGATCATTTGCAGTGTCGTGGCTGGGTGTTGTACGATGAAGAGGAGGTCATCTGCATAGGCCAGAACTTTGTGGTGTGCGTGGCTATACCGAGTCCGCGAATCTCCCCATTAACTCTGATGTTATTAAGGAACGGTTCCAGGGTGAGTGCAAATAGCAGGGGGGACAGGGGGCAGCCCTGGTGCCCATTGCGTATTCGGAACGGGTCCGTGAGGGCCCCATTGATGCGGAGTCGTGCCGTCGGGGTCACTGTAAAGCGCCTCTAACCATTGTATGAATTTGGGGCCGATGCCCAGGCTCCAAAGGGTTTCAAAGAGGAATGCCCAGCCTTCTTGGCGTCCGTGGAGAGGATCAGGGTCTGTTGGTTGGACTGTGCAGCTACCGAGATCAGGTTCAGTGCCCGTATAGTGTTATCCCGAACCTCTCTCCCGGGAATGAACCCTGTTTGGTCTGGGTTTACCATGGGAGTAATGGCGGCAAGCGGCTAGCCAACACACTGGCCAGGAGCTTGACGTCCACATCCAGGACCGATATTGTGCGGTAGCTTGCACACAGTGACGGGTCCTTGCCCTCTTTCGAGAGGAGGGTGATGTTTGCAGCCGTGAACGAGGTTGACGGGGTTGCGCCGTCTAGGATCGAGTTCAGAGCCAAATGTAATTTTGGCAGGAGGTCTGGTAGGAAGGTTTTATAATACAATAGTGGGAGTCCATCTGGCCCCGGTGCTTTCCCTGTCTTAGCCTTTTTGATTGTGCACGGCAGCTCTTCCACGGTTACGGGGGCCTCCAATTCATCCCGGTCCGAGGCATCTATTTGATTCAATCCTGCTGAGTCCAGGTACGCGCGGATCGCCTCGCTCCTGCGGGGTGTTTCGGCTGCCTGTGTGTCTCGTAGTAGATTGTAGAGGTCCTCATAATATTGGGTGAATGCGGCCAAAATCTGGTCGGGTAGGTGGCACATGCGCCCAGAAGCATTTTGAATTTTGGGAATATAAAGGTGGTTCCTGCGCTTTTTTAGTAAGGTTGCTAGGAGTCTGCCACATTTATTTCCGTGTTCATACACCATGTGTTGGAATTGTTGGAAGGAGCATTGGATTGCCTGGTTCAGGTGTTCTGTGAGATGGGTGCGCTTCAGAAGGAGGTCACGGTAGGTCGTGGGGTCCAGAGTCTGCTTATGATGATATTCCAGTTCCACAATATCCTTGTTGAGGTCCGTTATTGTCTGGTGGGGTACCTCAGGGATCTGTACTTGGACCCATTCTCTTTAATAGTTTTATTAGTGATATTGCAGAAGGTCTTGATGGTAAGGTATGTCTTTTTGCTGATGAGACTAAGATATGTAACAGGGTTGATGTTCCAGGAGGGATAAGCCAAATGGCAAATGATTTAGGTAAACTAGAAAAATGGTCAGAAATGTGGCAACTGACATTTAATGTGGATAAGTGCAAGATAATGCATCTTGGACGTAAAAAACCCAAGGGCAGAGTACAGAATATTTGATAGAGTCCTAGCCTCAACATCTGAGGAAAGCGATTTAGGGGTGATTATTTCTGAGGACTTAAAGGTAGGCAGACAATGTAATAGAGCAGCAGGAAATGCTAGCAGAATGCTTGGTTGTATAGGGAGAGGTATTAGCAATAGAAAGAGGGAAGTGCTCATGCCATTGTACAGAACACTGGTGAGACCTCACTTGGAGTACTGTACACAGTACTGGAGACCATATCTTCAGAAGGATATTGATACCTTAGAGAGAGTTCAAAGAAGGGCTACTAAACTGGTTCATGGATTGCAGGATAAAACTTACCAGGAAAGGTTAAAGGATCTTAACATGTATAGCTTGGTGGAAAGACGAGACAGGGGGGATATGATAGAAACATTTAAATACATAAAGGGAATCAACACAGTAAAGGAGGAGACTATATTTAAAGGAAGAAAAACTACCACAACCAGAGGACATAGTCTAAAATTAGAAGGACAAAGGTTTAAAAATAATATCAGGAAGTATTACTTTACTGAGAGGGTAGTGGATGCATGGAATAGCCTTCCAGCTGAAGTGGTAGAGGTTAACACAGTAAAGGAGTTTAAGCATGCGTGGGATAGGCATAAGGCTATCCTAACTATAAGATAATGCCAGGGACTAATTAAAGTATTTAGAAAACTGGGCAGACTAGATGGGCCGAATGGTTCTTATCTGCCATCACATTCTATGTTTCTATGTTTCTATGGTTGTGTGCCTTTTTCCGCGCGGAACAGTGCGCAATAAAGTGCCCCCGAAGCACTGCTTTATGCGCCTCCCAGCACAGCAGGGGTGTCGTGTCTTCTGTCTCGTTAGCAAGGAAGTAGTCTTGGATGGTTTGTTTGGTAGCGGTGACCAGGGCTGGGTCTGTCAGGATCGATTCATTGAGACACCAGGACACCTGGCGGGGTCTGAACAGGGGTGACTTGAGTCGTATGCGGATGGGATTATGATCCGACCACGTCATGGGTAGAATGTCCGACTCCACGAGAAGGGGTAGGCGGTGGTATGGTAGGAAGAAATAGTCCAGCCTACTGTACGTGGCGTGGGTTGTGGAATAGAATGTGTAGCCCCTCACGGTGGGATTAAGCGCTCTCCAGCAGTCTGTGAATTGATGGTGGTGTAGTAGCTGTAACGTCTGCGTATGTCTGTTGGGCGTCTGCTGAGCGGCGTTTGCCGAGGAATCCTGGGGGAGTAGTGGCAGGTTAAAGTCCCCACCCACGATCAGGGTGCCGTCTGCGAATCTCATCAGGGTGGCCAGTGCCGATCAGAGGAATCTGTGTTGGTCGGCGTTCGGCGCATATATATTCGCGAAGGTGTATGTCTGGTTGTGGATGGTCCCTTTCGCAAAGATGTATCTGCCGTGGGGGCACCGAAGTGTGTCTATTTCAATGAATGGTGTTTCCCTGGAGAACAAGATTCCCACTCCCAGTGTGGTTGTTGCTGAAGAGCCCCAGTGGGTAGTTGCGGGCTCTCCTGAAAGTGTGTATACTGTATAAGAGCCACAGATGCATGGTATCGTTTCAGGTCTCGTAGGAGTCGGGAGCGCTTCTCCCGAATGTTGAGGCCCCGGACGTTGTACGAGATGACGTTCAGGTCTTCCCTGGTGTAGTGTGCACCTCCCGGGGCTGACGTCACTGGGGTGGCCATCTGGGGTTCCCGTGGCAGAGGTTTACGGGAGAGGGGCGTTAGGGAGTCTGGAGGAGGGGAGAGAGGTGGGTGGAGGGGGGAGCGAGAGTGACAGGGATAGGAAAGAAGGTGGGTGTGTCAGTGTTGTGGTCCTATAGGGACCTAGGTTGTGGTCTGGTCAATGGACTGCAGTCCTGGTGGTGTGGCCCTTAGACCCAGTAGGTATGGTGTCTGGGGCCCCTCCTGGACAGAGACTCTCTTTCCAGATGAGAGTATTTTTGGTCCTAACCTTTCGGGGAACTCGGGTATACCTCGTCTGCCTCAGGCCGATGGGGGCGGGAATGTCCCAATTGGTCCTGAGCGGCACCTGGGATATCCGTCTGTCCAGCCGTCTGCTACGGAGAGCGGCGTCTGTCTAGTATTGAGAAGGTGTGGCCCGTGTAGGCCCTTCTTCTGACTGGGAAGCTACCCCTATGTGCGTGTGTCATGAGGCTAGTCGCAGTCTGTTTCGTCCATGCGTGGGCAGCTGCGGGTGTAGCATGTCTCCTATTATCCCATGTTCTGAGTTCTGGTTGTGGGTCCCGTGGGTTGTGAGACGCCGGTGTGAGTACTCTGTGGGTCATAATGGGGCTATGTGTTCGCTGCACTGTAGATATCGGGAATGCCCCCCTTAGAGGAGGGTCAGTGGCTTGGGACCCGAGTGGTCATGTTCCTGAATCTGTATTTGTGTTGTGACGGTGGCCGATGCTACGTGGCGAGGGGTCTTTGTCCTACAAATTAACTACTGTCAGAGCAATTGCTTATATCTTAGACCCTTCCTGGGGATTGCTACTTCTCCCAGCCTTCCCATCGCCTTCCTTCCGCTTACTGTGTGGCCAGAGGATCCCTAGTGCCTTGTGGTGTCTGCAGTTTTGAGCCTCACAATCTCTCATCTCAGGCGGTCACCATCCGCTAGTTACTTATCCCCTGTCTCATTATCCACCTCTTCCCTCCCCTCACACTTCGTGCTGCACATTTTTTGGGTATCTGCCGATAGCATAATAAGTTCCCCCCCAGATTGTGGAAAAAAATCACATGTATAATAAAAAAAAATATAAAAAAATTAACACAAAATAAATTGTTTTCCATTCTCTAGTGAGCCCAAAAATGTTTTTGCAAGATATAAGGTCACAGATTATTATTCAGTAGTTTAATAGAATTTATATGCAGAAATTTGCTAATAGTTTTATTTGATTGTTGCATTCCAGTGGCAGTGGCTGTATCATCTGCACTTGGTACGGGTATATGGTTTTTCTAATTTTCAGTATGCTGAAAAACAAATCACATTGTGGGTAATGAAATCCTCTTTCGTTTACATTGAGCACTATACGAGAGCAGTAATTCACTGCATAATTTTAATATGATGTTCTGATTATACATTATAGTACCAATTTTCAGTCCTGCCAAGTGATTAATGATAAAATATATTCAGAAAGAAAGAATAATTTGTGCAAATGTTGTATGAGATGAGAGATTGATTATAATCATAATGTTTTACAATTAACTTAGCTCATCATTTTATTTTCTTCTTGAAAAAGGGATAGTTATTCTGAAAATCCTCAATTCCAGGAATTCTTGCCCTTCATATAAACTTAGCACTTTGTTAATGCCAAATACATAAGCATTAAATAAATGAGCTCAGGTACACTAATTTGATATCAGTAGCCATTACTGATAAAGTACCAATTTCTTGAATGGATCAAATTAATCCTTATGGATCGCGAAAGTAATTATTATAATCAATAGTTTCTACATTATCCACCACTGTTCAAGTTAAAATGATTTTATTTTATATTTGAAAAAGCTTATATTATTATAGCCCCTAGGTTTCAAGTCCACTTCAATTATTTCATAATTGCAATTCAAACCTTTCTCAATGTAAAGAAAGGGAAAAAAAATGCTTAGACCAGAATAAAACACTGGTCAAAGTTTAGAATATCAGGTATGCAAACCGTGAAATGAATGACCGTATAAGTAATTAATCTTATGTAATTATAGTGCAAACAAAACACATACAATATAACGAATCTGAAGTTAACATTTCTAAATTTAGGAAATTAAAAATATATATTATAAAAAAAGTTTATTTAAACTTCGAAGTGAAGGCACCCCTTTGTAAGTAGTTAGAGACCCCCTAGAATATTTCACATATACATTAATTACAAGGAGCTAATAAGATAGTTTTGAGTTGTATGAATCTATGTAAAATCTGGTTGGTAGATTTTTGAATAATTAAGGTCACTTAAAATGATCACCAACAATAAAGTAAGAGTTTTGGCACCATAACAACTTAATCTAAATTAAGTTGTTATGGTGCCAGGAGGTCTCTGGTGGTGGCTTACCATTAGAGGTTAAACCCTGTTCTTCTACTTTCTGTAATTATTCATAACTAAAGGCCCGAGCTAAACTAGAGATTAAAAATTCTATGAAATATTTATCTGTCTATGTATCAAACTCGAACTACAATAAGCATAAATCGGAATATTAAGAACTCTGCTGAGATATAGACGTATCTTACTGAACTAAGGTTAATTGGTATTTCTGCATTTGTACTGCATTTGCATATAACACATAATTATTTATTTTTGCTAGGATTTTTTGAACATTTTTTCAAACAGCGAGCTTCAAGAAGGGCTGGAACATATCAAATTTCTGAATAGCATCGATCTCCTTTCCGGATGGCCGGTTCATAAGCTTCCGTACAATAACCCAAGGATTTGTGTCCATACCTTCTACAGGTGAATGCTCTAATGAATCTACTTCTCAAGTATGGGTTTTAAATATAAACTACTGGCAACACGTAAAGCACCTTAATAGTCAAGAAAATACTCTGTTAACTATCGTATCACTCATTTCTAATGAGCCATGCTGTGTTTTATAGAAATGAGTTCTAGAGGGAGTGTAAAACAAATGAGCAGTATGTGTGCTACAATATTATCCATGTAAAACAGATTTATTTTCTTAAAGTCTTTTGGGGATACATTTTACTACCTATTTCCATTTGTAAAAACACATTGATGAGCAGTTCTTAAAGGAACACTGTAGGGTCAGTGTACGAACATGTATTCTGCAGCTGCTGCTTCTGCCCCTGACCTGCCTGCTTTGCTGACATGATCAGAAGTGATTATGTAAGCCAATCAAAATTCTTTCCCACAGGATTGGCTAAGAATGTCAAGGAGGCAGATCTGGGGCAGAGCAAACACAAGCCAAACACAGCCCTGGCCAATCAGCATCTCCTCGTACAGATGCATTGAATCAATGCATCTCTATGAGGAAAGTTCAGTGTCTGCATTCAGAGGGTGAAGACACTGAATGGCAGTACTGCACAGTGTGCAGCACTGCCCCAGGAAACACTT
Organism: Pelobates fuscus; assembly: GCF_036172605.1. NCBI lineage: Eukaryota > Metazoa > Chordata > Amphibia > Anura > Pelobatidae > Pelobates > Pelobates fuscus. The sequence continues at coordinate 460,432,265 of NC_086317.1, read as the reverse complement.
CTAGTTGCCATCTGAGGAGTGGCTAGTGGAGTTGCCTAATGGTAGGTATATTTTAACAGTGAGAGACAGAAAAAAAAAATACAGAAAAACGCATGTCAAAAAAGTTATAAATTGATTTGCATGTCAAATGATTTTTTTGAAGGAGTGGAGACTGAGCATCTAACGGAAAAGGGAAGAGAGTTCCACAGGAATGGTGCAGCCCTAGAGAAGTCTTGGAAACAATCATCAGAGGTGGGAGTACGAACAGAGGATAGATCTTCAGCAGAGTGTAGGGGTCTATAAGGGACATACTTGTGTATTAGGGAGGATAGATAGGTGGGAGTAGCATTATGTAGAGATTTAAAAGCAAGAACCAAGATTTTATATTGAGCCCTATATCTTACAGGAAGCCAATGCAGGGACTGACAGAGGGATGAGGCGTAGGAGGTGCGGGCAGGCAGGAAGATGAGCCTCACTGCCGCATTCATTATAGACTGCAATGGGGCAAGTAGAGTTAATTAGGGAAGGATGCGTGCAATGTTTTTGAGATGGAAGCAGTAGGATTTGGCGATAGACTGGACATTTATTTATTAATAAAATATTTTTATTTATTTATAAAATATTTTACCAGGAAAGGTACATTGAGATTTCTCTCGATTTCAAGTATGTCCTGAGGGGTAAGGGAGAGGTCGGAGTCAAAGAGAAACACCTAGGCAACTAGCCTGCATGGTGAAGCTGATGGTAGCACTATTAAATTAGAGGGAGACAGAAACGGGTGTAGCAACACTTGAGGGAGGAAAGACCAGAAGTTCTGTTTTGGACAAGTTGAACGTAAGGAAGTGGGCAGCCATCCAGTTAGAAATAACAAAGCAAAATATTCTGTGTTATCAGGCGCTTAAATTCAATACTAATAGGTGCTCTTATAGTGCAGCAGCTCTCACACAGTATAGGTACTCTTCAATCCTATCGTGATTGTATGTGGAAAAAAACACTAATTACATAACCAGTATGTACAAGTGGAAGTGTGTAGCGCTATATCATCTTAACTTACACCATACAAAACTTCAGGGGTGTAGAATATATATATATCTTCCAGAATCTTGGAGGGTATGGTAGATATATCTGTTGTGGAAAATAGAAAAATATATAGTGCACTCTGTGCAGAAGGATGTGATTGTACAGCGTATAATAGGAAACACTCACGTGGTTCAGAGCCTATTAGGGATTGGCTCTTAATCACTCTCGCCTTGTGTCCTTTAGGTGACACACACCTTCAACTCCAAATGGAGATTATTCCTCAAGACAAAAAGGGAAAAGCGGGGAAAAAATCGCCCTAGTGTTGAAATCCTTTAAACCATCAATATTCAAATATATATATGCAGGTGAAGGTTGCTTCTCACCTGAACAAGAGCCTGTAACCTGGCTCTGAGTAAAAGAGCATATGAGTCCTTTTGGGATGACTCCTTCCCTCTTTAGTTAGATGGAAATTGCACTAAATATACTTCAGTAGAATAAAAGATTATTTATTACATACATTAAAATCTTGATACATACAATAGTTGGTGTGTCCAAAACGCGTTTCGCCGATTCCGTTCGGCTTTCTCAATTGGGAAAGCCGAACGGAATCGGCGAAACGCGTTTTGGACACACCAACTATTGTATGTATCAAGATTTTAATGTATGTAATAAATAATCTTTTATTCTACTGAAGTATATTTGGTGCAATTTCCATCTAACTAAAGAGGGAAGGAGTCATCCCAAAAGGACTAATATGCTCTTTTACTCAGAGCCAGGTTACAGGCTCTTGTTCAGGTGAGAAGCAACCTTCACCTGCATATATATATTTGAATATTGATGGTTTAAAGGATTTCAACACTAGGGCGATTTTTTCCCCGCTTTTCCCTTTTTGTCTTGAGGAATAATCTCCATTTGGAGTTGAAGGTGTGTGTCACCTAAAGGACACAAGGCGAGAGTGATTAAGAGCCAATCCCTAATAGGCTCTGAACCACGTGAGTGTTTCCTATTATACGCTGTACAATCACGTCCTTTTGCACAGAGTGCACTATATATTTTTCTATTTTCCACAACAGATATATCTACCATACCCTCCAAGATTCTGGAAGATATATATATATTCTACACCCCTGAAGTTTTGTATGGTGTAAGTTAAGATGATATAGCGCTACACACTTCCACTTGTACATACTGGTTATGTAATTAGTGTTTTTTTCCACATCCAGTTAGAAATAGCAGAGAGGCAGTCAGAGACACTAGTCAAGAGGGGCAGGGAGAGATTAGGGGAGGACAGGTAGATTTACGTGTCATCTGCAATCGAAGTGATACTGGAAGCCAAAGGACCTGATGAGTTTACCAAGGGAGGCAGTATAGATCGAGAACAGTAGGGAACCAAGGACTGAACCTTGGGGGACACCAACAAAGACAGGTTGTGATGAAGAGGCAGAGCCACAGAAAGAATCACTAAAAGAGCGCTGGTTGAGGTAGGAGGAGCACCAGGAGAGAGCAATATCTCGTAGACCGAGATTACGGAGGATGAGAAGAAGCTGTTGATGATCAACAGTATCAAAAGCAGCGGAATGGTCAAGGAAAATTAGGATAGAGTAGTGACCATGAGATATTGTAGCGAGTAGATAATTTGTTACTTTGGTCAGAGCCATTTCCACAGAGTGCTGAGCGTGGAAACCAGACTGAAGTGGGTCGAACAGAGAATTGGACTTGAGGTAGTCTGTCAATCTCACATACACAAGTCTTTCAAGGATCTTGGATGCAAAAGGCAGTAGCGAGATAGGGTGGTAGTGGGACAGGGAGTTAGGGTCAAGGTTGGGGCAGGAGGACTGGAGCAGATCAGAAACCTCTTCTGCTGTAGTGGGTGCGAATAAGCATTGAACTGCAGAGGGAGCGAAGTTGGGGGATTATTGTAAGTGGAAGGAGAGAGATGAGAGCTTTTTTCCCTGATTGCAGAGATCTTGTCAGTAAAGTGAGTTGCAAAGTCTGTGGTGATTAAGTCAGTAGGAGGAGGAGGAGCAACAGGGCGAAGAAGAGAGTGGAAGAAGTGTGGAATAGTCGTTTGGGTTCGCAGGAGAGTGGTTATGAGGGTATTGAAGTAATTTACTTTTGCAGAGGAAAGAGCCAAGCAGTAAGTGCGCAGCATAAATTTATAGGGGAGAAATTCAGATGCGGAGTGAGACTTCCTCCAGCAGCGTTCAGCAGTTCTGGAGCATTTTTGGAGGTATCAAGTCAGCTTGCTGTGCCAAGGTTGTAGTTGGGGGAGAGTGCTGCGTTTAAGTGTAGGAGGTGTGATGATGTCTAGTTGAGAGGAGAGGGTAGAATTATAGAAGGAGATTGCACAGCTAGGGCAGGTGAGGTTTGAGATAGGTAAAATTAGAGTTTGGAGGTTAGTGCAGAAGGGCTCTAGGTCAAGACATTAGAGTTTTCTATGATATTGATGTGCAGAGGGTGATGTCAGTTGGGTCTTGGGTGTGCTGGTGTCAAAAGTCAGCAGATGGTGATCAGATAGAGGAAAAGGAATGTTGGAGAGATTAGAGGCGATACACAGGTTGGTAAAGGCGAAATCAAGAGTGTTTCCGGCTGTATGGGTTGCTGAATTAGACCATTACATGAGGCCAAAGGAGGAGGTTACAGAGAGCAGACGAGAGGCATCAGTTCAGTTGAGGTTGTTGATTGGAATATTGAAATCCCCAAGTATAAGGGAAGGAGTGCTAGAGGAGAGGAAGTGCAGTAGCCAGGAAGAAAATTGCTCAATAAATAGCCTAGGATGACCGGGGGGTGGTAGATGATAGGTTGACAGTGTGAACTTCAAAGGAAGGGCAGGGGCAGGGGAGATTGGTTCAAAGGTACATTGAGGGGAGAGAAAGTTGCCTATACCACCTCCTTTACAGTTGTTGGGTCTGGGAGTATGGGAGAATTGTAGCCCACCAAAAAATAAAGAGGCAAGAGTAGCACTATCAGAGGGGGAAAGCCAGGTCTCTGTGAGTGCAAGTAGTGTGAGTGAGTATGAGATGAAAAGGTTGTGTATGGCTGTTGATTTCTGATTGCTGCAGACAGAGTGGGCATTCCAAAGTGCACACTGAATGTTGGCAAATGAGGGGAAAGGGCAGGGTATTGTGATGAGGTTTGTGTAGTTTGTGGTTGTCTTAGTGTGTGCAGAGGATGCTAAGGGCCTTGGGTTGGGAGAGACATCACCAGCTGCTCGAAGAAGGAGGAGAGATAGTGACAGGATGTGTGAGTGGGTTTCATGTGCATGAGATTGATTGTGGGTAGGACAGAGGGATCAGAAAAATGAGTGCAGGTCATGAGTTGAGAGAAGGGGGCAGGGTAGAAGAGAGGGGGAAATGTAAAGGTTGTTGGGAGGATGAGGAATGTGGGTGCAGGGAGAGATTTTTTTACACTGAGGGAGAAGGAGGAAATAAAGAGGAGGAGAATATAGAGCATTGGGAAAAAGTCAATTTGGTGACAAAAATAAATAAATAATGATATGATAACATTATGCAAATATATTCATGGCCAATGCAAACCATTGTGTGGAAATCTATTCACGAACCGGACTTTACATAGGACACAAGGTCATGCATTTAGACTGGAAGAAAGAAGATTTCATTTAAGGCAAAGAAAAGTGTTTTTTTTTTACTGTAAGAACAATAAGGATGTAGAATTCTCTGCCAGAAGAAGTGGTTTTATCAGAGTTCATACAGATGTTCAAACACCAAATAGATGCCTACTTGCAAGAACAGAATATTCAAGGATATAATTTTTCAATGCAGGGTAAACGCTTCTTGATCCAAGGATTTATCTGACTGCCATTCTGGGGTCAAGAGTGAATGTTTTTCCTAGTTTGTTGCAAAATTGGAAGTGCTTCGAATTGGTTTGTTTGCTTTATTTTTGTGTCAACCGCAAAAAACAAATGTGAGGAAGGCATAACTTGATGGACACATGTCTCTTTTCATGTTACCATGTAACTAATGTACCCTCCCCCACCGATGCTGGTGGCTGGGAAACCTAATATTAATTATAAGGCGGCTTAACATCCCCTCCCCTGGCCTCAACCCACGTTGGCAGGTGGGAGCTGTAATATTAAGAATAAGTCAGGGAGGCCCCCACCAGCCAGCATGGGTGGAGCAGGGAAAGGGGACACTACGTCCACCCCTTTATTATATGTATTAGGGTTTCCATCTGCTGGCATGGGAGGTTAACCCCTAAATGTAATGTTTCCCTTAGTCAATATCCATGCTTGGGACATGGTGGATTATGTCCTCCCTCCATTATTTCACAGACCCCATCCAATGGGCTGCAGACACAGCCCCAACATGGATGAAACTATTAGAAATGTTGAATCAGATAACTTTCATACAAATATAAAGCATTAATGACAGAACAACAGAAAGAATTAGAAAAATAAATGTTCTGGGACATAACAAACAACAAAAACACTTTTGCCATCAGATAAATAAATTGACAGCCTAATAAATTGACTGGACAATCTGATAATATAGTCTGGTGTCTCAACAGACAATGGAGCAGTGCACTGAATATGCATAAAATTTGGGCTATGGTGCTCGGTCGGGTCAAGGCACTCAGTGAAGACTTAATGGACACACAAATACTTGGGTATAGTACTTGGTCTAATATGGCACAATATGAATAAATAAAATCTCCATCTCTGAGAATCTCTTGACCTAGGGTGTCTACTTTTCAAAAATATATGGTTTGATGGGGGTAATTACATTGGCGGGCTTCAAAAATGTCCCAAATAGGACATTTGTGCATGATGACCAGATGTGAAAATTCCATGTTGGAAAACTGGAATGTGCACCCATCAAATAAGATCTTTTAGCCCCCAGAGAACCTGACACACCTGTACATGGGTGGTATCACTGTATTCAGAAGATGTTGCTGAATATATATATATATATATATATATATATATATTGGTGTGTTCTTTGGCAGTAACACATAACATCCAGGAGCTGATAATCCATGCCTAAAGTATGTGTGTGAAAAATAACACAAAAAATTACTACTCAAAAGTTTGACAAAGACTGGTGGTGGAATTAGTGCATGGAAAATTTAAAAAAAAAAACACAATTTGGAATACCCTAGGGTGTCTACTTTTCAAAAATATATCTTTTGATGGGGGTAAATTACATTGGCCAGCTTAAAAAATTTCCCAAATAGGACATGGGTGCACGATGACCAGATGTGAAAATTCCATGTTGGAAAACTGGAATGCGCACCCTCCAAATAAGGTATTTTAGCCCCCAAAGAATCTGACACACCTATACATGGGTGGTATCACTGTACTCCGGAGATGTTGCTGAACACATATTGGGGTGTTCTTTGGCTTTAACCCTTAAAGTTCTTAGTTCATGTATTCTTAAATTGCTATGTTAAATTTGGCATAGATTGGTGGTAAAATGGTTGCATGAAAAGAGTCAAAATACCCCAAGTTTAATACCTTAGGCTGTCTTCTTTAAAAAAATATATACATGTGAAGGGTTATTCAGGGATTCCTGACAGATATCAGTGTTACAATGTAACTTTCGTTAATTTTGAAAAAAAAATGGTTTGGAAATAGCAAAGTGCTACTATTACTTATTGCCCTATAACTTGCAAAAAGCTAAGAACGTGTTACTATTGAATATTTCTAAACTCAGGACAAAATTTAGAAACTATATGGCATGGGTGTTTTTTGGCGGTTGTAGATGCGTAACAGATTTTGGGAGTCAAAGTTAGAAAAAAAAAAAATTTTCTTAAATTTTATCATATTTTATAATAATTTTTATAGTCAATTATATGATATGATGAAAATAATGGTATATTTAGAAAGACCATTTAATGGTGAGAAAAACTGTATATAATATGTGTGGGTACAGTAAATGAGTAACAGGAAAATTACAGCTAAACACAAACACAGCAGAAATGTAAAAACAGCCCTGGTCCTTAACAGTAAGCAAATTTTAAAACTGTTTGGTCACTAAGCAGTTTATCTGCTTTTCCTAAAACTCTAAAAAGCCACATAACGTTCCATCCACCATTTGTGGGTGAGGGAGCCTCTTTTTCCAACCAGGGTTCAATAACCTGGGTAACCCCACCCGTGAGGCACATAACACATATACATACTCACCGGTTCAGGGTTTCCCCAGGATCTTGAGACGGGCCCCCAAGTCTGTTGGAACTCTTCCTTGGTGATTACCAGACCTCAAGTGCCATGGCTTTAAAGTTCTTTCTAGATCGTACCATGCCCTAAGTACTTGGGGACACTCAAAGAGAGGGCATACAAAGGAGTCAGTTCAAAATGTGTCCATGGCTTATTAAAGGACCACTCTAGTGCCAGGAAAGCATACTCGTTTTCCTGGCACTAGAGTGCCCTGAGGGTGCCCCCACCCTCAGGGACCCACTCCCGCCCGGCTCTGGAAAGGGGAAAGGGGTAAAAACGTACCTTTTTCCAGCGCTGGGCGGGGAGCTCTCCTCCTCCTCTCCGCCTCCGTTCCTCCCCGTCGGCTGAATGCGCACGCGCGGCAAGAGCTGCGCGCGCATTCAGCCGGTCACATAGGAAAGCATTCATAATGCTTTCCTATGGACGCTTGCGTGCTCTCACTGTGATTTTCACAGTGAGAATCACGCAAGCGCCTCTAGCGGCTGTCAATGAGACAGCCACTAGAGAATTAGGGGGAAGGCTTAACTAATTGATAAACATAGCAGTTTCTCTGAAACTGCTATGTTTATAAAACAATTAGTTAACCCTAGCTGGACCTGGCACCCAGACCACTTCATTAAGCTGAAGTGGTCTGGGTGCCTAGAGTGGTCCTTTAAGCAGAATAAAGCTTATAAGGCAAATGAGATAAGGGCATGTCTAGGGGAGTATCATTAATTACCAATCAAATATTGAAAACTATTAACTAACAGCATTAACAAGCTTGTGAAACCAGCATGAAATGGTCATGTAACCATTCATTGATCTAAAACTGTTATACTAAGTGGGGTCTTCCTAGAAGAGGAGAGATGTGCAAAACTAAGTACGTGACGACCTTGAAATGTACAACGTTGTTAGTCTTATGATTAATCGTAACAGAAATTAACCCTTTCACACAACATGTGTAATAATCAGAGGGGGTTTTCTTTTCCAAATTGTGTGGCATGACTAGGGCAATTTAAATTTGGGCCCTACCATTCTACCCCCAAAAGATTAAAAACTGATTAATCAGAAATTAATCAGATTAACCAAGTGGGCACAAAATATTAATATCATGTAAATATTTAGCAGTACAGATTAGCTAGACTATTTTCCTGCCCTTTGGTTCACAGTGAGAAAAAGTAACAAAAAGAGGAAAAAACTGAAGGATCCATAAAAACAAATCTAAATTAATTAAATATATAATACCGTATATACTCGAGTATAAGCCGACCCGAATATAAGCCGAGGCCCCTACTGGGAAAACTTATTGACTCGAGTATAAGACTAGGGTGGGAAATGCAGCAGCTACTGGTAAATTTCTAAATAAAATTCGATCCTAAAAAAATTATATTAATTGAATATTTATTTACAGTGTGTGTATATAATGAATGCAGTGTGTGTATGAGAATGCAGTGTGTGTGTATGAGAATGCAGTGTGTGCATATGAATGCAGTGTGTGTGTATGAGTGCAGTGTGTGTGTATGAGTACAGTGTGTGTGTATGAGTACAGTGTGTGTGTGTGAGTGCAGTGTGTGTGTATGAGTGCAGTGTGTGTGTATGAGTGCAGTGTGTGTGTATGAGTGCAGTGTGTATGTATGAATGCAGTGTGTGTGTGTGTGTGTGTGTGATGCAGAGTGTGATGCAGAGCCTTGGTGGGGGGTTATTTTTTAATTATTATTTTAATATTGTTTTTTTCATTAATATTTTTTTATTATTCTTATTTTTTATTTTATTATTTTTTATTTTATTATTGTTTTTATTATTTTATTATTATTATTATTATTTATATATATTAATTTTTTTTTTTTTTTTACGTTTGACAACTTTATTATATCAATGAACTATTGCAATCACAACTGCATTCCAATATAGCACCTGGCAGTGCGATATGCATCAACATAAAGAGTTTGAAGAAAGCAAAACAAAATTAAAATATATTTACGCATATATTGAGAACCTCTTTTATGCTAATATTGTAGATAAATAATAGAAGGAACTTGTTTCACTTTTGATCAACATGCTGACTGCCTGTCAAACAGCAAACAAACAAAACGAACAAGGAACTCAACAGTAAACACAACATACCAAAACTACATGCTCAATAATAAAACCAGTTCAAAAACAAGTCAGACTAAAGCACTTAGAAGGTTTTTCTTTTCCACAAAGGTAAAAATCTTGAAGAGATTTCATACAAAAGAAACTTAAAATAAAAAAGCCACAATAAACGCCACATAAGCACATGCAGTGGCCTTTAATTCCTGATGCTCTGTAGTAGTGAAGGAGTTTTTGAACACAAAAATGCTTATACCAGTTAAGCCCATTTTATGATGAAAATAAAATCGAAAAAAACAAGGCAACCGGTGGCTGGGCCAAAATATATAAAAAAAAATTCGTCCCTGCTTCCTAGCTGGCCAGGGAGGGGGGCTCTCACTCCCTGGTGGTCCAGTGGCATTGGTAGTTCAGTGGGGGGAAGAGGGGGACTGGCAGGGAGCACTTGCCTCTCCTGCAGCTCCTGTCAGCTCCCTTCTCCTCCGCGCCGGTCCGGTCAGCTCCCCTGTCAGCTCCACTGTAAGTCTCGCGAGAGCCACACTATGACCCCGCGGCTCTCGCGAGACTTACACTGGGAGCTGACAGAGGTGCTGAACGGACCGCCGCGGATGAGGAGGGAGCTGACAGGAGCTGCAGGAGAGGTAAGCGCTCGCTGCCAGCCCCCAGTCTGTATTATGGCAATCTAAATTGCCATAATACAGACACTGACTCGAGTATAAGACGAGTTGGGGTTTTTCAGCACAAAAAATGTGCTGAAAAACTCGTCTTATACTCAAGTATATACGGTATATAAATACTGATTTTTTTTTTTAACCTTTCTTCCTTTCTACCCTGTATTGCTCACTTATCACTTGATCTATGAATAAAATCAACACTTAATGACTATCTCGTAGCCATCAATTATCTTTTTCCATCATTATCTTTTTTTTAAGGGGGGAGCACCACAGCTGAATGGATGATCACAAATCAAAAAGAACATATTTGACCATTGCACATTTAGTTTGTTTCATTATTCAGCTAAATTTCGACATAGAGTCTGGAATGTGACCAATTACCCAATCAACCCAAAGTTGCAACCAAAACAAATCTCTAAGTTTTTATAGTAGCAGGCTTGGGGTCATTTTCATCCCTCTTAGCCAGACTGGGAAATTCTTTAAGTTTTTCAATGTAGCTGCTTTGACCTAATATTTTATAACCCTGGCAATTGACATTTAAGTGATTAACTCTGACAATATAACTTTTCTTGGTTCCTGTAAAATATTAAGTCTGTTTAAAATTAAAACCGTGGAGGTGTATATCACCAGAGTGAGCAAAGGTGCTCCTAGCTATTAAACCTTAATGCATTTTCTACAAATGTTCAATATATTTACCCAAATTACATGGACGGAAGTGTTGTGGGTATTTTTTTTTTCTAGAGAAGGGACTGGTTCATACCAGTCCCTACTCTAGAAAAAAAAAGAAATAATACTAGCTATCCTGTAAAGAGTAAAATAAAAATATTTGTATTGTTAGATTTCGTATAAAGTTTGGTTTCTTACCAAGTAATTTATTTTTGTTTCATGAGCTATAAACTCTAAAGAAATTCATCATATGAGAGAAAAGTCAATTGTGTTCTTTTCATTTATTTTTTTTCTTCTTTTTGTTACAGGCCTGGAACAGTTATTACAAAAGACTCAAAGGCATCTTCCAAAATATACGTGATCAAAACAGTAAGTGAATCAAATATATTTATCACTAACTGTGCTTCGACTGTGCTTTTAATAATCATTGGTGGTTCTGTGTGATTTATTGTTCAATATGTAATTATAGTGTCCACGTCTTCTGAAGGCTGTAGAAAACATAATGTGTAAATTGCTGATTTGTTAGAAATATTTTCAGTGCTTCATATTGTACGGTATTAAATCAATGCCGTCGCCCATGGAAGGTGGCCAGAAGCTAGTCCCAGAAGTTTCTATATAGTTATGAAAGCTATAGGCCTCACGGGACTAGAGACAAAGTCGTTATATTTACTTTGACTAAATTGTTTAATTCTGTCTGTCTGACTATCTATCCATCCATCCATCTATCCATCCAGCCATGAGAGATGGGGTATGGACAATAGGGGCAAAGTGCAGCCCCATTAAATTATCATTATCATGAAAGTGATAGTGTCTACACCGATTATGAATTCTCTCCCCAGGAAAATTTTCTGAGTGTACCCTAAAGCTGTGAAGAAATAGTCGTGCAGGTTTTGTCCTTTCCCACACCTTTTCCACCATATAATTATTAGGACAGAGATTTATTAAAATAGCTGATAACATGTCCTGTGCTGAGATTAGGGCTCTGCACTACATAGTGTCAATCAACTTCAGCATTATAGTGAACAATATCACGCACACTGTATACGCATACATATTTATTTACAGACATACATCTATACAGGGAGAGAAGTAATTTATTGTTAACCTTTGTTTGTATTTTTTAATAAGTCCATAGTATGGAAAATCCTAATTGTATATTGTTAAATTAATTTGCATATTTTTAGAATATCTTCCAGGACTGTTAAATTAATTTGCATATTTTTTTTAATATCTTCCAGAACAGTCTGTTTTTTTTTTAAATATAATTTTAAGAACATAATCATATAATAATTGTTATTTTATTTTCAAATATTTAGCAGAAAGCTAAAACAATTCACGTTTTTCATTTTTAGAAGTTTCTCTATTCTTCGTTCTAGCTTAATACTGTTATGTTTATAAATTCACTTCATAGACTGTAGGCTGTAGGCACTGTGCAAGTAGCTTGGTCTGTATACTGGTAAGAAAAAAAAATAATGCAAAAACTTTACTCAGTTCTCTATAAATGTCAAACAAGACACTACCTACAGCAGAAACAAATATATAATACATTTACAGTACTAACCCAATGCAGTGTGTGCGTGATAGCACAAAATATTTACATATAGAAATAAATTATAGGGTTACTCCAACCACCATAAGCACTGCAGCGATTTAAAATGGTCATGGCAGTAGGATTCAGTGTGTAGAGTCATAATGAGATACTCTTTATTGTGTGTTGCGGACAAGTTGCGACCTCAGCACACGTGACTTAGGCAGCTCATAACTCTGTTCCAGGCTGCCTAATGTCAATTTTGTACATAAATTACATCTGTTGTTAGTGCGCACTGCATGCTGACAACAGACGTGAAAATCTTACCTAGATTAGATCTACCTTCCCATCCTACCTCCCTATGGGCTCTCCCGCCTTCCTCCGTCGCTTATTGTTGTTTTTTTTTTTTTAAATAAACCCTCCCTCCTACCTCCCCACCCTCTTCATCTGCTTCTCACATCACCTCGTTGGCCTAGAGTGCACGTTAATTGGTCCTATCATTCCATACTTGCAGCCCCAGTGACGTCAGGATGGGGCCAGAAAAGCAGCACCTTTAAGTACAGGTTTTACAGCATATTGAAAGGGGGATACCTTTTCCACAATGCCAAATACAGCAAATTACACCTGATAGGTTTCCCCTCTCTATAGGGTCATAGTAGCCCTTTAACTTTTTTTACATATTCGCCATTATTTGCTCCTTTAAAAACTGTTATGTTCTTATATCTTACATCTGAAATTTTATTTTTCAATAATTACATCAATAGTATTGAATTTGAATGAAAAACAAAATGTTTTAAATGTATTTAATGTATTTAATAATAGAATATGATATGCTTATACTTTTCAGGGGTTGGTCCGGGTTTTAAAATCTATGAGAAATGTGAAAGTACTATCATCGCTAAAAGCATGTGAGTAAAACTAAGGAAAATTTTCTTTCAAAATACATGTATTTGTATCAACTTATCTTTAACATGAAACTATTAAAAATTTAATTTAAATACACATTGTGCTCTTTCAGTGATAAAGGTTATGCGTCGTGAGGTTATGCGTCGTTTCACTACACGTGCAGAAACTAAAGAGAACATCCCAAAACAATGAGATGTTTATTCTGTTTAAACAGACCCCAGTAATTCACACAGAAACCCTGAAGAGGTTCAGGACATCATGCCCTTCACTGGAGTGTACACATAACTCCCAAGTGTTCCTATTTAAAGGGGACAGTCCCAATGTTGAGCCCAAATCCCTTTGTCCCTCTTTTCTATCCCAATGTCCCTCTTTTCTAGGAGCTCTAAATTGTTGTTGTTTCTGAATGTATAACAGAGCTCCACAGCAATAATACTTTCAGTAATGGGTCTTTAAACTACAATAAATGTGCTTAGAAAGCAGTCTGTGTAACATTGTTATAAATTACATTTTAGTTCCATACATTATTAGTAAGTTGACAAATATTTCTCAAAACACCCCCGCCTCTGACCCCTTTTGGTCCATTTCAAATATTGGGAGGTATTTTTTTCCTCTTTAATTTGCAGGAGAAAAACTCAGCTGCCCCAACAATCCAATGTCCAAGAATCAGAATTTTCCCTAATCTCACTCATAATTCAATCAACATATAGAAAGGGCATTACTTACTATGAGAATGGCCAAGAAAGGGCTGAGTACTCGGGGGTTTATCTATCCCTCTTACAACAGTGTTGGCTGTGGCAGCTGATTTTACCAACTATTATTATTATTTTTATTTTATTATTATTTATATAGTGCCAGAAAATTCTGTAGCGCTGTACAATGGGTGCATTATAAAATGTAGCAGGGATTTGTGGAGTTTTAAAGTGTTTGCCTTTGTCCATAATGTTCTATATAAGTTGTGTGATTTCTCTAGTTGAAGGTGCTAAAACAGTGGATATTTTTCATTAAAAATTATAAAACGCCAATGTTCCGTTAGAAGGACTTAAAGGATTTGTGTATCTTAATGCAATAAAAAAATCCACTTTTTCACCATACTGGATTACCCACCATTTGTATTGTACTTGCTATTAGACAATTCATATAATTTTGAATTATTGTGGCATATGCAATTACATATATTAATTCACACAAGCTTATATTAAAAAGCATGTATAAAAAAGTTTGGCAGAACTGCACCCAATAACGTAGATTCTCTAAGGTCCACTCACGTTGGAGTGAGAAAAACATTATTAGATTAAAATGGTGAAGGTATACTGCGTAGAAAAAAACCCAACCTGAATATTCTTAGCACAGTCACTTCTTGCTTATTCAAAGCATATATAATGAGGAATGAGGTTTGGTGACCGTATTAAGACATGCAAATTATGACCCTATGACTCTATTGTGAAGGTTAGCATCATACATCAATGTCAGCTTTATGAACCTGGACATTTAACCAACCAGTCTGGTAGGCATGATACCACTTTACCTTTTAATCCTACTTTAGAAAACAATGCACATGTAATAATATATATTTATAAAAGTTTAAATGAAAATTAAGAGTCATAACTTCTCCATGGTAATTTACACGTTCTACAAAGTATCTATGCTTACCAGAACTACAATGCTTTTCCTAGACACATACCACTTGCTCATGCAGATGGTAAAAGCATGTAAGGTGCTGCTCGGTATATGAAGCATTCATATGATGCAGGAGGGAAGTCATTTAAAGGAACACACCACTGCCCTAGTAAAAAAAAAAAAGCAAATAAAACCCATGTTTAGTAGATATATTAACAATGGAAACATGCATGCATTAAATAATGTATTTTTCGATTGGGGTATATCTAAAACAGATTGCAAAAGCATTAGTTCTCCTTTGTGAAGTCTTTGCAAGCCCTCTGCTTCTAGCCACGCCCATACATTTTTTGGCTGTCCAATCACAGACTTCCCAATGCAACCTTAAAGAGAAACCATTGGAAGGCAGGGGCACCCTCAGGGCACTATAGTGCCAGGAAAACTATAGTGGTCCTTTAATGTTGCAGTCACTGTGTCATCATAACCTGGCTGCATTCAAAGAAAAATATTTAATGGTATTCAGTTCAGCATACTCGATCTTTCTCTTTCTTTACATCCGATCTCTCTTTTCTGTCTCACAACATTTCCTGCAAGCTCTGACATGTGGCTTTACCATGAATGGGGATATATGACACCAGTGAGGGCAGAATGGTCTTTCTGTCTAGACAATATCTATTTTTATGTGTGACTTTTTTGTGCCATGGGATAAATCAGGAAAATGGGGTAGGGTATATAAGCACGGCAAGTAAAAATTCAGGGAAATGAATAAAAGTAAGAAATGAACGAATATGAGCAAGAATTTGGGAATGTTTTGTTTTCATGAGAAAAATTACAATTTAGCTTCAGTAATCTCTAGGCTACCTTGTATGGTGAGCTCTAACCATTAGTATAGTACCTCCCTGGAAATCTTAAGGAAGGGAGGACATGACTGCTGGCAGGGATAAGGGGTTGGGTTATAGGGGATACATTGTTGCACATGGGGGGCATAAAAATGGGGAAAAATGGGAGGGTACTCACCAGTTCCCCGGGCAGAGGTGTAGTGCTACTAGCTTCCCCTGGAACTGTTTAAAAAAAAAAAAAATTATTGCAAGAATTTTACCAAAAAAAAAAAAAAAAATTCCAGGAGTTTTGAATACTTATCTTCTACTTCTGTTTACTTATCTTTCCCTCATCTGGCATCGGGAGAATGGCTGCAGCTGTTTCCAAGGACGATGTGGTAGCCTTATTACAGGCGTACCTTGAATCCCATGGCTCCGGTGCGTTGGAGGAGGTGTTAGCCGGGGTGGATAACCGCCCGGCTCCTGCTGCTGCTTCAGGGACTTCGCTCCAGGCTGATGGCGGTACGAGAGCCAGGCGTTCCAAGCCTCCTACGCGCCTGTCCCCCAGTCCGGTATCCAGAAGAAGATGTCGCCAGCGGGGTGAGCGGATCGGCACCGCGAGGTCTTCCCCGGTGAGAGCTGGACGGAGATCGGTGGAGGCCATCATCGTTGGTGGACAAGATGGCAGCGTGGCGGGAAGATCTCGTAGCCCGCCGTCTCTTCCGGTCCCAACGGCGGGAAGAGAGGTCGCCGGAAGTGAGTGCTCGCGTCGGCGTGCGTCAAGGCGCCGGACGTCATCATCAGGCGCAACCGGAAGTGACGCGCCCCGGCGGCGCACAGAGCCCGGAAATGACACGTAACGTCGGTGCCCTGTCCAGAACACGGAGTTCACAGGGCGCCGGACGCAGAGGACGGTCGTCAGGGAGGAGAGGAGACAACAGGAGCGCACAGGAGACAGCCGGAAGCAACCCCCATCACCCTGAGGCAGCCGGTTTCGGCGAATTTCACCTGGAGCACAGCTCAGGTCCTGCTGCAGATGTCCCCAGGAGGTCTTGGTCTGATTCTGATTCTGAAGAAGAGGAGGTTCCGGTGCCAGCAGTTCCCCAGCGGTCCGGTGAGTGGTTGCATTGCGCTGGCGTGTCAGGGACTGGGGCCCAAGATCAGTCTAGTGAGTGTTTGCGCCTGCTTAGGACCCTAGTGGCCAGTTTTCCTTCACACCTTACTGGGGTACAGGGATTCCCAGGGCAGGCTGAGGTTCAGGTGCAGGGATGTTCCCAAACCCCTAGGGGTCAGCCTTCTGGGGCTTTTCGTGCGGGTTCGGTGGGATGTGATCTTGCACCATTAGGTTTGCATGTCCCTATGGACACGCAAGACAAAATATGTAGAGGTGAGTATGTGGATCTGCTGTCCTTGGTCTCTCCTGACAAGGATTCCGTGGACAGACCGCGCCGTGGGGAGGTTCCCGAGGTGGAAAAAGGTAAGCAGATACCCAGAACCTTTGGCAATTGGTTGCAAGGGTTTAACATATTTGCCAGTATCCTGGTGCGCCGTTTCCCAGATAAGGCTCCTGCCCTGTTTGGGTATTTGGACCTAATTTGGGGAGCGTATAAAATCTATGGCGGTCAATGCTGGTATCGGTATGACCAGCAATTCCGACAAAAATTGGCGGTGTGCCCGGGGATGGATTTCGGCGTTCAGGATGGCAGTCTCTGGCTGTTAATTATGACTCCAAGTAGACCATCCCCCTTTCCCGGGCCTGCCGGAGGGACCTCCGGCTCCTCTGCAGGGCAAAGAAAAGGCGTGTGTTGGCTCTTTAACGAGAGCCACTGCCGCTGGTTCAGCTCCTGTAGGTTCCGCCATGAATGTGCACACTGCGGGGGAGCTCACCCAGCTGTGCGCTGCTTCAGGAAGGGGAAGCCAGGGTCTGGAAAGGGTCCATCTCGAGACGACATATCTAGGGGAGAGGACGCCGGTGGACGCCCGAAGGATGCGCCCGTGGCTCGTCCGGTATCATAGGGGTCGCGATGCGCAGACATTGTTTGACGGGTTTCAGGTAGGTTTCTGGATCCCTTTTGTTCCCTCTTCCTCGCCTCTGTTTGCGGACAATCTCCGCTCGGTTAAGGGCAAGGAAGATATTTTACAGGAAAAATTGCAGGTTGAGGTGCAGGCGGGTCGCATGGCTGGCCCATTTATTGCACCTCCCTTTCCTAACTTACGGGTTTCCCCCCTGGGCTTGGTTCCCAAAAAGGACCCAGGTTCCTTTCGGTTGATCCAACACCTGTCCTATCTGTCCGGTGAATCGGTAAATGATGCCATTGGCAAGGACATTTGTCGCGTGCGATACGCCTCTTTTGATAGGGCGTTGCAGTTGGTTCGCCGGGCCGGTCACGGTGCTTTGTTGGCGAAGTCTGACATAGCGTCAGCTTTCCGTCTTTTGCCGGTTCATCCCTCCTGTTTTCACCTCTTAGGCTGTTTTTTTTCAAGGTTTTTTTTACTACGACATGTGTTTACCCATGGGTTGTTCTATTTCTTGTTTTTATTTTGAAATGTTTTCCTGTTTTCTGGATTGGGTAACGAGGCAGGAGGCGGGTCTGGAATCGGCTACTCATTACTTGGATGATTTTCTTTTCGTTGGCCCTCTGGGTTCGGGTGAGTGTGAGCGGCTTTTAAACACATTTAGGGCAGTCATGGGATACTTTGGGGTCCCCGTCGCGGAGGCTAAGACGGTGGGCCCGGTTCAGGTCCTGTCGTTTTTAGGGATTGAGATCGACTCTGTCGGTATGGTTTTCCGGCTGCCAGATGAAAAGTTGTCGGCCCTCTTGAGGCTGATTGACCTGGTTCGTGGGGCGAGGAAGGTTCAGTTGCGGCAAATGCAGGTGCTCCTGGGGCACTTGGCTTTTGCGTGCCGAGTTCTTCCCATGGGACGTGCGTTCTGCAGGCGCCTTTCTCTGTCCACGGTAGGGGTTCGGGAGCCTTTTCATTTTATCCGAGTCACGAGGCGGCTGCGCGCGGACCTCCAGGTGTGGAGCTCCTTTTTGGAGCGATACAATGGACGCTCCTGTTGGTTGCTGGAGGCGGCGTCTAACGCAGAGTTGAACCTTTTCATGGATGCGTCCAGTTCCGTGGGGTTTGGGGCATACTTTCAGGGTCAGTGGTGCGCAGAGGCATGGCCGGCACACTGGCTGGGCTTGGATGTTATGCGCAACCTGAAGTTTTTAGAGCTGTTTCCCATTGTGGTCTCTTTGGAGCTCTGGGGGGAGGATCTAGGCAACCGGACAGTGGTTTTTCACATGGACAACATGAGTGTTGTCCATGTGATTAATCGTTCAACCGCCAGTTCCCCTCCTGTTCTTGCGCTCCTGCGACGGTTGGTACTTCTTTCATTAAAGTTTAATGTTTGGATAAAAGCTTGTCATGTTCCGGGTGTTCATAACGTGGTAGCTGACTCTCTTTCTCGGTTTCAGTGGGACCGTTTTCGGGAGTCGGCTCCAGCCGCGGAGGCAGTGGGTATCCGATGCCCGGTTTCCTTATGGGAGATCGATTTGGAGGATTGAGAGGCTTGGTGTCGGACCCCTTAGCTGACTCTTCCTGGAAGGCATATCAAGCCATCTGGCGGACATGGCTGTCCTCATTTTCGCAGAGCCTGGTGTTGGGGTCGGAGTCCGGGCGATTGGAGGCGACTTTAATAATGTTGGAGTCTATGTTGGCGCAGGGTAAGTCTTGCTCGGCGGCCGAGAAGGCATTAACCGCCCTGTCCTTTCTGTGCAGGTTTATGGGTTGGCAAGATGTTTCTCGGTGGTTCGGAATTCAGCGAGTTATCCGGGGTTGGAGACTTCGGAGGGTCCCAGACCGCCGCCGCCCGGTGTCTGCTGACTTGCTGGGACGGATTCATGGGGCTCTGGAGGCCGTTTGTTTCTCAGATTACGAAGCCGCTTTATTTCGGGTTGCGTTTTCTTTTTGTTTTTTTGGAGCATTTAGGGTGGGTGAGTTGGTTGCTCGCAACCGTAGGTCGGTTGGGCCTCTGCTGCTGTCGGATATCCGGTGGTCAGAGGACTCCGTAGATGTTTTCATAAGTCGTTCCAAGACGGACCAGGTAGGTAGGGGTTCGTGGGTACGGATCGGGGCTACGGGCGGCAGGTTCTGTCCAGTCCGTCTTTGCTCAGTCTATTTGCAGATTAGGCCGATGGGGTGTCTCTCCTTTTTGGTTCATAGGGATGGGTCCCCCCTCACTCGTTATCAATTCTCAGCCAGGTTCCGTGCTGCCTTGGTGGCATGCGGGGTGGATCCTCGTCATTACTCTGCTCACTCTTTCCGTATAGGGGCGGCCACCCAGGCTAGTTTGTGGGGTTTCTCGGACGCAGCGATCCAGCGCTTGGGTAGATGGGGTTCACGGCGCTATAGGTCCTATGTCAGACCTCATTTACAATAATGCATTTTCTCCGTAGGTCCTCGGCCCCGCTGCATTTGGATTCTGGGACATTCCTACGTATATTGGGCAGCGCGGCGAGCTGAGGAGCGGCCCTACGGGAGAAATTTGGGGGTTTCCTATGAGATGGCCAGGGTAAGGTGGAGGGGTATTAGGGGTATGTTGTGGCAGCAGCTGTATGCCGAATGCGTATCCCTTCGGAGGTACGTGTCCAGGCCAGTGACTCTGGTGCTTCATGCAGGGGGAAATGACCTAGGGCGCAGTAGGTCAGTGGACATCCTGCATGCGATTAGACATGATCTGGCTAGGTGTATGGCTCTGTTCCCCAATTTGACCCTTATTTGGTCGGACATAGTGTCCAGGCCGTGTTGGCGTTCGCTGCCTCATGCCAAGGGTGTTGAGCGTAGTAGGCGTAAGCTGAACGTGGCCATTGGTAAGTTTGTCCGCCGGCTTGGCGGTTTTGTAATTAGGCACAGGGAGTTGGAAGGGGACAATTCCAACCTGATGCGAAAGGATGGGGTTCACCTCCCCCTCATAGGGTTAGATATCCTGAATGCGGGTCTGCAGGCAGGTATTGAGGAGGCGCTGGCTGCGGGGGCGCGGTTCCTTCCAGGGGAGCAGGTAGGGAGGAACTGCGGTGGCGGTAGTCCTGGCCAGCGAAGAGGTTCGGAGGAAAGTGCCCAAGCGGCTTGGGGAGTCGCAGCCTGCTGAGAGCTGATGGCGGGGGCAGGCTGCATCGGACTCGTGGGATTCATTTGATAGAGCTGTCTGTTGGTAATCCCCCAACAGCTGACAGGTTGTGGACGCTGGTGATTTATGTGAATTTTGTTAATAAAGCTGTGGCCGTTGCCCTTACCCATACAAAAGGTGTTGTGTATTTATTGGGCAACGGGTGGTGGGAGTTTTGGTCCGGGTCAGCAGTCAAGTACCTCCCTGGAAATCTTAAGGAAGGGAGGACATGACTGCTGGCAGGGATAAGGGGTTGGGTTATAGGGGATACATTGTGGCACATGGGGGGCATAAAAATGGGGAAAAATGGGAGGGTACTCACCAGTTCCCCGGGCAGAGGTGTAGTGCTACTAGCTTCCCGCCCGCCCACCCAAAAAGTGTTTATGATGGTGTTGTTTTGGTTGTGTGCTGTTGTTTTCTTTGTTTTGTCACAGCTCGCGGTAGTCCTGGCCAGCGAAGAGGTTCGGAGGAAAGTGCCCAAGCGGCTTGGGGAGTCGCAGCCTGCTGAGAGCTAATGGCGCGGGCAGGCTGCATCGGACTCGTGGGATTCATTTGATAGAGCTGTCTGTTGGTAATCCCCCAACAGCTGACAGGTTGTGGACGCTGGTGATTTATGTGAATTTTGTTAATAAAGCTGTGGCCGTTGCCCTTACCCATACAAAAGGTGTTGTGTATTTATTGGGCAACGGGTGGTGGGAGTTTTGGTCCGGGTCAGCAGTCAAGCCATTTGCGGGATATGTCTGAAACATGTTTAATGTTAAATATTTGTCACAATGTTTTTGAACATGGCAAAATAAAAATTTATTTTGGTTATTTCTGCCCACTCTCTGCTAACCAGAACTTAAAAAACTTTAACTATGCTTCACAAGAAGATTAAAACAGCACTCTATTCACCATAACCACTACAGTGCACTATCAAAAGTTAAAACATTTATAAACTGTTTGACAGTTACTTGGGTCTCCAGTTGCAAACCAACAGATACCAGGTAAAAAGTCAAATCATTCTAAACGTTCTAAACTGTGCAAACATTCTAAATTGTTATTTTTGACTACTTACTCTGGGGGGCACCAGGGCACTCCTAGCACCATAACCACTGAAGTGCAATATGATAATTGTGGTTCTTGAAGTGTTTCTTTAAAGGAATAGGTTACTGCAAACGTATTTTTTGTTTGCATGTATATTTTTTCTTATGTTAACCTGCTTAAAATATTCTTATGCAAAGCTATTGAATATAGATCTTTCGATTATCAATCAATCAATCAATCAACCAAAAAGAGTGCTAAAAGAGCTAAAAATATGTGTTTGTGCATATGTATTTTTTAATAATAAAATTTGAAAATTGCAGATAAACCTTCTGGTAAAACTATGTCCAAAGAAGACAGTGTGAGTCGACCACCAACTGAGGTATGTTAGCGGAGATACATTTATTAAGTCTGATTATTTTATAAAAGAGTTATCTGCTCTAAGCTGATGTCAAGTTGTGAAATATGTTTGCTGCAGGCTGCCCTTCTATAATTGAATAGTTTTAATGAACTACTTTTATTTAATATGTTTTATTTTATATATGTTGTACTATGTTAAATAGTATTTATCATTGCAAGTATATTATATACCAAGTACGTGCTAATAAATAGTGTGAATATCATGCTCACATTGAAGCTCAATTTGTGTTTATTAAAGTTGTATTAATTTGAAGAATTTTGGTTTTACAATGAACACCAACATAATTGTGTAGTAACTACAAAAAAACAAAACACAACAGCAATTTCAGAGCTACTTAAACAGTTAAAGTCACACTGTCACTTTTATGACAATGCAGGGACCACTTTGTATGCAGGACTTGTTATTGGGGATTCAACTCTAGGAAACTCTAAAATAAGTTTGAGAGTTTCACGGAGTTCAGTGGAGTAGTGCTGGCTGTGGGTAACACGTGGCCCAACCGATACCTTAATTTGACACACCTGAACAAGCATGGAAATGATAAAGAAACAGAGACACAAGTTATTATTAAAATGTGGTCTGTATGATCACAATCTGCAATTATCCTTATTATCCTTCTTTATTGATTAGCATCTGCTCTCTAAACAAAACATTCTAAGCCCTTATACTACAACTACAGCATGCTGAGAAACCCCACCCCCATGTAATCAGTCAAACTGTTTGCCGTTTGACAACTTCATTGGGGTGCACTAGGCGTGGGTCGCATCCGCCATTGAGAGCCAGAAGCTACTGCAAGAACTTCCATTAGTTTTCCATAACCAAGTCCTGCTATTCATGGCATGTTCTTTTGCTGAGAGCCCTCAAATGCCAGCATTAGATCAATTCAGAGACCTTCTGGCTCTCATGGAGGAAGTGACTGGTGCCCGGCAAACCCCAAGGAAGTTGACAAATGGTTTGACTACTTACATTGGGGGCAGCAACAGCAGTCTCAGCACCTTAACCATTATAGTGGTTAAGATGCTAGGAGTGCCCTGGCACACACCCACTGTAAGTAATCAAACCACTTGATAGCTTCCGTGCTCCTGGTTTCTATAATAGCTAGAATCTCTCAACTAAACCCAGTGCTGCAGGGCTTAGCTCATTGGCAGAGGGAGATCAACTGATGCTCTCAGTCAATCAGCTAGCCTCCACTTTATAGCTTAGCTCAGAAGAGCTAATTGAAGCTCCAAGTAGGAGTACAGTGCAAGAGGTGAGGCATGAAGGACCTCAAGTAAGAAGATTTTCATATAACATTTAACCAAACAACAAAATAAAACAATATATAGTGCAATATTGCAAATATATAATAGAGTGAATGGTATTTTCTGATGCAGGAAACAAACTTACATGGGGTAGAGACTTTAAAGCGGCACTGTCATGCCAAACTTACCTTTCCCCAATCGATTCCTCTTCTCTCCCTGTCTCTTTATTTCTTCCTGTCTGCTCAATTTTATCTTATGGAGGTTTCCTACGCCTGACCATCTCTGACCAGCGGAGAAGCAAAGTGTGTTCCTGTGGTCAGAGACATTTTCCCCAAATTCTTACCTTTCAGAGTGTGGAAAATGTTTTAGTGCAAATACAGATCTAGGAAAACATCTGAGAATTCATGCAGGAAAAAGGCCGTACTCTTGTCCTGAATGTGGGGAATGTTTTAGCACAAACACAGAAATCTCGTGATGCTTCCTGTCAGTATTCCCTAACGTCCTGTCACTTAGACAGAACGCCGGCAAAACTACCGAATTGCGTCCTAACAGAATGAGAACAGTTTGTTCATTCCTGTTAGGACGCAATTCTGAACTTTGTTTGGATCGGAATTTCATTTGAAATTAATCAATTGAATGAAATTCCGATCCAATTCGTACCGCGGCATCTTGCAGCCGCCTAGTAGATAGCTCCCTAATTCCCACGGTATTAGGGAGCTATCTACCAAAAGGATGAAAGACCTAAATTGGTCTTTCAGACAAATTTACTAATACTTAGTAAAGATTACTTAGTATTAGTAAATCCTGCCCCTACTCACTATAGCCTGTGTCTGCTCACTGTTGTTAAAACAAAACAAATAAAACCCTAGTGTAACATTTTTTAGTAAAGACCTACCTACCCCCCTCACCCTAAAAATAGTGAGGGGGTACAAGAAAACTAAATGCCTGTAAATAAAAAATAACTTACGATTTGATGCCTTCTTTTTTTGAGCTCAGGTTTTTTTTATTTTAACATTTGCGACGGGTATTAAGGATGCAGATGACATGTCCCACAGGGACTTCATCTACCCATACAAAGATGACAGCACCCAGGACCTAGGTCCGGGCAGAAAATTAAGATTAAAAAATATGTAATATAGGGGTCTTAAGGGCATTTGAGGGTGACTAGGTGGACATTTAGCTGTAGTGGAGTCGGGAGGGGAGTTAAATAAAAAAAACGGGATTCGGCCATGTCAGTGCTGCTTTAATAGATGAGCTCAAATCTTTAAGGTTTGTGTTTCTTTCAGGTACACACTTCTTATTCTTCCCGTCTTCAGTAACCATACCCCATAAAACAGACAAAAACAACTGATTGTGAAATACAGGTAATAAGGAATGTGCACACCTTATAAAAAGCCAAAATAGCTATAAATTGCCCGTATGCCAATTTGTGAATTACCCCATCAGTATTCATAATTTTGCATGCTTTGATTGTATTATGTATGGGAAAAACACACAATTGTGTGGTAGCTAATCTGCCTTTATTTTACAGATTATTTTTTATTTTTTTTGGAGATATGAATAGATTATGACCTGGACATTTGTGTGTGTACAAATAGATTTTTGAATGAGAATCTGCATTTTCGTCCTTTAGTCTAAATAACGAAAAGGGGCCGAATGAACAAACAAACAAATGGGTGCCGAATGAAATTCTTCCATACACCATTCGTTTATTCATTCATTTGCAAGTGGTGCTCTGCCTTTTGTATTACACTGTCTGTAATTCCAAAGGCCAAATGCTTTATCCGAATTTGCGAATGGCTCATTCTTTCTGCTCACTCCTATCATATCTGATGGGCGTAAGCCAAACTAACGAATGCACACCAAATAAATAATTTGTTTAATATAAGATATGCCTATACAGTTAAACATACATACACATCTACATATATACATACATGCAAACATATACACACACATTAAATCAAGCACAAAGGCACATTAAACTTGCAAAACATATGTATATATTTTGCATATAAAATACAAAGAGGGTCAGGCACTCCAAGGTTCAGAACGGCAATTTATTGAAGCCCAATGTCACACAACGTTTTGACCTACAAGGTCTTTGTAATGATTCAAAGATATGGACACATAACTTACTCATATAGGACTCAATTTAATGTTTTTTGTGTAAACTTTTTAACATGATTCAAATTTGTTAGAAAAACTTTTCTACAGAAGTCACCATTAAAATCTATGGGATCGTGAACAGTTTTTTTCAGATTGTAATTATTAGAAAAGCTTATCCAAAATTATTAAATTGAGGTCATATTCACATATACAAAATATGTCCATAATCATGTATATTTGTTTCTTAGAGTCTCTGAGGAAGTGCATGTCTGGCACAAAATGCAATTTTCCATCGGTCTCCCACCTGTGCATCTGGCCAATTATTTAGTATTTTCGGCATCAATAAACTAATTGTTATTTGCACTTAAGTAACGATAGCATCCCCATTTTGGTCTAAAATGTGAAATTACCCGGTGAATTCCCAACAACTGATGATGTAGGACCAGGTGAACAAATTCATTATCAGTTAGAAACATAGAATGTGACGGCAGATAAGAACCATTCGGCCCATCTAGTCTGCCCAGTTTTCTAAAGTTCATTAGTCCCTGGCCCTATCTTATAGCTAGGAAAGCCTTATGCTTATCCCACGCTTTCTTAAACTCATTTACTGTGTTAACCTCTACCACTTCAGCTGGAAGGCTATTCCATGCATCCACTACCCTCTCAGTAAAGTAATACTTCCTGATATTATTTTTAAACCTTTGCCCCTCTAATTTAAGACTATGTCCTCTTGTTGTGGTAGTTTTTCTTCTTTTAAATATAGTCTCCTCCTTTACTGTGTTGATTCCCTTTATGTATTTAAATGTTTCTATCATATCCCCCCGTCTCGTCTTTCCTCCAAGCTATACATGCTAAGATCCTTTAAAATTTCCTGGTAAGTTTTATCCTGCAATCCATGAACCAATTTAAATATTCAAATATTAAAATGACTGCATTGTTTAAAGCAATATTAACTTTGTGAGGAATGTTATAAAATATTATTAGTGTGGATTTAAAGTGACTTATTTGCCTTTCCTACTGTGAAATGTGAAAATCAAAATTACCTTAGGTCATTTACAAATCATTCGCACAATTGTAATGCTCATCTGTTAGTTTTATTGCTGAACAACTACTTTCCAAACAATGTTTATTGATCCATTGCTTCACATTTAATTCAATAAACTCAATAGTTCATTGTTCTTCCAATAAAGCAGAATAATGAATACTTTACTTTGCATAAATTGAAAGAGCAGCGTTCTTTACTCAGGTTTGATGCGTATATATATATATATTTTTTTTTTATGTGTTGTGTCAACAGGTGTAAGTAATGCTTCATGTTAAGTATTACCCTGCAGAGAAAATGTAATATAGGATCTGTAAACGCTGGTGTGTTATGGTGGGATTATTCTGTTACTGTTCTTTAAAAGCACTCTCTAAGCACCAAAACTAGTATATCTTAATACAGTAGTTTTGGTGCATGGATACAAAATGGCGGGGGGGGGGGAATAGTTATGTATTGAGTAGAGAAAATAATTTGCCCATACTCATAATAATTTGTCCCTTTCTGACAACGTCATTTACTCTATATTAGCTTTAGCAATCTGCACAATAAGTGGAATCAGAGGGGTACAATATACTGATCTGACCTCAACTGTGTACACCAAGGAAGATAATTTCTAATCCTGATGATAATATAAGTATGTACGTTTATGTATTCATTGCCAATAAAGAAATACATATAATACACATAGAGGGAACAGCAAAAATTGGAAACTAGAACCACCATGTAACAAGTTTCATTCTACAAGCAAATCATCTAAAACGTCATCTTTTTCTGTACTGCTTCTGTGTATTGTCTGTGTCTTTTGGCAATGAAGAAATAGAGGTCCATTCACGTTGTATTATCAGGGTTAGAGACGGTTTCTTTTTCAGTGTTCTCCAGTTGAGGTCCCACCCATTGCACGGTGTGTTAGGGAGGTGAAACCTCAAGTCACAGCAGTCCACAGGAAAAAAAAGACTTCCAGCGTGTCCATTTTTCATTGTTATTAAAACCAGAGGGGTACCTAGGTCACTTGGCACCCAGGGTGGATATGTACTTCCCCAAATTTTAAACTTTTTGTGTGTCACTATGCACCCACTAATCCAGTTGTGTGCATCTCCTGACCATTTTTTTTGTTGCTCCTAATCCTCCTTTTACCTCCTTAACTCTTACAATCGTATTATTTTTTTCTATCTCCACATTCACAAATAAACATGCAATCATACGTGCACTTACATATAAACACAGACATGCGCAGTCACATACTGTCATGTATTCATCCTCACCTTATGGTGTTTGCAGTGGAGATTGCCTTCCTAGCGGTAACGGAGGTGCCGCTCAGCGGTCCTGCGCCAGTGTGCCTGACTTCTGCAGCATATCGGTGGACACCGGCTGTTGCGGATCCACGCCATATTATAGCCCCACATCCGCTAACGGTGATGACGTCGTCGACATGCGTGTGACGTCACGCAAAAGACACGCACGCACATTTTGAGGGTAAAAGCCGGTTGTGGCAAATCGGATCTGCAGGAGGGTTATTTAAACTAATTTCTCCTTTTACTCATTACCCTGTCGTGGTTTCCCTTTGCTGGTTATCCGAGAGAGTGTTCCTGATTGTATACTTTTTGGTATTTGACTTTGGCTTTGTTTTGACTTCCCTGTTTTCTGGTATCCTTGATTTTTGGCTTTCCCTCATCGTTGTGTCGCATTCTGTATCCCTGACCTCGGCAAGTATTCTGACTATTTTTGGATATGTTAAGTCCATTTCAACGTTATCCTTAGTCCTATGTGTAATATTATTCTGCATGCTGTGTCAACTAGTAATCACATGTACAGTCAAATACATGGGCACACAATCACACAGGTACAAAAATATTTAATCATACAATTATACATACACAGTCACTTACACACAGCATTGTGAGTGTGGTCTGATTTTAGCTTTATAACAACAACAAAATAATTTGATCTATATGCATTTTGTATCTTGATATACAAATGGTATATAATAATAGGTATTCTAGTTGATTATATTTTAAGAATTGGTAGGAGCCATTGTCATCTGTAATAAGTAGTTGACTAATAATAGCAATATTACTAAGCAATATTACCACAACACAGCAAATGTCTGAGTAACACTTATAACGATAAAAAAATACTTTCATTTATGTATAATCACTCCTTGATGTAATAGATCTGTGGTCTCTAGTTTCTGCACATACACAGGTCTGGATGGAGTCATCTGGTTAGATGTGATACAATCCACAGTCACACAATCAGATGGACACAGTCAAACGCATACACTATGTCACATACAGTTGCATGCACACCCACACAAACACAGTAGCACACAGTCACACACATAGTCACATATACACACACACACACACACACACAGTCACACACAGATACAGGCACACAGACATAAAATATCTTACCTTCATGGACACTGAGAAGGGAGAAGAGGCCAGGGTTAATGTCCCTGGTGTGTATTCCCTCCTGTCTGTCACCCAGGGTGAACCGCCACACTGGCCCACGCATTGTATGCTACTGGGTTGAACTGTAGAGAACTAAAAATGTTTCTTTACTGTTCTATCTATGCTAAGATGCTGTTTCTTTGCTGTTCTAACTATGCAATGGAGAACTGTTTGTCCCTTATCTCTGATTTACTGACAGTTTGTTGTTGCTGTTATGGTTTTATAACTGTTTTCAATGTTTTATAACTGTTTTCAATTTATTTGAATCCTGCTTAAATTATTTCCTAAGAAACAGCGAAACTGCCTGTTACTCTTTCTTCTGGTTTATCATCAAATGATTTGGTCTTTTCTCGATCTCCTTCTGAGGTTCCATGTGATGGATACAGAGGAGTTGTCTAGGGCTGTTACATTATACAGTGATGTCTCTTTAAGTTTTACCAATTCTGACACTCATGACACTCATTTATCTATTTCTGATTTTTCGGGTTAACATATATGAGTATATATGAGTATATGTATTATGAGATAGGGGAACCTTCGAACATGACAGAATATCCTAATTTACCAGCTACTCATGTGGCTTTCGATAGTTTAAGCTTTAGAGAATGGTGTAATGTAGAAGACTTGGAAGTTCTTTGGCAGGAATCCAATGATGTAGCTATTTTCTTTTTTTCAATCCCACTCACATGCGATCTAATGTGGAATCCTTGTTCTTCAAATTTGTGGAGGATGACCTTAAGAAATTACATCTCTCTACCCAGGAACACATGGCTTTAAAATTTGTAATGACCAATTAAAATATAGTAGTCCAACAGTCAGGCAAGGATAGTAAGATTGTTGTCATGAAGAAAGAGGATTTTATAGGTCGGAAACTCTAGGATAGTTGAATATCCATATGTTAAGCTTTTCCAGGATCCCACTAAATAATTTTCTATATCTTTTTTTGGAATTGGTTAATCGAGTTCTATATTTTGAAGTTTTAAGCAACAGAGAAAGTCAATATATCATTAAAACCCAACTGAGAGTTTCTATATTTTACCATCTACCAAAAATTCACAAATCGGTAAATCATTCCCCTGGTCCCCCTACACTCAAATGTGTTAAATGAAATTCAGGGTATCGATGGGTTTCTTTGGATGTAAGTTCAATGTATTCTGCCTGGGTTTGCAGGCTATGTCTTATTTCCTGAAAATTGTCTCGGGCATTTCTTTTGACGCCAACCTCGCCATGGTCTGGTGGGAGCTGTTCCATGTCTTTGGCTATAGGAAACATGTTCTATTTTATGGTCGATACATAGATGATTTTCTATTGATTTGGAATGGAAATTAACCAAAATGATTACAATTTGTCCTTTTCAGTGTTAAGCAATAGTTCTCAGATTGTATTTTTGGATTTATGTTTAACAATTTCAGCAACTGATAATATTATTACTAAAAATTACAAGAAACCCAAGACAGGCAATTCCCTTTATTTAGCATCTAGTTGTCATCCGAAACATACTTTCTTAAGTATTTCCATTGGGAAATCATCCGTATTAGACATAATTGCTCAGATGACAGTAAATTTAAGTTACTTTCAAGTGTATTAAAGAAAGGCCTTAAAGATGGAGGTTATAAATTAAACCCCATAAATAGATGCTATGACATAGCCAAGAAACACACCAAAGAAACTCTTCTAATGTCCTGGAGGAATCTCCAAGAAATAGAAAGAATTGGACCAACAAACATGCTTCTTTTTGTTTTTGTTTTAGTGTTGATTATTTAGATATAACTAAAATCCTAGATAGACATCTCCCAATTCTAAAACAAGCAACTTTTAAAAACAGATTGTCCCAAACACTATTTTGATTATTTGATTTTTCCAAGCTTTATTGTCTTCAGTGGTAACACATTTTCAAATAGAACATACCGTATTATTTTGGTTATTTGATTTTTCCAAGCTTTATTGTCTTCAGTGGTAACACATTTTCAAATAGAACATACCGTATTTTCCGCTACATAAGACGCACCACACCATAAGACGCACCTAGTTTTTAGAGGAAGAAACCCGGAAAAAAAATATTCTGAACAAACTGTCCCATAGTGTTTCTTACTATGGGACAGTTTGTTCAGAATATGTTTTTTTCTCCCCTGTCCCATAGTGTTCTCCCATAGTCTTCTCCTCCCCTCCCATAGTCTTCTCCTTCCCTACCATAGTCTTCTCCTCTCTCCCATAGTCTTCTCCCCCTCTCCCATAGTCTTCTTCTCCCCCTCCCATAGTCTTCTCCTCACCCTCCCATAGTCTTCTCCTCACCCTCCCATAGTATTCTCCTCACCCTCCCATAGTATTCTCCTCACCCTCCCATAGTCTTCTCCTCTCTCCCATAGTATTCTCCCCCCATAGTCTTCTCCACCCCCTCCCATAGTCTTCTCCTCTCTCCCATAGTCTTCTCCCCCTCCCATAGTCTTCTCCTCTCTCCCATGGGCGTATCCACCCCCTCCCATAGTCTTCTCCTCTCTCCCATAGTCTTCTCCCCCCTCCCATAGTCTTCTCCTCTCTCCCATAGTCTTCTCCCCCTCCCATAGTCTTCTCCCCCCTCCCATAGTCTTCTCCTCTCTCCCATAGTCTTCTCCCCATAGTCTTCTCCTCTCTCCCATAGTCTTCTCCC
Source organism: Pelobates fuscus (assembly GCF_036172605.1). Classification (NCBI taxonomy): domain Eukaryota; kingdom Metazoa; phylum Chordata; class Amphibia; order Anura; family Pelobatidae; genus Pelobates; species Pelobates fuscus. Next base: position 460,400,733 of record NC_086317.1, on the reverse strand, counting down.
CCCCTCCCATAGTCTTCTCCTCTCTCCCATAGTCTTCTCCCCCTCCCACAGACTTTTCCTCTCTCCCATAGTCTTCTCCTCTCTCCCATAGTCTTCTCCCCATAGTCTTCTCCTCTCTCCCATAGTCTTCTCCTCTCTCCCATAGTCTTTTCCTCCCCTCCCATATAGTCTTTTCCTCCCCTCCCATATAGTCTTCTCCTCCCCCTCCCATATAGTCTTCTCCCCCCCTCCCCTTGTCCCATAATTACTTACCTGTCTTGTAGCATTGGCCGGCTTAACAGCGCGCACCGCGGTACAGGAACTTCAATTTCAGGTTCCGGTTTCCGGCGGGACTGAAAGGAAGTGCGCACTCAGTGTGCACACTTCCTTTCAGTCCCGCCGGAAACCGGAACCTGAAATTGAAGTTCCTGTACCACGGTGCGCGCTGTGCTGCCGGCCCACGCTACAAGACAGGTAAGTAAACCTTCACATTCGCTCCATAAGACGCACAGACATTTCCCCTCACTTTTGAGGGGAAAAAAAGTGCGTCTTATGGAGCGACAAATACGGTAGTTACTTTGTAAAGGCATATTTAAATGTGTAAGCAAATGTAAATGTTGCAGTTTTGTTACCAAGGGCCCAACATTTCATTCTTCTTTCCGTACTCCCACCTCCGATGCTTGCCTTCAAGATTTCTCGAGGGCTGCACCGTTCCTGTGGAACTCACTTCCCTCCTCTGTTAGATGCTCACCCAGTCTCCCCTCCTTCAAAAAATCGCCTGACCATCTCTGACCAGTGGAGGAGCAAAGTGTACTACGTTTTCTGTGGTCAGAGAAATTTTCCCACAATTCTTACCTTTCCTCCGTGATCTTGCGATGCCTTCTGTCAGTATTCCCAAACATCCTGTCATTTAGACAGAACTCAGGTGAAACCACTGAATTTTGTCCTAACAGAATGAGAACAGTTTCTCCATTCGTGTTAGGATGCAATTTGGGACTTTGTTCCATGAGCAGCTGGTGGGGGCCCTAAATAACAATAAGGGGGGGACCTATTGTCCTCCCTCTGGCCCCCACCCCGAGCGGCTGGTGGGGACCCTAAATAAAAATGTGGGGGGGTCCTATTGTCCTCCCTCCGGCCCCCATCCCTGAGTGGCGGGTGGAGGCCTTAAATGAAAATGTGGGAGGGGACCTATTGTTCCTCCCCCTGGCCCCCACCCCTGAGTGGCGGTAGGGGGCCCTAAATGACAATAAGGGGGGACCTATTATTATTTTATTTTTATGTTATTATTTATATAGCGCCAACAAATTCCACAGCGCTTTATAGTGGGTGGACGAACAAATATGTAGTTGTAACCAGACAAGTTGGACACACCGGAACAGAGGGGTTGAGGGCCCTGCTCAATGAGCTTACATGCTAGAGGGAGTGAGGTAACATGACACAAAAGGTAAGGATAGTATTAGACTAATGACAGTTGCAAGAGAGGAATCAGTCGGGAGATAATAACAGTTTAATTGATACTCTTTTATGAAGAAGTGGGTTTTTAATTACTTTTTGAAGGAGTGGAGACTGGGTGAGCATCTAACGGAGGAGGGAAGTGAGTTCCACAGGAACGGTGCAGCCCTCGAAAAGTCTTGAAAGCGGCGGGTGGGGGCCCTAAATGAAAATGTCACCAAGCCCCTAGTCACCAACCAAATAAAATGTAATCAATCCCTACATACCCCCCTCATTCTAAAAATAATGAGGGGGAAAAAATAAAACTAAATATCTGAAAAAAAATCTTTTTCTAAAACTTTCTTTCTACAGCCCCAAAAAAGGCTAAATAAAAAAAACATAATACTCATCGAACGTATCAAATAAAAAAAAAAAACCTGAGCGCAAAAAAAAAAAAAAACAGCCGAAAAAAAATAAAAACAGACGCTAAAAATTAATCCATCTTCACCCGGGGAGGGCACGACGCAGACTAAGCTCCGCAAGGCAGGAAAAGGCTTATAAATGCAATTTTACTCAAAGCACTCTGAAATCCAACCAATCAGAGTGCTAGTCATTCTACACAGCGTGGGAAAGTTCTTTGGACTAGGGGGACAATGAGATGTAGTGAAGTTGGGAGTGGGGTTAAAAAAAAAAAAAAACAGAATTCAGCCATGACAGTGCCGCTTTGAGGACTGGTTTGGAAACCACTGCCTTAAGAGCTTAAACTCCTTTGGTCTTTAGAAGAGAATCCCAAGCTCTTGCGTTTACAATGTTAATTGTTAAAATTGAAGACACTTACCTCGTTGGTTGGAGCCTACTGGCATACGAGAATGTTTATGATGGGATTTAGTGTAATGTTAGGCACAAACACTAAAGTCCCAAAGGGCAAGGGATGGCAGGAGATTGCTGAGTATTTGTTGTGTAGCAGACCTCCACCCTCATTAAAAAGTAATAATTCTATTGTTACAATTAAAACTTTTATTAGGGTATAGAGTATGTGATTTGACTTCTAATTTCCACACAATATTCAGATCCTGTTATAATGCTTACCATATGGTGCAGTTTGAGCAATTTTTAATTTTCTTCTTAGAGATATTTGTTGCTTTTCCATCTCATAGCCATAATGTATTCCCATCTGTCTTTAATCCCGAGGATATTGCATTTCACTATTTACTTTTTCCACATTTCTATATATAGAAGGCGATTAATGGAATATATGTTTTACACACAAAATTTCCTTAGCTCTATTGTATTTATTTTCCTCCAAGCAGTCCTAGCTGTAAATTTCAACCATTAAGCTTGAAAATGATAAAACTATCTAGAAGTCAGCTGCTCTGCTCTTCCGCTCTGCATTGGAGCAGATTAGAATAATTTAGTATTTGAGTGATGACCTAGGAAAGGTTGTATTCAGTGCGTCTTCAGTGCAAGACAAATAATGCCTAAGGTAACTCAGTTTACAATGGCATCTTTTAACCAGATTAACGAGCACAAGAAAATTGTCTGCCGAAGTCACATTATAAATTGCCATTAAATGTTAACGGTCAAAATCTGAAATATCGTTGATATTGAAAAACAATACTTGCAATGTTTGTCTCCATTCTTCCATTACATATTCACTCAAGATTAAACTATACTCTTCACATTTAAGAAGCTGAAATAGAGCTTTGTCCTTAACTAGCTTCCAGCTATGTAGAGTTTATTTACATGTCTTATTTCACACATTAGGTTAATTAATTAATCAGCTCATCAGTATTCTCGTTAGAGGAATGATCAAGCATCATAACCACTAATTGTAGTGCTCATGGTTCCAAGAGTGTAAGTAGGCAAATGTGAAACTTGCAAGGGCCCTCCTTGCACTATAACCACTACAGAACACTATAGTGGTTACAGCACTTGTGCGGTATGTTTTGTGATAAGTTAAGTATTGAAGCAGCAAATAAGTGGATATCTATGCATTTTACAAACTGCAAAGTATGGTTCTTATCATGGCAGAATACTTGAATGCTTTAGAGTTGAACGTGTTTCTTTTTTTGGTGATCTTAGATAGGAACATCATATCAGCATTGCTAGTTTATGAACATTTTGACCACCGCCTGCAGTTTTGTCGATTGTTCTCACCCTGACTTTAGTCTTACTACGTCTTCCCCGAAACATGTAGTATAGTAATATAACTACAGAACAGTTGGATTGTGATCTTAGATTGACCTACATCTTTGAATTTTTTTCTACACCCTCGGGATCCATTCTAATTAGTGTTTTCTGCTCCACCAACTAAATAAAGTTAGTTAGAATGTTTGACAAACCGTGATTGTGTGATTAAGTGTCTTGCGACAAACTTTGTGGTGCATGACAGGCAAGAATTGGTCAGTGACCAAAAAATAATCTATTCAAATCTAATGTTAAAGCTTTGTAGCAGAACAAACATTGCAATTAAAGTAATCAGAACAAAATATACTTATCTGCTTTGGACTTTTTTATTTTGTGTGGCATTGTACCTTTTTATTTTATTTTTTGTCTTTTCATCCTCGTAAGTCTTTTTCCCTTTCATGAATTTTATTGGACCAACATACTAAGCAACAACTGTGACACTTCAAGATAAGAGCTTTTCAAACCAACTGTGATATGCTTCTTTACATATAGTTTATTTTTTATCCATTTCTAAAATGTAAATATACAAAGATAAACATATAGAGTATATACATACGTACATAAACCCAAAGTGTGAGCAACAGAGAACAGATTTGGAGACTTTTGAAGTGAAAAGAAATGCAGTTAGGCAGAGAAAGAAAGCTACATTGAAAGCTACATCTTTGATTTTATAAATATAAATATATATATTTATAAAAACCAACAAGGTTATGGTGGGGAAAAAATTGTGATTGAAAACCCCTTCCACCTGAAGTATGTGGACAGTTAATACAATGTTAAACAAAAATCTGCACACCAGTCAAGCCATAAGACTTGCTTTTCCCACAGAAATCCCAAATCTGCAGTGATGTTACAACCTCAAAGGATTCTGGGTGGGCATATGCAAATTAGTTTAACAAAGAATCACATTTTTGCCTCATTCCATTTTAAACATGGATTCCTTTTAATTTCTGTTTGCAGTATACAACAGCTTGAAACACCATATAGGAAAAGATGCAAAACCAGTGAACCACTCATGGACAGCTGTTTCGTTGTTAATACAGCTCATCAGCATGAGGTTGGTTACTGGTTTGCTTATTGAGGCTTGGTAGTGCTTGGGAAGCAAAATCCAAATAGGTTATCGTGGGGAAAAATTGTGATTGAAAACATCACTGCAGATTTGTGATTTCTGTGGGAAAAGCAAGTCTTATGGCTTGACTGGTGTGCAGATTTTTGTTTAACATTGTATTAACTATATATATATATATATATATATATATATATATATATACACAAAAAATAGAAAATTCCATGCACTCTTGCTTGAAGTTAATAAATTGTATAAATGATACTTGCCGGGTGCCAATTCCCATGGGGATGTAGATAGAACAAAAACAGCAGTAACTGGGCTGCACTCACGGTCTTGTGTAGAAAAAGTATAAATTTATTCCATAAGTGGTAGCAAAATCGACATTTCGGTCCACACAGGGACCTTCCTCAGGATAAAATGACATGATCAAATGTCATTTGATCCTGAGGAAGGTCCCTGTGTGGACCGAAACGTCGATTTTGCTACCACTTATGGAATAAATTTATACTTTTTCTACACAAGGCCGTGAGTGCAGCCCAGTTACTGCTGTTTTTGTTATATATATATATATATATATATATATATATATATATATATATATATATATATATATATTATGATTTAATTCATGGAGCTCGTGAGCACGTAAGGTACATAAAGGGAACGGTCTGCCATTACAGGAGCCATGTAATTTATATGGTCTTCCAGGGAAGACTGAGGCCAGAGAAGAGAAAACAAAAGTGGTCAGAGGATAGGAAGCAGGAAGTGTTCAACGGAGTGTTCTTTAACCCCTTCATGGCGGCAACTGTCCAACTTTGGAACCAAAACAAATGCTAGAATTTGTGCTATGGGTTTGTTCCACAGTTTTGCTTATAATAATTTGTACACATCGTGTGCCAATACAAAATATATTCATTAGGATTAAAATGCATTTTTTGGTAGTTAATGCTAACCCTATACCAACCCTACCCCAAACCCTGTGCAAACTCTAACAATAGACTTGAGCTTAACCCTATGTTATCCCTAACCTTATCTTACACTAAAAGTAACCCTACATTAACCCTAACTCTACCCCCACAACAACTATAATCCTACCCTAACACTAACCCTACACTAGCCCTTAATCTAATGCAAACACAAACTCATATGGATTCTATATGCTGATAGTCAGCATAGGAATTTCCCAGCTCACACATTAAAAGGGTTTAACAAATAATACTTAGTGGAGGTCCTATTTTAAAATAAAATTAATAACATAGGATTTTATTTCTTGAAAAACCTTTTTCCCAACACCATTCATACATGACTGGACTAGTTATCAGAAGCAGCCATGGAAAGTATTTAATTCCAACCCTATTATGCGTTGCATGCACCACATTTATTTTAAAAATCCCAGTAAAAACCCTAGAATTAAAAAGTAAGCATATAAACTCAGCAGCATTTTACACATTGAAAAAGTAAACAATCAAGTTTAACAGTCATTAATTTATCCCTTTGTTCTAGTTTGTTGCCCTCTACCACTATTAAATATAGTACGTTTTTTTTTTAAATCTTGTATCCAGCCTTTTACCTGCTAATCTCTCTTCGTCACTTCTTCAGTATTTATAATATATATATATATATATATTTCTGAGATAAACAAGATGGCAGACAGGACGGAATGCTCAGTAGCCATGTTATGCAGGTGCTACATGCAAGTCCCAGGTATATAAACACGTGCGTATGTGTATATCTGAAATCCCATCATTAAGTAAAACTATCCATTATCTACATGTACATGGCAAGGTATCAATTCAAAGACTTGGACAGATTGAACCATTGAATGACATATGCATAATCACTGACATACACTCACTGCACATCCATGTTTATGGTTTTCAATAACTTCACATACTCACTCTAATTGACACTTACCCTCATAATGCTCTCATTAACACACAAACACACTCACGAATTGAGACATACGGATACATCCTCTTGAAACAGACTCTGCATCTTTTTTGAGGACTCTGCTTTGCCGCAGTATGGGGGGATTTAAAAAAAATCAAATGGGTAGCCTCAACTCTGCTTTCTCCCATCACCACCTGGGGAGCAGGGGCATCTTGGTACAAAATCTACTAAATGATCTGGAGCCGAAACTGTAAAAAAGTTTGTTTCATTCCTTGGGTTTGCTTTTCTGAACAACAAAAAAGAGTTGTGGGTTGCAATTTGCATTAAGTAAATTGTAACCTTTTTGTACCAGACCCTTGTCTTCCGTATTATTAGGTAGGGCTGCAGCAGCAGATCTGCCAGATCAACCCCATCCATATACCAGTTATAGGCCTTGATGCACCCTGGCTTCCTTGTGCTCTCAGCTCTGCCATGTACAGGGACCTCCACAGTCCTCTCAGTGTGGATGGTGGTAAAAAGGTACACATACTTCCTGTTCCTGTACTTAACTGCTAACAGCTCCTCTTAGCGCAGAGCTGAGGTCTCCCCCCTTCGTAGCCGGGTGCGTGCAAGTTGGCCTGGGAAACCTGACGGTTCTTTCTGATTCTATCGCAAGCTACTGTATGAAAACAATACAGAAGCTTGAACAAAGGGACACTTGTATAAAAATTGTCAGTATACAAGTAGTACCTTGTGTTTATCAGTGGGAATATCAGGTCCCAGACAATCGTGCCACTGGTTACCATATGTTCAGGGCACCCTGGAGGGTCAAGGTGGCTATCCTTTCCCTCATACACCACCTGGAGGGTCAAGGTGGCTATCGTTTCCCTCATACACCCGTAAGGTCCGAGTATACTCAGTCTCGCTCTCACAGAGCTTATACTCCTTTACACCATACATGGAGCGCTTGGAAGGAATATTATACTGCTTGAATCCCAGCCTTCCCTTATACTTAATCAGAGATTCATCCACGCATATATTCCTTCTAGATGTATAAGCCTCTGCAAATCTGGCAGCGAAGTGGGAAATCAGGGGGCTGATTTTATACAGCCTGTCAAACTGGGGATTCTCCATAGGGGGGTACAGGTTGTTGTCGCTGAAGTGCATGAAATGAAGAATCATTTCATACCTCTTCCTTGACATACACTGGGAGTAAATGAGGGTAGAGCAGATGGGGCTACTGCTCCAGTAGGAGTGGATGGAGGACTTCTTTATGATGCCCATCAGCATAGTCAATGCCCAGAATTTTTTAAAATCTGGCATATCAATGGGGGCCCATTGCTGCTTTGCCAAAAACGAGTCAGGCTTTGAAGCACGGAACTGATGGGCATATAAATTAGTTTGGGTGACAATGTTCCCCAATACACCATCGCCCAGAAACACCTCCATAAACTGTTGGGGGCTAAATCCTGTGACATCCAAATTAATGCCAGGATTTGTGGTAAAGGGTGGGACATCTGGCCTCTGGCGATGAGGCGCTACTCACTCCTCAGCAGCACTGCCAGCTGGAGCAGCACGTCTTCTTCTGGCAGGGGGCCTAGCAGCCACAGATACATCATACCTAGATACATCTCTAGCAGCAGACACTGTATCTAGTGATGTATCTGAGCACCTGGCAGGGTCATAATCAGGGTCGGAGTCAGACATAGACTCGTCATCCTCTAACGCAAGGATGGCATACGCCTCCTCAGCGCTATATGACTTTTGTGACCTCTGTGACTTGATCACAATCACAGTCTTTAGTGATCTGTCACTAAAAAATCACAAAATAATTAACCCCTTAAAAAATGCACAGACAGCAAAATAAGTGCTGCTGTGCAAGAGTCAGTGATTTATACAGTGAACACTGGCAGCATATGGGGTTAATAGCTCTGAAAAGAGCTTTTTGGTCTCACAAAAAAAAAAATCACTAAAAAAATTAACGCCTAAAAAAATGCACAGACGTCATAAAATTGCAGTGCAAGAGCGAGTGATTTATAGTGATCACTGGAAAGATAGGCGTTAATGGCTCTGAAAATAGCGTATGGGTCTCACAATTTTACAAACCCCTACCTAAAACGACCTAAATCTCTCTACCTAAAACACAGATCTCTCTCCCTCTCTCACTAAAACACAAGTGAAGAGAGGGAGGGAGATCCACACTGATAAGAGTCAATATTTACTAATATTGACATGACCAGACAAGCTCTGATTGGATGACCCTAGCTTGCCTCTAATGAGGCAGGATAGGGACACCTTCAGAAGTCCCATGATGCACTGCAAAAAAACGTCCCACAAAAAAACATTTCTTAAGGACTGCGTACCTAGTATGTCTGCGGCAAATATGAGCACTGGAAACGATCGTGATCGCGTCTAGCTGCTCTAAGGGTATTGCAGCGATGACACGATGTCCTTAAGGGGTTAAAATTTACTTATTTATTACAAGGAGGTTTTGCATTCTCATTATCTGGCCAAAATAATGGCCAAAATAATGGCCAGATAATGCACCAATCACTGTAAATTAACAACAAATTGGAACAATAAACTATAGTGGTTATGGTACATACATAGCATGTCCCTTTAATCTCTGAAAATAAGAATAAAAGCATAGAAAAATGTTAAAAAATCTTGATTAAATTTAAAGTGTGTTGACATTTTTTTTCCTGCAAGAAATATTCTTCAGGCAATTAAACGTAATGACAGCTAATTAAAATAAATCATTTGTTCCTTCACATGGCTGAAAAAGTCAGCAGGAGATAAAAGTTGTCTACGGGCAATAGTAGCCCTTGAAATGTAACAACATAAAAAGTGGATTTCCATTCTAATCGTGTGGATTTAGGGATGTATTTGAGTATCCTCTGGCCATCTTTAACGAATAGCAATTTGAGTGACGTGACAAGTGGTATCTGAAAAGGCAGAATATGTTGGAAAATGGTGCACTTGGCAGTATATATCCACACAAGAACATAACATTGTACCAGAATACTGTTGGCGTGACATGCATTTGGTTTGCCATAGTTAGGTTTGCTGGTCTTAGAATCCTTAGTAAAGTGTATTTTATGGAAGTTGTAAGTGTGTTAAGTTTGGAGCATCGTATTTACAAATCAACAAGAATTTTAATTGAAAGTCAAGCTATCTGTTAAGATTTGACAGATACTATTTAAAATATGAAACAGTTCTATGCTTGTGACTAGTGATGTACCGAACTGTCCGCCGGCGAACAGTTCCCGGCGAAATTAGCGTGTTCGCGTTCGCCGCGGCGGGCGGACACATGCGCAGTTCGATCCGCCCCCTATTCGTCATCATTGGGCAAACTTTGACCCTGTGCCTCTCGGTCAGCAGACACATTCCAGCCAATCAGCAGCACTCCCTCCCTTCCACACCCTCCAACCTCCCTCCCAGCATCCATTTTCGATTCATTCGGAAGATGCATGCTTAGTGAGAGGAGGGAAAGTTTAGCTGCTGCTGATTAGATAGGGAAATTGATAGCTAGGCTAGGGTATTCAGTGTCCACTACAATCCTGAAGGACTCATCTGATCTCTGCTGTAAGGACAGCACCCCAAAAAGCCTGCCAGCTTCTGTGTGAGGTTCACATTGGATACTGTGCCTATTTGCCCAGTGCCACCACTCATATCTGTTTTAACAATAGGTTAAGCTTTACATTTAAAATAAATATTTTTTTTTCACTGTAATAGAAGAGCAGTTGCCTGCCTGCCAGCTTCTGTGTGAGGTTGGATGCCTTGCCCATTTGCACAGTCAGTGCCACCACTCATATCTGTTTTAACAATTGGTTAAGCTTTAGATTTAAAATAAATCATTTTTTTTCACTGTAATAGAAGAGCAGTTGCCTGCCTGCCAGCTTCTGTGTGAGGTTGGATGCCTTGCCCATTTGCACAGTCAGTGCCACCACTCATATCTGTTTTAACAATTGGTTAAGCTTTAGATTTAAAATAAATATTTTTTTTTCACTGTAATAGAAGAGCAGTTGCCTGCCAGCCAGCTTCTGTGTGAGGTTGGATGCCTTGCCCATTTGCACAGTCAGTGCCACCACTCATATCTGTTTTAACAATTGGTTAAGCTTTAGATTTTAAATAAATCATTTTTTTCACTGTAATAGAAGAGCAGTTGCCTGCCTGCCAGCTTCTGTGTGAGGTTGGATGCCTTGCCCATTTGCACAGTCAGTGCCACCACTCATATCTGTTTTAACAATTGGTTAAGCTTTAGATTTTAAATAAATAATTTTTTTCACTGTAATAGAAGAGCAGTTGCCTGTCTGCCAGCTTCTGTGTGAGGTTCACATTGGATACTGTGCCCACTAGCCCAGTGCCACCACTCATATCTGTTTTAACAATTGGTTAAGCTTTAGATTTAAAATAAATATTTTTTTTTCACTGTAATAGAAGAGCAGTTGCCTGCCTGCCAGCTTCTGTGTCAGGTTGGATGCCTTGCCCATTTGCACAGTCAGTGCCACCACTCATATCTGTTTTAACAATAGCTTAAGCTTTAGATTTTAAAGAAATCATTTTTTTTCACTGTAATAGAAGATCAGTTAGTTGTCTGCAAGCGTCTGGGTGTCAGGCCTACTTCAGCGTGTGCTCTGCAGACCTGTGCCAGCGTGCTTTGACAGTTGCCAATCATATCTGGTGTCTCTTTAGCGTGCTTTTACAAAGAAAAAAGGTTTCCAGTGTAAGCTAATAGCAGCCAGTCAGTGTCCTTCAAGCGGCTCTGTCAGGCCTTCCTTCAGCGTGTGCCCTGCACAACCCTGCCAGCGTGCTTTGACAGTTGCCACTCATATCTTGTGTCTCTATAGCGTGCTTTTACAACCAAAATTTGGTTTCCACTGTAATAGAAGAGCAGTTGCCTGCCTGCCAGCTTCAGTGTGAGGTTCACATTGGATACTGTGCCCACTAGCCCAGTGCCACCACTCATATCTGTTTTAACAATTGGTTAAGCTTTAGATAAATATTTTTTTTTCACTGTAATAGAAGAGCAGTTAGTTGTCTGCAAGCGTCTGTGTTTCAGGCCTACTTCCGCGTGTGCTCTGCAGACCTGTGCCAGCGTGCTTTGACAGTTGCCACTCATATCTTGTGTCTCTATAGCGTGCTTTTACAACCAAAATTTTGTTTCCACTGTAATAGAAGAGCAGTTGCCTACCTGCCAGCTTCTGTGTGAGGTTCACATTGTTTGCCTGTGTGTGTGTGTGTGTGTGTGTGTGTGACAGGGTGAAGATTTCTTGCACATGGGTGTGACAGGGTGAAGATTTCTTGCACAGGGCGCCCAAAGGCCTAAGGCTGGCCCTGCGCATGGGTCAGTGGCTCTGCACCAGACTTCCCTCCAATTGATCAAAGTTAAAGGATTTCAAGTGGACTGATTACAATCACAGGGCCTCTAAAGAGTCCTGTATTGTTATTTGTCGTCACTACCTTCCCGCGTCGGGAGTGGGTCATTTGCGCCCCTGCTGCCTTCCTTGCATGTGGTAGCTGTTTGTCAGGGATTTGTCAATCCATATCTGCCAAGTGACCCTATGTAGGGGTAACAGTCCCTATTCTGCTCTGTGTCAGTGTGTATCATGGTCTCTGTGGACAGGGAACAGTCTCTATTCTGCTCTGTGTCAGTGTGTATCAGGGGTTTTGAGGACAGGTGTCAATCCATATCTGCCAAGTGACCCAATGTATATCTGCTGTCAGTACATAGGAAAAGTTTAAATATTTCTTGTTCTACGTTCTCTGCAACTCCACGCACCGACTCATCCAATACGTGAAGATCTGGGGTTTCTCTGACTCTCCTCAGTAGTGTATCAAACAGAGTCTGCACTGTGGTAACACGGACATCTTCAGGACATAACTCAACATTTGCAGATAGGCAGTCTGCAGCTTCTCTTTCACCTGTTCTCTTCTTTCTCTTATGCGTATTCTTGTCTATATGCAGGTGGTCTCTTGCCTTTCTTTTAACCAATTCGTTCCTTCCATATGGTTTCAAAAGATCTCTGGCATCATTACTTTCAACGCAAATAACGTCATCATAGTTAGTCTCCTCATTATTCACCGGGAAGAGAGTGTTTGCACTGACTACCCACAGCATGCTCTTGCCATTGCCTACTCCACCTTCAACGACAGGGTGCAAGTCCCAAGGAGAAGGATCATTCACTTTATTATCTGTCTTTATTTCACAAGTAGTGCCTGGAACATCCTCGTGGGTCACAAGATGTAAATCTGGACTAATGTCAACCCCAGGGTCTGGAAAATCATCAATTTGAAATTTTTCGAATAATCCCAGTGGGCTGCCACATTCTTCCTCCTCTGATGGTATTAAAGTTTGCAGAGATTCACTATGGGGTGGTGTCAAGCATTTTGGAGAACAATAAGCATTTCCATCCCAATACGTTTCAGATGTCCTATCAGCTCTTCCACCCTATGCGATACTATGGGCAGGCTACCCGTGACGTCATTACTCACGGCCCTATTTCACGCGGACACTCTGTGTCAGTGTGTATCATGGTGTCTGTGGACAGGGAACAGTCTCTATTCTGCTCTGTGTCAGTGTGTATCATGGTCTCTGTGGACGGTGAACAGTCTCTATTCTGCTCTGTGTCAGTGTGTATCATGGTCTCTGTGGACAGGGAACAGTCTCTATTCTGCTCTGTGTCAGTGTGTATCAGGGGTTTTGAGGACAGGTGTCAATCCATATCTGCCAAGTGACCCTATGTAGGGGGAACAGTCCCTATTCTGCTCTGTGTCAGTGTGTATCAGGGGTTTTGAGGACAGGTGTCAATCCATATCTGCCAAGTGACCCTATGTAGGAGGAACAGTCCCTATTCTGCTCTGTGTCAGTGTGTATCAGGGATCATTAGGATAGGTGTCAATCTATATCTGCCAAGTGACCCTATGTAGGGGGAACAGTCTCTATTCTGCTCTGTGTCAGTGTGTATCAGGGGTTTTGAGGACAGGTGTCAATCCATATCTGCCAAGTGACCCTATGTAGGGGGAACAGTCTCTATTCTGCTCTGTGTCAGTGTGTATCAGGGATCATTAGGATAGGTGTCAATCCATATCTGCCAAGTGACCCTATGTAGGGGGAACAGTCCCTATTCTGCTCTGTGTCAGTGTGTATCAGGGGTTTTGAGGACAGGTGTCAATCCATATCTGCCAAGTGACCCGATGTAGGGGGAACAGTCTCTATTCTGCTCTGTGTCAGTGTGTATCAGGGCTTCGCTTTGAGGACAGGTGTCAATGTTAGGTGATTTCTGCCCTTTATGGATTAAAAGCAGACTCTGCATCAACTGTGCAATTTTCCATGGGAGTTTTGCCACAGTCCAGGTGTTAGTCCCCTTGAAACAACTTTTCCATCACTATTGTGGCCAGAAAGAGTCCCTGTTGTTTTTAATGTTTAATTCGCCTGCCCATTGAAGTCAATGGCGGTTCGCGCGGTTCGCCGGTTCGCGAACATTTGCGGAAGTTCGCGTTCGCCATTCGCGAACCGAAAATTTTGGGTTCGCGACAACACTACTTGTGACCTTATCCAACAAAACTCTTGCAAAATACATGCTTAAATGTTTTGTCCTCTTATAGACTATACAATTTTGTTCAACTTGCGTTATAAGGGGTATGAACAAGGGTCAAGTCATGGGAAATAAAGTGTCAGAACTCACCCAAGATCCACCCCCCCCTCCCCAAAAAAATAATACACACTCATACACACTCATATACATATATAAACACGCACACATACACACACACACACACACACACACACACACACTCACAGACACATACACTTATACACACACATACACTCACAGGACTGCAGGACTCGAGCCCTTTAAATATGCCATGTTGGACAGGACATGGCATCTGTTTGACTAAGCAAAGTCCATCATCATTCTAGCAGGTCAAACTACAACCTGTCATTTAACTGTAGTCAGTAACCAGCAAGCCAACTAAATAAAATGGATACTTTTAGGAACTATCTTGCTGTCTCGACTGAGTCATGAAGCCAACCTATCTCACTCATCGCAAAAAAATGAACCTGGATAAGAAGAGACCCTCCCTTGTTTTACCCCCTACTCACTTCTATGTCACGTGTAATGACCATGCTATGTCAAAATAAATTTAAAGGGACATTCCAATCACCTGGATAACATGCATGTAATCATAAGCTATGGTATAACAACTTGGCGTGCTAAATATGCATTATGTGAGTTGGCTATGGTTTTCAGTTTTTTAAAGTATCTAGCTCTTACATCAGTTTCTCATGAGAATCGTAGATGGGGAGGCAGTGATTAGCTGAAAAAGGTTCAGTCACTTATTGCTGTTTTAGAAAATAGTTTGTATTTTTTCTGTTTTATTTAATTATTTTATAACTGTTCATAATTGTTAAAGATAGCATTGCTTTTATGTAACGTTCTCAATTAACATATAATAAACTATTTTGAAATAATATAAATAAATGTATTATATATTTATTATGTTTGCATTATTTTTTATTAGAGGGATATTTTAAGCACCAAAACAACTTTAGCTCAATGAAGCAGTTTTGATATATAGATCATGCCCCTGAAGCCCCAGCCATACCTCCACTGGCTGTGACACAACATGAATAAAAAAAAGGTTTACTTTTCAATCGGTTATGATAGCACAATGTGTTAACTTTAGAAGTTTTTTCTCTTGGTCTGTTAGTTGAGCTTTAACCACACGCAGGGGGTTGTTGCAGGTTCTAGTATGCTATTAACAGAAGATCAGCAATTCTATATTAAAAAGACTGTGCAATAAAGGAAGTTTAAACATTAGATCTCTCTTTACAAGAAATGTGTAGGAACACTGTATAAGTCAGATGCAGGGAAGGTGTGGCTAAAGCTATATAAACAAATGTAACCTCTAGATGGCGGTGAATTGAGCAGTTAGACTTAAGGGGTTTGATATATAAACCAAAACCACTCCATTAAGCTAAAGTTGCTTTAGTGCTTATAGTGCCCCTTTGGTTTTGCAATAACATTGCCAATCCGTGATATGTTGACAAGACTTGCTTAATAGACTCCATATGTACCCTGACTGCCTAATCTTACTGAAGCGGTTTGGGCCGTGTTCCTGTCATTTTAATCCTTTAACTTAAACCATTGCTATTTGCAGGAAAGAGAATGGTAGAGTTAACACGCATCTAGTTGCTTTTGGGAAGTCAGCCACTAGAGGCACTCCCGAATCTGTAAATCTGTTATAGCTCAATTTACTCTTATTGTGAGTATGTGATTGGTGTGGTACAGTTTCTTTATGGGGAAGCATTGGATTGGTTGAGATCATCAGCACTGATGATTTCAGGCATAGAGGTGGAGCAACAGCGAGGAGAGCAGTGCAACATGGGATGCAAAGTGAGTAAAAGTTACCCTTGGGGGGAGGACACCTAGATAACTATGTTTGTATTCCTAAAACATGCTTTTTTTTGCTAGCACTATAGTGCTCTTTTAATTGCACAATATGCAGCCTTAATCAGATGTAAGAGTACCAGTACAAACTCTGGGATAGGTAGTCCTAATCCGATATTTCTATATTCTCGACTTTAACATAATTATATAATGGTGATTTATTTTCAAAATATTAAAATATGGAAAAATAAATTGTACAGAAAAACATCAATATATCAAAAAATATAAAAAAAAAATGTTTAGACTTTTTTTTTTTTTTAAATGTATCCAAAAATATAAAAACATTTGAAACGCTTACCCACAAATATTAAATCCATGTCAAAGTTTGGCTAACTGCAATGGTGTTACGTGGAGTATGTTCAATGAACATCTAAGCGGGTGACTAAGATGTCTATAACCGTCAATATTAAAGAGTATCTATACTGGCTCCAAAATATCTATTCAAGGATTATTTTCATCTAAGAGATCATACTTCACTTTTTTTGTTGTTTTAAATGGCAATAAATTCTCTTCTAGAAATATGCACGCACATCCATTTACTTTCACAAAATGTCTGAAATCCCAAGCACTAGTGTAGTCTACATTTTGGGAAGATGATACCCATATACAGATTTATGGTTGCGGCATCTGGAGAAGATGGCACTTGTCGTAATCAACCTGCATATGCAGAAAACAAATAAAGGTTTAGGACCTCCAAGGTCCAAGACAGGCAAATGTAATTGAACCAGATAACAGGCAGCAACATTTCGACCTTTAACCCTTTAAGAACCAAACTTCTGGAATAAAAGGGAATCATGACATGTCACACATGTCATGTGTCCATAAGGGGTTAAGGTCTTTCTCAAGTCTACTTCAGAAAAGTAATCAAAGTGCAGTCAAAGTAATTGTGTTTTATAGTTACCTCAACTACACTCTTCACATTATGAGCAAAATCGAAGCTTTCACCAACTTAGAGGTTACAGTCGCTCTCTCTTTCCTATGTTTGTTCTTTTTTGTTGTTTTGGTAGTATTATTTGCATGCCTGCAGTGTTGTAAATTCACTGTCATATCTGTGAAAATTCAATAAATGTGAATTTGAAATAAAAAATAAAAAAATAAATAAAAAAACAACACTTTATTTGATCAAACGTCATGGAAATAATACAAATCACAGCACATTGTCAAATTGCCTTCACAGAATGAAGAGCATGGAAATGAGCTCTACGCGTCTAGTTTCAGCGATGA
The DNA here is from genome assembly GCF_036172605.1 of Pelobates fuscus. Lineage (NCBI taxonomy): Eukaryota > Metazoa > Chordata > Amphibia > Anura > Pelobatidae > Pelobates > Pelobates fuscus. Next base: position 460,383,519 of record NC_086317.1, on the reverse strand, counting down.
GAAGTATCTGTTACCTGTTTTAGAAAAAGATCAAAAACTCTCTACGGCAAGTGGAAATGATACACAGCACCGGAGAATTGGGGCAACTGTAAATCAGCCATTATTTTCTACACTAGCAGAAAACCAAAACAGAGCTTCTCAAATATTTATTCATATCCAAACTCTCAGAGCCGGAGACATATTTGTAAGTATAAACGGAATCTCATTACCATTCCAACATAATAAAATCGAGTTTTGCCTCAACTCATGGCTCTTGGGGAAAAAAAAGAAAAAAAGACACAGTGTGCTCTATAATAATAAGTATGCTGGGTAAAAAGCCGACTTTCAAAAGTTGGGTAAAAAAAAAGCATGGTTAAATTTACCTTCCGGTGTTTTCATATTTATACAAAAACAACTATCAATATAAACATAGTATGTGTGCTACTCGTGTGTATAGAACACTTAAACCACGGGTTTGATTTAAACTGCAGTGAAATGTCCAATCAAACAACTATCAGTATAACAATAGTATGTGTGCTACTTGTGTGTATAGAACACTTAAACCAAGGGTTTGGTTTGGTTTAAACTGCAGTGAAACGTCCAATCAAAAATTTTCTTACAACTAAATGAAATAATTAAGACACAAAAAGGCAACAGCAACTTAGCAAGACCGGTATTAGTTAAATTATCAGAGGAAACCAAAGGTTAATGAGACCTTAGCAGCCAAGGATTCTGCATTCTGGCAAAGCACATTTAGCCATGTGCATACAAGTCAGCTATGAATGAGCAGTAGAACCCGTTGAATTAAAGGAACATTGCACAGGAACCTAAAAGAAAATAACACTATTTAACAGATATACCACAATGAAAATATGCATGCATTTATATCGGCATTTTTTTTCAAATAGGGATATATATTAAAATAGTTTGCAAAAGCTGCAGATCTGCTATCTGCCTCCTTTGCAAACACCCCCTCCCCCCGCTTTCTTCCCTAGAACAGAATTGCAGACTTTCATTGAGAAGCCTTTGATTTTGAGCCGTGAGCTTGAATGGCTTTCAGACCATTTCCTCTCAGCCTGCAGTCAGGGACACAGACAGGGAGTCTGCACATGGTTAAAGTGGGCTCTGTGGGTGCTAATGGAATCAGGGGAAAAAAAAACTTCCCAGCTGTCTGATTGACGCCAGCGAAGTGCTTCTGCAATTATTTATAAAACTGCTGATTTCCAATAGAAACGTGCACTCTTATAAATTGAAATTAACATAAGATGCTCCTGACTGTAAGCTGAAGCACTTCATGTGTGGAGTGGACCTTCAAAGCGGCACTGTCATGCTGAACTTACCTTTCCCCAAAAGATTCCTCTTCTCCCCCTCTCTCAGTATCTGTTCTCATTTTCTTCCTATCTGCTCTAGTTTTCTTTAAAACATAAGACAAAGTAGGGACTATGTCTCTAATGGAGGTTTCCTACACAGTGACCAGCGGTGACCAGCGGAGGAGCAAGGTGTGCTTCGTTTCCGGTGATCACAGCAATTTTCCCACAATCCGTTGCTTTCCTATCTGTTCCCACGATGCTTCCTGTCACTTAGACAGGACGCCGGCAAAACTGCCGAATTGCGTTCTAACAGTTTCTCCATTCATGTTAGAACGCAATTCCGGACTTTGTTCGGATCGGAATTTCATTCTAATGAATGAAACTCCGATCCTATTCATTGCTGTGGCTGCATCTTGCAGCCGCTTAGTAGATAACTCCCTAATTCCCATGGTATGAGGGAGCTATCTACTAAAAGGCTGAAAGACCTAAATTGGTCTTTCAGCCACATTTACTAATACTAAGTAAAAATTACTTAGTATTAGTAAATGATCTGCCCTACTCGCTATACCGCGAGTAGGGGCATGTCTAGTAAGCAGTGAGCAGCCTGTGGCTGCTTACTGTAAAAAGAAACAAAAAACCCTATTACCCTAAAAGATAATGGGGGGCTATTGTCCTCCCTCCGGCCCCCACCCCTGAGCTGCGGGTGGGGGCCCTAAGTTACAATAAGGGGGGGGGAACCTACTGTCCTCCCCCCGGCCCCCACCCCTGAGCTGCTGTGGGGGCCCTATAAAAGAATATAGGGCCCCCACCCTCCCTCCCTGCCCCCACCCCTAAACTGCGGGTGGTGGCCCTATAAAAGAATAATGGGGGTGGGACCTACAGTCCTCCCCCCGGCCTCCACCCCTGTGCGGCGGGTGGGGGCTCAATAAAAGAATAATGGGGGGACCTACTGTACTCCCCCAGCCCCCACCCCTGAGCTGCGGGTGGGGGCCCTATAAAAGAATAATGGGGGGGACCTACTGTCCTCCCCCCCAGCCCCCACCCCTGCACGGCGGGTGGGGGCCAAAAGTTACAATAAGTGGGGGGGACCTACCAACCTCCCCCCCGGCCCCCATCCCTGAGCGGTGGGTCTGGGCCCTAAAAAAACAATAAGGGGGGGGCCTACTGTCCCCCCCCCGGCCCCCAGCCCTGAGTGGCGGGTGGGGGCCCTAAATTAAAATTTCCCCCCCATCAAAGGTGACTAGGGGTCCCCAAGCCCCTAGTCACCCACCCCCCCACCCAAATAAAAAAGCCCCTACCTACCCCCCTCACCCTAAAAAATAGTGAGGGGGGAATAAAATTACTACCCTGTAAAGTAAAATTCAACTCACCATTCAACGTCTTCTTTTTTTATAAAATCTTCCTTTTTCAGCCCCAAAAAATAATAAAAAGCCATCATACCCGTCGAACTTAAAAATAAAATAAAAAAATAGAGCGCAAAAAAAATTCCCGACGAAAAAGAAAAAACCCGACGCTCAAAAAATTCATCCATGTTTACTCATGGAGGGCTCCGCGCAGACTGAGCTCTGCAGGCCGGGGGAAGGCTTATAAACCCTTGCCACGCCCTGCAATTAGTCTACGAACACTCTGATTGGTTGGTTTACGCCAATCAGAGTGCTTTTTGTCATTTTACACAGCGTGGGAAAATTCCAAAGAACTTTCCCACGCTGTGTAAAATTACACAGAGCACTGTGATTAGATGGATTTCAAGCCACCCAATCAGAGTGCTCTTTGTCATTTTACACAGCGAGGGAAAATTCTAAAGAACTTTCCCACGCTGTGTAAAATGACACAGAGCACTGTGATTGGATGGCTTCAAATCCATTCAATCACAGTGCTCTGTCATTTTACACAGCATGGGAAAATTCCAAAGAACTTTCCCACACTGTGTAAAATGACACAGAGCACTGTGATTGGATGGCTTTCAAGCCATCCAATCACAGTGCTCTGTGTCATTTTACACAGCGTGGGAAAATTCCAAATAACTTTCCCATGCTGTGTAAAATTACACAGAGCACTGTGATTGGATGGATTTCAAGCCACCCAATCAGAGTGCTCTTTGTCATTTTACACAGCGAGGGAAAATTCTAAAGAACTTTCCCACGCTGTGTAAAATGACACAGAGCACTGTGATTGGATGACTTCAAATCCATCCAATCACAGTGCTCTGTCATTTTACACAGCATGGGAAAATTCCAAAGAACTTTCCCACACTGTGTAAAATGACACAGAGCACTGTGATTGGATGGCTTTCAAGCCATCCAATCACAGTGCTCTGTGTCATTTTACACAGCGTGGAAAAATTCCAAAGAACTTTCCCACGCTGTGTAAAATGACAAAGAGCACTCTGATTGGCTTAAACCCACCAATCAGAGTGTTCTTATCCTAATTGCAGGGCGGGGCAAGGCTTTATAAGCCTTGCCCCGCCCTGCGTAGCTCAGTCTGCGCGGAGCCCTCCATGGGTGAAGATGCATTATTTTTTTGCGCTCAGGGTTTTTCTTTTTCGTCATTTTTTTTTTTGCGCTCAGGTTTTTTATTTTACTTTAAGTTCGATGGGTATGATGGCTTTTTATTTGGCCTTTTTTAGGGCTGAAAAATGAAGATTTTAGAAAAAAGAAGACGTCAAATGGTAAGTTTAATTTTTTTTTTTACAGGTTAGTTATTTTATTCCCCCCTCACTATTTTTAGGGTGAGGGGGGTAGGTAGGGGATAGTTTGGTTTGGGTGGGGGGTTGACTAGTGGCTTGAGACCCCTAGTCACCTTGATTGGGGGGGGATTTTCATTTAGGGCCCCCACCTGCCGCTCAGGGGAGGGGGCCGGGGAGGACAGTAGGTCCCCCCTTATTGTTTTTTTAGGGCCCCCACCCACCGCTCAGGGGTGGGGGCCAGGGGGGAGGACGGTAGGTCCCCCCCCCACCATTCTTATCTAGGGCCCCCACCCACCGCTCAGGGGTGGGGGCCAGGGGGGAGGACAGTAGGTCCCTCCCCCTTATTGTTTTTTTAGGGCCCCTACCCGCCGCTCAGGGGTGGGTGCCGGGGGGACACAGTAGGTTCCTCCCTTATTGTTTTTTTAGGGCCTCCACCCACCTCATTATCTTCATGGCCCCCTCCCGCCGCTCAGGGGTGGGGGCCTGGGGGGGAGGACAGTAGGTCCCCCCACCTCATTATCTTCATGGCCCCCACCCGCCGCTCAGGGTGGGGGAGGGGGAAGACAATAGGTCCGCCCCCCCCTTATTGTAATTTAGGCTGCTCACTGTTTAGTAGACATGCCCCTACTCGCGGTATAGTGAGTAGGGGCATTCGGGAGATTTTAATCTCCCTTGTGCTATTATGGGGGTCATATTGACCCCAATAGAGTGAGGGGGACATGGGGGGCTTATGAAGTGGTGGGGAGCACAGCTTTTACATATTACAAGGAGGGAGCTGCGTGCCGGTAGCTCCCTCCTTGTAATAAACCGAACGAGCAAACGAACACTGATACACAATTTTAGTTTGTTCGTCTGATTTTTTCTATTCATTCGTCTGTCTGTCTGACTAATGAATGAATAGATGAAATACCCGTTCGCATGTCCAGGTGTTTCACTGGGCATGTGCGGGAATCTCAGTGCTATCTAGTGTGGGCAGATGACGTGTCCCACAGGGACTTCATCTACCCACACAAAGATGGCGGCGCCCTGAATAAAGATCGGGGCAGAAAATAAAGATTTAAAAAGAGGTAATCTGGGGGGGTTAGGGGTATTTGGGGGCGACTAGGGGTCAATTGGATGTAGTGGAGGCAGGAGGGGGGTTAAAAAAAAATGGGATTCGGCATGACAGTGCCGCTTTATGGACTGATGAAGCATAACTGGAGAGTGAAGAGTATGGGAGCGCTTCCACTATCCCACAAGTGCCCATATTAGGAACGTAGAGGGGTTAAGCTGAAGTACACATTTTATCACAGATACATCCATAAAGAATTTCATAACCAAAAAAACCCCAAAAAGTAGCTGCCTGCATCTCATCCTATGCAATATCACCATCACATGTAGAATAAATATAGATCCCATAGAGACAAAACTGAGTCCTGCACTAAGGATGTGTGCTAGAAACTACCTTCTGTTTTTTTTTTTTTGTTTGTTTTTTAAAAAACACTATTAGAATGGGTAAAAGTGTACAAAAGTGTAAAAAAATGTACAATCCTTTATTCTGAGTGGGCTAACACGCCGCAGCAAGAATTATAGGTAGTACACCAAACAACTAATTGAAGTAGACTCTGTAACAATGTTTAAATGATCATGACATTTATATATAATTGTTGCAGATTCACTGCAAGCCAAACGGAAGCTGCTTTTCCAACCAGAAAAATAAATATTAACCCATTCACCCCCTGGTCACTTTTCAAAATAACTCTAGATGACGGGTATGAAAAATGTCTGAGATAGGATTTAAACTGGGAACCAAACCACAAACAAGAAATAATGACAAAACACTTGTGTGCTGTAGATTTTACCCCTTTAGGTACCCAGACCACTTCAGCTCATTGAAGTGGTCTGTGTAAAATGTTTCTGCCTCCCTTAGTCCAGCAATGTAAAACATTGCAGTTTTTGAGAAACTGCTAAGACAGCCTCTAGTGGATGTCTTCCACTCCAGGAGCTTCCAGGAGTTTTCCCGACTCTAGGTCTTCTAACTGACACTGGATGAGGACATTCAGCGTTAGTGAAACCCCCATAGGAAAGCATTGAGTCAATGTTTTCCTATGGGGAGGGCCTAATTCACTCATGGCGCTCACAGCACATGCACATTGGATTAAGTCGGAGGAGGCAGAGCGCTGACCCAGTGCCCAGTGACGTATTAGCCGCGAGGCAAAGAAGGCATTTGCCTTGGGCGGCAGTTTCCAGGGGGCGGCAAAAAAAGCCTCCCCCAAATGCCCAGACAAATGTCTTGTTAGCCTGATGGCTAACTAAAATCCGGTCGGGCGGGCAGCCGGTGCTGGCGCAGAGTGATGCCGGGAGCCGGAATATGACGTCATCACTCTGCGGCGCCCTCGCCAGCGCCAGCGCCGCCTGCCCGCCCGCAGCCCCACTGGACCCCAGGGAAAGGGAGACCCCCGTCTGAGTTTTGTCATGCCTAGGGCTACCAGGATACACCACTGCCAGTGCCGAGGAAGATTGGTGCTGAGGGAGATCGGGTAAGTGAATAATGTTTTTATTTAACCCTTTATGTACTGCATGGGGGTGAAGTCATGAGGGAGATGGGGTTGGACCGGAGGACACTATAGTGTTAGGAATCCATGTTTGTATTGCTAACAGTATAGAGTCTTTTAAGGACGGAGGCAATTGTCCAGTTTCTGAATCAAAACAAAACCTAGAATTCAGCAATGTGTCTGTTCAACCATAGTTTACCTCTTTCATATTAAGTGCACCCAAACTAATTATATATCATTTGGTTCAAGAGAAACGGGGATTGTATTTGACTTAAAATATTTATATATGAAACACAATTTAAAATGAATACAATCTATCAAAGCTCTGCATGGCACTTTAACTGTGAATGTCATACTACTGAGCTACTAAAAAAGCTCCCAGAAACTAGCTGAGTAACGGAACAGAACAGTTGTGCCAGAAAGACAGAAAATCTGTCTAAAAGCTTGACCCTAATAGTTAAATAAATATTAAGAGAGTTAAAAAGGGTAAGTGTACCTGGTAATAAGCTGCTTCATTTTTTTCCCTGGAAGTACATGTATATTATATCCCTATATGAATGAAAAATATGATTATGCTGTCCTTAAGAGTGATAGTGAAGTGTGAAAATATCACAATGTATTACACAGTTGTGGTGCATCCTCAGGCTTTAATATTGTGATGCCTATGTGGACCGCCAACCATGATTTAGAATAGTCAATTGAAATGATCCACAGTTTTTAACCACTAAGCGATATCTGCAGAGTATAAAAAGGTCTAGGAAGAAAAAATATATAAGTATTAAAAGTGTCTAAGTCTCCTATTGGGCACATTAAGGATATCCATACATCAATCCCAGGCCGGCACTACCATAAGGTGGCAGTGGCAGCAACCTAACTGGACCAGGGACGCAAATGTCCGGGTGTCTGGCAGAATAGAAGTGCATTGTTCTCCTCTCCTGCCGGTCACTTCATGTAGCGTGGCCGAGCACATAACTATGTGTATGCCACAGACTGTGTGGAGGGGGCGGGGATATGAAACCCATCATATCCTGCTCCCCATGTAGCACACAGCGCAGCTTGCACCCAGCAGAACTCCGGCCCATTTCTTAACTGCATGGGGGAAGTGAGTTTCCTGTCACTTCCTCCCAAAGAGAAGTGGAGTCGCGAGGGAAAAGAAGAAGGCAGATGGGGCTGAGCCGGAAGAGCCCAGGGGTCTGGGCCAAAGGGCCCCAACTCCTTCAACCAGCACATTGGACCCCAGGAAACCATTCTCCTGCCCCCAAAAGTTAGGAAACTGCAGAGTAAAAGTTGACCAGCATGTGTGCCTGTGTGTATCTGTATGTCAGTGTGTATGTATTTGTGTGTATGTGCATAAAAGAGTAACTTTTGACCAGCATGTGTGCCTGTGTGTATCTGTATGTCTGTCAGTGCATAAGTGTATCTGTATGTTCGTGTGTATGTATCTGTATGTCTGTCAGTGTGTGTTTGTCAGTGTGTCGTTCTCTTTCCACATAGGCATTACAATATTAAAGCCTGAGGGTGCGCCACAACTATGTAATACATGGTTAGGAAGTCTATCTTACCTAAGTTATTTCCACGGAAACCTTGGTGAACAAAATTCCCTAACTGTTAAAGGGATGCTCTATGTCTTTACAAAACTACTTTGACTTAATGACGTGGGCTTGATGTATAGACAATGCCCCTACAGTTTCACTGTACTAAACAATGAGACTTCTGGTGTATTTAGTCTGTGCCAGGGAAAAGGGAAGACTTTCAAATGCAAACGCTTTTGCAAGCTTTTTGTTTTTACATATAGACCCAATGATAACATTCAGCATTGAAAATTAGGTTTATTTAAAAAAAAATAGACTTTCAGCTGTTTCAGCAATTGACATAGTTCACAATGAATGCTTCAAGTGGTTTCCCAATCTCCACTGAGAATACAACTTATAATGACTTATCCAGTCTCAAAATAATTCAACCCCTAAATAGAACCCCTCACAATAGCACAACTATGCAAAACACGTGTTGTCTCAAGTACACCTGATGCTTCATTAGTTGCGCCAGGTGTGCTTGAGCTGGAACACTTTAAGCACCTGAACTGGCTAGGGGTTTGTTGAATATCACGTTTGACTACATGTTATAAGTATGGCTACATCAAAAGAATAGTCCACAAAGTTAATAGAAGAGATCATCACCCTTCACAAACATGGAACAGGATACAAAAGATAGCGAAGGCACTAAATGTTCCTAGAGACACTGTTGGAAGCATTGTTCACAAGTTCAAAGTTGAAGGAAAAATGGATACACTACCTGGATGGTGCAGAAAGAGGATGCTATCAATGACTGCAACCAGATTTCTGAGAAGGCAGGTTGTGAATAACCCTTAAGTGACTGCTAAAGACCTGCAGCAAGACTTTGTGGCAACAGGCACCGAGATTTCAGTGAGCACACTAAAGCATGTACTAAATGCAGAAGGTTTCCATGACATAACTCCAAAGTGCACACCACTACTGACCCAAAAGCACAAGAAACGTCAGCTCCAATATGCTCAAAATCACAATAATAGGCCAGAGAGTTTTTGGGAATCTGCTCTATGGAACAATGAAACAAAACTGGCACTTTTTGTCCGAATGGATCAGTAGTATGTCTGGAGGAAAAAGAATGAAGCATAGGCTGAAAAGAACACTGTGCCTCCAGTTAAGTATGGTAGTCGCTCGGTGATGCTTTGGGGCTGCTTTGAATCATCTGGCACTGGAAACCTGTAGTGTGTGGAAGGCAATATGGATTTATTGAAGCATTAGGAAATCCTAAGAGAAAATGCAATGCCATCTGTGAGGAAGTTGAGGCTTGGGCATCATTGGACCTTCCAACAAGACAATGATCCCAAACACGCCTCAAATTCCACCAAGCCTTGATTGCAGAAGACATCCTGGAAAATTCTACAGTGGCCATCACAGTCAGCTGATTTGAACCCCATAGAAAATGTCTGGTGGGATTTGAAGAAGGACGGTTGCAGCACGCAAACCCAAGAATATTACTGGAGGCTATTGGAGTGGTGGAGACTATTAGTGGAGGCTATTGCTCATGGGATTCCTCAAGAAAGCTTACAGAACCTGGTGCACCATGTTTGCAGCAAGTCATAACAGCAAAAGTACCAAAGATGCTTGCCATGAAGAGGTTGAATGATTTTGAGACTTATGAAATCATTATAAGTTGTATTTTCTGTTGAATTTGGGGAAATTATTAGGAGCATTCATTGTGTTGAGCGATTTTAATTGCTTTTGTTTGATTTGTTCATTGCAAACAGCTGAAAGTCTATACATTTTGACAATAAACCTGATTTTCAATAGGGTCAAATACTTTTGATTGCATATATACATATACATTGGGAATACTAAAGAGTGAATTGTTGGAGTGGAGTGTTCCTTTAAAGATACCTGGCTATGAGATAGTAGTGCAGGCAAAATGAGCCAATGCTAATTGGAACCCACATTCAGAGCTGAAGCCCACTCCTCCCAGCTCCCCTTTTCAATGTTCCTGACAAATCAATACAATGTCGTGTAACCCCTTAAGGACACATGACATGTGTGACATGTCATGATTCCCTTTTATTCCAGAAGTTTGGTCCTTAAGGGGTTAAGCTGTTGCAACCATTAATACATGGATTTCAATGTTAATTTTGTTTACTAATGAAGTGAATTGCCATGTTTATCAATGCGTTTAAAAGAGGATTATCTTGACACCAGTAAGGATTATCTTGACACTAACCTTTAGTTTGTGCTACTGTCAGCTTATGTTAATCCCAATAAAGTTCATTTTAAATAGCTAGGATTCTCCAGTTCTCGTTGGAGCAGACAACAACTGCAGATCCAGTAGTTGAATAGCTCTTCTCACACTAAATTCAATAATTTTACGTAAAAAAAAACCAAAAACATTTGGAGTCAGTAAATACGTTAGAGATATATTTTATCATTTTACTAGATATATGCTTATGTTAGCATGTTGTGCCTAAACCTATTTGTCCTATAATTATTCTGAAGTTATTTCTCAAACTACAACGAAAGGGCTATGTTTCTTAAATCGTTGTATCTGACTGTTCCTTTAATCAAGTTCCATTTTGAGATAAAAGCCTTTCAATGTCAAACATGCATACCAATGCAATTTAACGGACTCATACAATTATAATTATCTAGTCAAAGTAGAGTTAAAGATCAAAAATAAAATATTCTAAAAACTGTGATGAAGGCACAATAACTGACTTTAATTGGAAACTGCACATCAGAAGACGCTTGTGCCGGGCAGGCTAATTTATATCCAACTTACTAATCTTTACTCATGCTGTACTGCATAATGTAAGTACTTGCTTGGAGAAATTTGCAAGGAAACATAATCACGTAATTTTAATTCCATATGGTAGAGTGCATTTTACAAATGTCTGGACTAAAGATTATATCTTTTTACATCCAAAAGATTAAACTGTTTAGGATTTTTAAACTCATTTCTATGAAAATATTTTGTTAGATTTTAAGGATCACTAAATCTAACTTCTTTAAAAAAGCAACATCAAACTGTAACTAAATATATGTACAATAAAGATGGTCTTGTACATTTCGAACACATTTAAGACACATCATCATATGGTTTATCCATAAAAAAATCAAAACACAAACTTTTATTTTTTTTAAGGTGCATAGTGCCATAAATTAAACTGTATTCAAAAATATATTTTATCTTTAAACATTTTAAAGACAAATGGTTAGGTAAACACAATACAAAGATCTGGGTAGACTGCAGAGATACACATACAACAGGTAGAAGTAAGTAAAATACAGACAAATAGCACGCAGAGCTGGGCACAATTATATAATCATAACTATCCTACACAGCCAGGATCACTGGGATGGATTACATGACACAGTACATATCTCTGTATATTGGTCCAGTTTCAAGTTTCCTAGCCCTATCTGAGCTCTCCCTCTCATAACCTCATCTTCAATAGTGCTCCTGTTACAACTTTAGCTTTCTATTAAATACTGTAATGCTTCTGTTATGAAACATGTCAAGTACTGCATGAGCACTCAGCACACAGTGTGCACATGGTTAAAGCATTAAAATACCATGTCAGCTAATCCTGACTCATAATTAGCTCTCAGCATGCGGTCTGCACATGGTTAAAGCAGCAGGACCTTTGCAGCAGGAAATATAACTAATCTGCCGTGGTAATAGGAGGCCAAAGTGTATATGACATGGTTAACAGAGGGAACAATCATTACAGAATAAAACAGATAAAAATCAAAATCAGATCAGTCCTCAGAGTCACAGCCCCAGTCCTGAAGTTTGAAGCTTCAACTAACCACAACATGAGTGTCTCAGCTGTAGAGTGACGTAGCACTTTAAAGAAGATGGTGAGTATATGCAGTAGGAGTTATCAAAACCATTAGTGACAGGCAGCACAGTGCTCTGTATCAGAAATCAGCCCTCAGGCAGTTACAAGGCAATCGGGGGATAGAAAAAGATAATATTATACTTATATTTGGCGGGGCCATAAGTTGCTGCTGTGTGCTCTACCTCTGCTGCTTTCAAGATGGCTTTCTTGCTTCTCTCTCCTGTGGGCACTGTAACCATGGAGCTATGAATAAAGAGGCCAATAGTATGCCTCCACTCATGGGCAGCTGGCTCTGCTGCCCAAATGGCATCTCAATAAAAATTCCTAAAACTCCTTCTTAACAGACACTAGGCATGTGCAAAACCTGTTGAAACAGGGCATTTTTTTAAACATGTCCCATTTTTTTGACTCACTTCCAACAGGGGGCTAGGGGCCCTGCATGATTGAAACCTGTTACACAATTAAAGATATATAATTTTTTCCCATTTTTTTGTTTTACCACCCTCCCCTCCAGAATAATTAGTGTTCTAAAAGTACTGCAAAAATATGTTCTCCCCACATAAAAACTGGTGCGCCTATGGACAAGTCTTCACTGCCCCAGCCTATCCCCTCCATGCTGCCTGGGCTAATGAGGAAAGGCTGTAATTACCTGATAGTGTCAGATGACCACTTTCAGCCTGTCACAACCTGCCACAGCCTGCCACAGCGCCTATTGTTGGTTGATACTGTATGGCTAGAAGGAAGAGTGTAATCCACCAGTAGGAACCGGGCTTTGGGTGGCCAAGTGATTCAGTATTAAACTGCTTGAAAATTATTGTTCACTCAATAGAGGAACAGTGTCAGAGGACTCTATTTACAATAGCCAATTTAGTGAGCCGATTGGTGGTAGTGTCTACAATATCCCTTTAATGGAATTTGAATTGATCTTCATCAGAGAAGGCCTACGGTTGGGGGCGGGGCCTGACTGCTGCCCAAGATGGTTGCATGTAACTGAAGCTCCTCAAGGAAACTAGATTCCTGAATTTAAGCTTAAAGACAACTGTCTTATTTTTGGCACAAACCCACTTAAGCCTACCGAGGAACACCCAGACACAGATTTGGCCTGCTTTGACACAACCCTGTCTATCAACTCACCCGTGGTGGGGGAGGCAGTCAACCCCCTATCCAGGCTGGAAACTTATCGACTTCTGAGCCCTGTTCCCCCGCCCCTCTGGGGTTATCCCGGTCCATTGGCATACATCTGGGTCATGCTATCAGCATTGTAACCTACAGTGAATCCCGATATTGGGGCCTGCCTAATGCCCAAGATGGCCGCTGCACAACAGCCTGCTGCTCCGCAGACAACTCCACAACTGCTTACCTGTGGTGGCACGTTTCTGCAGGCCTTTGACAGAGTATGTGGCCAATTATGGACAAAACTGAATGCCTGCATACTCACCACTCCTACTCGCCAGGGTAACGTCTCCCAGATTCGACCCAAGAACCAGCAACACATGGCCACCGCAAGATGTCGAGGTGGGGGAGGCCAAGCGACCAACGCCACCGCCATGTAAACACAAACGCCGGCTGGTAAAGAGGAGAAGGCTGGAGACGCAGAAGACACAGGCTTGCAGCACACCGAGCATAGCTGCCTGCCACCGTGTCCCTGCGGGGCATTCAGGAGGAGGCCGATTTCCCAGTCGCGGTCAGAGACTTCCTGCTTAGCGAGGCCCAACACGCGCATCAACCTGGGATCAAAGCCCTGTCAAGTTGAAGAACCCTGATAGTCCTCAAGATGGCACAAAACGAGATTGCATCCATGCTCGGAGCTGGAGGGGCTCATCTACACGACATTGGATGGTCACCCAAGAAGAAACCCGTGCAACTAGAGTGCTGGACTGTATGGGGGCCTGGGGCTGGTGGGGTGCAGATAAGTGGGATATGAGTCATTACTTTTATCGTGGTAGCATCCACTATATGAGAGGAGTAGGCTGAGCCCTTTAACTAATTTTATTTTATAAAATTGTGCTTCCTTATCGGTAAGCCTCTTAATGTAATATTACTCACAGTAAAATGACATGCAATCTGTTTATCTATGTCAAGTATTGTTGCTCTTGTACATGCTGTTTTGGCTTCACAAGACTCTCTGTATTATCCTGCACAGCAAAAAAAAAATAAAAAAAATTTAAAAAGAAAGAAAAGGCCTACAGTTGTCAACTAGGGTTCTCTGATAATGACTTGTGCCAGCAAAGGTCATCATGACACCATAACACTATACTATTATTATTATTCTTATTATTCTTATTCTTTTATTTGTAAAGCACCACCATATTTATTAGTGCTGTACAATGAATATATTATGAAAGAGTTGGAATACAGGACACATCATAATTAGACAATCTGGTACACAAGGAAAGCAAAGTAATGTCCTAGTGGATTTTTTGTCATGTGGCTTTGATAGAGAGAAGATTTAGTACATTTATGTCACACATGTCACGGGAAATAATCAATAAGTACTGGTTGAAAAATGACTAGCAGAAAATTGCATCTGCATAACAATTAATATAAGTCCAAGATTTTGGAATTCAAAGCAACAGTTATGATTTCCCTAAATCTCTATTTCAATGTATTCAGTCGGTGGAAAAGTAGATTTACATATATATTTGAAAATGTTCAAACCTGGTCTTTCATGCTTGAAAAATATAGCTATAACTAACTCTTCTCCCAATATGTCATTTGTTGTTATACTCTTTCAGTATAATCCTATAGTTGACTAAGTATCCAAAGTAATCCAGTTGCTAAAAATCCTCCCACGACCACGTACAGGTAGACAAATCAAAACCAAACAAAAAAAAAACAGGCTTAAAACACAAACCTGACTCATAACATTTCCATGTTACACACACTATACAGATTGAAGTCTATGATATCTTCCTGGAAGTAAAAAAATGTTACAGAGAAACAATATAATATTGCAGTGTAACTCAAAGAGCTTATCATAAAATGCCGCAAGGCAAAGTTACTGTAGTCAGTTAAAAAGTACATGTCGGATTTCTTCTCTTATCTGTATTTTCCTGTTTTCATATTTAAGATTTATGCTGAAATCCTGCCTAGATATATCCATCGTGATCTCAGAAACGTATATCTGACTGTGCAATTTCTCAGTAATGTATTGAATTTTTTTTTCTATATTGCAAAAAAATGGACAGCTTAGACCTTGAACAAGGTGCCTGGAATCTCAATTTGAAGAGGGGAAAAAAAGATAAATTTTGATGTTTTTTTTTAATGTTTTTCTATTTTTGATGTATTTACAGTGTTTTAATTTAAATAATAGTTTATTAAGACTATTGGTCATATCGGAGGGTCGGAAGAATTCGCTAGTGTTTATAACATTAATACTGAGATAAAGTGTGGAGATAACAGGTTTAACCTTTACACATATGAAATATGTTTATTGATTTATAGTTTTGTTTTATTAATTTTAGACACTATATACACCACAAGGAAAGAAAGATTAGGGAATTATACTAACTAGATAGCAGTTTTGTATTTTTTCGACTGATTGAAAAATATCAGGCACAGTTACAATGTAGTCCAAAATGCATGGAAATAATTTGTACAAACTGTTTCTAAATTGTGCCATTATTTCTCAATATTATTATTATTATTATTTTATTATTTATGTAGCACCATCAGATTCCGTAGCTCTGTACGATATACACTAAACATGATTTGTACAGTAAGATGTAACACAGATATTGATAATGACCAACAATTAAAGTGGCTGGGAAAAAAACTGAGAACATGACAAATAATAAGGCAATATGCATAAGTAGTACCACCCATGAGGAATCGGAGCTTGGTAAGCAGTGATGAAAAGGAAAGAACTTAAACACTGTTGCATATCAAACATTGAAAAATGAAATTTTCATCAATACATAATTAACTGGTCTATGAAACTGTAAGCACAGATCAAAGGAAATGCCCAAACATTTACATCATAAAATATATTTAATTCTTAACACATTATCATAAGTGTCAAAACAGTTAACTGACATTCCGCCTATTCAGCAGAGTAATTTTTGTAATCTACTTTAAATAATAATACCAAAGTATTTAACTAGCAAAATTATATTACAGATATACATTAGAAAGACGAGGGCTGGGTTGACAATGCTAACATATTAAACTGTAGTTTATATTTAAGCTGTTACCCTATCCATTGGACTCAATGAGTTATTATGTGAAATAAGTACAAGTGGGACAGAGCTATTCCCACTAAATGTTCTTTTACTGATAAATGAAGTTGCTGCTGGTCATCAATTGGTGGTCCTTTATGTATGTATAGAAATGTGTAAAAATTATAATTATAAGAACGAGCAAGGTGGAGGGCAATATATGTCAACATACAGTTACAAAAGGTTAACAAATTTAAACCTCTTTAGTTTAGAAAAACGTCCCCTCACATGGGATATGATAACATATATATACAAATATATTCAGGGCCAATACAAACCATTGTGTGGAAATCTATTCACAAACTGGACTGTACATAGGACACGAGGCCATGCATTTAGACGTTTAGACTGGAAGAAAGAAGATTTTGTCTAAAGCAAAGAAAAGGTTTTTTTTACTGTAAGAACAATAAGGATGTGGAATTCTCTGCCTGAAGAAGAGGTTTTATCAGAGTCCGTACAGATGTTCAAACAGGAACTAGATGCATACTTGCAAAAAACAGAATATTCAAGGATATAATTTTTCAATGTAGGGTAATAATTTCTTGATCCAAGGATGAATCTGACTGCCATTCTGGGGTCAAGAAGGATTTTTTTCCTAGTTTGTTGAAAAATTGAAATGGCTTCAAACTGTTATTTTTTTGTCTTCTTTTGGATCAACAGCAAAAAACAAATGTGAGGAAGGCTGAACTTGATGGACGCAAGTCTCTTTTCAGCTATGTAACTATGTAACAATGTTGGTGGGATTTGTGACAAGGTATGGCATTGTGCGGAATATGGACAATGTAATAAGAAGCAGTTAGGCTTTGGACAATAGCTTGAGGTCAATATATCACTTGTAAGGATATTCCGGAATATGTAGGTAAAACGCATCAAGTGGAGAAATTTGGAGAATGTATTCGATCCTTGGGAAAATGAAAAACTGTTATACAGCAACTACTATTAATTATTTAATATAGTGTTTTCCAACTTTTAATTTCAGAACTCTGTAACTTTGAGCAAAAATAAATAAATTAAAAACCTTGGTAGTAAAAGAGTTCAAAAGCTTGATTTGTTAGTCCAAGAGTAAAAACAGAATTAGGTTACAGCGCGGATTGATGAAAAACACATTTTCTACTAAATGATATACTGCAAACACTGAATCTTAAGTTTTATTGATTGCATTGCAAAAAAAGTGTTTGAAAATGATTTAGTAACATGCAGAATTAACTTCCACTTCTCTATAATGTCAATTTCTTGTTTACTGCAACTTTAGTGACATTTCTCAGTGAAGACATACTTTATGGAGAAGGCAATATGCAGACATTTCTTTTATTATTCTTATCAATAGTGCTTTTCAAATGTCTACATTTTGAAATAAGAAGGAATATTGCTTAAACTATAAAACTATAAAACTATGAAAACAGTTTATCTGATTTCCAAATGAATAGAAAATACAGATTAAGGGAAGAATGCACAGACAAAAAAATAGGTTTTAAGTTTACAAGGCTACTCAAAATCATATATTTTAACAAATAAATACAGAGATCCAGTCACACCATATGGCCATATTGAGGCCACCGCTACATCATATTACCCCAATATTGGTGGGTCCAGGGCCGACCTTGGGCCCTTAGGCGCCCTGTGCTAAAATCTTCGCAGTGCCCCCCCCCCCGGCCCCTCACACACACAGGTACAGACAGACCATCACATAATACAGTCTCTATCATAAAACACAGTTACAAGCAGACAGTCACACACACAGAGGAAGACAGTCACACAGGCACATAGTCAAACACACACACACACACACACACACACACAAAGAGGCAGACAGACACACACACACACACACACACACACACAGAGGCAGACAGTCACACAGGCGCATAGTCTAACACACACACACACACACACACACACAGAGGCAGACAGCCACACACACACACACACACAGAGGCAGACAGTCACACACACAGAGGCAGACAGTCACACACACACACACACACACACACA